>NC_142502.1:167838571-168464642 GCF_057876585.1 Rhinolophus sinicus | reverse complement strand
AAGGAAAATGCCACCTGGCCGAAGCTAGATTGTAGTGAGTGGAAAAGTGACTACAGCATTCTTTTTGAAAATGTCTTAGGGGGTGAGGATTTAAAGAGGGTAAAGCTGGAAGGAAATGGAGTTGAGAGGCTTTTAGTTTTTAAGCTTCTGGACATATGATCACGTTTAAAGGCTGATAGGAAGAATTCATTAGTGATAAAGAGGCTGGCCAGAAGCTGAATGTAGTCAGAATTTAAAACTCTTAAAATTCTTTACTCAGTGTGCTCTTTTTATCTTTTGGTATTCTAAATAAATTCCAGACTACTAATCACTCCGTGTCTTCTAGGTTTCACTGTGGTCTTGTTATCCCAATGAGATTGCAAATTCCTGTAAAGCAGGATTCAAACTACTCCACTCCATTATTCTGGGTAGCACTTAGCTCAGTGTCTTACAGAGAAAGTTCTCAGCAGATATTATTTTTAGCACTCTCATTTGTTTATTTATTTTTTGAGGAAATATGTCCTCAGTGTGCCAGACATTATTCTAGGTGCTAAGGATATAAAGGTCACTAAGGCAGACATGTCCCTTTTTCTCAAGGAGTTTATAGTCTAGGGAGACAACAAATAAGCCAGTAATTAAATAGGAAAACAAATTTCAGAGTGCAAGAGATACTTAAAAGGACCTTGATCGACAATAATTCTAAGTGGCTACTGTATATATTCTTTTCATGAATTCTTGTCATTGTTGGGGAAGAACAACCACCTAAGATGGAAGGAAAAAGATAAAAATAGTGAATAATAGAGACTTTTATTTTTGTCATAATGTAGTTACTCCTTTGTTTACCATTTCTAAAGTCAGTGGGAATATGATGGCTGTCATGGGCTATGTGTTTTGGGAGTTTTGATGGTTGATTGTTACTTAGCATTTGAGAAGCTGACCAATTTTCAACATTTTCTCTTTTCCCTTTCAGTAATTTGCCATCTTCCGTGTATGAATGGTGGCCAGTGCAGTTCAAGGGACAAATGCCAGTGCCCCCCAAATTTCACAGGGAAGCTTTGTCAGATCCCAGTCCACGGTGCCAGCGTGCCTAAACTTTATCAGCATTCCCAGCAGTCAGCCAAGGCGTTGGGAACGCATGTCGTCCACTCTACACATACCTTGCCTCTGACCATGACTAGTCAGCAAGGAGTCAAAGGTAAGGTCATTGTTTTGCTTTTGCCCATTCGTCAGACTTCTGTGAACCTGCCAAACCTGTCCAGAAGCCAAGTATCTGCAGATGGCCAAGGCTAGTATTGGCGCAGAAAGGAGTAGATGATCTGTGGCCTGAGAAGTGACAGTGGGGACAGAATGTGGGCCCAGATATGTGGCTACAGTGCTTTCTAGGCCATAGAGACTTGGTATCTAGGAAATGGAAAATGAAAAGGAGCCTGTCCTTCTCTGATGACTCTTAGCATCGAGGCCTGTTCAGCGTGCACGGCACTGTTCTGGCTGGGCCTGGGCAATAGACAGACGAGCACAGCCGTATTCTGGCTTTGGCAACGTTAATAAACTAGCGGATCACAGTACCTGCTGATGAATAGGAAGTCTATTTAGTAGCCGAAGAGTGCTTGGTTTTAATTCTAAACGATCACTTAACCTCACGGGGCTTCGGTTTATTCATCTGTAGAGGAAGGTAAACTAGGTCACTTGGAGCTCAGAACGTCTATGACTAATTCATTCTTTCAAACCTGGCATCTCTTCGTATGCATGCACAGTTTTTAAAAAAGGAGTTAGAGAGTGTTGCTGGCTCTTATTCTTTAAAACCTGAGTGTTAGCATCAGAAGATGGAATTTTGTTTGAAAGCTGCAGAAAGTAAATCTGGTTACAGGTATAAAATGTCACACTTGGGTACATTGTGTGTGTGTCCCAAGAAGCACCAAAGTGTGCCCACACTATATTGTCTAAGGGTAAGAGAATTTTGCTTCGTGTAATTGTATTTTCTTTTTAGACGTAGAAAGGTATATTCTCCAACTTTATCGATAGAAGCTTTGTGAGAAATTCAAAAGTAATGCATCTCTTGAGTCTTTGTTACTATCATTTGATAAAATTTGTCCTCCTGTGACCACAAGCATCATGAATTTCAGTTTTATGACTCCTGAAAAAAATATTTTGATCTTATGAATCTGTTATTGTGAGAGGTTTTAATTTCTCTTTGTAATTGGTTTTCTTTGAAATACATAAATTCAGGCTTAATTTTTATTTTGAGTCCACCCTTTTATTCTCAAGAATTTTGATGGCTGTGTGGCAACAATATATAGTATATTGTATATGTATAATTTATCCTATGTATCATATAGATGCATGTAAGTATATATGTGTGTGTATAAAATTTATTTTCATGCCGACTCGTGTGGTAATAATTCATGATTAACAAGTTTTCCTCCCAATCTATTTTAGTGAAATTTCCTCCCAACATAGTCAATATTCATGTGAAGCACCCTCCTGAGGCTTCAGTCCAGATCCATCAGGTTTCAAGAATTGATGGCCCAACAGGCCAGAAGGTAAAAGAAGCTCAGCCAGGCCAATCCCAGCTGTCTTACCAAGGGCATCCCATCCAGAAAACACAGACGGTCCATTCCACCTACTCCCACCAGCAAGTCGTTCCCCATGTCTATCCTGTGGCTGCTAAGACCCAGCTTGGCCGGTGCTTCCAGGAAACCATTGGGTCACAGGTAAGCAGTATTGCCCAACCTGTTTTGGCAGTGCATTCTAGGGAAGGTCTCATTTTCATAGGAAAGCCAGACTTGGTAAAATGACTTTCTGTCGAAGGGGTGGCAGATTCACCCCTGGGCCTGTTTTTGTAAATAAAGCTGTATTGGAACACAGCTACCTCCATTCATTTACATATTGTTTATGCCTGCTTTCTTGCTATGGATGGTGGAATTGTTTAGTGTCAACAAGATTCTGTGATCTGCAAAGCCGAAAATAGGGTCAGCAAAGTCCTTTACAGAAAGAGCTTGCCGACCGCCGATGATAAGTAGTGAACTTCCAGAAGTGCTGTTGAAGTCCATGATTGCCATTTGTGTTTTTTTCAGTTAAGGTGATCTGTGTAGAAAACACGTCAGGCATGAGATATAGTACATGAGATAGATTCTGCAAAGCATTTGAAAATTCTTAGGTCTTTTTGCAATTATTTGCAGGTTAGTAGGTACAGTCGAGTTTTGAGCCCCTCATGCAATAATAATTTGTCATCTTTTATTTTCTTTTAAAATTTATAATGAGAATGGTAATGAATGAGTTGTTTGAAGTGCATTTTAAATGTCATTGGATTTAGACATGTAGATTTAGGCCTATATTTATGTCATAATGTGGGAGAAAGGCTGAGGTTTCTTCAAAACTCATCGTTGAAAGTACAGACGGATGGTAACATAAAAATATCAGTTCACCTACTCCTTCTCCTAGTCACTTGGGGCTACTTGTTTTGTGATAATTTGATAATGATGTAGCTTTGTCCTGTGGTTCTCCTCCTGTCATTTGGTTATGTTTTCAGCCTCACATGGGAAGAGTAGGTAAGGTGCATTTATTATTATTTCTCTGATCTTACCTGGATATTGAAAAAATACTGTGTGTGAAATCCTTTGGGGTAATAAGAATCAGTTGTTATTGCTTTAGAAACCTGGAAAATACTTTTAGGTACTGGGCGAGTCCATGGTAGGGTTATCACCTTTCTTCCAGGGGGAGAAAGTAAAATTGGTCTGTAGACTTGAATGGAAAGAACACCCATGTGGAGTTATAGATCTTGGCTAGAGCCCTGGGCTCAGCACTTGATGGCAGGGAACCAGCTTCCTTATCTATAAAGGGCAGACAAGGATATGGGGCTTTGTCAAGATTAGACAAGGTAATGTGAGTACTGGTCTGCAAATGTTATAGAACGGTGCAAATACTAGCTTAGAAGATCGCTCCCTATCAATAGCGTCAAACTTAAAAATAGGCAGAGTAGGTGACTGCTTGTGTCAGGTAACTTCAGTAAGACAGGGAAGGCTTGATCTCTCCAAACGCAACCTTTGTCTGCCTGCAGATACTTGAAATGCATCCTAAACCTGCCACAGCTTTTCATTCGTCAACTGAAGACCAGATTTAAGCAAACACTTGGGACAAGGAACAACATCAATTTAAATTTAGCTTAGAAGTAAAATCTAGATTCTAATGCTAAGAGCAGGTTTTTATAGGGGCAGTGAGCCTGAAGATAAACTTCATACACTTCACAATTTTGCCCGGACTAGCCTTGGAGAGGGACGATGAATTTGGTGCCATTTGAATTATTTAGTCATTCCAGCTTAGGTTGGGAAAAAGCAGGTCCTTTTAAAACTGTGCCCAGTGACTTTCTTCCTAGTTTCCAAGTTGGAATGTAGATGATAAAAAGCAAAAAAATGAAGTATTCACAAACTTGTTATTCTTGTGTAATATTAGACAGATGATTGCTAACTAGAAAAGATTAAAACAATTATTTACTTTTAAGCCTAAACTGGACTATATATTCAAAATTAGTTGGATAATTGGTGGATTTGGTGGAGTTAATAATTCAAACTCAATAGAATACTTTTGCTTTATCTGCATAACTCTCTTACTTTTAGTCTGAATAATCCAGACAGTGATCTCAAGTCTTAATTCATTTTGCATGTGTAGTCACAAATACACAGCTTACAAATAAGACCTGTTTTCAGGAAACATTCTCAGCATACATATTTGTCTTCCTGTTGGTGAGACATGTTGCTGGATGCTTATGATTGCCCAGTTAATTAGTGCATTCAGGGTGATCCAGGCATTAAAAAATATACATTCCTGGCAAATTGTCAATAGTGTATCGGATGTATCCTATAAAGATGTTTGAAAATATTTGTGCTTTTTTGCTATGGTTGGTTTGCATGCACAACTACAGAAGGAGGTATAGGTAGATTTTAAAGGCTGGCAAAAGCAGCTGCTTAAAGGCTCACTAGTGCTGTGCTCTTGGGAACACTCTTGTTAGCTGCAGATTTCCACTATTGAGACTTTTGGTGCCATGGAGTTATGACTAAGCACTTGTTTATGCATTGCCATGAGGAGTCATATACAAAGCAAATTTGGCAGAAATAGCCCTTGTTTCTGTGGCACATTCTAGTTAGGCAGAAAGTGTGGGGTTGAGAACGCAACGTGAACTGTGATTAATGTATTGAAATTCAGGGAAGCTTCATAGAGTAGGATTTCAGGAACTGCTTCAGTGGTAGAGGAAAACGGGTGATTGGTTAGAAAACCAAGCTCAGAGAGAAAGCGGGGAGAAGAATTAAACAGAGGAAAGAGAACTTTGCAAAAACAGGTGAGGAAGAAGTGTCAGAAGAGACCGGAGATGTAAACTAGCCCGACAGGTGTTTGCATAAATCTGAACCTTCTTCAATCTGAGACATAATGCAATAAAAATGACTTGGTATCAAGGTAAAGGTAGCATGAAGCTCCTTGATCAAGTGATCAAACTCAGAATTATTAAAAGTGGGATAACTGACAGTAGGTGCCTCCTGATATGATACAGTATGAAGTTTATGTATTACCCTGAAAGTATTCTTGCCAAAAAGGTTTAACCTGAATCTGATCAAGTCTTTACACCTAACCTCCAACTTGTAGGGAGTACTGAGGGTAATGAAACAACTGAAAAGACCACACCTGCTCACCTCCCATCAGATTCATAATGTAGGATATTGTCTGGTTTATTCACAAAAATCATACAATGGAAAAAAAAATTGAATGACTTTTCTAGAAAGAGACTAAAGAGACACAACAGTAAATGTAATGTATGAACCTTAAATAATCCTGGTTTTAAAACAAACAAAAAACCAAAAAACGAACTCTAGAAGATATTTGGGGAACAACTGGGGAAATTTATGGACTGGATATTAAATCATATTTTGGAATTATTACTAATTGTTTAGATGTGATAATGATATTAGGGGGTATAGGACAATACCCTTATTCTTGAGAGATGAATGCTGAAAGTTTTAGGTGGGAAATGTCATGATGTCTATAATTTACTTTCAAATGCATTTTACACACTAATACAGCAAAATTATAACAATCATTTACTCTAAGAGATGGATGTGCAAGAGATCATTATATTATTCCTTGGATATCTCAGTATATTTGAAATTTTCCTATGAGAAAAAGAACGGGGAAAAAATTGAAATTTTCTAGACGTACTAATATAGGCAAATCTCATTTTATTGTCCTTCATTTTATTGCACTTTGCAGATAATTGTGGGGTTATTTTTGAAGGTTTGTGGCAATTCTTGTGTTGATCAAGTCTTTTGGCACCATTTTCCCCACAGTTTTAGATAATGGTTCGCATTTTCTAGCAATAAAGTATTTTTAGTTAAAGTATGTACATTTTTTCTACATAATGCTATTGCACACTTAAGAGACTGCAGTATAGTGTAAACTTAACTTTTATATGCACTGGGAAACCAAAAAGTTTGTGACTCGCTTTATTGTGATACTTATTTTATTGTGGTGATCTGGAACCAAATATGCAATATCTCTGAGGTATGCCAATAGAATAATACAATTTTAAGCTGAACATAAAAGCTATAACTTGAATACATTTAATAATATTTTAAAAAACAATTTAAAATGTTTCAACTTTCTACTAAATGGGGTGGGTGGATGTGCGGATGGGAGACATGAGGAGGACAGGGAAGAGACCTTGCCCTTGGTCCAGTTGTGAAATGACCAGGGTCCAATTTAGGGTGAAAAGTGGACAATAAAGAGATGAATGTAGGGGCTTTTGTAAAGAAGGAAGCATCAGGATTTGATTATAGGCTGTTGGGAAGAAAAAGATGGTGATGAGTTGGACTATTACGAACTTCCTTGCTTCAGAAATCAGATAAATGCTTGCTGTGATTGATTAACTGACCCTTGCTTGGGGAAGGATTGTGAGGTGAAGACGAGTAGCCACATCTTATTTTAAGTAGCCCAATCCCTGACTGACAGCAAGAATGGAATATGGAGTATTCTTGAATATCAATCAGGGAATCCAATGCTGTGTTAAGAGATGGAGTGAAAAGATTGCTAGAAACAATGCAGTGGTCAGGGCTTAGATATAGTAATGCTGGTTAGATTTATGAGAACAGAGGACATTTGGTGTGTACTGTAAAGAGAAAGGAGCAGGGATAATGGAATTGGGAATAGCTATAATGTGTTTCACCTTGACAGAGGCAAGATAAGGGGGAATCATTCCTAGTGTAGAAAGTGATGTTTCATCTTTCAGAGTCCTAAAAATAATTTCTTGTTCTTAAGATCATATAGAGTATTGATTTTTATGTGAATTTGGCTGGGTATAGGCATCATTAAATTTAATTTCAAGTATTAAGAAATAGAAATTAATCTAATAGAACGTATAGGGCGTCATAGAGGAATGGGATTCTTGAATGTAAATCAAGTTTGACAGGTCATAATTTTGACAGAGTTAGGTTTCTGTGCTACCTGGAGTAGACAGTGGCACACCGTATATATTTGAAAGCATTCTGGCAAGTTTGCTCACTGTATATAGATCAAGTTAGAATTACATCTCCAGTGGTTACAAGTACCAGCTACTTTCAGGATAATCTCATGTCTTCATGTGCTTAAAATTTGAACATTTCCATGCTAGTTTTCATCTCTAAGGAGAGGCCAAATTTCAGAAAACACCCCTCTAATCTGTTTTTGCACCACAGGGAACATTGAATATATATGTTTGTACACCTTTTCCATTGTGCAAGGGTACCCTTTGTTTAAACTGACTTAAATTTGAAACTTATTTGTCATCTGAGCCTTTTGTTGTTTCAAACATGTTTTATTGCCTAATTGCTGGAAACAAATATTTAGAGTGACCAGATGGTATGAAAAAGACCTTGTCTGAGAAGAGTTCAGGCTCATGATATAGAGTCTGCCTGGTTATGCAAATCATATGTTCTCTGTTAAAGGGAGGAACATGTTCCTTCATTAGCCACAGATTATAAGATGAGACAAAAAAAATTCTTCAAGACCTTATTGCAAATGCCAAAAGAGAAAACACCTGCACATATAAACACCTGAGTTAACTAAGAAGAACAAAAATACTGGAAAACCTGCAGTAAATGTAAACAGAAGAAAAGATATTTTTAGTACAGAGCTTTTACACAGATAAAGATCAAATAAGAAGCAAACACACCCTTATAGTTTGCAACCATAAAATCCCCCATAACAGTTTTTTAAAAAACCCATAAGAAACAAACTCCAAGATTAAGTTCTCTAATATACATTCTATAGAGGAAAATAATTTTTAATTGGATTATGAAGAAAAAAAAGGTTCAGTATTTGATGTGAAATTTTGAAATCATTGGAAAATCCTTTATTTCCTTTAATTATTGGTCGTATAAATACTATGACCTGGGGCAAGACTGAGTTAAAGTGATATGAGAACTGTTTGGGATCCCCTTCGAATTTTCAGAAGTTGTTCCAACAGTTCTTTTTGGACAGGAAAAATGGAAACAGAATGGGCCACTTGGAGAAAAAGATTATTTAATTGGAGATAGGTCTCTTTTGGCAGATAAATTCAATAACATCATCAAGCTCTAAAAACTTAGCACTGGAACACACACTCCATTCTGAAGGGCCAAACAGATGCACTTAGCTTTTGTTTTTTGTTTTTCTTTTTTAAAAAGCATCATGGAGAAATTAACAGGAAAGTGTGAGCTCATTGAAGTGGAAAGTATCCTAATTACATGGCTGAAAGTACTTTTTAAAAAACTTTTTAAAAAAAGTCTTAATACTTCTGTCACAGAACTTTGAAGAAAAATATTTCTTGTTTTCTACAACTCAGAAACCAATGAGAAAGTAGGGAAACAGATGTCATGCCTGTCAGTTTCACATGGCAGAAAAAATATAGATAGATGAATAGATACTACTATAGATGTAGAGACAGGCTGTGCATGTTCAAAATCTCTTCTCAGTGATGGAAAGTGCATTTAGTGCACAATTAAGGAAGCTGGGATACTAAGTTCTGCTTAGAAACTAAGTTCTGCTGGGATACTAAGTTCTGTTCATTAATTTCCACAGACTCTCCTCTGCCCTGACTATAAGACTATTTCTGGGGTGAGGCTTAAATTTATGATGAAATAATAGTTTTATTATGACAGGGATAATACCAGAAGCAGTGTAACACTTTCACACTGGTTATTTCTCTATACTGAGACCATAAACGACATACATAGATGATAAGGCTAAAGAAAGAATGTTATAAAACACTTACCAGAGATGCTTGATCTCTCCGCACTTAGGCATTACCCCTTATGTGGGAAGGAGAACTGAGCCAGCCAGGCTGGGTCAGCAGTGGGTACAGGTGTGTATGTGGCCCTCGCCCCTTACCCATTCTTGCTGCCCACATCCTCTTAGGGGCAGGGCCCTCCCAGGTGAACTTCATCTTGCAGAGGTGCTGTTGGGCAGTGCGTAAGGAAGGCAGGGCCGGAGTTAAGCGGATGTCTGTGCTCTCCATGAGACGAGAGCCTTGTTAGGGTATGCTGATTGCATTTGCTGAAGTTTGGCTTCCTTCAGGTGGAATAAGTCATTAACACCAGGCACTTCCTGTGCCATCTGGGTTTTTCTTCAGTGTCCCACTCAAATACTCCTTTGGCATAATCTAAGAAATATTTAATTGAGTGTCAGTGAGTCTGGTTGTCTCTAGTGCCTCTAAAATGGTCATCCGTGCCAAATCTTACCTGTGTCAACAGCAGAGGTATCACCGAAGGTGTGACACACATCTCAGTGATAGGTGCCTGGAGCTCTGCAGTGTTGGCTGGTCTTGCTTCAGCAACCCCTGCCAGACTGACGTGGTGCAGGGGCCTTCTTCCTTAGAGTCGAAACAATCAGTAAAGACAGGGATAAGATCCAAAGGGGGAAAATGCTGCATGTGAAAGGGAACATGTCTGCATGTCACTGGGCTCCTGCCAGTGGTGGGAAGGACTGCTAGTTTTATTTGGACTGAGATTGTGGGGCTGAGCTGTTAGGGTAATCAAACTACAGATTCTTAGAACTGAAGGAGAGTGCTTCAGAGAATAGGTGATGACCCAGACTTTACCCTCCTATACCTAATAGCCAGTCTTTACCAGGCCTGTGTCTTCTGGACACTAAAGGGTCTGTCAGCATCGAGTGTTCACTTACCCTGACTCGTTTAATAGACAAGCAAGTTTATGCTTCTTTGGTCCTTCCCAAGCCCCTTCTCTCAGATGTTTTTCATTTTATTGGCAATGAAAATGCCTTCATCATGACATGGGATATCAGATTTCTGTATTTTATACCTCTAGGGCTCACTAAAATAATATACCCGTTAATAATTAGACTCTTGCTTTTGCAGAAGAATAGGCATTGAAAATAATGATGGGGTAGTTCAGAGAGGAAGTATGTTACATCACTTCGGATATTGGCAAAGTGGCAAGATCTTGTGGTCGTTACATTAGAAGATGTCAGTTCTGAGCATGTTGGAAATAGTTTTAAGAGACCATGGCTTGAATTGATGGTTGATTTAGGCTCTATACATTGCAAAAATGTTTAAAGAGTCACAGCTGGCATTTGTAGGGTCTGATGTTGTTTCTTGGCTTTGTCTGTATGATCCCTTGGAATTGAGATTTGCAAAAATGAAGTGGAGTCATCTGCTTTCCTAAACAAACAAACAGACAAAACACACACACACACACACACACACACACACACACACACACACACACACACACACCCAGTTCTGGAATCTGACACACAAAGTTGTAGTGAAAAAGGCAACATTGCCATATGCTGAGGGACAACAAAATGGTTTCCCGACTCCAGCCTACACCTTCCCTTACGGTGATAGTAGACCTGTTTCTTTCTTTCTCCTTCGATTTTTTTTCTTTCTCCTCTTCTCTCCTTTTGTGTGGAAAATAATTTATATATAAAATCGGAGGATCTGTTTCAACGAGATCTCTTTGTGAAACTGTGCATTTGCTCTAGTGATGCTGCTGTTTTGCAAACAATGTCAAAGTTTCTGTTCTGAAAGCATTGTTTCACAGCCACTTTATGAGCAGCACATGGACATTCACCTGTCTTTGATCTGCAGCCCCTTCATTTACTCTATTCTCAATGGATCTGAAAGCTTCCAATGGTCAATTCAGCCTTCAGCGAGCAGGGTCGTGCCACCGTTGAGGATATTTAGAGTAACATGTGTCCAGCCTTGAAGAGAATTCTGAAATCCAGACAGAGGAGATCTAAATATTTTGAACAAAGGCAGCAGTGCCTTTAAGATGATCACCTTTAGAATGTGTAAGCTTTAATGGAGTTGTTAAGAAAATGGTCCACATTCTGTGGCTTTGGGGCAGGCAGGCATCTTAGTAAGGCAATTTATTTTTATAAAATTGATAGCTGACAGAGAACATTCACATTTATGACCTTACTTGACCTTCAGAACAACTTCAAAACAAGGAAAAGTTAGGTATTCTTGTTTCCCATTTACTTAAGTGAAACTTGAAGCTTAGAGAGGTGGGGACAGGCTTGTGTTGGTATTTCCAAATTGATAGCTCTTTTTGCCATTTTGGCAAATTCACCAATTCCCTGGCCCTCAGTTTGTTTTTCAAATAACTGGTTTGGCTGAAAGGATGACCGAGGCCTCTTTCAGCCCTGCAGTCCCCTGACTCTGATGATTTTGACACCTTTCTTCTTTTCCACGATCTTAGATGCCACTGATATTAACATATGCGTGGGATTTATAGACAGAGTGAACTGTAAACCATCAAATGCAGTCAACACCTACAATGATCTCTCCAATCCACCCTGACTTGAGAGACTCCTCTCAAGTGTCGGCCCCTCCAACAAGCCTTTCAGTCCTTGTTCAACCTACATTGTTCTCTCCTCCCTGAACTCTTACTGCATTTTGAATCCAATCAGACCAGTTTGAATTTAATTGTCTTAAAGGTGTTGATTTTGTGCCTCTTTCCTCTTCCCCACTAGCTTATCCTTTTCACCACGACAGGGCCCTTAGGAACTGAGCTCAGTGCTGGGCACAGATGAGTAGTCCGTAAATGTATTAGTATTAGTCAGGTTGGGCTAGGTGGTGCTGTAGTAATAAACACAACAAAAGCCTTTATTGTGTGTATACTAGACATCTAACAGGTGAGCCGGGAGGCTCTGTGCTACACACTGCACAGGACTCAGGCTGATGGTGGTTCTATCATGTTACTGCTGGGTTGTCTAGCATCCATGGCTTCCTCAGTTCCTGCAGCGGGGAAAGAGAAGCCCTGCCAGGGGAGCTCCCTATGTTAACACAACCCATTGTATAGAATGAGTCACCTGGGCCTGCCTAACTGGTAGTGTTATGGGCTGAATTGTGCCCCCCTCAAAAATCCATGTTGAAGTCTTAACCTCCAATGTGATTGATTGTATTTGGGGATACCGTATTTTGCCATGTATAATGCACAAACACATTTTTGGCCCAAAATTTCAGGGAGAAAAAAAAAGTTTCGTTTTAATTTTTTAATTCAAAATTTTATTTGTTTACATGTAGGTACTTGTTTTTGTATTATAAAGGAAATTTTAGCATTTATTTTTTAGCATATTATGGTACATTTATGTAGCAAATAATTATAAAACACAAGAACAGAAACAAGGTACAAGAAATTTTATGTACCGGTAACAAATTTATGATATTTACGCATCGTAGAAGACCAAGAACTCTTCATCGTTGCAAGTTCGTAGTAATTTCAACAAAACCAATTATTATATTCCAGGGTATTATTTTGCATATGGATATTGTTATTGATTTCTAGAGTTACACTTTTAACTCATAAGCATAAATAAAAGAATTAAAAACATTTATATAGATATGGAATTAGTTCTACCCATGTATAATGCACATCCTTCTTTTTCCCTCACAAATTTGGACAAAAAAGTGTGCATTATACACAGCAAAATATAGTAGTCTGTAAGGAGTTAATTAAAACAGGTCATAAGGGTGGGGCCTTGATACAATAGGATTAGTGTTCTTAGGTGACAATAGAGAGCTTGTTCTCTTTACCATGTTGAGGACACAATAAGATGGTGGCCTCCTACAAGCCAGAAAGTTCTTTCCAGAACCAACCACGCTGGCACGTTGATCTTAGGTTTTGACCCTCCAGAACTGCGAGGAAATGAATGTCTGTTGTTAAAGCCCCCCAGTCTGTGGTATTTTGTTACGGCATCCAGAGCTGACTAATACAGTGAGGGAGCTGGGTCATGAGGCGAAGCCAGTGGTTCTTAGGTGAGCAGTAAATGTTCCTGCCAAGTGGAAGAGCAGTGGTCAAGACAGACTTGATTCTCTGCTTGCAGGGAACTGAAAAATGTGTTGATTTGTGGCACTCAATTTTTCTACATTACTAACAAGCAAACCACAAGTAATTATTAGTTTTGAGTTCTGTGTACTTGGTTAAGACACAGAAAATGGAAAACTTAACTGATGAGGCACATGCTACAATTTACATAATGCTAGAAGCCCAAAATGTTTTTTGTTCCTTTCAGTATCTCTACACTGACAAAGAAGGAAACTGACGAACATTGAAGTTTAATATAGAAAATTTCTCTCAATACAGTTCTAGAAATAAGCATTGGGACAAATAGGTCTTTAGGCTCATCTTGTGGGAGTGATCTGGTTGCCATAGTAATAATACCCATGCTTATATGCCCATCTTTATTTCTTCCCTCAATGTGAGTCTGTTTTTTTAGATACATCCTTGGTAGTGGAATTTAGAATAAATTTCATATTTTCACCATCTAGTCCTAGGATTTATGATGTGATTTGTGTTGTCAGAAATATAGTCAGGAGAATCCTTAATTACTCTTTTTGCCATTTAAGAGTAGCAAGACACATACATATCACAACCTGGTAGACTTGACTATTCAAATGCTCACATCATTGTAGAGGTGGAGAAAATAGGCAGCCCAAATTTGATCATTTCTTTAGAACAGATGTCAAGTAGAATCAGAAGTTTCACGCTTAAGAAAATTTTCCCTTTGTATGTTACTTTAAAACCATTTTTGCCTTAGTGTAACTTTTAGAAGACCGTTTCATAAACTAAAGTAGTCGTCTGGAATTCCTTGAAGCCCATGGTTTGGCTTCAGCAGGCTTTAAACAAATACACTCTCAGAAATCGATGTGGATACATTTCCAGCAGTTAATGCCCTAGTCACAGTCGTTACTTTGTACAATCAATAGCCCAGATATATCAGAGGATTATGGTTGTGTCAGATACCCCAAAATGCCTAACATTGTTTTAATTACTCTAATAAAAGAAAGCTGGGTGGATTTTAAAAAAATAAAATAAAAAAAACCTTGCCTATAAAGAATGTTCTGCTCAAGCCAAAGCAAATTTTTTACAAGTCCTTTTAGAAAATCTGGAAGTATTTAAGCGTTTTCCTCCTCTTCTTATGAGACAATGCCTGTTACCCTGCCAGGGCTCCATCGTACAATATTCTCCTTTATGACAACGGGCCTTTAGAACAAGTTGATCAGATATGTTGCTGCAGTTGCATTGGTGATAGGGTTCAGCGATTTGGACCCTCTTGCTTATTGGCACATGGAAATAAACATATTTAATGTTCTGGACATGGACATTGAAGAGCTCTCATGAGATTTTCCAGTTTAATTTGGAGCCGTAGTTGGTCCAGAGGCTAAAAGAACACCATTTTGCTCGGAAGATGGGCAGAAGTCACTTTGCCAGGGTGGAAATGTGTTTATATCATAGCAAAAAGATTGATGGTAGGAACAAAGAAGAGCTGTGACAGAAGTCTGGATTAATCCAACCCATTACATCCAGTGAGAACTTTTCCCATAAGGGACCTCATTCCGATTTTTATGGAAAGAAATCCAAGATTTCCCAAAATGCGATTCACATTCTTCAACCAGATTCAGAGTACTGAGGCTGTAACTTCTGTTTGCCAGAATACCTCAAAGGTTTATGGCAGAACGTTGGAATAAGGTACTTCTGGGTATTAGTGAGGTAAGCATGGCACCTGCACAGGTGGAATAATGTATGGGACGCCTGTGCAGTGTGGGTTGATTGACCGTAATGTGACTTTATAATCATTCACAGCTCAAGGCATGCAAAACCTGCATCTATATGACTATCTTGAATAATTTCTGATATTTTGCCTATTGGTAACCATATATAATTCATTATAATTAGTTATTACAATATAATCTAGAAAGGAGCCATTGAAGAGCCATGATGGTTTCAGGAACTTAGAGCTGCTTTTTTGTGTGTGAGTAGATGCTGGCAGGAAAAGGGTGAGCACAGGGTAGGGTCAGGAAGAGGAAGCCCATTCTGAATTTCATGGATCGAGTGGGTCCAGGTCTCGATACGATGTTAGGACTAGGCAGCCTGTGGCATCATGGAATGTAGTGTGTCACCCTGGCAGGCGGGGGACATTTAGGGCACACTGACCTTCACAGAATTGCCCTGACACAGGACATTATTCCACTATAGCTCCCAGGATACCCTAACCCCTGCACTAGAGCCTTCATAATAAAATCATTCAGGCGCATTAGTGACTGTTAGCAATTAGTCTATCCTTAAAATTCTATTGATGAGGGCGTCAAAGTCCAGAGAAGTAAATTAATTTGTTTCACGTCTTATATTGAGTGTGTGGTTGGTGAGGACAAAAACTGAGGTTGTTTTCTGGTTCCCACTCTAATGTTCTTTCAATGACTCATATTCCATCCTGGCTCTTAGGCCATCTCTTCTGGGCATGGAGGATTCACAAGAAACTTTTGCTATCTGTATAAGTTGGCTCTGGCTGCCATAACAAAATACCATAGATTGGGTGGCTTAAACAACCACAATTTATTTTCTCACAGTTCTGGAGCCTGGAAGTCTAAGATCGAGGTGCTGACAGAGTTGTTTCCTAGTAGGCCTCTTCCTGGTTTGTAGACACCCACCTTCTCCCTGAGCCCTCACGTGGCAGAGAGAAAGAACTCTGGTCTCTTCTTATAAGAACACTAATTCCATCACGAGGGCTCCACCCTCATGACCTCATCTAAACCTAATTACTTCTCAAAGGCCCCGCCTCCTAATACCATAACATTGAGTGAGGGTTAGGGCTTCAACGTATGGATTTGGGGGAAGGGCCAAACGAACATTTAGTCTATAGCACTAGCTGAACACAAAAGGACATGGAGATCCTCTTAGGGACTTCTGGTCTTTCCAGTGTTTTCTGATCAGGCCGTGGATACTTTCGGGGAGGGGATACAGAGTGCCTCGGCTATTTTGGCTTTGTGGTCTTGGTTTTCTGGCACCAGAAGAATTGATCATGATGTCCCTAAAGTGAAATATCTGCTGCTTGAACAATGGTATCAACTGGTTGAATTATTGTAATTCAATGATACCATATTTTGCTTCTTCAGTAGAATTCAAATGAAATCCATATCATTGCAAATCCTTTATAGGATTTATTCTCTGAATAGTTCTTTACTAGCCAGAGCACTGTTGTGAAAATCTGAACATTTTTACCAAAATCTTAAGAATATCTTATTTTTCTTATTTCTATATGTAAGTAAGTCAATTATTTATTTTTATACATCTCTTCTCCGTGGGTGGACTCTGGGACATTGGATAGTGAGTAACTGTTAGATTCCTCCGTCCTTTGTTGAATAGTCTCCGGTTTTAAAATGCGGGTCTTGCAGGAAGAGGTCTAATACTGATTTCGAGACTAGTGTGTGCTGGTCCTGTGGCTGTTTTAAGTAGAATCTGTCTCCTGTTATTATCTCAGTTCTCTCTAGAGCTCTGTGAACATTTCTAGTTCCATTTTATCGAGGAGGAAGCAGGCAGAGGTTGAGAGTTTTGTCTATGGTCATGTGAGTGGTAATTGGTAAAGTGAGGATTTGGATCCAGGTTGGTCCAACTTCAAAAGTTATGCTCTTGTCATTTCCTCAGTTACAGGTCATCTTTACACTGCTTTTCACTGGGCCTACAGGGAACATGGTTGTGTGGCAAGGTCAATTTCACATTCAGGAAGTGCTAACTCTGCTGGACATGGAGATGCCTGGGTGTTGGCTTTGTGTTAGGACGTCTCTCTTATTGGGGAAAGAGCTCAGCTGTGCTGACATTAAAAGTTCCCTCTGCTATTTGTTTGAGGAGGAGAATAGCCAATGGGCCTTTAATAATTATCCAATTTCATTTACTTTTGTCCTCTTGATGATTACAGATCATGTTTACCTTAAATATAATTTCTTCCTTTTCTCCCCCATGAATGATATACTCTATCCCAATAATTTTTTTTTTTTACTTTTAAGGGGAAGTACCAGATGTAAAAAAACAAAAAATAACTATACTTTTATAAAAACACTTAATCTTTTCCTCTTCTTTCTTTTCCTCTTTATCAATATTTCTGTGTTTACTGTTACTTTGAAGATGCCAGATATTTATTTAGAAGCAATCCAAAATTTTTTGCCTTGGGAAAAGAAACTGGGATGCTTTCTTTTCCTTGTCTCCTGATAATTTTGATATCCAGCTACAACTTGAACCCCCAAATTTGGAAAACTCTCCACGGCTTAGCTCCACCTCATTCTCTGACTTTCCCCACTCACCCACTGTTCCTTTGTATTTGGCCTGCCTTTGTCTGTCCCTCCCCTCCTACCCGCCTACCCTGGGTCCTCTCCCAGGTGGTGGTGGGTCCTGGGCTTAGCAGAGTTTCTCCATTTCTTGGGAATCTCTCTCTCTCTCCAGTACAACGGGTGAGTCACTGTCTTGTTTCAGCTCCTGCCTAAACACGGCCCTGCATACTCTTGCAAGAGTTAGGATGAATCAGCCTTCTCTCCTCTTTCATGTATTACTTCAAAAGCAATCTCTAGCAACATGTAAGAAATCTGTATTGCTTTAACATTTTAAGTTTTGTTTATATGTTCCTTGGCTCAGTGCCATATTCTCTTTGAGAAAATGGTCCTTTTACAAATTCAAATTTTACACTTCAGTGTGTAATGAGAACAAAATAAAATGAGATATATATAAGTGGTAAAGGTAATTTGTATTTCAATACTATCATTTTTTAAATGCCTTCAATAATAAGACTATAAATAGTTGATATGGTGGCCGTCTTCGTGGAGTGGCCCTTTTACTAGTGAAATATCTGAACTCTTTTTATGTGTCCAGAGAGTCTGGGAAATGGCCAGCACTTCAACACATGATAGGTTGTACCCACATACGTCACCAGCGGAGGGAGCAAATGGGGACCCAGACTTCACTCTGCTTACCAAACCCTATGTCCTAGTGCAGAACACATCCCAAAAGGTCACCCTTTTCTAGTCCCCAGAGGAAGACTGATAGGGTGAAGGCAACCTTGCTTGGTTATGGATCACTTGATGTCACTACAATCCTTTGAAGTTGGAATTATTGTCCCATTATTAGCCTGGAGAGGTTGGAGTATCTGTTGAACACCTCACTGCTCATCAGAGAGAGCTGGGGTTCAGATCCAGGTGTAATGACTCCAGTCTAGTGCTCCTTTCTATTCCCCATTGCCAGATCTTCCTTCTCCAGAACCTGGCACAGTGCAGTGAACATTCTTGGAATGAGGATTTTGTAGGTACCAGTAATTTTAAGGTATATAAATTAAATCTCATGAAACCACACTCCAATATTTATCACAACCCCATCAAGTTATTGTTAATCTCTGAAGCAACTCTGGTGGTAAGACTTTAATTGACAAAAATTGTAAGCCTTGGTTGCCAAATCATCCCAACTTGTGTATGTACAGGGAGCCCTAAAAACAACTGTAATCATAGCTTGACTTTGTGTGTCAGGAAAATGCTAAGGCATTACCTCAAAATTGAGGTTGAAGTCTGACAATAAGTAGTCTCACTGAGGTCAAGATTTAGAAAAGTAAATTATCCTATAATCTATTAATTCTGAACTTTTCAATATTGAAAGTTTTCACACCATTGCTTGTAACAATTTTGTGTTACAAAAGTGATAACATGGATATCTGTGAAGTAATTGTAACGATTCTTGAATAGCCTCACTTTCTGGGGCATGGAGCTAAAACAGATATAAAGATAGGAAGGGTCAGCAAGTATTTTCATACAGCTAATTTTCTAAGAATCACGGTCAGTGCACTGGTTAATCATGGTCAGGAGTATCTCTGTTTATTTTTTTCTTTTCCGTCTAGTTTGCATAATCCTACAGGAGGAGGCTCAGACTGGGGCGAGCATCTTGAGATGTTGAGAGAGAGGAAGTAAGACAAAAGAGATGGTCAGGAGTGCATCTTCCAAGACTTGGTCCTGGCATAGACATGAGAGCCACAGAGGGACTTAGGATTGGCTCTAGTGTGTAGTGAGTTGTACTTCCTGAATCACATACATAGCTGTCGATATTGAACATAGAACCCTAGACCTGGCGGAAACCATAGAAGTGTTCTATCCTGGGCATTCCTGAGAGATGCTCCTCCAGCCTCTGCTCCCAGCGAGGGTATGAGCACCTTCCATTGTTGGGGAGCATTAACTGCTGGAAAGGTCTCCTGCTTAATGACTTGAATCCTCTCTTCTGTGATTCGCAGCGTTGAGTCCTGCTAATACCTTCATCATGCAACCACTAGCTTCTAGCAACAAGGTTGTTTAAATATCTGGACTCTGTTGTCATGGCTACATGTAGTCTTTTTATCTTGATGTTCTTCAGCTGATGCTCACAGGACCTGGTGGCCAGAACCTTCATTATTCTGTTTGCTGTCCTCTCTGTGCGTCTCACGTTTGCTGAATCCTAGCGTGGATGTGTGGAGTTACAGTGTCTCCTAATCTGCAGCCCAAGGTGGTGTGAGCTATAGCACATTGCTCGTTTGACAGGATAGATTTTTCTTTCTGACTTGAAATAGCTAAATATTGGGTTGTAAATTTAGCACACTTCTCCTGGATTGCTTATACATAAGCTGTGCCTTGAAATAAGAAACTGGCTTTCTCTGAAAATGTGGTGAATGATTCACATAGGAGAAATTCCATTTGTGTTTTTAACTCATAAAAATCCCCTCATTCTGGGCATAAAAATGTAGTGAGTCTGTGTCCATGTGATTGTGTCTCACGGAGAAGCCGAACCTACCAGTCGAGAGAAGCACATTCTGAATTCTCACATCCGATTCTCTGTGGTTTTCTCTGATGTGGCCTTTTGGTGTGGAGGAAAGAAGGTCTTTCCTCTACTTTCTTTTCCTCTAGATATTTCCACCACCCAGGGAAGGCCTCGTAGTGTTGGGTAGTCTCGGGTGAGAACCCTGAGTATGGCCACAGGGCTCTCCCAGGTGGAGTTTCTGGCTGCACCCTGAAAGCTCTTCATACTTAAATGACTAGAGGGCACACGTAGAACTTTGTGCCTTGGTGTAAGCCTACCTCCAACCCTTGCAGCCTATTCTCATACTGTGCAGACCCAGTCTTGAGACGAACACACAGTGTCGTGGTACCACCTACACTGCCATTTATTAATCGATTTGGATGACTTGTGCTGCTCTTGGCTGCGGACCTGCAAAAACAAAGCCATGGGATAAAGCGGCCTGAATCCTGTAATGAAAACCTTGTACCTTTTTCTGAGGCCTGGTAGAGAGCAATGATTTATTTTTGCCGTACCAAATAAAACATTCTAGGAATCCAAGGTGAAAATTGGATTTTAACTGCTACTAAAATTTTGGGCATATAAAATCAGCAAGTGTTGAGAGTTTTGCTTGATTAAGAGAAGAACCTAAAGAGTTCATTCAGTACAAGAATGATCTCCATTTGTCCTGCACTGGTGTCTTACATCAATCTGATTGGTAAGATTGGAAATAAACATTAAGCACACGTTGGCAGCAGATTGCAACAGTGGAGACCTCTGTGTTCTTAACATAACCATTTTGTTTCTAGTCTTATACCTAGAACATTATTTCCTCTTCCTTCTTCCTTGCTTTGTATTTCAGAGTTAAGCTTTCTGTGATGAAGCTGAAGGAGTCTGGGAACTACCCGAATCCAGGCAGTATATGCTTTTCTTCTCTCAGATTTTCCATTTTGTTCCTGTGTTACCTCTCCCCTCCCTGTCTCATCATATACAGTTTTTGGAGAGTACACAACATCCTGTCGAAATCATTAAAAACCAGTGAAAAAAAACTAAACACTTCAAAGCCATGATGTAACTAAAACTTCATTACTATGCTGGGCCATCTCTGATTTGGTTTTACTATTTGGACATGTAGTCACTTAGAGCCTCAGTCAGAATGCTGCATGCCTGGACCTGGTGGGAAAGAGGCAGTATCCCTGGAGGCCTGCCAGGTGACTGGTGTCTACTGCCTGCTGCTCTTCCGAGGCTTACCACCTGCACAGACGTTCTGTCACCACGTTCTACTCACTAGTCTGTGTGCATTTGCTAATTTCCATTGGTTTTCACAGAGCCACTGCTTGCCTGGATGGACTGCAACTTGTTTCTTCCTTCCTTCCTTTCTTCCTTCCTTCCCTCCTTCTCTCTTTCCCTCCCTCCCTCCTTCTTACTTGCCTCTCTTTCTCAGCATTTATTGAGCATTTGCAATGTGTACTGTGTATTGGGATGTAAAGATACATAATATACATCTGCATTCAGTTAAAATGCATAGCAGAGGCAGTGGAACTGTGTAGAATGTGCCCTGGAGTACAGGGGAGGGAGGAAAATGCTAAAACTGAGGAGACATGGAGCTTCACGTGATGGTTCTTCAGAGCTGGGGTTCACAGGATAAAGAAAGTTTCTCCAGGCAAAGGAAACAGGAGGGCCATTAGAGAGAGAAGAAACAACTTCAGAATGACAGTTTGTCTAAACTATGGGCGTCCTTCAGTTTGCCTAAAGGATGGGTTTAGAAAGGTGAAAGGGGACAGAGAGAATGTCAAAAATAAGGTATAAGGCAGGAATAGGGGCCTTCTGTGTCATGCTAGGGAGTTTGCAGCCAACAGACGATGGAAGTCACGGAAGGTTTTTCATCAGTATGTGATCAGATTTGTCTTGGAAAGATGACCCTTGAAGCTGTTGGGAGGATTTTGTAGAGGTTGAAGCAGAGGAAGGCGAAGTGACCCCCTTAGATGTGGGGTGTGGGCTTAGCCTGCCCAGTAGGGATGGACTCAGCTGGCTGTCCCTGCACAGCTGTCCTCAGATCTATAACAGAGCAGGATCTGTTTTCCTAGCCCCTTCCCGACCCCACTGAGTAGGTCTCAATTCAGGCGCCTGCCTCTCAGCCTCTTCTGACCTCCCGTGATTGAGCAGGGTTGTGAGATGAGTCTTTGCATGTGACAGCTCGAGCTGCTCCAGGAGCCTCTCAGCCATGCTCTTCTGCGTGCTGGTCTCACTTAATCTTGCCAGCACTTTCCTAGGTTGGCTGACCTCCCTGGGTCAGACCGCTTGGCCACCCGGCGCCTTTGTCCCTGCCAGAGCCAAGGACCATTTCTTATACTGTCCGCTCCTGTCCTTTCCCTGCCTAGGCCTTGGTGTTATAGGAAAACCAAAAGCCTCTTGTAGACAGGACCGGTGCCCCATTCTCCCAGTTTACACGCACACCACGCCCTTACAGCTCTGTTCCCTGGTGATCCACAGGAGAGAGGTCAGTAAACAATTTAAACTAAAATTTTTGTAGTTTATATTGATCATTTTAAGTTTCCAAGTTCTCATTAAGGGGAAAAAAGCATTGGAAATGTACGTTTTATAAAGTGCTCTGAACAGTGACAGATAAAACTCTAAAAATGCCTAGAAGCTCTGGACACTATGCTCGCTCATTTTAGCGTCGTCTTGATTCTGTTCTGGTGTTTTGTTTTGAAATTTTAGAGTTGCTTTTTTCTTTCCTTCCCTCTCTAATTCTGTCGATCACAAGGGACCTGTTTTATACTGTGGCTGAAGCACAGCAGTGCTGTAGAGCTGTGCATCCTGCATTCAATTAACCGGCATATTTCACACCCCATCATTGCAGTGTGGCAAAGCGCTCCCTGGCCTTTCGAAGCAGGAGGACTGCTGTGGCACCGTGGGTACCTCCTGGGGCTTCCACAAATGCCAGAAATGCCCCAAGAAGCCGTGTAAGTAATGTTTCAGCGTTCCTTTGTAGGTTAATGTAGCATTATCAGTTTCCTATGACTGTTCTAATGGTGAGACAGCATTAGACTTTCAAAGAACACTTATTGAAACAGTGTCGTAATTTGCGTTTCCAGAAAATTTGCCAGTCTGAGAAAACCCTCATATCGATTCTGTTTGTTAACAAACACAATTATCAATTGCCTTCTTCAGTTGGATTACGTATTTTTAAAAAGAGCCTTTTAAGAGGCAATGTGCTAAAAATATGCTCTGTTTTCTCAGGTGAAGAGAAAAGAAGACGGCTTTTAAAATGTTAATTAAATGATTCAAACCCTATAAAAAGTCAGAGCAGTTGTTCTGTCTTACGTTAAATTTCTTAAATGAAATTTTTATTAACAGCCACAACTTCTGTTGTAGTTTTTGTTACAGTATAAGTTTTCAACTTTCACTTGAAAAAAAAAAAGAAGAAACGATTGGTTGCTGATTTGTTAAAGATAAATTTACAATCACTAGGACACAGTACTTTCTCATTTTCTTCTTAGTCACAACTTCTATACTGATGCCCACAAGCTTTGATTATTCTATAAAATCTGTTTTTCAGAACCTGTTGATTTGATTCAATACCAATTTACATCTTTCTGTTACTTTCTTCCAAATTAATTTGTCTTTTTAGTTTTTGAGTGTAGTATTCACTCTGGATAACTGATTTCTAATATTTTTTGCAAAGACAGAGGTAACTTGTTTTAAGTTGAGTGTTTTTATACTTATTCATCACGTTTTTGCCAAGAAAGCAAGTGATTTTTTTTGGTTATCTTTCTTTGCCTTGTTTAAAGATTTTTATAGTTGTTTTTTTTAATACTTTATGCTACAAGGAGTTTCTTATTTGTTTCAATAGGATGATTTTTAAACTCTTCTTAAACATCTGTTAATTTGAGAACTGACTCTGGGTGATGAACACACAATGATATTCTCAACTGCCTTTTAAATCCCTCTGTTAAATCTAGAATCTGTCATCTTGGAATCACTGCTCCCTGTATCTGTTTTATATACTATTCTTCTATCATAATAACTTGTTTTAAATTGTCATTTACTCTTCCTTGTCTCTCAAACTTACGTATTCTCTAAATCTTTTGATGCCTAAAGTTAATTTCACTTATTTTGTTGATATTGCTCTCATATTCTTTTGGAGGATCAATTGTGGAAATACCCACTAAAGTTTCTGATAATGAATAAATTCTTCATTTAGGGAAAAAAAGCCTCATACATAAGGACACTCAATACTGAGAAAATGTCCTCAGTGGACTTTCTCCTGATTTGATAATGATTGGCAATGTGGATTTCCAGCAAGTTGGTTGAGTGTGATGGTCCCCTCTCACTGAAAGACCCATTTGCCTAAAATTGTGTTGGGAACCAGATCACAGGGGTATCTAGGAGACATTTGATATGATTTAAAGAACATGAAGTTTGGGATTAGGTAGACCTGAGTTTGACTCCCAGCTCTCACTTGCTGTTGAGTCTTATGGATCATGAAATGAGAGTCTGTATCTACAATGGTGAACAGCATTGCCTTTTTTTTTTTTTTTTTTTCAAATTAAAAACTGCCTACCCTTCATTGACTGTATATGTTTGTCTTTAGGAATATTGTGGAGGGTGGTATGTTTCCTACTGCTAGGTCTAAGGACTGAAGAATGAGAAGTCCATTTCTTACAACTTTGTTTTGGGGCTAAGTTTTTGTTTTCTAATAATTTTCTCACCTTATCCCTTATTTTTCTTTTTTATTTCTCCCCTTCTCTGTATATCTTTTGCTTATAGCTTCTTCTCTTTCCTCTCTTTTCCAAATCCCAAAGTTGCAAGACAGGAGTAAAGGGAATCATAGTGTTTTTGTTTATTTGTTTTTGCTTTTTAATCCCTAACTTCCACTCCTGACCATTTATCTTTTTTTTTAAATCTCGAATTGCGTAATCTGGGAATAAATTCACTGCTTTATGTGGTTTTGTTAGTTCTGTATTTTAGTGTTGATAATAATTTAAGTAGAATGTGAAAGTACAAAGTTGCAACACTTTTAACTAAAGGCGGATGAACATGACTTCCTATGTTGGCTCACTGAATGTATAAAATGGAAGAGATTGAGTCCACTTCAGGAAGGGCAGTGTGGATTATGAATGAAGTAAACTAGTAACATCTTGACATTTACTCCGTTTATGCCTAACTAAGTGACTCACTCCCAAGAAACACACTCAGGGTCACATTCTTTCTGTGTCATTTAAAAACTTTCCTTTCCTTTGTTGGTACTACTCTCTAAATCATATTCATTTTGGAAGAGAGCAGACTTTCCTTGGCTTTATATACTATGGTTTTGTGTTCCATGCCCCCCTTTTTTTTTCACTCAAAGTGTTCAAACTTCAGTTTTCAAATGGCTTTTATTTATTGTTTGAAGTTTTTGTTTAGGCATGTACAGAAAAACCTTTCATTGTTGATCAATTTTTACTGTAAACACTTAATTTTAAATCTGCAAATGATTTCATTAAACAGTCTGTAATCTATTAAAAGTGTATTTAGCATGAACAAGTCACTTGTCCTTTAAAAGCTTTTGGAAGAAAATTAACATTGAACACTAAGCTGAGGAAGACTAAGAGATCGTCTGGTCTGCCTCTCTGCCTTGAGGTAGAAGACTGTTGAAACTTTTTAAACACGTTATTATCTCTCTTTTGTCTTTGAACAATTCACAGAGAGCCCACAATCTCTGTAGGCAGCTTGCTCCACTGTCTTTGTTACATCGGAAAAGACTAGATACGCAACCAAGGAGCTGAATGGGGCGACGCCCCCTTCCCCCTTGTGCGGACCCCTCCCTTATTTTAACTCACTAATCCAAGACTCTTCACTTGAACCATTTTCCTGCATTCTGAAGGATCTGAAGAGAGGGGAAATATGGCAAAGAAAGGAAGTGAAGGCGGAGAGGAACATGACTAGTAAATATTCACCCTGTTCCATTAGTGGTGACAATAAAGAACATGTGTTGGAGCAAAATAATTTTATTTTCTGTAAGATTTCTTTGTTACTTTCAGCTTTCTTTTTTTACTCCTAGTGTAGGTCTTTTTAGTGGTCTAGCCATCTATCCTATTTTGATTATGGCCCATTTTCTATTGCTTATTATCTTCTTAATAACAGAATACCTTATTGCACGAAATAGCAGTGACATCTGTCACTAAGTGGGTGCTTATTTTTGTCAGCCATTGTTGCAGGCATTTGTATAAATTATCTCTAAACTCCCCAACAACCCTGATCTGCCTGGTAGGTAGGATGCTCCCATTGTACAGAATTGCCATTTGAAAACCAGGAAACTTGTCTCCCAAGGCTGCAGAGCTGTTGATAGGCAGAGCCAAGATTTGAACATTGGTCTTCTTGGTGCCAGAACTTCTGCTATATTTACTAAGTCAAGAAGACACTCAGGTCTCACTTTAGAGCATTCAAATTTCAGTGAAGAGGGTTTTGTTGGCGAATTGATAACGACTACATTTGTATTGTTGATGAGTTTTCTGAGTGATGAACCGTACAACTGATCACAGCAGCCCCTTTCATCTCCTAGCTTCCTCTCATCACTTCTTATTCTTCCAGGTTTCTATTAGTAAGAATCAGCTCATAACTAGAATACATGAGCCTGCAATTAAGGCGAGCGTCATTTATTGTCTAAATTGGGACACTTTTGAGAGTGAAATGGAGTGCTATTAATGAACTTTGGTGGAACAACGGACATAACTCAGGACTATCCCAAGCAGACTTGGACATATAGTCACACTACCTATGATAAGAAAATTCAGATGCTTGTAGCAAATCATTGAAGAGGAAGAGATCCTTTGGATACTAATGAATCACTAATTGAAAGAAAATGTAAAAGTTATAATTATTTCATTTAACATAATCAACATGTACCGACAAGGTATTAGGACTTTATCTATTGCAAAACCATGAAGTATATTGAAAAACAGGATAATGTGAAAGAGATTAATATTCATTGAAATAGTATCTTTGAAATAAATAAGACCACTGATGCCTTAAATGGCTTTGGTTATCACATATAGTTGTTTAGTATTGTAAGAATTTAAACTAAGCACGTAACAAAGAATTACTTCTTCCCTTACAGCTTACCATGGATATAACCAAATGATGGAATGTCTACAAGGTTATAAGCGGGTTAACAACACCTTTTGTCAAGGTAAGGTTAACTGAATTCATTGGTGTGGACTCAATGGTTATTTTGGCTTTTTAGAAACCTGAGTTATTTTGCCATGTTTTGCTCATTAGCCCAGTGGGAGAAGGTCACACAGGGAACCAGCTCTTGCTCACGCGCTTTAGCTATGTGGAAATACAGAGGGTTAGTGTATGGTTGCTGGAATTGATTCACTACCATTTAAACTTTATGGAACTTTTTTCCCTTCTATTAATTTGCAATGAAATGCACAGGAGATTGGATTGCATTACGGATCACCTGGTGGTCTCCATGCCAGTCACCCACTGCTCCTGCGTGGGCGCATGTGTGGGCACATGTGAGCACACACATGCCTAAGTACTACTTCTTTGCTGACACGTGATTTGCTGGCAGCAGAGACGTCTTTTTTCCCTCTGATTCGAATATTGCTGGTCACCTCTACATATTCAAGTATTAAATATTAGAGTGAACACACATTAACTAGGCGGTAGGTAAAACTATGTAGCTACATGTGAAATGTCCTGAGTGGTTTTGCTCAAATTTTTTTTTCTGAATGGTACAGCAAAGTTGAACAAGCAAGGGGGAACCTCAGAGATCATTTAGCCCAGTGTCAACGCTTAACAAATGAAGGACATTGAAGCCCGGGCTGGTTAAGTGACTTCCCTGTGGCTAAATAGAGCTAAGGGTCTATGTAACTCAGGTTTAACAGGGCCTAGGTTACTACCCAGACATGGTGACAAACTTGGTTTGTTATTTTGTGGGATACCTAATTCATGGTCCTGTTTTCTCCTTACATGTCCAGCATAAAAGTATTTTTATTAGTTACTTGGGAATATGTATACATCGAAATAAACAGAGGAAGAACTTCTAAGAGTTTTATGGAACCCAAGTCCATGACTTGGGTCTGGGGCTCTGTACTTGACCAGTATGTGTTTACAGGACAGAGTAGATTAAGGTGATGTTACAAAATATAGATTAATCCCTAGTAAAATGGTTCGTGTCAAAGGAATATCTGAATTGCCGGAGAATTTTCTCAAGTAAATTGTCTATCCATACTGGATCTCTAACTTTTATGACTTGTAGAGCTTTTGCTGACTTAGAGAATTTTCTTTTGGAAGGCACATAGGTATACCATGTCTTTAAAATGTTTTGCCTTAAAGTATTATAAGCCCTCGTCATGTGAAAGAATTGGGGGAAAGTTAGAATGAGCTGCTCAAGGAGAAGGTGTCCAACACACTTTTCGAAAAATAGCTGCAAATCGCAGTAACATGGGAATAATGGACTAATCACCATTATTTAAGAATCAGTCAATTTAAGATATTAAAAGATTGTGTTAAATGGATGAAAGATTGAATTAAAGGGATGGGAGAATGAATAGGTTAAATGAATGAGTAGATGGTTAAATGTGTGTTCTACAGTGTGAACCACGTTACAGTTTCACAGATTTGGATAAAAATCTATATGAAAAGCCCTAGCCTATTTCAGGATGTGTTAGTAGGAGCAGAATGAGCAGGGCATTAGAAGTAATGACCTTGTATTCTACCAGACACACTGAATTTGGGATTTGGGTGTTCAGTGTTCGTTGTCTTTTGCCTAATAAGGTTAACCAATCTTGTGAAGGGCCTGCAAACATGAGGGTATTTAGTGTGGAGAAGTGCAGACCAAAGAGAAATATAGTGGCTGCTTTATAAACATGCCTAAATGTTTGTAAACATGCCTTTAAATGTTTGATTAACTGTCTTACAAAACAAGACTTTTATGAATTGCTTCAAAAGACAAAGTCAATAGGAGGGAGTTACAAGGAGGCATATTTACAACTACAAGAAATCTTTTCTGTGGACTAGAGTCCCCCAACATTGTACTGAAATGCCTTTGGATGTGCTGAGGTTCCTGCACGTAGAAGTGCTCCAGCAGATACTCTAACTATTGACCAGTATGCTGCAGGGAATTTCTGTCCTTTGCAGCACATAAGGGTAGATCACGGTAGGTACATTCCAGTTCTCTGATGCTGTCATTACTCTGTCGTCTGGGATGGAGGCTGTGCATGAGAAGAAAGAAGTGACATCTTGGTCTGTCTCACAAGTTTTAGCCCTTAGACATGCAGTTTCCTGAATTGTCCCCTGTGATTAGACATATCTGCTCGCTCTGTTAGACTGTAGAGAGAGGACGGTCCTTATTTATCCTTCACTCTTCTAATCCTGCATGGCTAGTTGTTATTTAGATACTCTCCAGAGTGTCAGATGTTCCCGATTTTTCTGAATATTAAATGATAATGAATACACATGTTTTCTTGGGAGGGGTGGGGTAGGATTTGGACATTATTAGAAACTGAGATGCAAGTAACTTTCCCAAGGTCACTCAGATAATAAGAGGCCCAGCCAGGATTACACTTAAAACCACCTCTGTGTCTATATATAATATATCCTCCTTTACCAATTTTATTTATTATACACGTATATAAAGTATTACTAATGTAGATATTAAAGTAGCTATATAAGTTATTACTAATGTAAATACTAGCTAACTGGAAGAGAAGATATGCCATCCTTTGTGAGTGCTAATACAGGTCAAAGCAATTAGTATTTATTTGGTTTTGTTTCTTCTCCTGACTGATTCATGGTTCTAAGAGTTTGTATTCATAAAAATATCATTGTAGAAGTGGAAGCGAAAATTTTCAAGTCATCACTTGCTATCTCATTTAATAAAATAAAAAGGAGAATCCTTTAAATAATTGCCTGAGGTTTTTGTTTGTTTGTTTGTTTGTTTTTTGTATTTTCCTCTCCTGGTATGAAGTGACATTTAGCATATTTTGTTTATACTGAGCACATCAAATGGTTCCACCTCAGTCATGTGCACCGATGGCCAGTAACACCAAATCCTTGCTTACATTTGTCTCAGGAGGATATTTGCAAAACAGTGTTATACTTTTTGGCATGGATTCTAGAGTGAAGTATCACAGAAAATTCTATTTCATGGTGCCTCTAAATGACACCTACAGAGAAGATTGACTCATAAAAGTAATATGATTTCATTCTGCACAATCTATTAAAATTGCTTTTGATAGAAGGGCTTAATTTCACTCCCTTTGTGATACCCTTGGTCAGTAAAATTAAATAGAACTTTCTCACATTACATATGTACACTCAGTTTTCTTCGAGCCTTAAAACTTTTTGGTTTTGTTAGCCTAAAGTTTTCAAAAGGAGCCCATTAAACATCTAATTACTTGTGCATTCCACATTGTACTTACAGTTTAATGTCTTCTCAGTTTATGAAGCACATTTAAAATTAAAGTGATTAATAACTAGAATTACATTATTTCCTTCAATGAAGTGAACTAACGTTCCTGATACAACATTCACTAATGTGCACTCAGTAACAAAGAACCAACTGTGCACAAGTTAATTTGAGGAGCTTTCAAATAATTACACTCAAAGTTGGTTTTTTCTTCTCTCTAGCGGTGCTGCAATTATCTTTTCAAAGGAATGATTTATTACATATACACACATGGAGCTCTAAAACCTGCCTTACTACCCTCAACATTATGGAATTGTTATAATTTGCTTCATTTATCATAACAAACAATACAATTATATTTCCTTGTGGCTCTAGCGCAGCATTCGTCATTTGTCATTTGATTATTATGCTAGAGGTTTAAATGTAGAATGAGAATTAAATGAAATAATATATCATGGAAATAATGATAATAGGAGCTTCTACTTTCATATTGCTTTACTCTAAAGCTAAGTTTTACCCTGCATTTTAAGGACTCTCACTTGCCCGTAACTTTGCTGTGAGATAAATGAGTTCTTAAATTAGGTGTAAATCTAAGTTTTAAAAATAGAATTTGTTTCTGAAAGTTCTTGGGGACCAATCTATTTAGTGAAATATTTTATTAAAAGCAAATATCTCATTTGATATTCTAAAATCACTTAACCTGGTTCATGAGTGTTTAGGTACAAAATAAACTCAGTATTATTTTCTGCATTTTTAGCAGGTGTCAAGGTACTGTGGGCAATGCCAAAATATGTAACAAGAAGACCTCTACACTTTTATATTCCAGTGTATGTATTTCCATTTTTCATAGATAATCTTGAACACTTAAAAAAAATCCAGTATTCTACAAATATTAATTGGCAGGGCACTGCTGGGCTACAGTCTGAGGATATGTGATGAATGATGAATAAGACATTGTTCCTGCCCTTGGATTTGGTGTAATTAAATCAGTTTGAATCAACAGGATGCAATTTCCTTTTTTCACTGTCCCAACTAGCTGAATTGTAGCTGGCTCCAGATGAGCCCGTTAAAGCAAATATGAAAGAGCTGTCCACATAACTTTCTTTTGGTGTCACTTTATTACACCAGTTCTTCTGCTTTAATAAAATAAATTTACAGAACAGATACATCAGGGCACCATAATACTCATTAGTAAAACTTTTGCTGTAGGGCTCCTTTTTCGATAACTCATCAAAGTGTATATGAAACTGAATTTTCTTTGGAGCATAGAAAAAATAATGCACACTTTTTCAAGACATATCTCTGTCATGAAATGAGTCTCACAAGTCTTGACTAATATTATATATAGGTAAGACATTCATAGGACTTTTTCATTATGAAGAGCTTGCCTGGACTGGAGCTTGCGTTTCAGACCGCTTAATGATTGACAGAAAAATTGATTTTGACTAGAGTATGGTGAGCACATAGAGGAAAATTGGTCTTTGAATGCCTTGAGAAGACTAGAAAGTGCAGGCGAGACCCTCAAGAAACTGTACTGGGCTAGAGAAACGAATGTGCCCTGTGCTGGATTAAAACAGATAGGTAGGGTGAGATGAAGTGATTCATAACTTTAAGGCAAGGCTCTTCTGATTAATTGCATGCACCATGTACAGAATAACAGGCTTTGTGATGCATGCTGGGAAAACAGTTATTGGATTTACACTCCTTATATGGAAATATCCAAAAGCCATTTATGACAGCTTCTTGCATATTTAAAAGAAAATGTTTTTGTGGCTTAGACAAGAGTCATCACTTTATCATTATTTTAGAAGGTAAAATGTAAATATAGGAAGTTTTTTTTTTTTTTTTCATGAAGTTAATAGGTACATGAACTTACATTTTATCAGTTTTTTCACTCAGCATGATTTCTTGTATCCTGTGTTTTCTTTCGGGATTCACATTATTCACATTTTCTTTGGAAAAGGTTTGCAAGATTAAAATATAGGAAACCAAGTTAAATTTGAATTTAAAAACATATTCCTTTGTCTTTCCTATTTATCAAAATAATTAGTATCTATTGCTTAAAATTCAGAAACCAGAGAAACCGTAAACATTCATGTGAATCTATGATTATGTTTAGAAGAGGAATTACTGGTTTCCAAGTTTTGATTCATTCTGTGTACATTACCTTTCTGAAAGGATGTATAGTTTCCCACTAGCAGTAGCAAGTCTATTGGCTGTGTCCCCTTCTCCTCTCTTATTTCCTTTTCCTTACAAATTTGAAAACACAAAAAAGGCAGCTAAATAGTATGTTTTTCTTCATATAGGCCCTGAACGTTTCTATTTAGGCTTTCCCCAGGTATTTTCTATTGAATATGGCTGTGAACAAGATTATTTTTAAATATTTATTGTCTTATTGGATCTAACTTTTGTTAGTTCCAGTAGTTTCTTTTGAGTTATCTATGTCGGAATAATTTTACCTTCAAATAATTGTAATTGGAAGGAAGCTGTCAGGACTGGAAGAAACTAAGATAGGTGTGGGAGAGGATGCACTATGCCCGTGTCTGGTGAATCCCACACGTGTAGGTGTAGGTGAAGGTGAAGATGAATGATAAGACTATTTGGGGTGGGGGGGACCCAGGCTGAGTTTGAAATTTGTTTGGTACAGTGGCTAGTGAGTATAAGCTTCTGTAAGTTTATATTTTAAATAGATGAAAAGTTTATTTTTTTTGTTATTTATATTACTCTGAAATTTATATCAAGCTGACATTTCTGGTGTCCTTCAAAGGTTTTGGAGAAAATTTTCATGGAGCTAAGTGTCTTTAAATTAGTAGTACGTGCTATGTGCTCTCTCTCCTTCCCTTTTCTCCCTCGCTTCCATCTTCCCTCTCTGTCTTCATCTCCAGTTCCCCCTCTCTCAGGCCCACCCACCCTGTTCAGGACTTCCTTCTCGCATCAGGGAAGGAAGGACTTCCTTGTTACCTTACATAACAAGGTACAGTAAGTCCTCACTTACCATCAATAGGTTCTGTGACTTTAAGTGAAATGACATATACTGAAACCAGTTTTACTATAGGCTAATTGATATACACAAGAGTTAAGTTCCTACGGTGTCTCATTAACGTTCTAACAAAATGATGCTATTTGAGAACCTACTATACGAGGGAGATAATGATCTATAGTCATAAATATATTTTTAGTGACAATGACCCTGACACAGCAGGTGACATAAGTGGTCTGTGTTTCCAAAGTTCCCCAGCACTCAGGCCTATTTCACTTCTTTCTGTACATAACCTAAGTTCTTCCTCTGGCAGTCTTTCATTCTTACCCAGCTTTTCCACAGACTTTCTCCCAAGGTGGAACTCGATAGACCTCCTGCTACTCTGCTTCTAATTACTGTTGATTTTATTAACTTGAGGCTTTTCTCTTTATGGTATTACTTGCATAAGACTAACCCAGTTTTCTCTTTTCTGATAGAATAAATTTCCTTCTTGGTCATTACTGCCTGCACGTCTTTTATATCGACGTATTTATTTATTTTGCTAGTGTTTATTGAACGCCTATGTAGTGGAGCCATTGTGTTAACTGCTTTAGGTACATCATCATTCTCACAACCTGTGCAATTCGTGTTATTTTATTTTTATTTTTTTTAACTGGTAATGAAACTGAGTCCTGAGGCTAAAAGAAATCAAGTGATGGAAGATCACATAACTGGAGATGGGTAGAATCTGCCTCAGAAGTCTGGACTCCCCTCTTCATACTACTGACATTTATATAGTAGTTTATAGTTTATAAAGTACTTATTAATTCCTGACAACAACCACATCTACTTGTTACAGGTAGGGTAACCATGATTTAAAGCTTTGCTCAGTAAACGGCAGCACTGAGAGTGATATTTGATGCTATATGATACTTTTATTATCAAAGTTTAATTCTTCTGCTATGCTCTTTCAGTGGTTTGGTTTAGAAATCAGAGCGTTTCCACACTTCATTGTTTATTTTTATCAAATTTTCTTGTTTTAAATGTGTCTCCTTTGTAGTTAAAATAAGTATTTTTCTCTTACATCATTGACAAACCATTACACCTCAAGTTTTGTCCTGAAGTCTTTAACAAGAAGAATATTTGTTTCTAGAGGTTTTATTTGTTTTTTAAGCTAGAGTTCCTTTGGATTCTGAGGCTCTCTCCTCCTATCGCCTCTTTTCCCTTCCCCTATCAGTTAACAATTATTTTAATAATACAATCCTGTATTACTTTACACTCTTCTTGAGGGCAGCTGGGTGGTTTTACTGATGCTGGCCAGGGGTGGATGATCTCAGCTATGCTCCCTTAGGCATCTGTAATCAGCTCATGGATGCTTGGGGCTGGATGGACCAGATTGGTCTCAGCCGAGATGACTCTCTTCTCTTCCACATGGTCTCTCATCCTTTAGGCAGTTACCTTGAGTTGTTCTCATGGTGGTTACAAGATTCCAAGAGAAAGAGCATGAAAGCACACAGAGCTTTTCAGACCTACTTCTTAGACACACTGTCATTTCCACTATATTTTAGTTGCTGAAGGAAGTCACAGGCCAGCCCACATTTAGGGCGCGGGGAGTTAGACTTCACTTTTTCATAGGAGGAGCTACAAAGTCACATAGCAAAGGGCATGGGTACATGGAAAGGTGGAGAATTGGGACCGTTTTAAAAATCAGTCTATAACACCCTGCTGGTTTACACTGACTTAGCAAATATAAATGTATTTTCCTTCAGCAAAAAGAATATGACAATCTTTATATTATTATGAGGTCACTTTACATCTGCACTCAGAGCAACATCTAAAAAATATTGATGAACAAACTCTCTGGTGATTATATTGGAAATTGTGTAGTTAATTATGTTTTTTAAATAAACGTTTTATTGATCTATAATCTATGTGTAGAACAGTATACAAATTAGAGGTGTATAGCTCAGCGAATAAGCACAAAGGGAGCATAGCTGTATAGTTATCACCCAGGTGAAGAAATAGAACATTACCTGCACCCTAGAATCTTCCCTTTGTCCCTTCCCTATCTTTACTTTCTCCCTCCTGTCCAAAAATAATCACTATCCTGAATTACAAGCATAGATCAGTTTTATCTTTTAATGAGCTTTCAAATTACCTGGTATTTGTTCTTTTGTGTCTGTCACCTTCCACTCAGCAGCATGTGACCAATAGCTTTTTTTACTATTTGAAATTCTGGCTAGTGAAATAAGAATATCTTTTGATGTTTTTATTTAAAATCTTTTCATTTAAAATCTGTTTTTTTTTCCTTCCTTCAACATGTTTTTCCTAGACTTAAGCAGCATTCTCTACAGTTACAGTTGTTGAAGAAAGAAACTTTCCTTTACCCTTCTAGGTTCTTCCAGCTGGTCTAATAATAAATTTGACATGAGACAGATTAACAAGAGACAATAACCAAATTTAATTACATACATATGCATGGGAACCCTACATACATGAGAGTCAGAGACAGAAAAGGGAAATGAGGTCTATATGACATTCTGCGCTAAGGATGACGTAAAGCACCTTGGGCTTCAGAGGGGGGTAAGGTCATTCACAGGACGATAAGAAGAGCAGATGTTCAGTAATTAGAAGTTTGCGCTGCTCTGTAGGTAGGTCGTAAAAAACTATTTCTGGTGATAACTCTTATTATGGGCAAGGCCCATAATTTCAATTATTTAAGAGAGATGTAAAAGTTTCAAGTGAGCCCACAGGGTCTCATTTGCTTTCAGCTCAAAATAATACATGTGCCAAAGTGCCACATCTTGGGGAGGCCTGTTCTGAACCCCTTCACAGTGCTGTTTTTAAAGTTCCCTTCAGTTCCTTTATCAAAAGGGAATTGATTGCTGTGATGTTTATTTCTTTCTCAGAAGAAATTGGGAGAGCAATGTGGGTATAAAGATGAAACTTAGAATCTGTTGTTATTGCTATATATTTGGGAAATAATAGTAGAAAACTAATAGGCATAAACTAAGACCGGAGTTAACCAGACTTGATAATTCCATTCTTTAACACTTAAAAATGTTAAAAATTTCTTTTTATTTAGCTACTGGATGGAGAGTCATACAATGCTCTGATGTATTTAGTGATTTAATCCCAGAAACCGTGGGGAGACTTAATGTGAAGCTGAATCATATTTTACAATATTCAGTGGCTAAGAGGGAATTAATAGATGTTTCACTGATTTGAAAGGGCAGTCTTATTATTCTAGACATCCTCTTGGAACTTGTGCTGCAGTTTCTAGTTTAAATAGGCACAGTCTTTTCAATAAGAACTTAAAAAATTTTGATCTGGACTGAGCACCAGATTTCAGCATTTAAAAATCAATTTGGGACCCATTCCTATGCATTTTAGAATCAGTTTCTGGTACATTTTCTTACTATGCTCATATCACTGGGATATGATTCAAAAAGGAAATGTCTGTTTATTTTATTCGCTTTTCTTCAGGAAAGACAGTGGTGAAATGAGTCATTAGCACGTTGTATTTTCTAATAGCTCTTTGACCTTAATCTCTGGGGCTATAAAATCAATGGGAAGATGCCTGTTGTATCACAAGTGATGAGGAGAGCCCATGATGGATTCATGTTACAGTGAATGTTTCAAGGAGAAATTAATGTGTCTGTAGATAATAGTCAGAAATCCAAGGTCAACAGAGATGTGTGTGTTATTAGCATTTTCCATATGTAGTACACATGTATCAAGAAATAAATACAAGCTGTTCTCTGGGCTCTGATAATTCTTTTATCATGTTACTCTGAAGAGGGAAGAATTAGAAGGAAGGGAGTTGCTCCCACAATGGTTTGCCTCCTTTTAACAGGCTCAGTGATCAAATCCATTCTATGCTGGATTATCATTTTATAATGGTGGGACAGGTACAGGTCAGGAGGGGAGGCTGTGGCAGCAGTGAGGTCTGGGTCAAAGCAAATACAACCACTAGAAGACCTGTACAGTAGTTTGCAGGGCCAGCCCTAGAGAGCAACATTTCACAAAATGTGCTCCAACGACCACCAATTCAGAAGGATGTTAATAGATGGTGTGTGAAAAAGGGTTCCGTGGCCAAATGTGTGGAGAATACCAAGTTAAATAAAACCAAGAATACTTGCCAAAAGATTTCTCAGGGTCTTTCTTTAATGTGCTCATCTATGTAGAATATGTAATGTTTCTCAAACGTATTTGGCCACAGAACCCTTCTTTCAGCAGCGTCCTCACAAACCTTGGGTTTTATGTAAACTACCTTGGGTAAAATTGCTTTGGAATGTTGATATTCAAACTTTTTTTTTTTTTCTCACTTACCTGCTGAAATAATTCTGAGAAACTTATGTATTCATACATTTTGAAGCTGCTGTCTACAATTTTTTTAATCAAAAATTAAATGCATGAAGTAGATTTATTTCTGGTGTATTTGTGTTAGGTATATGCTTTAAGCATATTTTCAACAAAGCCTTGGAGCTGTGGAGCTGGCTTATTCAGTGTATGAATAATGTCTGCCGTCTAACCTAATTGGCAAAACCAGGCCTTATTATGAAACAAATCAGAGTTACTGCTTTCTTTGTGTGACAATCCCTCAGGAGGGATATATTTGTGAATTGTTCATTTCTTTGGTCCCTTTGAGAATTTTACATTGTAGGGGCAATGTATCTAGAAAGCCTAGAAAGAGTACGAATAGACAAGAGGAGACTTGACTTTGTAAAGAGGAAGAAGGCACTGAGTCAAGGAGAGAGAGAAAAGGAAGATTGGCAAATGCATTCTTAGGCAGATCACTTTTTGAAATAGCAACATATAAAGGCTCAAGATCTAGAAATTGGTTCCCTTAAAAATATCCAAGCACGTATGTACCCTGTGGAATATCATCATGTGCCTTCAGGGATATGTGTACCCAGTGGGAAATTTAAGAAATCCGTATGTCCTTTTAGAGAATGAATTCCTCTTTTATCTAAAGTAAGTGATCCCTATTAAATAGCCAAATGGTTTGTCTGGCTAGGAAAAGTATTTACCTCAAGAGTTATTTTTTTCTGCTTTCAAGGAGAAGGCATGTTGCTAAATTGTTTGATGGAATGTCTGTCCATCAGCAAATGCTGAATATACATAGCAGAACCTCCAGAAAGCTTCATATGTTCACACAGTATAGAGATCTTCCTGTACTATTCTCACTTTGTACCTAATTCCTGTTACTTACTGGACATGCCTCATTTCCTGTGTAAACTTGCGTCACTAAAAAGGCAGTAAATTATTACTCACTTTGTTAAACACGCAGAATAGATACATAAAAGTGTGTTTATTTCCCATAAGGGCACTTAACGCTATTCATAATATATTATGCATAAATGTTACAATTTATTTCATGTCATTTTCAACCCTGGCAACTGTCAGGTTGTTTCGAAGTCAGAATATTTAAGATAGAGTAACCTTGGGGATTATCTGCTTCAGCCCCTTGGCGTGGCAGAGAAGAAAACTGAGGTCAATGGAAATTAAGTGACTTGTTCTGATCACCATAATTTAGCATCCTAGTGAGACAAAAGCTGGATCATAGTGGGATATTGCTCCCATTAGATTTCCCCATCCTCCCTTAACCCTTTTAAAAAATATCACCTTGGACAAAATTATCTCTGTAAAATGGAAATAACTATTGTGTTGCTCACCATACAGAAACGTTATGACGCCCCAATGAGATAAGATGTGATGTACAAATATAAAGGATGATGATGAGAGTTCTTGCCTCATTGTACTAAATTATTTCATTCCCTAGTCTTGAAATACTATGGCTGTGTTATATTTGGTTGTTTAATGAGTCTCTTGTTATGCATATTTCCAAACTACTCTGTATTTTTGTACTATCTGGATACTAGATTCCTAGCCTTCTCTTTCTGCTGTATGAAGTTGAACTACATGACATTGTCAGTATTCAACCATTTTAGATGTGTAAGAAGAGCAGTTTTGTATTATTGAACTTGATATATGGCTTGACAGACATGGTAGGCTATGCTGGGCAGAGACACTATATAAATGTTTAAGTGAGTGGAAAAGTATGTAAATTACCTTATTACCTGTAGTCCCATGGATTTGGCCTACTCTAAATTTTAGGAGCTCATGGGCTTTATAAGTTTGTCTCCTGCTTCTATAGACTCTAGACTGCCCTAACACATCAGCTCAGGTGGAGTTATGGGGAATAGGACTGGCTTTATGACAATGCTTGCTCCTTTGGCCATTCATTTCGACTTTCATTCTTTAACTCAGTAAACTGTACTGTATGCAATGGTTATACTGTTCCTTCAAAGGATAGAATTCCACAGTTATTCAGAGAAATTTGGTAGTCTGCAGAGGGAGAACAATGACTAAATTCATTTGTTTATCCATTTGTTTTTTAAACTGAGTACTAAAATGCTTTGAATGTAAGGAAACTACATCAAGGGAGATTGGCTGGCCCTGTAAAATATGAGCCTTCTAAATACAATTTTATTTGCCAAGTGTAAGTTATTTACAGAAATGATAATCAAGTTAGCAGCTTTTATTTGATTAAAAAGAAAATAACTGGAGGAATTGAAGTCTAAATAGAATTATAATTCTTAATTTGCCAATCATATTCCATAAAATTGTTAAATTTTGGCCTGATAGCATCTTTTCTTAGCGGACTCCTTAAACTTCTCATATCCAGATATAACATATTTAGTTAACCAATGTTTGGTTCTTAATGCATTTGTGAATCTCTCATTTCCTTCTGTTTATTTAGAAAGGTCTTAAAAGAACTTGGCTACCTTTGAAAGTCATTTCAATAATTGCTCATATTTCATATTTTCTGAGGCTCTAAACTAAAAACTATGGGGCATGAGTTTTTTTTGCTTTGTTTGTTTGTTTTAACACAAAGGATATAAATTGTCTGGGGTCTCACAATCCTCTCAGGACCAAACTGGGGTTTGGAAGAATGAAGTGGCAAAAAAACAAGAGAACTTCCTATCTAATTTTTAGATGTAAAATTTTCCATATGAGGTATTAAAAATTTACAAATGGAGTGCTTTTTCAAGTTTTGTGAGTTGTTGTGAATTGTTGAAACATGGAGCGTGATTTGAGACAGAAATAATATGAAGGCAATTTTTTCAGATCTTGACAAATGCCATCCTTTCCTAGAACCTTAGTATTTGCAGCAGATGCCGGGGAACGGCATCTGTATATACGTGCCTGATATAAAGCAGGAGCACAGGATACCCAGGCTGCAGAACAATCAGCAGATCACGGTTACGTCTGATGAATCATGTGAGGACCTGGTCAGACGTGGTAGTGGTAGGACTCTGACCTTGCCGATCCCAAACCACACAGCCCCAGATTCAGGAATTTGGGGGACCCAGTCTCTGCTTTACTTCTAGCTGAGCCTCCCGTCAATTCTATGACCAAAGCAGGGGATGTGCAGATGTAGAAGTTATAGACAATGAGTGAAGGAAACCCATCAAGTCCTCTCGTGTAGCCAGCACCCACTTCCATTCCATCTTCTCCTTCGGGCAACTTTGCTTCAACATGGTCCCTTTGGCACTTACTAACTCCTCATTTCATCACCTCTGTGTGGGTTTCTCAGTGACGGCATCGTTGCCATTTTTGTCAGAAAAATTTCCTTGGGAAGGAGACTCACCCCACTTTTAGAAAGTTTAGCTCCCCAATGTCCACCCACTGGTCCTGGCCACAACCCCAAACGTCCCTGAAGCTAGCGCACATCCTCCCTCTTTGAGAATCACTAACTTATCCTCCCCAAGTGCTAAAGGGGAAGCAATCTGACCGACCCTATAGATAGTTACATTTTAGAAGAGAATGTTTTTTCAATCCCTATGGCTAATAAACACATGAAAAGGAAGTGCAAGTTAAAACCTCAGTGAGATAACTGCACTCCAGCCAGGATGACTACAGCGAAAAAGACTGGCAGTAATTTGACAAGGATGTAAAGCAGTTGGAACTGGGAATGGAAATTGGCATAGCCACGTTGGACAACTGTTGGACAATATTTATTAACGTAAACCTGGGCCTTCTCTAGTGACCCGGAAATCCTACTCCTAGATACAGAACCAAGAGGAATGAGGATCCAGACCTTCTGAAAGACATATCTGTGAATGTTCACAGAAACATTGTTAAGGATAGCCAAAAATTAGAATGGATACATTTTCATATCCTCACACATAAAAAATAACACAGCAGTCAAAGAATGCACTGCTGTGTGCAACAGCACTGGTGACTCTCACAGGTATAAGGAGGACTAACAGAAGTCAGACAAAAGACTATATACAGTATGATTCCCTTTATGTGAAGTTCACAAATAGGCAAGACTAATCCATGATGATAGAAGTGAGAAGAGTAGTTACTGTGAGGGGCAGAGATATTGACTGGGAAGAGGCGTTAGGGAGCCTTTTCAGGCAATAAAAATGTTCTAAAACAAGATCTGGGTGGTGGTTACACAGTACATGCACACACATCATACACACACACCTGCATATACACGCATATGTATATGTGTTGTGTACTAGTTGTGTACTTAAGGACACATCTAATTGTGTACTTAAGGTTGATATACTTCGTTGAATATACATTTATAAAGAAAAAACTTAGAAATTTAATTAATCTCTAATTTATGGTATTTTAGAGACTATGATAAAAAATAAATTGAGGCAGTTGAGGGAAACAGTAATTTTTCTGGAAGCTGTGAAATGTGTCGGGAAGAAAGCTCCACGCAGCTGGGTTTCTGGGGTCAAATGTTAGGGGAATTTGGTGCTAGTGCTGGTGGCAGAAACCGATTACAACAGAGACAGTAGGAAAAGGAAAAGCTTTACATGATTCCCCTTCCTGGTGGGTTTTTCTCTTCCTTCCAGTCTATAGCCATAGTTGGTTTTTTGTTTGTTTTCAGTCTTAATTCCTGTCCTCCATTCCCACGGCATCATGGTTGAGGCGGTGGGCAATGTTGAAGAGAGTCAAAAAGGGGCATTGGCGTGGCAGTGGTTATACAGGAGGGATTTATATGTTGGAAAAAACCCTCCACCTTAACCTGGTAGCCAGCAGCAAGCTGGGATGGTAGTGTTATAGAAACCTCCCGGCAAGGGAAAGTTTGGGGTCCCAACAGCTGAACATGGAATGTGTAGTGGTGTGGCCAAGGAGTGGGAGTACAGGCCACTCAGGGAAAGAGGAAGGCCAATAATTACACCTTAGTGGGGGCATGAGCAGAAATGGAAGAGTGGAGGTTTTGTCCAGCCTTTTTGACCACACTGGCTCGTTACCCAAACTTGAGGTTTAATTTGAGACATATGATAGGGGTTCTGCTTATACCGTGTAAGCCCCAACTGGAGTTGGCACTCTTCCTGGTCCTGCACGGTGGTTTTCTTAAGAAGAATGAGTTCTAAGGGAATAGTTTCAATTTCATGCTATGCATAAATGTGTATTACAGACCAACACACTGATAAAGAATAAGATGGTCAGGTGCTGGACCACATGCTGTGCTGGTGTAGTAATCTAGCTGTAGCGATTTCCAGTTGGATCTAAGTTTCAATGCTGTTGAATTTATACAACAAATATATGTGTTAATTTGTCATTTGAATGTCATTCAAAATAAATTTTATCACTAAAATTAAAAACTGCACGTTAGGTAAAATCTGGCCTTACAGGTATCTATGACTGCTTAGAATATGAAATATAAGCAAATAATGATTTATTGAAGACTGTTTATTTATTTATTTGCCTTTTTATGTGATAATTCTGCTAGTAATGTTTTGCTGCCATTGTGTTCAATTTTAATTTAGAAAATCAATATTAGGCTCCTTAATAAAAGTTTTATTAGAATTAATGATTGAAGGAAATAAATATTATTTGAAAAGGAAATGCTCATAGCCAAGTCTGTTAACTACTAAGCTTCATAAGCCACACTGAATAAATTACTACTGGTTTTTCATTTTTGAATTGCCACATTCTGGTTTTGAGTTTTAATTAATTACCTTTGCAAATGACTGCAATCTTTTTTTTTTTTTTTTTTTTAATCACCACATTTTTATCTCTCCTATTCCAAATCATTTTGATTTCCCCTTGGATCACTGTCTTTGTCCATTTGGGCTGGTATAACAAAATACCACCGACTGGCTAGCTTCTGAACAACAGATATTTATTTCTCAGAGTTCTGGAGGATGGAAAGTCCAAGATCAAGGCACCAGCATGGTCTCCTTCTGGTGAGGGCCGTTTTCCCGTAGCAGACTTCTCCTTTGTGTCCTCAGATGGAGGCAGAGATCAGGAATCTCTCTGGAGCCTCTATCACAAGGGCACTATTCCCATTCATGAGGGCCCCACCCTCATGACTTAAGCGCCGCCCAAAGCCCTCTCTTACTAACACCATTGCCTTTGAGGGTTAGGATTTCAACGTAAGGATTTAGAGGGGAACACGAACAATTTAGCCCTTATCAGTTACCATGTACAGATGACCTTAAGTCTCTATTTCCAGCTGTCGTTTCCTTTCACTTTCTGAATCTTATACTGCTGCTGCTAGATATTTATACTTGGGTATCCAATGTGACTTTCAAGTATAAAACTAATCTCTTCATCTACCTCTTTCCTCCTCAGAACTTTCCACAAAACCAACAGTGTCTTTTCCTCTTTTCTCAGATTAGAAGCCTCGCAAGTATCTTTCTTTCTAATGTTGTGTTAGCCAAACATCGTGCATTGTCAGTTGTTCCTTTAAAAAATTATTTCTTTTCTTCCTGCTTATTCTCACTGTCATCCAAGCCATGTGCTGGCCAGATGAATTTCCCTGGAACCCACCTTTGGTTATATCTTCCTCTTGCACAGAAAACTTGAGCGTAGCTCCCTGTTCTCAATAAAATGGAACCCAAACCTAGCCTGGCTTTAACCAGCTCTTTTTCCAAATATATACCTTCCTTTTCCAGCCAGTGGTTTGACTCACAATTTCCTGATGCCCCTTCTGTTCTCCAGTCTCTGTGCTTGTGCTCCAGTGTCCGCCCACATAGATCATTCACCCCTTCCTGTCCATCCATCCAACTTCTCCCAACTTTAACACCTGATGAAATCTTACCTCCTTGTCAATGCTAGAGTCTCCCCTACCTCCAGCTTCCTCTAGTAGTTCTTACTGTCTATACAGGCTATTTCATATTAATTTAACTTCAAGTTTATGGCCTTTCTTCTAATTGTGATAACTTGAACTGACATTTCAAAAAAAATTTTTTTTTACATGGTTTCATGTACAACTAGATTGTCAGTATCTCCAGAGTGAGACTTTTGCCTATGTATGCTCTAGAATACTTAACATACACTAACCCTAAAATGTAATCTCTGTGAAGGCTGGAATCTTTTGTCAGTTTTGTTCATTAGTAAGTCCCTAGTATCCAGAACAGAACGGGGTACATAGTAGGCACTTAATAAATATTTGTTATATAAGTTGTAGATGTTCAATAAATGCTTGATTTGACTTTAGTTCATTCACACCTGCTGCATTAAAAGCAGCTAGCGTCTCTTAGTTACTATAATCAAGACGTTATTATGATGAAAAAGAAAGTGAATGCAATTTACAGCCAGAATTTGGCCAACAGGGCTTGAATACTCCTTCTGAAAGAATTGTGCTTTCCTGCAGATATTAATGAATGCCAGCTCCAGGGTGTGTGCCCTAATGGTGAGTGTTTGAATACCATGGGCAGCTATAGATGTACCTGCAAAATGGGATTTGGGCCGGATCCTACTTTTACAAGTTGTGTTCGTAAGTAATGGTCATTTTTTATTTCAATTTTGGATCAGTTTTTTGGGGGGGAGGGGGGAGGGGAGGTGGTTTGGTAGGTTATCCAAAAGAAGATAAATACTCACTAGTCAACTGAATATTGTAAATATATAGGAAGACCTCATTAAAATGACAAGAGGGAAGAGGTGGACCTGATATATTAAAATAAACCCTTCCCAAAATGCATTTTTATTGTGTTTAGAAAAATGTAATAGCTGAAAGTCAACGTAGAGGGCAAGCACACTGAGGAAATGTACTTTGATGCAAGGAAAAGAGTTAATTAAAATGAGCATACCTGAGAGATGAAAACAATTTTTACTTCACGAGTGTTTTAAGCATTATTTAGGCTGAGTTAAACGTTGTCCCAGCTTCTGTTTTTAATTAGTTCAAATTCTGAGTCACTGGTATCTGATTTAATGAGGTTTCACTGTACTTTCTTAGTTGGAGGAGTCTGGGAAATAGTTACCAAGGCACTACGTTTCAGATTTTCTATTCAGTTCTAATTTCAAATATTCTATTCTGTTGTCCTCAAAAACCACCAAAATGTGTCCCCGAAGTTGTACTGTTTTGCCTTATAAATGTTGGCTCTAAGACTTTCTCTTATACCTGGTAAGGGTAAAAATCCTCCATCAAACTATGTGTTCTAATACTGGTACAGAAAATGTATTTTCTCCAAAGAGACTCTCGCCATAAAAATCGAACTTGTGTAATCACTATGGATTGATTAGAAATGGATGCATTTTTAGATATCAAGTTCTCAAATGCATAGTTTTGTAAAGGTTATCTTGTTTTTTAAGGTACTTGCGCCCATTATTACAAGGTAGGTAAAACCCTGCAGATTTTTCAAAGCCATATACAATTAAAGTTTAAATATTTTTAAACTAATGCATGGCAGAAAACCATTAGGATAATTTTAAGAACAGTTCTGTATTAATTTCTGTCCTGCAAGGTTTTTGTTTTTATTTATCTATTTTTTAATGTGGGTTTGGTATATGTTAAACTGCATCCTTCCGGTCCCCAGTTTTAAACTTGCCAATTGGTGAAGATGTATGCTTCATGAAGATGCCGTTGTTATTTTAAATGCATCTGTCTCTAAAATATGTTTGAAGCTGAGATCATGGACCTGATGAAATAAAGACAAGTGTAGTAAAATTAAAACGACAGTCTAATTCATTATTTTTAGATGATTTTGTTGAGTCTTTTGGAACATTGTTACTAATTATTATTATTTTTCTTTAAAAACTGAAATGCAGACTAGGAAATTTTGCACGTAAGTTCTTTTTTCTGTGTTCTTTCACAGATAGTTCTGTTCATGAAACAGACAGATACTTAGTTATAGAACTTTTGTGGTCAGTGATAAAATTAGACTGTAAAATTGTTTGCATACAAGGTACGTTTGAAAACTGAGGCAAAAATTGGGAAATTGCAGGCCAAAAATCACATTGTTGACAATATCCAGATAATTTATAGATAACTTCTGCCTGATTTAAATTACATGAATAACTATTTTTAAATAGTTTTATAATTTAAGCATAACGGATTTTGCAGTCTGGATATAGAATTCGTTGTGCACTTTTTTTTTTTTTTAAAGTTTGACTTTGTAGTCTGGTTAAAAATGACTACATTGAAGGTTACAGATTAGGTAAACTTGGAGAACTCATTACAAAGGGTTTTATTAAACTTTGACTAGATCTAATGTCTAGGGCAGACATCCAGATTTTAATAAGATTGTTGAAATTTGCCAATAAGATTTTTGAAACACACATTTCCTTAGCATTTATTTTCCCTGTCATTGCCCAAATAATACTAAACTTATTAAACAGCCATCCATTCTTATTTGAAAAATAAATAATTCAATTTTATGGTTCAGCTACAACAACTAAAATGATAAGTATTGGGAGAAGTTTGTTGCTAGTTAAATGTTCCAGTTTAGAGTTTGAAGTTAAAACCTGGGCTCTGTACCAGCATTGAGTGGGCAGATTTATATCTCTTTCCTCTGAATTTACCACATGTAACATCACAGAGATATATAGAGTTCCTTCAGGATTTGTGACTTTGTTCAATCCAGTCTGGTTTGCTGGTGAACTATATTTTTGAGAAATTGATGGGGAAAGTCTGAAGACAGCTGAGAAGAATTAGGGAAGAAGGTGATGTTTACGGAGTAAGGGAAAAAATGTTGGCAAGATGGCGGTACCCTTGACAGTCGTGGGGCAGGAGCAGAAGGAGAATGGGGGTCATACAGAGACACGCACTCATACACATAGACACACAAAGTCACACAAAGGTGTTATTGTGTAAATATTTGGAATCTATGTTCTTGAGAGGCATAAAAACTGCTGTGGATAGAACATACAAGCAAATGGAGGGAGAATAACCACATTTGTTCAGATGGCATGAATTTAGGACATATCTAGGCTATAAAAGGTGTGGCTGACTGTGAACTCAAAGAAATGCTCTTGGCAAGAGCCAGGGAGCAATGGGAAGCTCTCCCTGTTCTTGAATGCACTGAAGTAACCACCCTCAGAATTCCTTGACTCCAGCCAAAGGTTGCAACCATTTCTCCTTCTCTCCTTGTCCATTCTCTGTCCTTGATTTAGACAAGCTAAAAGATGGCAAGTAGAAGGGTTCTGGCATTTGTTGCCTCTGACCTGTCTGTCTGTGGCTTAGGATCCTGCAGCAGCATTCTCCAAATCTGTCCCGACCTATTTATGAGGAAAGGTTGAAATTTTAGGACTTGTCAGAGCAAATCCAAGAAAAGTGTATGAACCTTTGCAATCGGAGTAGGAAAACTTTCTGACAATTAGTTTTCTTTAGGAATTCAAGAGCTCCAGGATGAGTACTGCAGAAGGTGTATTCATAGGTTCAGTAAAAAGGGGTCCAGATAAAAGAATTCTGAGCCTGGACTTTTGCTGTTTCATATTATTCTTGACTTGGTGCTAATTAATGGAAATAGAAGATTAGAGAGAGATGTGCTCAGGAATGTCTTAGTAACCCTGGAAGTCATGAGATGAGACAGATTCCTTCTAAAAGTTAGTCACATTAATAGAGATCATTTCGAGTTAAATTTCCCCCGCGTCTTTATGCCGTATGTATTCTTCTTTTACACATTAGGAAACTGAAGCTAGGAGGGTTTAAGTAACTTCTCAAGATCATACAGCTAGTAACTGACATTTAAGATTTAAAACTGGGCTTATGCCTCAAAATTTGGGGTCCTAGACCAGGTTAATGATACTCACATTTGAATTGCTTAGAGCAGCATCTCTTTGAAAGTACAGTCAGATTTATTTTATGACGCTAGAATTAAGTATAAGTTGTTAAATACACCATTGGGAAACTGAGAGAAGAGAGCCATCATATCTTACCTTCTTACTGTGTTTTGTAATTGAATTGCCATCAGCATTTGATATATAGTGATTGAAGACTATACTTGGGTACAGAGCTATCAGTTTATTTCTCTGGAAGATTACTCTCGTGTCTCTAGCCAAGAGCAAAAGATTTGTTTTCCTTACTGACTGGTGTGGCATTTCCAATAGGTTTTATTATATCTCTGAAATGTTGTTCCTTCCGTATAGAGTATCTAATCCTTTTTTCCCTAATCTTAAAAATACATCCTGCCCCCTAAACCCCCCCCAAAACAAAAAGTATCATCAACAGCAATCTGCAAAACCACTGTTTCAGTGTACCCACTTATATGAACTCACCAGCACCTTTTGTTATCACTCCTCAGTATTCTGTCTCATACTCATTTCCTCCTATTCTTTAGAAATCTTTTGTAATACTGATTTTTATTAAGTATAGCATAAAATTTTATGACTCACTAGAATGGAAAATTGTGCGCCATATTTTAAATAATAAATTTAGTATACTAACGATTTACCCTTTATATCTAGTCTTCCATCTGTGGTTAAAGATACTCAGACAACAGAAACACCAATCTTGTATAACTCTGGGTAGTATATTGTTCCTGGGTTTATGTGTTGTGATGTCTAGAATGTAAAAATACTAGAGATTTTTACTGAAATAAGTGGAATTCCTATGGGAGTCATTTAAAATGATAAAAGAATAACAGGTAATTTAGATATTAAAATAGGGTCAGTTTTAAAGGGCATACTTTGTTGGAAATCTGAGGCATAAACCAATACTTGTTTGTCCACATGGTTGTAGATCAAAGAAAACTTGAATAATAGGAGCATTAATGAAATTTAGGTCCATAAGGTAGAACTTTTTCAATGGCTTCCTTGGTTTTCCTCCATTTTTGAAGCAGTAGATTTTTTATTACTTGCTTATTCTTATGGGCAATGGGGGTGAGGCAAAATATTTAGTTAGAACATGGTCTGAAGCTCCCAGACTCACCAATTAACTTATTGATGACTCTATAAACTGATGAGTCTTTTACTCCCCGAAAGGCCCCCACTTGAAGTGCTGTGAAAATCTGTTATGGAAATAAATCCCCAGTACTCCAGGTACCCCAACACTTACGAAGAATAATTGGGTTAGGAAAGGAAAGGAAGACAAAGGTCTATAAAACAGATCTTTCAGGATAAGATGTTTTGGAAGAATTAGTTTGCTTTACTTCTACCTTTATTCTCCAGATGATAAAATGCCTAAAATTTTACTTTGTGTGTATGTGTGCATGCACAATGCATGAGACAACAACCAAAGATTCACTTTAAGTAACAGATAATTTCTTATAATACACACACATGTTAATCCCTTAAAACACCCAACTGCTGATTTGGAGTATTGGTTTACTTTGGGGGACAGGCATCGTAGGTTACTTCAAAGTAGAGGACGTGGATAGGGGCGCGAGCAGGGTTAGGTATAACAGGGATGGTGCCTAAGATGTATCACTACCCAGGATGTGTGGGTGAGGTGGATGCAAGGAAGTGATTGTGGAGAAGGAAGTGGGATGTCACTGTTTGCCAACTTCAAGGATTTGAGGACACTCTGTTCTGCTCTGAATGGCCCTTGTTCCTGGGATCTAGGATTAATATGAATGTAATCAGTATTATAATTAAGCCCTGCTAAATGCAGAATAAGCTCTTGTGAGTTGACCTGACATTGTTTCTATGGAAGTATGAGTTGTGAGTTCCAAACACTTTGGAGAGGAAATTTTGGAGCAAAATCATTTGTGAGTTGATTATACTAAAACTATGGAAAATATGTTCTTAAGATAATATGGGTACAACCTGTAGGTACACACTCATACAAATACACACGCTATATGAGTGATGGCTGTTCTTTCCAGGGACTTACCCTTTTGGGGGTTATAACAGTGCTCTTAATTCTTTTTTTCACTTGTGCTCTGTGATCTTTGAGCCTTCATATTTTACTTGCATAGACTCCAGAAAGTGAGTAGGAGATGAGAGAGGAAAAGACTCAAACTTCTCCCTCCTACCACTTTATTATTAGACAAAGCTGGCCTTATTAGACTTTGCAAGTTTTAAAGCCTTAGGAGTCTCCTCGATTCCCTTCAACCCCCCATTCTCCAATTCACCAATAATAGCTATTTTTGACACTTTGTTGAAATTCTGTTAATCAGTAAGGGTACAAATACCTTTAGGAAGATGGAAGTGTCTACTTTTATTATAAAAATGAGTGCCTGACATGTATTTTGTGTCTATTTTGTGCCAAAGGTTTTCCATCATATTTCTAATCTGTACATTGAGCCTATAATTTATAAGTGAAGTTTAGCCAGGGTTTTCTCCAGAGAAACAGAACCCATAGGGTGTGGGTATGTGTGTGTGTGTGTGTGTGTGTGTGTGTGTGTGTGTGTGTGTAGAGATTTAAACAATTAGCACACACGACTATGGAAGCTGTCAAGCCTAGTGTCTGCAGAGTAGGATGGCACGTTGTAGACCAAGGGAAGAGCTAATACTGCACCTTGAATCTGAAGGCCAGCTGCTGGCAAAATTCTCTATTCTCGGAGGAGGTCAATTGTTGTCCTTTTTTAAAGAACTTCAACTGGATGTGGTCCACACACTTTCTGGATAGTAATCTGCTTTTCTCAAAGTCTACTGATTTAAATGTTAATCTCATGTAAAAAATATCACTATAGCAGCATCAAGACCTGTCTTTGACCAAATATTTAGGTACCATGGCCTAGCCAAGTTGACACATAATATTAACCATCACAGCCTGTCAGAGTGTTTTCCCTTAGTCCATATTGCTTACAAATGGTAGACCTATCATGTGAACCGAGGTCTGTCCGGCTCTAAAAACCCTTGATCTTTTCACTGTGCTGTAGCCCTTCAATTTAATCAGGTTGTTTCTTAACAGCATTTAACTGAGATGTTAGCCCTTTTGGAAGAAAGAAAATTTAGGTCTGAGTAGGAAGGAAAGGAAGTTTTGGAAGCATCGGGTACTAGAGGAATTAGGTAAGGGAATGGAAAATTGGGAGAACCTCATTTGGACAGTATATAGAGAAGAGCTTTGGCTACGATAAGGGAGGGTACAGAGAGGGACCACCAAGCTTGGTCTACTCAGCAGTTTTGACTTGGCCTGGAACTGGCTCTGCAGAGCATGCTCTATCCACATTTATGTTAGAAAGTGAACTCCTGGAAGGCAGGGATATATCTTACTTATCCTCATATTTTCTTTCCACCCAGTAGACGTTCCAGCTGTTAGATTCATGAAATCTTATCTATGAAACTTGAGAGTAGAAGAATCAGAATTAGGATTTTGGTATTGGATAAATACAGGCTGGTGGGCCTTTGCAATGCTTTCTGAGGGGTTGATACTTCATCTGTTCCCCCTCTGGAGTGCTGTCTGGCTGGACAGGGGACCTTGTGTGGCATTGGGAGTGTGGCTACTCCCTGCCTAACATGCGCTGTTGTTCACCAGTCTAGGGTGAGACCTGATGGGGCCTTGCAAGCTCTCACTTTCCTCCAAATGAGAAAAGCAGTAGCTGGCTTTCAGCATCATAGTGTTCAGTTTGTGATTTTCCATAGTACCTGGCTGTTCACCAGATTCTACTCTAGAGCTACCATTATTATGGCTCAATACAAGAAAAGAAACGTGGTTGTAATTTTGATAATCAGTGACTAGGTTTATTTGGGCAGGTAGATTTTGGTTGAAAGCTTCCCCCCCTCCTCCATTTATGCCCATATATCTGATTTAATGCTTGCTAAAATGGAAGAATGCACTGGATAGGACATTTGGTGCCCTGACTCTAAAACTCATTTGTTAAACTGACTGCTCAATCAAAAAAGGTTTCATCCTAAATCTAGACAGATTCATTCCGAAGTATGGTTTCTAATCTAGACTTTAAGGTTCGTTTTACTATTATATGAAAAGTCGATCTGGTTTTTGTTGTTTCTTGGGTGACGTCAGGCCTTGTGTCTCTGCTTCAGCGGATACCCCTGTGATCTCTGAAGAGAAAGGGCCCTGTTACCGACTTGTCAGTTCCGGAAGGCAGTGTATGCACCCTCTGTCTGTTCACCTCACCAAGCAGCTCTGCTGTTGTAGTGTGGGCAAGGCCTGGGGCCCACGCTGTGAGAAATGTCCCCTTCCAGGCACAGGTAAGACATGCCCAACTGCACGCTCACGTTCATCCCCAGCCACAGAAGTACACAGGACAACTTGGGCAGCGACAGTTTTTTGTTTCTGACGTTAACTTAGTTTTTAATAATACAATGTTGTTGTGTTTTTTTGTCACTTCTGTAGAAACCATGAATATAGAAGGTTGAATCAGTGGGAAAAAAATGACACGCAAAGAGATTTTTCCCATTTCTGTGTAACAGTAGACTTCCTTTTGAATGTTAAGAAAAAGCCATTATGTTTTATCCTCACTTCTAGAACTCTAAGTCTGCATTTTAAAAGTGTCCAGAGCCCAGAAGCCCCTGCTGGGCCATGCACTTTCCTAATGATGGGCTGCTCACCACTTGCACAGTAACTAGACCTTGGGCAGGTTGACTCATTGACTCATTTATTGACGATGTGCTTGTCAGGTTGTGTTGTGAACATTGTGTTTAATTTCTCCAACTGCAAATGAACTCAATTTTAATGACTCAAGGGTAGATCCTGCCAAAGTCCCTATGAACTTCCAGGTGGGAGCTGAGGATTAAGAAGTTGATTATCTTTCGATTTGGTACATAACTGCCTAATGCCCTGAAAGATTCAGTTTATCTGAGTGCCTTACTTTTACCGAGGAGTCATTGACTTCTTAAGCAGAGTCAAATAGAGTTAAATGGAAGAGAAAGAAACATACCTTGTAAATGCTGGGTGCCGTGATGTTATCAAAGGAGTGTCCTCAATTTCACTGATGTGGGGTGGGCATAAAAAAGTCTACTCAGTTGCTTATTTGATAAGATACTTCCCACCTAGGGAAGTGCATAAAATGTTACAGGTCCATTAAGAACTTAAAGCTGTGACTTAACACTGCAGACACGGTTTACATATAAATATTATGATCCTTCTTTGGTGGTGGTTAGGATCAGAAAGAACTGGTAAGGCAGAGGATAGTATAATGTTGATAGTATTTTGGTAAACTGGATAATTTTGGATATCTCCAAAAGGCCCTAGTTTCCTCCTATAGAATCTGATCCACTCCTTATTAAAAAGTAATAATAAAAAAATAAATGATCTTTATAATTCATAGGCACATTTCTCTTCAGTTCATTTTTGATAGCTTTGTAACTCTTACATGAAATGTAAATCAGGATGGTGAGTGTAATACAGGGAGACTCCTCCATTAAATACAATAGCCAAATTTGAAAATAATATTAAAGATAAAAGTTTTACACTTAACCAATTTTTGGTTATATGTGATGTTCATAAAACTAGTATTTTGTTCATTAATACTTCAGCGATTTGATAGAAAACCATGTTTCTTTCTGGAAACATCTATTCTTTCATATAAGAATTCTGTTTCATAAACATAAGAATGAGGTTCCACCATTTAATGTGTGATCCTTAGAAAAGCAATGTTTCAGCATGCTTTGAGGATATTTTAGAGTTTCCTTTTTAGTGAGAACTAATTTTAGGTCCAGAACATTCAATAGGAGACCTCTTGTTCAGTGGAAGTGAGAAATGGCTTATTTTACTTTCAATTTTAAAAGTAGAAATAAAAAAGGAGACATAAGCTCCTTGATGTCTGCATTTGGTAACTTGCCTCCAACACCAACACCAAAAGGATGAGGTGGATTTTTCCTCCTTGGGCCACACACTGCCTTGCCACCCTTGTCTTTTCCCTTATTTCTGGGGATTATGCAATGGAGGTTAGCAAATCCCATGTTCCCAAGTCTACATTTTTTTTCACTGTACAAAACCACTTGCCTGGCGAGGATAGCAGGGCACAGAATATCTCCTGTCCTCTGGATAATTAAACCAGCTGGTCATGGTCAGGCTTTTGCCCACTTGTCATCTCCCATCCCCCCTTGAAAATAAGTACATTGTAATATGGTATGCCCTTTTGTATTTTGATTTCTATCCATCCTCTTTAACATGTCTTAATTTGCTGGATTCCCTCTCATTATCCTGACACTCTCTCTTCAAAAACACCTCCCCTTTTCAGTCTTTCTTAACCAATCTCTCCCTATCAGCTGATACGCTCCATTCTGGCTGAGTCCTGTGGGTTCTTCAACTGGAAACAAATTGTGGAGACTTCAACACCTCATTTCCCTAAACAGTGATTTCTTGATTTTTTTTTAACCTTCTTGCTAGTCCTCCAACTTAGATGTTACTGAGTTTCTTGTTAATAACTAATGGTATGCCAAGGCAGGAGGGAAAAAGCCTGATTTTTGATTTACGCATATACACTCACTACATATATACACACACACACACACACACACACACACATATATATACATATATATGTGTATATATATATATATAATATAGTATCTTCTGTACATAAAAATCAAAAATTACATATTTCATATATGTAATATGTAATGCAATATATACTGTTAAATATAAAATATGTAATATCTCCTAATTCTTTGCTGATACATATAATATATGCCATATATGATCTTATATATGCTATATATATATAATTCTGATTGTGTAGGATAAGGAAGTAACAGACAGAAAAATGTTTAGTAAAAGAGAGGGTTGGGATTTTTTTCTGTAAATGTGAACATTTAATGGAAATTCAAACGTTTTGCGTCTGTTTTTGAAGATTTTGAATGTAACTATATTAGTGATGATTTATTAAGAGATACTCATCATGCTGTTTTCCTCTGTATAAGTTTGCACTGTTAGATTTTTAAAAGGAATATTTTCCCATCCCAAATCTAGCTGCTTTTAAGGAAATCTGTCCTGGTGGAATGGGTTATACGGTTTCTGGCGTTCATAGACGCAGGCCAATCCATCACCATGTAGGTAAAGGACCTGTATTTGTCAAGCCAAAGAACACTCAACCTGTTGCTAAAAGTACTCATCCTCCACCTCTCCCAGCCAAGGAAGAGCCAGTGGAGGCCTTAACCTTCTCCCGGGAACATGGGCCAGGCGTGGTGGAGCCAGAAGGTGAGCGTGGAAATGGATCCCGGACCTAGCCCTCTTTCTGTCTTGTGTGTCTTTGCGTTGGTTTCCCTGTTTATACCCTTCTAGAACAGGGGTTTTCTGCCTCGGCACTGTTGACATTTTGGGGGTGGATAATTCTTTGATGTAGGGGACCGCTCTGTACATATAGGATTTTTAGCAACTCCCCTGGCCTCTAATCTCTAGATGCTCATAGCACCTTCCCCTTCCAGTTGTTGCAACGAAAAGGTGTTCAAACATTGCCACATGTTCCCTGGGTGGGGGGACAGATTACCCTGACAGAGAACTACTGCTTTAGAGCAATACGTACCTAACGGGTAACAATATTCTGTGGTGATCTCAGGACCTAGTCTTGCTGTTTGGGGCCTCTTTTTCTTGGTGTCTATTCCTGGAGAGTGATTTACTGTGTTTCCCCGAAAATAAGACCTAGCCGGACCATCAGCTCTAATGTGTCTTTTGGAGCAAAAATTAATATAAGACCTGGTCTTATTTTACTATAATACCAGGTATAATATGATATGATATGATATGTTACAATATAATATAAATAATATAATATAATACCGGGCCTTATATTAATTTTTGCTCCAAAAGACGCATTAGAGCTGATGGTCTGACTAGGTCTTATTTTCGGGGAAACACAGTAAATCCTTCAAGGAATAGCCCAAATTCATTTCTGTATCTAGAGGGCCATTTAAAAAGTATTTATTTACTTTAAAAAGTAGAATCCACACACTTAAAGTGAAAGCATCAACTGGGCTTTTATGCAATGGAGTCCAATAGGCAGTCAGGGATAATGGGAGGCAAAATGGAGGAAAATAGCGTCCATTGAAGGGCTCTTAGAGGTCACTTAGTACAGTCCTTTGATTTACATTTGAGATACCCGAGACCTAGAGAGGAGACCTGACTTGCCAGATGTCATACAAAGAGTAGGTGATGGGAACGAAGAGCACATTTTTTCCAAGAAGGTGGCTTAGGCCTTAAGCACCAAAGGGAATCTAGAAACAATGAACACTATCTCTCTGGCATTCAGAAAGAGGGATTATCTTAATCTCTGTCTCTTTAGATAAACCAGCATATCTAATACTTTCAATATCTTTGTTACCACACAAATTCTCACCCCAGGTAGAGGGAACAAAAATCTTAGGTGTGTATGGCTCTAATAAAGCTCCTGTTGGCTTTTCACACTTAATGCTTAGGTCAGAACTCAGGGTGTCTGTTTATGGATTTTGTAAGGGGAGAAGGTTCCCAGGTTACCGAAGAGTTGGGAGCTTGGTGAAGTCTCCTTCCTGGTAGAGGTGTCTTTTTTCAGGGCTTTGAACCTTTCTGTTGTCTATTCTATTTTATTCCACTCTGTCACTTGTGCTTCTTCCTTGGTTAGGCAGAGCAGGTGAGAGCAGGACCTCACCTGGAAATGACAGTGTTGACCAGCTTGCTGCTATACACTTGATGTGTGTCATGGCCAGGTGTTTGCAGCTAGTCATTCTCTGCTTAAGCAGGAGGAAGTTGGCTCTGGTCCAGATTCTGCCTCCGAACTTTCTTGGTGGTGGGTTAGGAAACATAGAAGGTTAGTTTACTTTTCCCAATCACAAGAATATTGCAGCAGTGGTAGCAAACTGGTACCTGATTGCTTTTACTGTGTTTCCCTGAAAATAAGACCTAACCGGAAAATAAGCTCTAGTATGATTTTTCAGGATGACATCCCCTGAACATATGCCCTAATGTGTCTTTTGGAGCAAACCTTAATATAAGACCTGGTCTTATTTTCGGGGAAACCCGGTAGGAGTTAATGCATCTACCAAATCTGTATAGTAATGTTTATGGAGACATTGCCTTGGGAGAAAAATTTCAGTGAATGTTCACCTAAGGCTTGAGGTGAACTAATACTAAGGACTGATGAATGAAAAGCATGTCTTTCAAAATAGAAAGCCATAACCACCACCATTACCAGCCCACAGTAATGTTTATGATTGTGTCATATCTAATTTGTTCACCATATTGATGCTAATCTCTCATTGGATCTTATTGGCTTGTGATTTTTTTTTTTTTGTAATTTCATTAGTATATCTTCCTGAAAATGCTCGCAGGATTTCATTAAAAATTAGTATGCACCAAGAATGTAGCACCATTCTTATGGTTGTTATTGAAATAGTGGCATTTTTTTAAACACTGACATCAGAAAGCATTTTAACCATTATGTATTATGGTGACCAATTAAAGAAAATGTTTGTTTTCTAAGATATGGGAAGTTCCACAAAATTGAGATTAGGCATAAAATAATGTGCCAGAAAATGTTGCCTCCTTGAACTTTTTTAGTTAATGAGAAACATGGAAAAAGCTTCTTATCTGCTACTTGATCTCCTAGAATTGTGGAATGACATAGTATGGATAATTTTCCCCCGTCAGTCAAGTATAAAATTCTCCAAAATAGTAGATGACCATAATTCTACATTTGACTTAGTATGATTCTAAATCCTTTTGGAAAGATTCTGAACTTTATTGCATTTTAAAAATTGAAATATTATATACTAGATTGTTTGAAATTGTACTAATGTCCTCCTTTCTTTTTTGGTTTTAGTGGCAACTGCACCCCCTGAGAAGGTAATTTATTTATTGTTTGCAAGTCTTTTTTTTTTTTTTTTAAATCTTCACCATGATTTTCTTTTAGAATATGTGTGAGTTTTTGAGACTTAAATATTGTAATATGTTTATTATACATCATTTGGTTTAAGAAAACATAGCATTTATTCATTTAAGAAATATTTAGTGAGCACCGACTATATGACTGGCAGTATTCTGAATGCTAGGAAAACAACAGAGAACCAATGAGACGAAAGTCCTTGTTCTCATGGAACTTAAATTCTAAGGAGAATAAAATGATAGGTCTAATAGGAATCAGGCTTAAACAATTCAAAATGTCAACTTATGGCCTGGACCATCTATGGAAAGAGAGATTCTGACGTGTTTATGGAATGGTATATTTTAGAGTACATGCATACTAGCGATGTACTTCTTATTTCAACTAAAATTTAACATGAATGTTTGAATTAAACTAAGAACAGAGTTTACCCTTGAAAGTTACAATCAATACTAGAATATTGCTTCTTAGAAGTTTTGGAGAAATTTTTATCAATCTATTGGTTTGGGGCATAAAATGGGACTATGAATTGTGAGATTTATTTGTAGGAAATATAGAAATTTTCTGGATCTAAGTCCTGTTTATGTAATATTTCTCCTTGTCTGACTCTTGGTTTGATTCTTTAATAACTTGAAAATTAGCTAATTATTAAACATTTATACATTTATGTGTCATTCATTCAGTTGACAAGAATGCAGTAAGTATTTGCATTTAGATGGGGCATATACTTATGTAAATTATTATAAATAGTTTTTAAAATCTTTATTTTATGAATTTGAGATAGAATAACATAAGTGTTATCTGTACTGAAAGAATCCAGCAAAAAAAGAAGTATGATTTTAGAGTGATAGCATCCAACAAGGAAGAATGTTACATTCACCCCAAAAGGAGTACAATAGATGCACCTCTTTTACATGAACAGTTGCAGCTCGTAGCCTCTCTGAAGTTCAGTGACGTCCAGTAGTTTGCAATTTCGTTGATTTTGAATTTAGTTCTAGTTGATATGTGGGAGGAATCATTTAGCGTGTGAGGGGTCCGGCCAGCTCCCTGACAGGCTCGTCTTATCTCGGTTTTGTTCTTCTCTGTTTATGATTGAGTTTATGGTAACAACATTAAGAATCTGAAAGGGGGCCTGAAAATGTTCTTGTATACTTTCACGGCGATTCGTTTGGAGAAGAGGCAGTGGGAAAAATGCAACCGTAGTCTTTGTGATCTTGACTCCTTGCAGAGGCTTCGTGATATTAAAGATTGATGGAGAGAAAGCAGGGTGGTCCAGGGATGGGAGATCATATGTGTGAATGTGTGGAGGGGAGAGGACGGCGAGAGGTCAGGGAGGGGAGCATGACAGACGTAGTTAGAAAGAGAAACTCTGGGAGGCTTGGAATACCAAATTGCAGTTGTAATCTGTGGGGAAGGATTCTACTCAACGGGACCCTACCTGTCAATTGGAGAAGTGGTGTTGATCAGGAAGTCTGCTGCCCCAGGCAGATGGGGAAATTCTGTCCATAAACTGCAGGAGTGGGTTCACATCTGATCACAGTCTGTCTGTTTCTTGCTGGCACTGATCGTAGGCTGCAGGGAGTGGGGTATATTTGAGACTGAAATCATCTGAACTAGCTAATAGAAAATTAGCCTATATTCTTAAGAAGCAGAGGAAAGGTGGGGAAAAGTATAAGGGCTCAGTACTTTTAGAAGATACGTCACAGCAGGATTAACAGGGAGATAGAGGAAGCTGGAGAGGCCAATTGGATTACTAGAATACACAGAGCATTTGAGACGGAGTCCAGACTCAGGTAGAGGGGGTTGTGGATGTGGAAAAGGATGAACAAATATAAGGAATAGTGCACATGGGCAGGGCTTGAAGTGAGGAATGAAAGGGAAGACTAAAAAGTGACTTTAAACCTGGATGGATTAATGATGGTCACATTGACAGAAATGAAGTTGAAATGAGAGCCTGGATGGTGTGGGAAGGGGTGAATTTAAGGCATTTGTGGAATATCTAAATGGAGTTATCCTGTAAGTACTCATGCCGACCCAATTGGATCTTTCATGAGATACTCACGCAGGATATGTATTTTATGATAAGCAGAAAAGGTGATAATTCAAACTATGAAACATAGTAAAAGGGAAGTGGAGGCCAGGGGAGTAAGCTTTCTGAAAGATGGCAGTAAGTAAAGCGAGAGAGAGGGAGAAGGGGAACAGTGACCAAGTAACTTGATAAATACTTTTAATGCAGTGTTGGTATGAGTGCTCTGGCCCCACACCGGTGTGGGTGAGGGAGCAGTGCCTTAACTGGCCTAAGCAGTCTGCGTGAGCCCTAAGGGGCTGTAACTGGAAGCTGAGTCATGGGTGCCAGTCTGTCTCTTTGCTTGTGGCCCAGGGGACAGGAGTGGGCAGCAGGACACGAGAGAAAGTCTGGGGACTCTTTTCATTAAGGCCCCGTTTCTCTTCTGTCATTCTGTGCCATCGCTGGAGGTGTGAACTTATTAGATGTGAGGTTAAGGAAAACCATAATGACTAACTGGCTTAACATATTTTAATGCATTGTGTGTTTTGTTATGACACATCTGCTGTGTTCATTATCTAATCCTGCAAAGTGTGGCTGGTCATCTTCCTGGGGCAGAGCCCGTGTGAATGAGGTGGCCACTGGCTTCTCCTGTGGGATTAGTTTTGTTCCAGACCAAGTGTGGGCCCCTGAGCCAAGACGTTTGTTTAAAACCTTTCAAGGGACCATTTGTTTTGGGCCCTTGGGAAATGGGTGAAGATGTACTGCGTGTATAGATCAGCACCGCAGGAAAAACTCAAGGTCTTGCCATAGGAATGACAGGAATAGTTCATATTTTCTTCAAAATCACACAGTTGCACAGGCTTTTGTCTAATGTCTGTGACATTTATTGGCCTGTCTGAGAGCAGAATTAATTAAATGAAAATAGTAATATGTGGAAACTAAAAATAATTCCTACTTTCAGTTCTCTTTTTGTCTTTTCAATACAACCATCCAGGAAATACCTTCATTGGATCAAGAGAAAACCAAACTTGAGCCTGGCCAGCCCCAGCTTTCTCCAGGCATTTCAACTATTCATTTGCATCCGCAGTTTCCAGGTAGCCTCTGTCGGTCTGTGCTGTTTGCAAGCGTATTCTCAGTTAAAGAGTATGATCAGAATTTTTGTTTAATCTTTGATTTTAAAGTTTAATAAATCACTGGAATTATACACTTAAGTATATGAATATATCCATATAATGTTAGTATAACTATAGTATTATAAGTATTATAATAGTAAAAGAAAGTTTTTCACTACTTTTTGTGGTCAGGAGTAGTATATTATTAGAACATTATCGAGGTTCATCATTTGATGGGTCATTTTTTTGGCTTCTGAATTACTCTTAGAGATTCTTGCTAAGTGTTGAAACTGGGGCTACAGGGTGATACTCTGAGCTTTAGGAACCTATAACAGTCCTTAATATCCAGCAACTACTGTGGTATGTTACTAGGCTTCATTAGGCTTGCATTTTGAAATGGGATCTCAATGTACGTAACAGGCTTTAATTTCCTCTTTATCCCCTCCTTCCTCATATAGTAGTGATTGAAAAAACATCACCTCCTGTGCCTGTGGAAGTAGCTCCCGAAGCTTCTACATCGAGTGCCAGCCAAGTGATTGCACCTACTCAAGTAACAGGTAGGAGGGGTGTTTGTTCTGTTAGGCAGCCTGTGCAGGAGACATGCGTATGGACGTCGTCACAATTGTGCCAAGTGAATAAGATTGCTCATAGCAGAGTTAGTCATAATAGCACATATTTGGATGATCTAAATAATGTGAAAAAGGAGGAAAAGGTTTAAATAAATTATGGTACACATGCAGTGGAATGTCTCATAGCTATGAAAGTAGTGATTTGGAAGATGTTTAATGTCATGAGGAGAACTTACGTCACAAGATTGAGAAATACAGAACACAATAGAATGATTCCAGTTTTACTTATTAAATAAAACGCAGGAAGAGACCTCAAAGTGTTCAGCCATCTCTAGTTAATAGAACTGTGGATAATCGTGATGTCCTTCAGTATATTTTTGAAATTCTTTATAATAGATACTGTTTTAATCATTAGTGACAGATTATAAAAATGTATCATACATTGAAACTAATCAGCAGCCTGAAAGTGAATCTCCTTAATGTATAGCGAGGTCTTATAAATCAGCAATAAAAATACCAATAGAAAAATGGGGTAATGATATAATCAGATAATTCATAGAGAAAATACCAAGAAACATATAATAGGAAATTTCAACTGTACTAGTAATAAAAGAAATGCAAATTAAAATAAACATTTATTCTTATAAAATTCATATTTAATTTTTATAGAGTAAAATTTGAGTCTCACACATTGCTCACAGTAAAGTTCAGCAACTGGTTCGACTTTTCTGTAAGACGCAAACTGGCAATATATATATCAAGAACTTTAAAAATGTGGTATCAAATGTGAGGAAATAATGTTCCCAGAGACACTGATAATGGTTTATATAAGTGGACTCTTAATCACAGCACCATGTATAGTAGAGAAAAAATAGAAATAACCTAAACATTTAACAATAGGGAAATAGCTAATTATGTTGCATCTCTACATTGGGACATTATACTGCCATAAAATATAATATGTTTGAGAATTTTATTAAAATCTCAGAAAATGGTCACAAAATATTGTTAGATACAAGATGAAGTATATAAAAATTGCAGGCTATAAAGTATTATACCAGTTATTTAAAAAAGACATATACATTGAGGAAATGCAGGAAAAAATACACCAGATATTAGCAGTGATTATTACTATATTTTTTTGTAGTAGGATCCAAGAGGTTTGGGGGTGTTGTAGAATTTTTTCTATTTTCTACATACTCTACAGTGGGCAAATATTTTTCTAGTCAGAAAAAGAATCACTCAGATGTATCATAGCAACTTAAAAACAGGATGAAGTTGGCAGTGTATCACAGGAGAAGCTAATAGTTTCAGCCTCCCTTAAAATATTCCTTTCTCAGAAACATGATATGCATTATTTTCCAAATAGAAATGTGCTTAATAGCTATACTAATTAGCTGGGGTATGGGGATTATTTCACAATGTATACACATATCAAAACATGAGGTTGTACACCTTAAATAGATAATTTTTATGTGTTAAAAAAGAAATATACAGTTGTATGCATATACGCAACTGTATATAATGGTATGTTTATACAGTTATATCAAATATATACAATATTTATATGTAAAAAAACCTCAAAGCTTTAAGCTGTCTTCTCAAAAATATGGATGTGAGTTCTCTTAGGTAGTATTTGAATTGACAGAGAGCAGACTGCAAAGTGTTCTTACAAAGCACCTCTCTGCCAGGGTGAAACGCGCTTGCCTGAGGAGTGCATGTCACCGCTTGGACTCAGCTGTGCTGTCTGACCTCGTGTAGGGTTACCCTTAAAGTGCACCTACCAGAGCCATGGCCTGCCCCACAGCTCCCGTGTTTCCCCGAAAATAAGACCTAACCGGAAAGTAAGCCCTAGCATGATTTTTCAGGATGATGGCCCCTGAACATAAGCCCTAATGTCTTTTGGAGCAAAAATTAATGTAAGACCCGGTCTTATTTTCGGGGAAACACGGTATTGCAGGGCAACTGCTCTTTGGTTTTACTCAACGTGGAGCAAAGTGATAGAAATGTTAGCTTTTCTGAGTATTTCTAGAGTGATACAATGAAATGATAGGGATTTTTAAAAATGATAATGGCTAACATACCCTTCACTCTGAAGTCATGTATGAGTCTACCCATTTTTTTATACATCTATAAGATACTCTGCTATGCCCTGCAAGGCATGCAAACATGTAACACACTCTCTTGGTCAGCAGGGATCTTTTCATTGTTAACCTTAGTGTTAAAAAGAAAAATTGCAGTGTGACAATGTAATTTACTAGTTGCTTTTTCCCCCTACATAATGTTTTTTTTTTTTTTTTAATTTTCCAATGTGAAAATGTACTTTGAGTTTTGTGCCTTTTTAACAATGGCTGACTTCAATGGACAAACCTCTTCCAAACTAGCTTTGTAGAGGTTAAGTTTGGCTAGATAAATGCAGTTTCGTCATTTAAATGCAGCTGCATGAGGAATAGCAGACTGGTTACTTAGAAGTTACTTAGATTCGACTGAACTACAGAGCTGATTGGAAAAAAAAAAAAAAGAAAGTAGCTTGTGCTATATGAAGTTGTTAAAAGAGCTTAATTTGAGTTTGGCAGAAAGACAGGACTAACATCTGCTATCATATGTTTGAAGCACAAATATTTCCTTACAGGAAACAAGTTAACATCGAAATTTCATTTTCACGCAGCATTTGTAGGTGCTCCCCCTTCCAATAGTAAAAGAATCTTTCTGAAACAATCCATGGGGAAAACATTATAAATAGCCATTGAATTAAAACGGTTTGCAACTTTGGAGCTACATTATGGTCAGTAATCTACACTAGAACAAGAAGACTATTTTGTATCAAATTTAATTTAATCAAAATATGGATGTTCCCCATTGGTTTGGTATAAGAGCCAAGCATATAGATTGAGGAAGCAATGTGCTCATTTCTCTTAGGAACGTTATTCAGCGATTTTCCCCCTAAAACACAGAGGAGGTTAGTATTTGTCACTATTAGTTCCTCCCATAAGTTGAAGAAAGTGATAGAATAATTAGGAGTCTAAAATAAATAAAATCAGCTCCATGTTGCCTAGTGATGATATCTTTATGATAATGAGATTGGAAGTAGCTTTTTCAGATTTTGTCAGGCACCCTTTGACATGTAATAATTATAAAGTGAGCCACATATTTACAGGAAATAAGTGTGATATTTTCCACTCTGAACAGCTGAGTTGGTGGCTTGCAACATAATTGGCACAGTGGTTCCAAATAAATTATACATTTCAGCATATAAATTCTTGATTTATCATAGTGTCTTAACAGCTCAAGAATAGGTTGGAAAGTGAAACCTTTATTTCTCTGGCAAATATTTGCAAAGTGGAAACATCTGTTTCAATTGTTGTGGGACAATTTACGCTCATTGTGGGGCAGTCAGGAAGCCAGGGCATTTTGTAAAGCTTTCCATGAGTTAACATTTGATGCTTCCTCCTGCTCTTCCCAAACTTTCTCCATGGCCCTTGCAGACCAACCAGAAATTATTCTTTGATTTCCATGACTGCCTACAGAAGCCTTTGTAATTATCATTGTAAACATTATATGAGCTGTTTGCTCATCAGATCTTCTCCAGAACTCAGAATTGACCCCTTTGTTAAAGAAACATTTGTCCCTGACGCCTATTAGCAGTGTCGTTACAGCCTCAATAAACTGTGTATGTTGATGGAAAATGAACTCTTTTTCATGTAAAATCATCATACTTTAATATTTCTAGGCTCTATCTATTCATTTATTTTTAATTATTATATGATGAAGAAAAGTATCTGAAGGTCAGCATACTCATTTTCATATTTGGTCAAAAGCTTTCTTTTTCATTTAATTCTAGAAAATGTAAAAGAGATACCAAACTCTTAAATCCACCGTTGGCCTTGTTGCTGGGATAGTGTTTGGTTTTCCATTGGTGTTTTGGTCATGGCTGTTTGTCCAAATTCCAGATGGACTCTAGAGAAAGAAACAGAATAAGGTCCTTGACTCAGTGAAGGTGAAGTTGTTTCAGGGGGCGCATACGGTAGGAAAGGGTAGGGTGGTCCTGAGAACCCCAGCGCATGTGATGGGTGTTATGAAAGACACATGGAAGAGTCCAGTGGGAGCTTTCTCTAGGAAACCAAGCACGCTAAAGGAGACAAGACACTACCATTATCTAGTACCCCAGAGACCAGGGCTTCTTGTGAGCCTTTGCGATATTTCTAGGGCTTATGTCGACACAGTCTGCTCAAAGAAATGTATGTTTTGACATAAACTGATCCATTCTCTGGGAACAGGTTCACATACCGTGTTTCCACACAAATAAGAACCTAGCCGGACCATCAGCTCTAATGCGTCTTTTGGAGCAAAAATTAATATAAGACCAAAATAAGACCGGGTCTTACATTAATTTTTGCTCCAAAAGACACATTAGAGCTGATGGTCCGGCTAGGTCTTATTTTTGGGGAAACACGGTACCTATTTGTTCGTGACCCTTTCGAAAAATAAAAGGCATGATGTGTTTCCCCTAAAAAAAAGTGGAAAAAGCCAAAAGCTTTTCATATTCTTCAAGACAATACCCTCAGTGTTTCCCTTCTGTGTAATAATATGTGCTGCAGAATGAAAATCTAATAGAAAAGTAGGGAAAGTATGGGAGAAGGCAGTGGGAGACATGCTTTAAAAGTTTTAAGCTATGAGACCAGTAATTTATTTTTACTTTAAAAAATAGTGTTAATTTTTTGATGACTTAAGAGAAAGCAGGCAGAGGTATTTTGAAGGTGTAATGACTCTTTCTACCTAGAAGGGTGGAGTTCTGCCGAGCATATGTATGAACGGGGGATCTCTGAGGTCAAACCAATGATAGTTACATTAATTAATCACTTGGGTAAAAAAAAAATGGGACAAACTGTAGAAATCAAGTATATTTTAGTTAACATCCCTTCACTCCTTTGATGTATCTCTTAGTACCCTCTAGTGGTGTCAGAGTAACATTTTCTTACATATGTTAGTACTTCACCAACTGGGATCAATGTTTAAAAGCTGCGTCTTCATATACTTATTAATCTATGAGGTGACCTGCCAAAGATCCTCAAACATGCCTCATAAATTATAATTTCAACCTCATAGGTTCTATGTAAGATACTGGATTGGAAGAAAAGGGCATTATTATTTATTTCATTCCCTAAAACTAATTCTTAAGAATTTCTTCTATCTTAGAGCTGACTTAAGAAACTGTTTAAATATGTTGGCAAACTATGGCAGAGGAATGTGCCTTATTTGAATTAAGCATCACATATTTTTGAAGATTTTTGTTTACACACGTAAAAATTCCATCCTTAGTATGTTTGAAAAGTGACAAATATTTGGGAACCAACAATTTCGTATGTGTGGGGGATGGCGCAGTGAGTACTGATCAGGCATTTCATGAAAACCTTAGATTTTTATAGCGGTCATGTAAATCATCCAGTGTTTTAGCCTTTTGAATTATTTTATTTTTATATAACTTTATATTATACCGAGCATAAACAAATCCATTGTTCTGAAAGTGAATTAGCACAAATAGGCTCACTAAAGATATCAGTAATTTGTAAATATGTCATTTTCTCATAGATCCAAGTGATTTTGTGTAGACTATTGTAGCTGTGTATTTATATGCTTTCTTTTAAAGTTTAGCAACTTTTCAAATGACTTACAACGTTGTCTTAAAGTCACAGCACAGTGAGTAACACTTGATGAGAAATGAAGAATGTGGTTTGGGTTTTGGAGAGCAACTTCAGCCCCCATGTAGGGCATTTCCATAGTGAATCTTTGCTAAGGCACCGTTTTTCCCATCCTTGCTCTGCAGAATGCACAGTGGGTGATTAGTGACAGGGGCACACCTGTTTTTCTTCTCATTCAAATAACAGAACCCTCTAACAAAGCTCTGCTTTAGCTTGTCATGCCCAAGGCCCCTATCTTCTTACACTGGGCCACTTGGGCTCTTCCACGACAGCAGGTGTTTTAAGCATTGTTTACTATGTGATGACAATGAGGTAATAGCTATTGTTGTAAATGTGCTGTTTCTTTGTTGTATATTCTTAAGTGACTTCAACAGGAATAGTAGTAATGATGATGATAATGGCTAACTTTTATGGAGCATATGTAATGTGCCCGGCATTGGTCCACATGCATTCTTTAAGTTACCTCCGTTGAGGCTGACAGTCTGAAGTTGGTGCTTTGATTATTCCCATTTTACACATGCAGAAAAGTGAGGCATAGGATGTTTGAGTAACTTGCCTAAGAAAGGATAGCAAGATTTGTACCTGTACTTGTCTCTAAGACTGAACTCCTGACCACTGCTATACCTCGATACCTCCTTATAAAGGTCATTGAAAACAGACTATTTTAGGGAAGTAATTCATCTCAGAAAGCCACCTTTGAGTCCTCAGGTCTTTTCGGTGATTAAGCTCCTTTTGCTGGCCATAACCCACCAGACTCCTACGACCCTGCTTCTATCACAGAGTCTGTCTGTGAGTGAAGTGAGGACTCTGGCTTAATGTGCTCAGGCTTTAGAGAAGAGGCAAGTCTCAACCAGGAATTGGTAGAAGAGTAAGGGAGGAATTTAGCAGATAAGATTTGGAAGAAGATTCTACTTTACCAGTATAAATAATATATGCTCATGTTGGAATTGGCAGATTAAGAGTAAAGTTACACCCAGAAGTTTTGCTTTGATTAGAAGTGGTAGATCTTTCTTAAGAATTAATGAGAAATTTTGAAGGAGGTTGGACCTTGTTGTTAGAACTTGAATTTGGCCTGCTAATGAATAGAAAGTTACTGCGTGTTTCTTATCAGGACAAATGATATGAAGACTCAAAGTCCATCATCTAAGATGAACTGGGGTAGATAGAAACTCATTGATAGACCATCTTGGAAGTTAGGAAGAATTGATCATCTTACAACTTCCAACATGGCCTCGTTCTGTGTTTCCACCCACTCTAGTTCATCGTAGAAGTTGTTTCATTGGAATTATTGATGACTTTCGGTGGGCCTACCAAAACAATTATAAAGTAATCAAATGAATTTATACTTGATTTTAGAGGTCAACTTTTGTTTTCTAATTGCATAGCTGGCAATAAGCTAATCAGGAAACACAAATGGTTTACAAGTAGCAGTGAAATCTTTATGTTTATAACTGTTGTCTCCCCCACATTTATTTATTTTAAAGAAATCAATGAATGTACTGTGAACCCTGACATCTGTGGAGCAGGACACTGCATTAACTTGCCGGTGAGGTATACCTGTATATGCTATGAGGGCTACAAGTTCAGCGAGCAACACAGGAAGTGTGTTGGTAAGAGACACTTTTGACAGATGAAATTATTAAATATCAAACATTTGCATATTAAGAACTTTCTATAATTATGGGGAAATGTTGTGTGTTTAGTATTTTAAATTTTTTATTCCTAAGCTAAGGGTGCTCAGAAAGTTGTTTACTAAACTCCTGGGATGTTCTTACCTCTTGGTTCAGTATTGCCTGCTACCTTGCCAAGTATAATACAGTTACATAAAGGTGAAATAATTTCCAAAAGATTTTCAGGTAACGTTTATAAACTAGCTCTAGAGATAGGTTCCTATAAACATTTATTTAGCAAAACCAAATTAATATATATTGCAATAAAGAATTATATTCATCCACATGGATAAAATCCAATTTCTAATAGGGATTTCTAAATTGAAAATCAATATATGCTGACACAAAGCTATTAATGAATTTATAAACAAGGGACCTAATCTGTGCTTCTTTGGAAAAATCTCAGGAAGAGGTGTAATGGTGTTAGGTAAATCATTTTATTGTGTTAATTTACTTTTTAGAAACTAGGGGTTGTAAGGTGAATACTGTGTTTCCCCGAAAATAAGAGCTAGCTGGACAATCAGATCTAATGTGTCTTTTGGAGCAAAAAAATAATATAAGACCTGTTCTTACCTTACATTATATGAGACCATGTCTTACATTATAATAAAAGAAGACCAGGTCTTATATTAATCTTTGCTCCAAAAGACACATTAGAGCTGATCATCCAGGTAGGTCTCATTTTTGGGAAACACGATATAAAGCAACAAAGGCATGCAGCTACTTAACAGGATTTTAACATGCTAAATGCCATTAAGCAACGTGTGTGACTTATGCTGTTTGGTTTTGTGTATATATGTGGGGCATAAGGGGCATCCACCTGTTCATAATATGGCTATTTCTCTTTCATTTGCTCATATTGTATATACTTTCTGAACCCAAAAGAGTTGACTAGGGCAATCATAAAAATCTATTTAGCTCCACCTGTGTACACAGTGGAAGTGTCCCTTTCATGGCACCTCTGACTGTCCCTGCTCTGCCGGCCTGGCAGTGGCACAGCAAACTGCAGCACTTAGATGACTCCAGTTATCAGTCAGGTCCTTCTGTGTGGACCTGAAATCTGTCTCTTTGAAACACCAATATCATGGTTGTAGTTTTAGCTTTTGAAACACTGCACAATACGTATTCCCTCTTCCCAGTAATAGCTTTTCAAGTATTTGAGGAAAACAGTCATGTCTCCTTTGACTGTTTTCCTCATCCATGAAGGTGTGTGGGACACGAAATAGTATGCTGGTATTTCATGAACAGGAAGACTGAGAATTTCATGCTACAGTACACTAATCCTTTCATCCGTAATTTTGTTAACAGATATTGACGAATGCACTCAGGTCCAACACCTCTGCTCCCAGGGACGCTGTGAAAACACTGAGGGAAGTTTCTTGTGTATTTGCCCAGCAGGATTTATGGCCAGTGAGGAGGGTACTAACTGCATAGGTAATGGCAGTGTTCTTCCTGATGTATAAATTCCCAGGTCCATGTTTTTACCTCCCCTAAGATCCCATCAGTTCCATACTTATTCAGACAACCCAGAATTATTTTTTTTACAAACACCTGCTATGACATAGTAACCTGCGAGATACTGAAAGATACAAAAATATAATTTTTTTCTCCAACACTTTGGAATGAAGAGTGTCCGAGTGGGTACAGAGACCAGAAGCGGTAAATGTGTCTTTTGGATCCCACAATATACAAAACCTCGCAATTTTGAAGCATGTCGAACAAACCAAAGAGACTATAGACATAGTAGTAGGAATCAGTTACTTCATTCTTAAATTCTGACTCACCTGGGAGATGCGAGAGGTTTGGAATTATATCTTGGGGAATAAAACTCGGCAATGTTTTCTGCTTTCTGTAGATGTTGACGAGTGCCTGAGGCCAGATGTGTGTGGGGAAGGGCATTGCATCAACACTGTGGGGGCCTTCCGATGCAAATACTGTGACAGCGGGTACCGCATGACTCCACGAGGACACTGTGAGGGTGAGTCTGCTGAGAGAACAGGGAGACTGGACCCCCTTCTGAGTGCTGAGTAAACAAGACTGTGAAATGCAGGGCTGGGTGCGGGGGCCTGAGTCTGGTCAGCCCCTAGTCTGGTCCTTACTCTCCTTTACTTAGTCTGTGATGGCACTTGCTCATCCAAGGTCTTCTCACTTTCTGGATTCACAGCCTCGTGGTCTCACTTCCATGGCTCTTATTTTCCATCTTCATACTCGTTCTTACCCACTTCAGTATCTTCCTTCCCTGGTATTTCAAGTGAAATAATTTTAGAGCAACTAATTGCAGAGTTAGTACAAACCCAAACTTAATTACAGCATCTGGGGTATTCATCTGGGGACATGGTGCAGATGGAACCACTGCTGATTTTCACTCTTTGACCTTTTCGCCTTGTTACGTTCCTTTGTCTCAACTTCTTTCTTTTACGCATGTTCTGGAACTTGCTTGCCGACTCTCGACAGAAATAGTGTCTGAGCAACTCCAGGTCAAATTCCAACGGTGCTAGATAAAATTTATTTATTTTGACCCCAGCAATGAGTTCTCCCTCATTATAAAAATGTTTTGAAGAGTTTTTGTAGCATGGCCAAAATGATTAACCATTTAATATTTCTGCTCAATGTTTGTGTCCAAGTTACACACAGGTTCTTTTGGAAACCACCATGGTACTTTTTAAATAACTATTTTCAGGATTAAACTTCTGCTTAAATCCTGCCATGGAAATGTGAAGGAAAAGAGCAGGGATCTCTGAGTGTGTTTTTGAGGAGCCTGGATGTGGGGCTCGTACTGGTTCTGTGGGGTTCCCTGCCTGGCTGTCTAAGCATCAGCCTCTTTTCTAGTCTGGCTGGGCTTTGAGAGTGAAGGAGGGATACACTAGTTGGGGCAGGCTGCTCTCAGCTGTCTGTTGGCTTCTGCATGTTGGTTTTCTTCACAGTTCTGATGACCCAAGCCTGGAGGGAGAGCTAATTTGACATTTTTTGGCAGCCTATACCTGCCACTCCTGTTGGCCTCTTGCCTTGGCCCCTTTGGTTCTAATCTAGAAAGAAGTGGGAGTGGTTTATATTACTGCATCTCTGACCAACTCAGATCAGAATGGAGCTATGAGGGCCATGGTACAGTGCAAATGTGACGTGTCTCCAGTCATCTCTTTTCGGGACCTGTCCCTCTGCTCTGGAGAGGAAGCATAGACACAGGAGAGACACAGGAGCTATGGCATCAGCTCACGGCCCCCACATTTCGTGACTATCTGCCTTGGAGCCAGTTACTTAGCCCCTTTGAAACTTAGTTCTTCATCTGTACAGCGGGAACCATGAAGTTAACTTTTAAGGTTGTGAAAATAACTGTGTTTGCAGTATCTCGTATGGTGCCTGCCACCTTATTAGTTCTCAAAAAGTGTTAATTATTTTAAACTTCCCCCTTCCATGACTCCTTTTGTTTTTGTATAGATCTTTTCAGTACATCCATATTTTGGGGGGCAAACATTTATGTGCAAAGCAACATTTTCCCAAAGAGACCAAATACAGATCCTTCAGTTCTCCATACAATCTCAGGATGGGAAGATAAGATATTAACTAATATCTATAGCATAAGGATAGAAAGTGGAAAGGAGTAGAAAAGAAATTCGAAAATTAAATAGAAAACAGGAGACTATTCAGTAATAATTCAATGCATGCAAATTATTTCACAGAAATATTACCAGGTTTCCATGACTAAATAATACATAATTCTATTACTATGAAAAGGCTTGAAAAGAAGAAGGAGCCAAATAACATAGCTGTTTTCTAATTTCATCATGGACCACAACCAAAGGTCCCCGGGCTTCTGGCTCACTGAAGGTTTTCTCAGCTGTCACTGAGTTGCTTTCAAACAGCGCCAGTCTCCACGGAGCCTATTGTAGTTTTATAGACATTATCTCATGCCTCCTTACTTTGTTCTGTTAAGATATTACCAGTCAGGTAGGCCTTAATGTGTAGCTGGAAGAACAGCAAACAGAGGTGAGAGCAGTGGGAAGTTCAAAGATATTATCATGTGTGCCTCAACACCGCACCTTATTTACCAGACCAGCCTATCTCACTGACCTTCTCTGACTTAGCAGTTGTAGTTCTATTTTAAAAAAATATCCAATCCAGAGAATAATGTAATGCTGTTTGGAAAATGAAACTGGCAAGCATCATCTATTTTGTAGAACAAGAAGTCCCAGAACATCTGACCTAAAAAAAAAAGGAAAGGGAAAAAACACACAAGAAACCATGTGTGTCATTGTCTATTGGCAAGAATTTTTCACTGATAGGAAAGAAATGACAATGCTGACAATCGGAAAAAGCATCTTTTGTCACACATGTAGTGATCTATAATAGGAGATAATTTTTGAGAATTAACCAGAATGAAGACATCAAATGCCCATGCATGTTCAGTGTATTCGTCAAATATTTCTTTCACTTTTCAGCTTATGTCCCAAAAAATCTCTTTATATTTGAAGTATGATTAGAGGTCCTGTAAATGTTTTATACTGGGACATTTAGACATGGAATCCACTCACTTAAATGCAAAATTCCACTCCAGAAAAACACTTATTTCAAGTGGGGTCAGTATCCAAAGTATTACCACTCATTTTCAATTGTTGACCCATCTGTCCTATATTTTACATTTTCCCCATTTTGATGTTTTACCTTTCTTAAAAGTGCCTAAAGCGATTTGAGTAGTTATCTCTGCCATAATCCCAACCATATTTAAGGCATTTTTTTTTCTCACATTGAAAAGAACAATGATTAATACCTTCATTTAACTGTGAATGTGAAAAGTAAGGTGTATTTTTACCGGAAGATATTATCATATGATCACATATCACCATGTTTTCTGGAAAATCTTAGAAGTATGTGATGAATTTATTCTCTCCTAATGTTTTATTTTTTTTTCCCACCTCCAAGGAATTCCTATCATATGAAAGGTTTTAAATTATTCAAACCCAAGATGTCCTTGGGCCCATGAAGCCAAAGTGAGGATTTTCTTAGAACATCAAGTGTCTATAGAGACACCCTCTAGCCAGATGGATATATGGCTTCCTCCCTCTCATCCCCATTCCTTGTACTTCTTTCTGGCAAACTGTGCTATTACTTGAAAGGTTTGATTCTATTACTTGAAAGTGGCCCCAGAGAAGTCGGCCAGCTCCCATAGTGGAGAGGTCTCACTCTGCGAGTTGGAGAATTAGGGTCAAGTTCTTTCTTGGAACATGTATAAGTGTTTCAATTGAGGTATACTTGCCCATGCATTATCACTGTATATTTAAGTACAGACCCAGTGTGTCTTTCAGCCAATTATTGTTTACCCTACCAGATAGAACCTGCATTTTTCCACCTTTATCACTAACGTAAGTTTTTGCTTTGTATCCTGATAAATTGTCCCTGACCTAGCTTTTGGATTTTTCAGATATTGATGAATGTTTGATTCCAAGTACTTGTCCAGATGAGCAGTGCGTGAATTCTCCTGGAGCTTACCAGTGTGTTCCCTGTACAGAGGGATTCCGAGGATGGAACGGGCAGTGTCTTGGTAGGTATTGAATGTTGTCAGCATAGTTTTATTTCTTCTGTCTAGCCTGTTTTCTAACAGACTGGTATAATACCAAGTGAGCCTCTTTCAAAATGAATATACGTATATATATGGAATGTAGCAAACACATTATTCTGACACAACTTCAAAGAGAGGCTCTAAGTAACTTTTAACCATGGAGACAACAAGGAAATGAATTGGCATGAAGGATGTGAGATGTCACCTGCGACAAATAATTCTGATTGAAACAAATTGTTATCCCAATGTGATAAACAACCAAAACCAAAGAAAGTGATCGCCACAGGGAGGAGAAAGTTGGAAAGCAAAATGCTTAAAAAGCAAGAAAAGGCATAAAAAGAAGCTACCATAGACTAAATAGAATTAAGAAACATACACAAACTTGTAGTAGGGGTAGGAAATGTAGAAAGAGAAATCCTGACTGATTGCTCATGCCCTTCATATTCATATATTCATTTATTCATTTATTCATATATTCATATATTCATTTAAATATTTAATAAGTATTTAGTACCGACATTAGGCACTGAGATAAGTGGTAACTTTGCTTTTGTTCTCATTTCCTGTGCTCTAGTTAGCTTTCCCTCTTAATGGTTTTCCTTGGTGTTTCTGTCTGCCATATGATCTTTTCCTTAAAAGTTAAACTCTTTTCCACTCCGTTCTAGACTCTGACAATGCGAGTTAAACTTTTCATTCATTCATTCCTTCTATCCTTCCCCCCACAAATGATGAAGAACTTACTGTGTATACCCAGAGTTGTACTGAGTGCTGGAATACTTTAAGGGAACAAAAAAAGTACCTTCCTCATGGAACCTGCTATCTAGTGGGGGAGGTTGATACTCATCCAGACATCTCTTAAATCAATGCAAATGCAAAAAATCAGACAAGTGCTAGCAAGGGGGGTTCTGTAGTGTTACAAGAACACATGACAGAATGAGTTGCCTGTAGGAGAATTCATGAGTTGAGTTTTAACTGGGGAAGGGGATGGGAGGGAGAACATTTGGACGGAGGAAACAGCATATGTAGGGGGCTTGTAGAAAGAGGAAGCAGTTCGTGTTCCAGCAACCGAAAAGCCAGTGAGGCTGAAGAACAGGGATCAAGGGAAGATTTGCTGCAAGATGAGCAGGCAGACCATGCCAGACCCTCTCAGTCCTGTTAAAAGTGTTGGCCCATTGCTACATCTCTGGGAAGACATTTAGGTATTTTAGAGAGGGTGGGATAGGTAGGCTTGGCAAAGGCACTCCCAGTTTCAAAGCTGTGGACTCACTACCAGGCAGCACGAGCTAGGCCTCTGTAGCAGGTGCAGGTGGTCCCGTGCCCTGAACCTCATGCCCATCTGCAAGAGTCTCTATCAATGGAGTCACTTTGGGGAGAAGAAAAGACTTTCGTTAATTGTGTATTTGATAAGAATTTGTTTATGTAGTTAGTGCTGATCAGAAAGTGCATTTGGTTTCAGTTTCCCCATTTGGCCTAAATTTTATAGTTGTCTATGAAGGTTCCATTGGTGTTCTCATTTTCACCTACTGATGCATATTATAGTCCAAGAACAGAGCCTGAACTTTACCTTAGATAACTAAAATTCACAATAGAGGTATAAACATAGCCCTGATTCATGAACTTACTAATGGAATGTGACTGACCAAATTGGCAAGTGATTGCTCTTCAATATAAATGCATTTATCTCGATTGGGTAATAATAATAAATGACCTCTTATACCTAGATGTAGGCAATCAATCTAATTGTGACTGCTTTGTTCCAGTTTAGGACAGGAACACAGCACCTCATTTAAAAGTAATTTCGCTTTGCCAACCAGATTAGTAGAATCATAAGCAGAAATATTAGGTCACTGTGTTACTCAACCAAAGTCACACACTTAGCCACTTGTTCCAAGCAATAGCTTTCGTTTTTGCATTCCTATGGTCATGCATTTCCTATTAAAATGAGGCAGTGTACTTTTTCCTTCTGCTTTGTAAAATTTTAGGCTCTGTATAATCTATAGCTCAAGCTTCTTTTCTGTGATATAATTGCAGTTCCATCCTTGCTCAGTTGGACTTGCTCTCATCTAAATTTCTCATGAGGGCTTTTGCAGATTACACTAAAATAGATTTTCTGTCTTAATTTTGTTACGGTGGTAGAGCTTTCAAATGTTGAAAAAGTTGAGTGTGACAGAAAACAGATATTGCAACATGCCTCTTTGCTCACACTGAGCCAATGAATGGACTGGATTTCTTGTGAAACTCTGACAATGCTCATGAATACCCATCCATATTTTTTGTTTTTGTTCCTTTATCCATTTGAGTTCTCACCTTCGTACTTCTCAAACCCAAAGATTCTTTCCAGAAAGTGCAGTCCTCACTTCAGCTTGTTTTTGAGTTGAGCTCATGGGTAACACAACTTGACATATAATTATTCATTCATGTAACAGTTGAGGGCCTACTATGAGCCAGGCATTTTTCTAGACTCTGGGGATTCAGAGTGAACAAAATAAATTCCTTCCCCTCATTGCACTTATACTCTAGAGCTCACATGATGCTTACAAATAAACAAGCAAGTAAAGTATATGGTGTGTCAGATGTGATGAGTGCCATGAAGGAAAGAAAAGCAATGTAAGGGAGAGTAGGGAGTGTTACAGATTCCATGGTGATCAGAGAGAAATTATGTACAAGGTATTCCTTGCTAATCATGCTGTTTGTTTTGTCTCTAACAGTTATTGGTGACTAGTGGCACTTTATATCTTTTTAGTCCAGATAATTTAGGATACGTCGATGAGACTTGTTTTTGTCCAACTTTTAAGGTATGAGAACATTAAAGATATTTTTTTTTAATTTCCCACATCTCAACTATTTGAAGAAAAGTCCTACACTTGGCACAGGTTAGTTGTTATCTATGAGATAATTGCCACCTCACATGGCTGTTCTAGTCTGTACGTCTCAGTATCCTTCTTTTTCTGACACTATCCTCTGACTGATTGCATATTTTAAAATTAGGTAATTAAACTTGTACAGTGTTTCACATAATAGTACTTACATTTGGCAGTATGCTTATTTTATTTTTCATTTTTACACTCGTCGAGTTTAAGAGCCAATTTGGCTCTTTTTTCCTGTGAAATGGTTTAATTAGAAATTAAGATTTGCTATTTTGACCCTTGTATTTCTTCAGGAACTTGATGCCAGTTACACTTTCTGCTTCTTTCGTGAACTAAATGGTGAACTTGCCAAGACCGTTAATGGCCTCTTTGTCTTTGTGCCCTGTAAGCTGGATCTTACCAACGGATGCTTCTCCTTGATTTATGAATTAGAACAGAAATGATTTGGGGCAGAGACAGGTAAAATGTCAGCAGGTGTTGTCATTAGGAACACACTAGTTCAGGGCGTGCGATCCTTCATTCTCAATAGTTTATTGTCCACTTTCAAAATATCTATCCTGTAGTACTTTCTGGAAACTCTTATTGGCTCCTCTGTTAATGTAGCTGCTTCTTTCAAGTTGTAGATTTTGGTCCTCTATTGAGAGCCACTTTCATCATTCAACACTGTATTCCTTGGACCTCATATTCAGCCTGGAGTTGTTGCCCATTCAATCCCTGTCTCTACTGACTGTTTCATCATCCTGGGTTCTGTGTAGGTCCAAGTGGCTTCTTAAACCAGGATTTTTCTTGAGGGAAGCCAGCTTGTCAGGTACTCAATTTACAGGGTTCTCTTGACTCATGGAGAACTAGCCTGACTCCATCCAACCTGACTAGAACCATCCCCCAAAGAAAATTCTCTAATATGTGTGTAGAGGTACTTTTAGTAACTCTGATATAACGATCATAGTTCCTTGAATTTAGATAGATTTTGGACCATGTGAGCTCTCTGAAGCTTAGTTTTAATATCTGTAAAATGGGGACTGAAATATTTTCCGCATAGGTTTTATTGTCAGAATTTGATATGCGATATAAATCATCTAGCAAGGTGTCTGACCTAAGGAAGGATCCAATAAATGTTACAACCCTTTTTTTCCCAACCTTCTTATCCCCCTTTACCATCCTTGTCCTGAAATACAAGAAATGCAGTGATAACTGATACCTCTTTAAGTCAATTATATGTCGAATTTCTCTGTATAACCACCTTCTCTTTGGCTTTCTCTCAGTTCCTGTCATACAGATTTTAACTCGCCCTATATCATAGCTTTCGCTTACAAATAGGAGTTATCTTCAATCTTCCAGTTTCCTTTTAACTTCTGAGCATTTCTGTTTAGTTGGAATATACTTCTTGAGAATTGTAATTCTTCTCTGTAGGATCATCGATCATGCCTAACAAATGTTTCAGTTTCTGCAAGACTTCCATTTCCTTTCTTTCACTTCTTTTTTTTGTCCTTTTTGCTCACCTTCACAAGACAAACTATTTACCACCTGGTAGGTGTATGCAGCTAGCCATTTTTTTTTTAAAGCCAGCTTTATTGAGATGTAACCACACATCATACAATTTACCTGTTTAAAGTGTACAACTCTGGTTTTTAGTATAGTAACAGTGTCGTACAACCATCACCACAATCAACTTTAGAACATTTTCATCACCCCCTATAAAAACTCCGTAAGTTTTACTTTTATTTTTATTTTTATTTTTTTGTGTGCTTTAGAAAAAGCTGGGTTTTTTTTTTTAATTAGTTTCAGGTGTACGAAACAATGTAATAGTTAGACATTTATCATTTATATCCCTCACACAGTGATAACCCCCTTCTCCCCCAATCTACTACCCATCTGACATCGCATACAGCCGTTACATTTCCACTGCCTCTATTCCTAATGCTGTACTCCACTTTTTCTTTTATATGCTTTTTTTAATTATTAGTTTCAGATGCACAAGACAAAGTAATACTTAGACGTTTATCATTTATATCCCTCACACTGTGTGAACCCCCCTCCCCCCATGTTCTCCACTTCTTGTAACTATATCACAAGATTGCTGTGGGGATACGAAAGTCAGTTTGGGGAATGTAATCAATAATGTAAAGATTTTGTCGGGTATCAGATAGACACTTGTCTCATTAGAGAGACCACCTCAGGTATGATGTAGATGCCTGATCATGGCACTGTACACCTGAAGCTGAAGCTGAACAATAATGAATGTCAACTATAATTTCATATATGTAGTCCTTTTTAAGGGGACGTTATTGTCTTGCTTTATCGTCTGTGACAGACCATGTGACTCAGGAACACAAATTTCTGAAATTTTTATCAGAGTAATTTTTTGTCAGCCTGCAATTAAGTTAATGATGACTTTGTGACTACCATTTATGATTTCTAAATGTACTAGGTCTTAGGCATTTGAAAAATTTGTATCATTCGATCCACTTGACAACTGGTTAAGCCACAGTCTTAACCAAAACCAGGCTCAGAGAACTTGCAGGATAAACATGGTGAGCTCATTGTTCTAGGAGCTCAGTTTACACTAGGATTTATTTTCAAATTTTAAGATTCATCATTAACCTTATGAAGTCTATGAATACTCCATATCTGACAATTAAGTTCGCGAACTCATCCTAGAAAAAGTGCTACATACCTCATTGCTGATTATCACTACAGTCACCTTCAAAGTACTCCCCTTGGTAAGCTATGAACCGATGCCAGCACGTAGTCTACCTTTCAAAGCAATTTTGGAACTCTTTCTGGAATGGCCATCAGAGCTGTCATCGTATTAGCTTTGATGTCCTGAGTGTCATCAAAATGTCTTCGTTTCAGTATTTCCTTTATCTTCGGTAAATAAAGAAGTCACTGGGGGCCAAATCAGGTGAGTAGGGAGGGTGTTCCAATACAGTTATTTGTTTACTGGCTAAAAACTCCCTCAAGGACAGTGCAGTATGAGCTGGTGCATTGTCGTGATGCAAGAGCCATGAATTGTTGGCAAAAAGTTCAGGTCGTCTAACTTTTTCATGCATTCTTTTCAGCACTTCCAAATAGTAAACTTGGTTAACTGTTTGTCCATTTGGTACAAATTCATCATGAATAATCCCTCGGACATCAAAAAAGGTTAGCAACATCGTTGCAACAAGTTGGTGAACTTAATTGTCAGAACTTGTATTCATAGACTTATCTGAAATGAGACTTTCCTCTAGATTTTTTTGTAGATAAGATGGCAGCTGAGCTCAACACCTACCTTTTACAGATGTTATAAAATGTACAAACATCAGACTTATCCCTAAATTATTATATGCTAATTATATTCTAATCAGCCAATAAGTTGTTATTGAGCACCTACCTATATGTCTGCTAGATGCCAGGGAAGATAAAAAAGTAAAAAAGAGCAGAGTGGAACATGATTATGAGAGGGGTGGGGGTATTGGGGAGGTATTTAAGGGTATAAACTTGCAACTAGTTGGTAAATAAGTCCTGGAGCTCTAATACACAGCATAAGCATAGTGATTAAAGACAACAATACGGAATTATAAACTTCAAAGTTGCTAAGAGACTAGATCTTAATTGTTCTGACCACAAAAAGGAAATGGTAATTATGTGATAGAGGTGTTAGCTAATGCTACTGTGTTAATCATTTTGCAATAAATAAGTGTATCAAAGCATCACTTAAACTTATACAATGTTATATGTCAGTTATATCTCAGTACAAAACCAAAAAAAAACACATACTTTTGTGAAGATAGGAAGCATGCCTGTGTGGGAACACTAGTCATTATAGTAACACAAATCTTCTCTTTATGTAGTTTACAATGTTTCATTGTAAATGAATGTTTCATTTGAATGTAACATTTCATTGTAAATGAATGTTACAATGAAACATTGTAAACTTAATGTTCCATTTGATCTTCATGGCACTCATCCCTGTAGTACATACAGAGAAATTGATTCCCAAATAGGTTAATGGGCTTGCTCAAGGTCATAGGTGATGAATGGCAGAGCTAGGTAGGACATGATCCCAGGTCTTCTTTCTCCAAAGCTAGTGTTTTGTTTTGTTTTCTCTACAGTATCTCATATCTGTCTTATGTACACCCAAGAAAATTAGAGAACACAACAATATAATTAACATACTGTGTTTCCCCCAAAATAAGACCTAGCTGGACCATCAGCTCTACTGCGTCTTTTTGGAGCAAAAATTAATATAAGACCCAGTCTTATTTTATTATAATATAAGACCGTGTCTTATGTTAATTATATGGTCCAGCAGGTCTTATTTTTGGGGAAACACAGTAATAAGGAAAATAAAAGTTCATAGAATGGAGAGATCTTTGTGGGCTGGAATCGTCCCTTGCAAGGAGCAATACTAATGGCTCATGGATTCTAGAGTCTTCAGATGTCAGACTTGCACCATAGATAGCCCCATTTGAATTTTGCTGAAAGACAAATGTTCTTTTGGAAAGGTAAGAAGCCAGTGATTTGGTGGGATTAGTGTATTAATTTTCTGAGGTTGTCCCGGGCTCTTTATCTTGGATGTACGTAGTGTTGGCTGTTTTCCAGTTTGGGAAAGCAGTGATGAGTCTTTGAGGAATGTATAACATATTTTTGTAGGCAGCTCTGTTACTGCATATTTTAGCTTGGTCGGAATTGATGAGGGGCTAAGACCCTGAATATTTACTATACCTCACGTGCAGTGAAGGCTGTTTCATCACATTGGCCTAAACAGCATCTATCTCTCCTTTTGCCATGCTCGCTTCTCTGTCAAATATGTTCTCTCATCATCTATAGTATAAAAGACTATGTGTGAAGAATAGTTGGGGGACAGTTGAACTAGTGGCATATTTGGGGCAAGAAGTAATCCTGTATTTTTATATAGCTATAGTGATAGAATCAGATGTTTTCTTCCTGTGTCAAATGGTGCTCATTCATTGAAACCTGTGTCGGTCACTAAGGAATTAAATGAGGCTGAATGGAATCTGTCACAGTGTTGACAGATTCGTGTGCTTGAAAGTACAGGAAGTAGTGAAGGCAAATTGTTCTTCTGGAACCAATCCCAGCCCACCTCAAGTTGCTGAGAAGTGAAATGGAAGAGGGGTGGCAGCACAGCCTTGGGCTGACTTGTGTGAGGTCAGCCATTGAATCCCCTCTCTCTGCCTTAGAGGTCAAGCCAGGGAGGGGCTTCCGGCCCTCTCGTGTGTTCCCAAGATATTAGGAAGGGCAATTTCAAAAGGGTTCCTGACCCAGATGAATTCCACCCCAAGACCATGAGAAAGCTGGCAGGTGGGATTCCTGGCCAGCTGGGAGTCATCTTTGTGAAATTGTGGAGAAGCGAACATTGCCCCAGAGCTGGAGAGAGGTTAATGTCCTCATTTCCCACCAAAGAGGACAGATGGTGGGATTTGGGAACTAACGAATGACCACAGCACTTCATGTTGATCTTGACAAAGAACTGTGGACTACAGGGTTCAAGTGATGAGGTGACACATTTTTAAAAGGCAGTGATGATCGTAAGAATCATTAGGATTCATTAAGGACCAATCATTCCTGGATGTCTTAACTGCCTCTTCTGATAGAGTTAGTACAGTAGTGGTACAGAAAATTCTATACATGTGGCATTTCTAGTTTTCAACAAGGCACGTGTTAGAGTCTATCGGTATTATAGATGAGAAGGATCAATTTGGATTGGGTGATAGTATAGTGAGGTAGATTCATAAGCTTTGGAACTTATCATATCCACAAAGTGCTGGCCTCATATGCATTACCCTGGCAACTTCCTTACTGTGGGAGGTTTTAATTAATTCATTGAATGGCAAATGCCAAGTTATGTCCCAAGAGTTTGGAAGCCATTTTTCTGTGTATGCAGTGTTTTTCATGATGTTCCCCTTTTAAAGTGAATATATATACATTGTAAGAATTTGGGTACTATGACTCTTCTATAAGACCATAATCTTAGAGTAAGATGAGTTTTGAACTCCAATAGAGAAAACCAAAAACATAACCATTTCCCTCTGCTGCAGGGAGTAAGGGGCTGTGAGTGATGGATAGTGAGGCGTGTAGGGACCACCTTGTTTCCCAAGGGTTGATCCTCCCAAGGGTTGGGGCCCGCCCATCTACCAGGACCACTCAGGGCCCCACAAGTTTGTATCCTTGATGAAACTGAAGAACACTGGAAACCAGTGAAGATTTTTAAAATAGAGGAGCAACACCGTTGATCGAATTTGTATTTTAGAAAGATTACTTGGCTGCAGGTTGAATAATGGGTTAGAAGAGAGTAAAACTTGAAGTAGAGAAACAAATTAAAAGACTGTGGCATGGCAGTAACCCTGGAGAGAGAGAATGGTAATATAGGAATGAAATAAAGTGGGTGTATGTGAGAGGTATATGGAAGGTAGAATTGATGTGACTTGGTAATAAATTGAATGGGGTGAAAGAGTAAGAAATCTAGAAAGATGATGCCCCAGTTTCTGACAAGAATTTGAGTGGGTAGTGGTACCATATATTGACATGGGAGACAGCATAAAGAGAAGGCAGCGGGAAAGGTCAGTTTGGGCTGAGAAGACTCAGAGATGCCAAGAGGACATCAAATCGAGATGTTTGACCGAGTAGGTGTAGGGATCTGCAGTTTAGGAGGTAGGTCTGGGCTAAAGATAAAACACTATGTTTATTTCACTTATCTTGTATCTACCAAGTGAGGCCGTGCTCTAGACACTTCCATTCTCTATAGAGACCCTTTTTGAAATTGACGTATAGTTGACATATAATGTTATATCAGTTTCATGTGTATAATATAATGATTCAATATTTGTATGCATTGCAAAATACCACCATATGTCGAGTTAACAGCAGTCACTATACATAGCTATAGATGTGTTTTTCTTGTGATGAGGACTTTAAAGATCTACTCTGTCAGCAACCTTCAAATATGCAATATAGTATTATAATTATAATCACCACTCTGTACATTACATCCTCATGACTTATTTGTACCTTTTGACCCCAAATAGAGATTCTTTAGTGATACCTTCCTATATAGTTACTTCCTTAAGCATAAAAACCCCATTAAGGCTAAATACTCATTCAATTCCAGCTGGTGTATCTACATGTAAATGATTGACTTCATAGGATTCTGGTTCCATGCAATTATGTCTGTAATAAAAGAAGAAACACCTCAGTCTGCCCTAGATATTTCAAGGCATTCTGCTTCATTGTTAACCATGGTAGTAGCCTGGTAAAATAGAACTGTGCTAAGTGTGTCATGAATAGTAACTCCCTATGTCTGTTGATTAGAGAAAATATGGTCTTAAATTGATTTTGCTATTGCATTCTGCAGCCCTATAAGTTACATGGCCTACTTCATGAATAATTAGAGAGCAATCCATATGTTTTTCAACTTGTTCACGTTTTGGAAACCAAACCAGATACTAGACATGACCTTCTCATGTTGCTGTCAGAGATGTGCATGCTGAGTGTCTAGGCCCCTTCTGTCCTGTGATTTACTTGGGCTCCAGTATTTGGAGGCTTCTTTCCAGTTGTTTGCTTTCCATGTTGACGAAAATGGAGTCCCACAACCAAAGGAAGGATGGATAATCAGTCAGTCTGGAAGCACTGTTTTTGTTGTCATGGCGTAAAGGTCAGTTCACCATAATTAGTGATTCTGAGAAAGTTGGGTAGGGGACCTAGGCAGGGCCAGTGGCTTGGCTGTTCTCAATATGCATATGGAACACACTCCCACACATACAGACACCCTGTGCCTTATTTTGTTTATACTTTATTTCTGAATTCTATTATAAGAAAAGTAGAATCCACTTGTAATGAAATGCAGTGCAAAGGAATGCAATCTGAGCTCTGGATTGCTCGCCAAAACTGGATCTCTGTTGCGCATGTGTCCATGACTCTGCTTATTAACATTAAGAGGGGAGGAAGCTGTACTGCTTTTGTGGTGAGCACTGGGGAATGAAATGGATGCAATCAGGAGCCGTTTCCTCCGTATTGTTTCTCTGCATTATGATTAAGATGCTTTAAGTTATGGATTGCTTCCAAAATTAAGCCTAAATTATCATGCTGTGTATTTATAGCACGTTGTGGGTTGTTTTTCCTCTAAGTTTTTGGTTATTCATGTCTCCCCCTGCCACATGCAGTGGACTTACCCAGGGCATTCAAATGGGGCACAAAATTGAGTTAACAATGCTCCCATATGCGTGAATGAATGTTTGTTGAATGGAATGAAATCAATGAACATTTAGATGATTATTTTCTGTATAAATGCCACGTTAGCAAATAACAAAAACAAATATAAACTCATACATTCTCTCTCTACTGTCACTCTACTTAACTTTGTGAGGGAAACTCACAGTCAGGTTGGAAGGATGGGTTTGGGCTTTGGAGTTAATGCTAAGTGGATTCAAATCTCAGAGCCACCATTTTCTAGCTGTGTGGCCTTGAACAAGCTATGGAACTTTTCTATGTCTCAGTTCCTTTCTCCATAAAATGGTTAGCTCCTCTGGATTTTGTTAGTGAGATAATATATGTAAAGCCTTTGGTGCCTGCGTGCAGCTAAGTTGTTGATAAAATTAGCTGTTGTTGTTATTCTGTCTACTTTGTCAGCCTGTACCCTACATTCAAACTGCCCAAATAGGCTTATGTTTGAACCCTAGATTGGTTTTTATGATACTGATTCAATGCCATCTTCGAACATTTTATTAGAAGTTTCTTTTCACCTTTCTGTTACGCATTTTCTTATAGTTTCTCTGGGTCATGAGTCCTGTCTTTTGCTTGTGAGAATCCTCCCATCCTGTTGAACTCACCAGTTCCCCAGGTAGACCTCAAAACATCTTTGCTTTCTTGGAGTATTTTATTTTGCAGGGGATGCTGCTCTCTTTCCCTCTCTCCCTCACAACAAGCCTTCCATTGAAATCACTCATAGAGCATGTTTGAGTCCTTTTTTAGTTACTTTTCAGAAAAAGTCAGTTAAGGCACTAAGTGAAGGCATAGAACCATCGTACATGCAGCTCACACCTGAGTTTCTTGTCTTCCTGACGGATAATTTGAAAGCTTATCTCAAAGAAGATCCGCTCTTTCCATTTCTAATTAAATTCAGCTTTATTCATGTTAGATTTCTTTTTTCTGTCCTCATCTGTTTGTTTGTTTGTTTTTTCCCTTCCCGTTATGCAACATTCTTCAAGATGTGGATGAGTGCCTGGAACCAAAGGTCTGCACAAATGGTACTTGCTCCAACCTGGAAGGTTCCTACATGTGTTCGTGTCACCGGGGCTATACCCCAACTCCAGACCACAAGCACTGTAAAGGTAACTACTGTGATCAAATTTCCATTTTCATTTGAACTTCCGTTAAGAATATGTGAGAGTGTAACTAGCCTTAGAAAAGGGACCATGCTACCTGTCATTTATTTTGACTGAGCTACTCAGGGCATATGTTGGTTGGCATCTTTGAAAGTGGCTCCTCATTGTGGTTAAATACAGACCAGATCTATTTATATAAAGGGGGACATGTATTTATACAGGGCATCTACAAACCATAGATCTATTTAAATTTTTCTCATTATGTAAATAATATATGCAATTGCACAGTTCTGTGAATATACTAAAAACACTGATTTGTACACTTTAAACAGGTGAGTTGCATGGTATGTGAATTATACCCCAGTGAAATTGCTATTAAAAAATCCTGTAGTCATTGTAGAAAATTTAGCAAACACAAAAAGGTAAAAAAGATAACGTAACAATATCATAATCGCATTCATAGATATTTCTATCTCATGGATATTTTCTGTAATTATGTTCTGTGTACAATTCTGAATCCTCCTTTTTTGTCACTTAATAATGTATGTAAGCATTTTGCATCTCATTAATAATGCTTTTCAAAATTATTTTAAAGTCTGCATAACATTCCAATGTGTTGCTCTATCACTAATTTTTTAGGATTCTTTCTTTATTCACAAAAGTGGAATTATAGATAAGATGTACTGAATTTTTTTACTATTTTAATAGAACACTAATTTCTAATTTTTAAAATATATACTGTAAGAGGTTTAATATTTTTAATGCTTATCTCCTTTAATAATTTCCTAAACACTTCTAATTATTAAACATTTATTTTTTAATAAATAATATAACAATATAATTATTAAATTATATATTATAACTTCTGTTGAACATTAAACATTTATATTAACCTTTTCCCATTTATCAGATTTTTAAGTCAAAGTATATGAACAGTTTATATATAATATATATAAGCCTATGTACATGTGTATACATATTACATATACCTTTTTTTCTGGTATATTTCTGTAATTTGCCCAAGGTTTCCCTAATTTTTATGTAGTTCTTTTTTTAAAAGAAGTTTTAATTATTTTTCTAGTCAAATCTATGGATTGTTTTCTTTTGCTTTCTTCCACTGCTTTAATACATAAAAGCATGCTATTTCAAAGGGAAAAAGAGAGGAAGTAAGTAAAAATTTTCTCTCCTAAGTAAGTGTTTCAATGTAAGTGAAGAATCTAAGATAATGATTAATTTCTCACTGGGGTAGGCAAGCAGTAAACGGATACCCTACTATCCTATAAAACTGTATCATCTCCCAGCAGCAGTAGGGAATTCATAGACGTCTAAATTTTGTGCCTTCTTTCATACAACAGAATACCATACCAGCCAATCCCAGTGGAGCATATAAACTAGACCCACCTCCCTTTTCTCCTGGCCTTTCCCTCCTGGCTTTCCCACATCCACAGCTTTCCCATGAACCCCTTAAGCCAGGCATCTGAAACCAAGTTAAACATGAGAATAATCTGAAAGGTATTATTTCTTCCCTCTCACACACTGGGTTAATGGTGGATGAAGATCTCACGCATTAAAAGTCATTGTTCATCTTTATTTGATGGCTTTGTCTAGTTTATTGTCATATCCTGTCATGTATCTTCTTGCTTTCAAATCTGCCTGTGTCTTTTCACGGGCTTATTCGTTATAACATATGTAATCTGTCTTACCCTTCATATTACAAATTTATTTGTCACTACGCTTTCTTCAACTTGTATCCTCTAACCCTTCCAAGTCAATGTCACAACTAACCCGTGACTGTTCTGGGCTTATTTTGACCCACGCTCTTATGCGTGATTATCCTGCCTTGCACACTCATCTTGTTCCTCACTGCTCACCAGAACCGTGGTTCTTCAGTAGTTCGCCATGCAAACTTGGATAAATAATCTCAGATTTTCAGATCTCATGACATCCCTAAAATATGGGGATTGGACTCTGTAGACGGATCATGCTCAGAGTAAACACATGTTGAATGAATGACTCTTTACCACTGTCTTACCCTTGGCCTTTTCCATCCCAGCTGAGGCTGCCCCTCTCTAATAGGTCTCTCTGGCACCCCAGAATTCACACCATCAGTTAATGCCAACCCTAGGAACCCTCCTGTTTTTCAGTCTATGAGGCATTATGCTGGGTGGCTGCAGAAGCTTCTCTTCAGCCTTCCTTTCTTTCCTCTCTGGTGTATGAAGGAACCAACATGTTCCAGGTATTGTTTTCAACTGCAGAGGTTACTGAGTGGCTATAAGCTCTCCCAAGAACTTCTACTCCTTGGACGAGATGCAAATCTGCAACAGATAATTAAGTACCAAGTGATGAAGGTTAACGTCATCAGTGATGTCAGGTGAATGTCATGTACCCCTGACAGTGTGAGAACTAGGTTACTCTGCTATTCCTTCCAAAAGCCCATAACTCCAGTCTAATCATGAGGAAAACATCAGATAAATCCAGACAGGGGACATTCTATGGGATTCTGGCCCATTCCCTCAAGACAAAACAAGAAACACAAGGAAAGACTGATTAAGGAAACAAGACACCTAAATATAATGTGGTACCCTGAATTGGATTCTGGAAGAGAATGATGACACGAATGGAAAATCTGGTGATATTCAAATAAAATCCAGTGTTTACTAAAACAAAACAGAAAAAACACACACAAAACAGTACATAAGATTCTAGCTTGGACACTCAGAAGCTGTGTAAGATAAGTTTGCTGACTTTGCTAAGCCCTACCTGCTCATTTACAAAAAGGCAGCAATAATGGTACCCACTAAGGTTGACGTGAGCATTATGTGAGATAATACAGGAACAGATTATACGTGGCGAATGAGATAATGCAGGGGCAGAGCATAACACATTGTAGTTGATGGGGTAGATAATGATGTTATTCGCCAAATTATAGGCATGTACAAAATTCTGTTAAAGCCAAGAACCATGTGACTAATTCTGCTTGCGTGCTTCTGAGAAAGCTTCACAGAGGTGTTGCCATTTGAACTTGGTCTTAAAATATTGACTACAAAGGGGAGAAAAACTTAGTAGGGAGAGGAAACATCACATGTCAAAGCTTGGAGAGGTGGGAGAGGGCTAGTATCCCCATTTGCCATTTCACCTTGCCCTCTGCTCTGATTCTCATGGTATTTTTCCATTGCAGCCGGGGATATAGTTAGGCTGCATCCTCATCTTCTGCTTTAAAACCTACATACTGTGTTTCCCCGAAAAGAAGACCTAGCCTGACCATCAGCTCTAATGGGTCTTTTGGAGCAAAAATTAATATAAGACCTGGTCTTATATTATATGAGACCCATTATATTATATTTTATATTATATTATATTATATCCGGTCTTATAAAATAAGACCTGGTCTTATATTAATTTTTGCTCCAAAAGATGCATGAGAGCTGATATCTGGCTAGGTCTTATTTTTGGGGAAACACAGCATACATGAACTGTTTTCTTACTCCCCAAGCAAAGACCTTCCTTTTTACAATAATAAATTATATAACATCCTCTTTCTTTAATTATTTCATAATCTTTCCCAAACCACATCGGCTCACAGATGTTGAATTCTTCCTTGATTGTAAATCTGTCCCTTTTCCAACATTCTAGCAACTCTGCCAATTGCCCCTTGTTGATAGTCCTAAATATTGACATTGTTCTCACCTCACTAAATGTACTGACAACCTTTTTCAAGTTGTAAATACATTATATCATATATTAATGTTAATTCATTACTATGTATTTGTGTCTTTTCTGTGTCTTTGTATCTCTTTGCATCTGTACATTTTAGCTCTGTATTTGTAAGTAATTACAGATAGTCTCTAACTCTGAGCTAGACTTGTCATAGTAATATGTGCAAAAAGTCCCTTAAAGAAATATCTTCCACAGAGAATAATATTTTCCATTCATCTCTCTTGGAACAAAAGAGAGAAGACATTTGTCCTACGCGCCTGTTTTATTGGAAAGCTTTCTTCTGTCCTTCATCCAAAAAGAAAAAAAAAAAATGTCTTTATATCTGTAGAATTAAACTGCCTCTGTTCCCCTTGGTTGTTTTAAATATCCAAAGATCACCTTATTCAAGATAACTGGGTTGCTTCAAGTTATTCCAAATGTGTATGTCATTACTTATAATGAATTACTTCTGACAGTCTTCCCAATATAAATGAGTAGCTTATGTAAGATGTCTGGCTTATCCTGACAGTACTTGGAATGGAGGGTATATTCTTGCAGCAGACATCTTCACATGGGAATGCTTAATTTGTCATCGTCTTTGAGAAAGTCAAAGAGAGTCCAAGGCACTAACAATGTCGTCAGACATTACATGAGGTCCAACCAGCTACGAGCTGTTGTTGATCTACAGTTCTTGAACCGAAAGATCTCAAGTATTTTATAGGATGTGCTGAAAGAAAATACGGTGTAGGCTGCTCTTTGCTGTCGACCACTCCTAAAACTGATAGAGTGTGTTGGAAAGGCATAAAATAATTCTTAAGATGAAATTCAGCTTGCTTATTAAATTTCTCTATTGGCAATCAATAGTTGGCAGCCAGGACTTATTTATAAATAAAAGGGATTAATAACACAATAAGTGAAACAAAAGTTTCTTGTAAACTAATTTGTGTATAAAATTAAATAAGAAACAAGTTCCTGAACTCTGATTACATTGATAGTTTGTGAGGTTTTTCAGGAAACATGGGATAACCCAAGACCTTGCTTATATCAGGATAAAATTCAAAAGATTAATGTCTCATGAGAGGTTAAGAAATTCAACTTTGCTCAGGAAATAAGTAATTGTCAATAATACTTGAGGGGAAGAACTGTGGAGTTAATTGAGTTCTCCTGGGGAAAACTTTTAGATCCATTTTAAAGAAGATATTTTTAGAAGAAAACAGTAGTCAGACATTGATCATTAGGACATGGGTTCCTTAAAACAAATTCTACTGTTTTTAGATTAGGGCTCTTCTTTCCCTCTCTGAGTATAGGGCTGATGAGTTTTCATCTGTTCAGGACAGAATTATGTAATTATTTCAGACCAACATCATGACCAAATAAAAACATTTAGAAAACTACTTCTACCACAAGTGTTCTCAAGTTATTGATGAGGCCAGTCCTTTTTTTCATGTATATAAATATGTATTTATACAAATACATTTTTTCTAGAGCATTTATAAAAATTATATCCTTTCTTGATCAATAGCTTTGTTTAATCAAGGCATTTAAAAAAATTCTCACCACTTTCTTTTTTGACATTCTAGAAGCCATCATAATGATTACCACCATTTCACTTGGCTTTCCTTGTTCCTTTGAATATAGGTTCAGTGTCTTTTAACACAAGTATTTGACCTTACACTTTTACAGCTTCAAAATACAGCAGAAATGTCCATTTCTCTCCATAACTGCCTGCATTCTGGTTTTGTCTTTTTAATTCTTGGTAGAGCCTGCGTTCTGCCTCCTTTCATGAAACTCTACAGGTCTACAAACTGATGGATTGTCATTATTTTGTGCTTATGGTTCTCTCTGAAATATTTCATATTATATTTCTGCTATATCCAAAGTATGAGAGAGATGGCACAAGGCTTGGTGTTATATTAAAAAGTAGCTTTAACTTGCTCATAAATTTATCATCTATTTGTAGCTGTTTCCGTTCCACAGTTCAGCATATTGAGGTTAATAGGAGGAACACTGGGGGGCTGCATCATACTACAGTTTATTGTGTCGCATCTAGGATGTGCTATTATTTTTGTAATCATAACTCCAGAATGCATTGTAGAGAGCACTACAGTTTCCTGGTTTGTCCCTTTTTCTTTGTCTATAAAATTTGGTTGTTGTTGTTGTGGGTCATACCTCAAAAGGCCAGCCTGGAAAGGGAGGGCTTTGATTTATGTTCTCAAAGTTGAGCTAAAGGGGGTCTCTAGATATGACCTAATGTAAAACAATTGCTATTGTTTGTGTTTACAGATATTGATGAATGTCAGCAAGGGAATCTCTGCATAAATGGACAGTGCAAAAACACCGAGGGCTCCTTCAGGTGTACCTGTGGGCAGGGGTACCAGTTGTCAGCAGCGAAAGACCAGTGTGAAGGTAGGAGTGTGGCAGCGTGAGCGACTGGGATTTTAATTTAAGACATCTGGCCTGAAAAATTGTGCATTCAGTAAAGTGTGTCTTTGAGAAACTACATAGATGATTGCTTTACAGTGCCAGAAAGCAAGGGACTTAAACTTTGGTCAAGAAAGTCAATAAAACAGGATAGAAAAAGCTTAACTTGGAAAAATATGGTGTTAGTTATCAGTGGCCATCCACTGATTCATATGAGGAAGAAAAATTATGGCTTCCCATAATTCCTTACTACAGAAAATCAAGTCTATTAAATTCATTGGGAAGTTTTACATACTAAGATTTCAGGAATTAGGTCATTATATCAGCCTGATATTGTGCCGTGAAATGTTATTGACCTTAGCTTTTGTGTGTATTTAGCTTTAAAAGTTTTGTTCCTTTTAAAAAATATATCACTAAAGACAACTTATCAGCAAGACTGAAATAAATAGTGTTCCCCTTATATTCAGGGGTAAAGTTGTGAAATATGTCCTGTTCTTACAGATGATAGGATTTTGGACTTCATTGGGGTTAACCTTAGACTTTAAAAAATTTTTATTTAACTTCATACAAAATTACTTTACATACCAATAAATATATGCTTCTTGAGCTTCAAGGTATTATGTATCGCCTGTGACAAGCACAACTGTCCGTAGTTCCTGAAAAGAAATGTCATTTATCTAAGAACAGAATACATACTGTATAAGATCAGTGTCATGCCGGGTGTCATGCGGGATCTCAGTTCCCGCTTCCCACACTAGAACGCAGGATATGGTGAGGCCAAAAAGGAACACCCATGGAGCCATAGATAGGGGAGTCATACCACTATATTCTCGCTGGCGGCTGGGTTGGAGACACAGGAAGCAGGAGCCACACGATCAGCAACCTGCCGTCCACTCTCTCTCTGCAACCTCTTGCTAGCTGCAATCTGCCGTGTTAACTGCAATCCGCGCTTGCTAGCTCAGCCACCATCTTCTTGATAGCCCCCATTTGCTGCTAGCATAGCCACGGCAGTTATATTAATGGCCAGTGGCTCACTGGTTACAGCTGATGGCCAACTAGCCACAGCTGATGGCCATCCAATCACAGTTGATGGCCATTTACTACCTAAGCCAGCACCTTTCTACGTGAGGCCAAGAGCCTGGAAACTGCACTCCTGGCTCTGTCCCCACAATCAGTTTTATTATAAGGAAATATATCAGTATTTATACATAAACTTTGAATATTTAGTGAGTAAAGTGGTCTCCTGAGATGGTGTCATAAGAGAGACAATATATGATGGTACTACAAAGTTATCTACCAATATTGTCATAACCTTCCCCAATTATCCCTTTCTAGAATACAGAAATACCTAGTCTCAAACTGGAGAATGTTAGAACACACACAAGCACAGTCTTCTACACAGATAAATTAAGTAATTGGTTCTAGATTCTATGAGTGCCTCTCAAAGTTTTATACTTTTAGGACTCCTGACCTCAGTTAGCTAAGCATTTATCAAATGCTTGCCATGCAGAGAAAACTACGATGAATATATAATGCAAGAAGAGGTCTACACATGACGTAAGAAAGCTGTAATATTCACAGTCCTTTCTTTTGAAGAGCCTGTGATATCACTACCAAAGAAAAGTCAGAAACATGCAGAACCACTCACCCCATTATTAGTAGGGGCAAACCAATTTTAGGTGGGAAATGCTGTGAAAACACAAACGGATGTAATCCGAGTTGGGGAGAGCAATGGTGCGGGGTCCCTGTAGAAACTGATGTTTGTGTTTACTCCCAGAATTATGTTGCCAGAAGGAGATAAATATACTCGAATGTTATGAACAAAGTCTGTTAACAAACATGAACTGAATGCCCGCCAATTGTAAAACACTAAGCCATCTCAGAAGTGAGAGAGGCTGTTGCAGACATTGTCCCTGCCCACAGGAAACTTACAAACCCAGGGATACGTGGGTTAAGGAAGAGAGAGCCATTGGCAATATAGACATCACATGGGCTGAGAGGAGGGAATGGCCATTAGAATTGGCCAAAAAATCATTGTTATATAGAGAGATGGAATCGGAAGCCTGGTGAATATGGAACTGAAGGGTAAATGAGTGAAAAAGAAATAATGTGTATGCGATGATCAGGGGTCAGAGTTAAGGGTCCGAGAGTAAATGAATATGTGGTACTCTTTTCCAATACAATTTCATTTACAGTAGTAGGCGCTGGGCTGTAGCGTACTGACCCCTGCATTAGACTATAATAGGCCTACGTACTTTTAAACTCAGAGCGTCATAGTAGAATCTATGGAGGAAATCTAAGAAGTCTAGTGGAAGCTTACAGATGACAGCAAAGTGTTTGCTACTCATCAGTGAACAGAGGGATAAATATGTACAGGTTCTAAACATGATTAAAATTTTAAATTCATCTGGATTTTTCCCTACCAGGGGGTTAATGACTTCACAAGAGGACAGTTTAATTCACATGATGAAAAATCTAATCTCAGTTAATTATGACCAAGATAGTTGATAGACTTCCTTTGCATGAATGACAAAGTATTTTTAAAGCACCATTTCTACAGTTGCTTTTTCCTCTTTTGCTTATAGATATTGATGAATGCCAGCACCAGCATCTTTGCACTAATGGGCAGTGCAGGAACACAGAGGGCTCCTTCCGCTGTGTTTGTGACCAGGGTTACAGAGCATCCACCCTTGGGGACCATTGTGAAGGTGAGAATTGCTTCCGATTTCAGAATTAGAAATCAGAAATATGCCAGATTCGGGGAAATCTGGGTGTTATCCCAGCCCCTGTCCTTGAGCCCAACCTTTGGACTTCGCAGTTGAATATATTAGGTCTCTGCGAAGTATTTTCCCCACGGTCACACAAATAATGCAAAGAAGGGAGTGAAATCCAGGTTTTCTTTGCGTTGCTTGGAACTGTTTTTTTAGAAGAATTGTGCCAGCGAAAGGGGTAAAGAACAGTTTAACTTTTCTCAGCTGTAGATGGTTTGCCCTGGGTGTGGAGTTCAGAACTGTAACACCTGATTTATGCAGGCCCAGCATCCAGATGTTCCACATAAGTCAATCCAAGTTAATTTTCCAGATAACTGGAATGTTTTTAAGAGCCAAACTTTAATTCGGTTTTGAGCTTTTTGCATAAAATATTTCTAAAAGACATCCCATGTATACAGTATTTTGCAGTTGTTAACCACTTTATCTCTCTCTATTTTTCATTTTTACAATTTTCGAGGACATTTTATTTTTTTAAATTAATTTAAATTTATTGGGGTGACATTGGTTAATATATTTGTCATGCGGGGCGGCCTGCGGGGTCTCTGGTCCTGCTCGGCACATAAGAACACAGGACATGGTGAGACCAAAAAGGAACACCCCCGGAGACATAGATGGGGGAGTCATACCATTATATTCTCGCTGGTGGCATCCACCTCTCTGCAGTCCGCAATCCATACTCTGCCGCTTGCTAGCTCAGCCACCATTTTCTTGCCAGCCCCCATTTTTTTGCTAGCTTAGCCACGGCAGTTATATTAGTGGCCAATGGCTCACTGGTTACTGCTGACGGCCAACTAGCCACAGCTGATGGCCATCCAATCACAGTTGATGGCCATTTACTACCTGAGCCAGCACCTTTCCACGTGAGGCCAAGAGCCTGGAAACTGCACTCCTGGCTCTGTCCCCACAACATTCTATCAGTTGCAAGTGTACAATTCTATAATACATCTTTTGTATGTCGTATTGTGTGCTCATCACCCAAAGTCTAGTCTCCTTCTGTCCCATATGTTTGGCCCCCTGTTGGTAACCACTTTCCCTACCTGCCATGGTTTAGAACCTCTCTCAGGTGGTCAGGGCTGCTGAGCCAGTCTGTTACCCGTCTGTCACTCTCTCTGTTTTCAGTATCCACCCAGGTAACAGTTTTTTTCCTTGTTACTGCATTTGGACCCTGTCAGTCGTGAAATCAGAAATGTGAACATGGCAGGTCTGTGCCCCACTTGGAGAGTTAGAGTACTACAGTACATGAACTATCTAGTGATTGGTTTTGTGACCCATAGTTCCATGGCCCTAGCTACTTTTTCATTTCCCAGTTGGTTGGGAAAGATCCATTGTCCATTACAGCCTCCTACTTTTCTGACCAGAGAACTCAGCACAAGCAACTACAACCCTTCTCAAGGGCAATGCTGGCAGTTTCAGGAGCCATAAAGTGTACGTTATCGTAGAATCAGTCAGTAGTCTTCTAGGATTTTTTCCTAAGGTTGTAATGGTCTTCAAAGGGCTAATAACACCTGTGAAAAGTTGTAATCAACATACGTATTGGAAAACAGGCAAATGGGCGGATCAGTGGTAAATCAATATAATAAAATTTGTGTGAAAAATCATGTTTGAGGAACCCTGTCACATATGGGTAAATGTTAATGATCCAACACAGTGGCATTCCAAAGTGGGAAAGGCAGTCTTGTTGGGAGGAGCCAGTCATGGAAGAACCTGCTGTGGCAAGGCCCAGGTAAGGCGCTGAGAGCCCTCTGCCCTAAATCTGTCCTAGCCACGCAGTGACCATGTCGTTGATTAAGTCCTCCTTAGAGGGCATGGTCCTCTATTTTGGCTGTTTTAATGTGCAACCATCTTATCAGAAGTTCAAGAGTTTTATTCTGTTAACATCCATTGCATGAAAAGCCAAACAAAACCATTGTAGCCAACTTGCTCGCCATTATTCATATGTATGTTTATAAGGTACTGTTATGTTCCATGAGAAAGCTTCTAGTGGAGTATATAATTGGCCCCTTTTTCACAAGGTCAGTAGGGCTAATTTCCCTACTGTTCTAGGTTATAAATAGGCCTGGAGTCCATCCAGCTAAGTCAGCGCTCCCTTGAAACTGTATTCGCACTTCAGCTGGCTAATGTGCAAGGAGTACTGTTTCTGACCCTCCCTAGTGGTATTTAGCTGTAATTAGCCGCACTGTGACTGTTCACATGCTTCTCACAGCTGTGGGGAGAAGAGCCATCTTTTTTGTTGGCTTTTATATTTACATGTGTAACTTGCCTCTAATAACTCTGGCAAAGATCTTGTTTTCTTACAGTGTTATCCTGCAATCCTGCCACTGGCCTTCTCTTAGAGTCATAACATAACCCAAGAGTGATGTTCATTTCTGTGTGCTACTTACTCCAGCGTGCTCAGTAGCCACTTAGTCTGTGACAACGGGGTTACCTCAGGTTGTCCTGGTTATTAGAAGTCTAGACATCTCCACCTTCCAAGGCTCTGTCTCTGACTTGTTCCCCTTCCAGGCACAATCTCTAATTCCATGACTATTTTGGCACCTTCCCCAGCCCCTCACTGTGGTTGCTCCCGGCTAATCCCTTGCAAATCCTGAGAAAAATATTCCTGATTGGCTCTGTCTTCCTGTGGCCCTTCTGTTTCGGTCATTTCTTTGTGGACCAAGTCAAAAAAGGTGGAAAGAAGTAATAGTATTTCTTCCCTTGTCAGAATCATTCATTTATACTTTTTGTTCAACAAATATTTATTGAGTGCTAAATATGTCCCAGGCACTGCTGTAATAAGCACAAAGCATAATGTAATAAACCAAAATCAGAAATGCCTGCCCTCCCAGAGCTTACATTTTAGTGAGGGAGATAACAACATGATAAGTAAGTAAGATATTAGGTTGGTGCAAAAGTAATTGCAGTTTTTGCAATTATTTTTAACCTAAACCGCAATTACTTTTGCACCAACCTAATACATAGTTTCTTAAATTGCAATGTTTGGGAGAAAAATACAAGGGGGTGTATATAGGGAGTGCTGAGGGAAGGAGGATAGTGATTTTAAATGAGATGGCAAGCAGAGGCTTCCCTGAAATGATGACACGTGATTGTTTCCGGGAAGAGCATTTTGTTCAAAAGAAGAGCAGGTGCAAAGGCCCAGAGGAGCAGGCTTTGTGGAAGACATTAGGTGCTCGACTTGGGCAGTTTAAATTTGTGATGCCCATAATGAGTATTCAAATGAAAATATCTGAAAGGCAATTGGACCTGTGCATTTGGAATTCAGGGGAGAGTTCTGGGCTGGGAGATACAGGCATAGAGACAGTGTTTAAAGCCATGAAATTGGAAGAAATCACCAAGGGAGTTAGGGTAGTTACTCCCTTGGTGAGAGCAGTCCTAAGACTGAGTCCTTGGCCTTCAACATTGAGAAGTGAGGAGATGGGTGAGAATCAGCAAGGGGGATTGAGGAAGAGGCAAGTGGGGAAGGAGGAACACCAGAATCCAAGAGAAGACAGTGTCTCAAAGAGGAGAGAGTGGTGAACTGTGTCAAGCATGGCTGCTGGGCAAAATGAGGACCAAAAATCGACCATGGGATTTGAGCAAAATGGAGGTCATTGGTGACTTTGACAAACTGAGTCTCAGTGGAGGGCTTACCAAGATTGACTGTTGTCTTAATGCCTGTTTTCCAACTCCTAGAAGGAACCCATCTTTTACACCACCCTCCGTGGAAGTGCTTGCCAGTCCCATGTTACGCTCTTTTCATATTCAACCTCCCTTCCTTCCTTCCTTCCTTCCTTCCTTCCTTCCTTCCTTCCTTCCTTCCTTCCTTCTTTCCTTCCTTTCTTCCTCCCTTCCTTCCTTCTTTCTTTCTCTTTTTTCTTTTCTTTTGTTTTTGCTTTTGAAAATAGATGTCTTGCAAAAATTTTTTAAACTAAATCAGACTCTAACAATGCACTGAGTTTTAAAGTCTATACAATTATTTATAAACACTTAATACTTATTTTTCCTCACATATGTTATTTCTCCTGGATTTTGGAAAATAAATGAAAATAAAATTATTTTAAAGTAGTGTCAACAAAGCTGATGTGCATCTATAATGCTGAGGCAAACATTTAAGGGAGGGGAGTGCTTCCGTTGTTGCTGAAATTCAAATTCTCAGGATTCTCCTTGATCTTTTTTGAATTGAGGTTTTCACATACTGTTAATAATCAAATATGCTTCTTTGTATTTGATCATCTCAGTTTCCTGCAAAGCAAAGAAAGAAAGGTAGATTGAAGAACGGACCTCCTACTCAACACCCATGAGAATAGCTGTGGAGCTATTAGAATAAATGTGCATGCAGTTGGAACTCTTGTACCCAGCTGATGGGAATGTGAATGGGCACAGTCACTTTAGAAAACAGTTTCTTCAAAAGTTAAACCTACATGTAACCCAGTCCTCCTACCCTTTAAGAGTTTCCTCAAGGAAAATGAAAGCATATGTTCACATGCAGACTTACACATGAATGTGCATAGAAACTTGATTAACAATAGCCAAAATGAAACAATCCAAATACTCATCATAAGGAGGATGGGTAAGCAAATCGTGGGACATTCATACAATAGAACACTACTCAGCAGCAAAGGGGAATGAGCTCCTGACACAACAATTTGGATGAATCTCAAAAACATTATGCTGACCAGAGGCAGCCAAAATGGAAAGGGGCACAAGGGAAACTGGGGAACAGTGGAAATGCCTATACCTTTCTTTTGTTCAGGGTTGGTTCAGTTTGTTCATTTAGTACATGTTTTATGTCAAAGATTCATACACAATAGGCTAGAAATTGTCCCCATTTGGCACAATCCCTGTTGAAAATCATGGTGAGAGTTGGGGCTTAAGAATTAGTTTTACAGATTTTATATCTAAAAGCCTATTCTTAACTTAGGTTCCTCTTTTAGAAATCTTGATATACCAAGGAAGCATCAGTTAAATGGTGAAGAAAACATGTGTTGGCATATTCAGACTTTGTTGGAGACACTGATTCCTCCGTGATGTTATCTGTCTTAGTTGTGCATGATGGTTCCTTTACTGGCTCTTTCATGGCAATTATAACACCCAAGGCATTAGGTTAATGGGAATGGAGAGGTTAAGGTCAGATTGGAAAAAGAGTCAAAAGAAAACATTACCAAGCTTAATGTTTAACACTACAGAATAACAATCTTAACAAAGATAACTCATCCATTCCTTAAAAAATGACCTCATTTGCAATGACTTAAGAATCCAACATTGATTTGAATCTCAGCAGATACAAATCAATATAGAAATGCCTATACATTGATGATGATTGTGATCACAAATGAATCTATATTTATCAAAGCGCATTGAAATGGACTGTTAAAAGTAAATACATTTATTTATTGTATGTAAATTATACTTCAGTGAAGTTGGAAAAACATACTAAAGAAAAAGCGATAACCCACTTCAGTGCTGGTAGTCACATCAGCTATATTTTATGTTTTAGAATCCGTATTCAGAAACATTTTAAATCTGGGTGAACATCATCATAACTTTTTATTTTGATAGAATGAAATTATAAGGAGCTCTTTTATTGGCCCCATAAATGATACATAGTGAGTTAACTGGTTGATTGGGGTCTATGAAGACAATTTAATTTGATGCCCCCATATTTTGAACCAGACAGGAAGGAGAATGAGAGAGACTGCACTAGTCTCCATATTTACTTCCTCTTGGAGCTTCTCATATATATTAACAGCAATCATAATTATTTGCAAGAAATGCCATAGTATGCCAAATTCTGAGAAAACAAAGAAGGTTTTGTTCCTTAGCTTGCTTCTATGCTAATCATTTAAATCCTACACAGACAACAGAAGAGGGACTCATGGAATGTGTTAGGAATAATGAGCTCTGACTAGGAGTAAATGTTCTAAACAGCCCTCTGGAAAGATCTGCCTAGCATTCATGAAGTGAGGGGGGTCATTAATTGTCTCACATGCTCACAGTCAGAAGTCATTATTGGTTACGTAAACCATGTCTAGTTGCACATATGCTATAAATATATACATTTGAAAATCCAGGCAACATCAAACCTTTTGCGACAGCTGCTGAGTCAGTGACTTCAACAAAGCTTTGATCTTGCTGAATCCCTTTCTGCCAAAAGCCCCTCTTCTTCCTCCTCCTCCAGTTTCCATCCTGTTGTCAAGACTCCAAGTAAATTCCTTTTGTTACATGAAGCCTTCTTTGACCTTTATGATATCTCTTCTCTAAATTCATGTGACACCTGAAATTGGTACTGTTCTTTTAACAAATAATTACGTTTCTGACAGTTCTTATGTTAAATTGTTTTGGACTTCTATAACAATTTAATATTTCACGCATTTATTTTTATTAATACAAATTTTTTTGAACAATCATTTCTCTTTAGGGGCAGGGACCATGCCAAATACTTTTAAATTTTTCCTGTACTGCATAATACAGGATCTTGTATAAATAGATACTCAAGATATTCTTAACAATACGTATTTAAAGGATATTTTTATTCTCTATCATCACCAAGAATATAGCCAAGTAAATTATTCTTTGTTACAGAATTTTGACTATTCCTTTTCCAGTATATTTCATTTGATGTTAAAATTTCAGTTTGTATATTGTTCAAAGTTAAAATCCTTTCAAAATGTTTTATTTTATAAAAAAAAACTCGGAAAGTTGAAAAGCTGCCATTCGTTTAACATCTTGTGTTATGAGTGATGTAAAATAATGTACATTCATGTGATTTTTGTGTGTAAAGGTAAGGAGAAATACCTGTTTATGGTATAGTTTTTTTAATCTTTAAAATTTTTTAAATTGATTTGTAGATGTCAACGAATGCTTGGAAGATAATAATGTTTGCCAGGGAGGAGATTGCATTAATACAGAAGGGTCCTTTGATTGTACTTGTCCAGATGGATTCCAGCTAAATGACAATAAAGGATGTCAAGGTACTTCTCTCTCCCTCTTTAAGTTATCATTTACATGGTTCTTCAGTTCTAGATGCTTCCTGATAATGGTCTGTGGTCTTTCAACTTGCTTTATATATAAATGAGCTATGCCTGTTTGTATTGTTAAAATAGCTTTCCTGAGTCTGAGTCAAGTACATACAGGTAGTTCTCCTTTGCATGGCACCTTGGTAGTCACTGAAACGCGTGCGTTTTAGAATTGTGTCCTTGCTTTGCATGCTGTGTGGTGACTGAGATCACAATGTGCTGTTTCTTCCATGAGCCAACCTTGGTACTTGATTCTAAATGATGGCTCTAGCTCTTTTATATCCTTCACAGGTATATTTCATTTTGTACCATAGCTGATGTTTATTCTTTACCTTATCCCTTTATTTTATCCAGTATTCAGCTTTTTCTCTTCTGAAAAAATACCTCGTTAATTATTTGACCAAAACTATAAAGGACAGGACTTTATATTTTTTCAAAGTGCTATCACATCTAATCTCCCATACAACAGGACAGTAGGCACAAGGTACTAATAAGAACACAGCACTAATTACCACAGCTTTAATCGAACACCTGCTATGCACCGAGTATCGTAGGTACCACATTTAATTCTTACAGAACTTAAAAGGTAGATTTTCTTACATCCATTTTATGCATGAATAACTGAGGCTCAGAGAAATTAATTAGCTTGCTGCTCCCTAATAAGCAGTAGAGCTTGGAACCCAATATCTTTTTTCACTGCTCTTCTCTACAATGCGATACCAGTCATTACTGAATTGACAGCCAAAAGAAAGAAGATTGTGAGATTCAGTTATTTTTCCCAGTACAACACATGGACTCATTATTGATGTTGGGACTGAAAAAATCAGATTGTTTAGATCCTGTGTCTCAACGTTTTTAGCTGTACCTGGCTGCCCCACAAGTTTTCCTATATTTATTCGTCTTAGTAAATCCATGCCTATTTTTTCCTTTGAGAGCACACACTGATACTTATCTTTACGCATATTTATTTCTGATTCTTGGATAACTATTTTTTATTGTTCCTCTGCCATTATGGAACTTGGTAGTGTATCCCAAAGTAACATATAAATAAAGGATAGTTGAAGTTATTTATCCACTACTACTGAACATGTATGACTTTTTTATTCTAGATTGTCATAAAATATATCTCCTCTCACATGTCCCAAATCACAGTATTCTTGAAAGGGAAGATGGCGTTTACTCTTTAAGACGTGGTAGTGGAATAACATTATATCCTATATGCATGTCATTGTCCATGCCCAGCTGAGTATCACTGAGATACAAAAGACCTGGGCCTTTGCCTCAAAATCTTTTAAAATTAATTCCCTTACCGATCCCAAGATTTAAATACAGTACTGTGTACCTTGTTTTGTATCATATATTTGCCATCATGATTCAATTAGGTGAATTTAAAATTTTCGATATTTCCAATGCAGAATTTAAAGGTATTTGGACTTAATTCAATAGAGAAGAAACATTCAAATTAGAAATTTATGTGAGAATATCTATCCATTTTGGGATTTTTACATCTTAACAGAATGAATCTTGATTTATATATAAATGTCAAGAGATGCTCCAAAACAAACAAACAAACAGATAGTCTGAATCCTGTTTTTGTTACAGACTTTCTGGATGAAAAGCAGTATTTTCTTTTCTGAGGTCTCTTGTCACAATTTTTTTTGATAGAATAGAGGCAAAACCAAGTCTTAGCATGAATTTGATTTGATATTGCAAGTTTTATTATTAAACATCTAGAGTTAAATCACAAGGAACTAATTTAGTCACCTGATTCATTAATTGCACTATCTGCTCTCAGTACATTAATTTGTTTGTGATTTTATGTCAACTTGCAAGTATGTGACTGCTCTAAACATATGTTTTATTGACTATCATTATTAAGTTGACTTCATTGGTGATTGCTGTTTTCCAGAATAAATTACTATGTCTGCTTAAAATATTTTAAATCCAAATGAATGAAAAGTATCGCTGAAGCAGGTTTTAATACTGTTTAAAGAATGTCATCTATGAATCTGCTCTATCACCCACTGTCTTCTATCGAGGCTATTTATGACGCATGTCCACTCACCTTGTTTTGAATCATCTTTTTTTCCTATGTTTCTGGAGGCAACTTTGTGATCTTTTACTCCACTTGTAGTTAGTAACCTGTTTCTACCTAATCCCATCTCACGTCAGCATTCTGTAGACTGGTGTAGATTTTCAGAGTTTGTTTTAATGCTGAAAATGTAATTGATGAAACAATGCAAATAACCATGGGATGTGTTTGAATAACAATGTGTGATAGGCATAAACTTTAAACCTAACCTGATAATATGAAGAAAGTTCCCTATCAGTAAGGCATTTTCAAATGGAAGTGTGTTTAACAGTCTCTTCCCCCAGCAAAATTAATGATGATATACAGACAGCATGGAAATTCCATAATTGTCTCTTTAGGAATGTGGCAGCATACATTTGAGATTCAGAACTCAGTTTCACGTTTTGACTTACACATGCCAAATTGTGAATTTCTGTGGAATCTCGGACCCATGAAAGAAACCCAACTTAAATATAGTCTGGCTTTCAGCTAAGTTACTAGCAACATAGTTCAGAAATGCCTCAATAAGTACAACCCAAATTGAATGCATATGTTTCTCTAGTTCCAGATATTCGTGTTGTTCTTTCTTAGTGGTTTCCTGGAAAAAAGTCTGGGAATTCATTTTTAGTTCCTGTCATCAAACTTTTTATACAATTATTTGTTAATCATTGACTTTTCTTGAAACAAGAACTTTATGCACATTATTCCCTATGAGAAGTGAAACACAGGCAGCCTTTTAAATGGCTACATTGAGTCATGGGATAAAATAAGGAGGTGGTCTCTGCTAACCTCTAGGGCTTCGCAAAATGGATATGGACCTTGGGCTTGATCTCTAGACCAATGGAACGTTTTGACACCTCCTTGCCCATGTAAAGGTAACTGTAGGCAGCAGATTGGAAGGAAAGAATGAAAGTGAAGGCCAAGAGAAAGTGAGAATTCAATAGAGATTACCAATGTAAGGTATTGTCAGTAGTTAGAGCAATAATAGAAGATAATCACTTTTTATAAAAAGTGAACAATTTTTCAGTATGAAATTATGTTGAGAAACAGTTAAGTAGAAAATGATTCATTCCTCTTCCTTGAAATATTTTAAAATTAGCAACAATAACAAGAATGGAAGGATTTATAAGACAATGAGTAATTCCTGCTTGGTTTCTTATTTGCTTTTTATTTTGATTTGGCAATGGATAGGCCAACGAGTCTGAATTATATGGCAGATGGAAGGGTAAAGAGTTCAGGATTAATACAGAGAGATGGATAAATCAATGATATTGCCAGAATTCTTATTGCACAATGAGATCAACAAGGTAAAAAAAAAAAAAAAAAAAAAAAAAAGCCCCAGGTGATTCTGGAGGTGGGGCAGGGGATGACTTTGTTGCAGAAGAGAACTTCATGGTTGGTGGCTAAGCATGTTCTAGATAGAGGTCAATAGGAAGGGCTCGTTGCTTTGCAGTTATTCATGTGGGTTCCTGCCTCCTCTGTTACACTGTGAGCTTCATAATAGCAGGGACCCCATCCTATTCAACCTTCCCACAGGAAGTACTCAGTAAATGTTTTTAATTGCATTAAAGATGGACATCTAAGAGGACGTATCCAGGACCTCTTTAGTAAGAGATAAAGGAGGGTCTAGGAGACTTCAGGAAGATAGGAAAATGACCTACTTTCCTTGATGGTACAGAGGACCTATGATAGTGTTTATGATCCCAATGTTCTTTTTTCTTTTTTTGTTTGTTTGTTTTTGATTTTTCTTTTTCCTTTGGTTTTCGTATGCTTGTTTGCTTGATTTTCTTTTTTAATTTTTCTCTTTTTTCAGTGTATCTTTTTTTCTTTATTTATTTTTGATCTTTTTTCCTTTATAACCCCAATTAACTAAGAGAATCTTAGCCAATCATTATTCCGTTAGTAGAGTTTGAACATAACTGAAATTTTGTGGTGGACAAACATTCATAATACACTAGTAATGTGCTGTACTAGAAGCTGGGGATTCAGAGTTAAAATATACAGTTCTCCTCAAGAAGCAATCAATGTAGTGTCACAGATGAGTAAAACAATTAAAACAAAGTGTAAATAGGCCAGTTGCATGTGTTCGTACCAGTGTGAACAAATGAACTATTCTCCAGGATTCCTTAGGTTGTCACCTCGGGTGCTCCTAGTCAGTGTAATTAGGACTTCCTTGAAAGAACATTATACTTACTCCGAACATTTCATGCTTTGTCATTGTTCAAGGACGTCGTGACTCTGGGGAGCCTAATCGCTCTTTATAAAGGACAGACAAGCATAGTGTGCGATGGTCAGCATAAGCTGAACTATAGCATGATTTGCTCGCGAGTTATACCAGTAGTGGCTACTACTTTTTGACTGCAGTAAACAGTTGACCCTCATTCACCCATTTCATCATCACAAAGCTCTGCAAATAATTGGAACTTCGCTGGTCTAAAAGGCCTTCTTTTTCTTGCATTTTCTTTCTTGTATCCATTTTCAGTGAAATATAGATTGGAGTCTGTTTCATTCATGTAGTCAGCAGCCATTTGTGAAGTACTGTTTATGAACCAAATACTATACATAAGACATGCAAACCATGCCCTTAAGAAGTTCACATCCTAGGGTTCCACAGACATAGATGTGACAAGGTACACAGGCTACAACAGAATTGTGTGCATGGTGGTGGAGAAGGAAGAGGAGGACACCGCTTTCTCACTGATGAAGAATATTGCACAAAGGAGTTGTTGATTCTATTAGCCTCCTCAAGCCTCCAGTATTTCTAAAATAAGGGTAGCTTTGGGTTAAAACTATGAAATTGCTTTTTCTGGTGGGTTGAAAATGATTGAACATTGGTTATTTCATATGATTCAGCCTAAATAGTTTCTCTCTCATGGCACTCCAACTTGTCTTATGGTCCAGTATATGTACAACGGGTGTAGTTGCGCCGCCAAAAATAAGTGCCGGCCATTTTGTAATAGATTTCTTTACTGTACATTTGATATCATAGGAAAACAAAACAGATTTTTTAAAAGTGTATGGCACTCTCTTTTCAATTCCAGATATTAATGAATGTGAACGGCCTGGACTCTGTGGTCCTCATGGAGAGTGTTTAAACACAGATGGTTCTTTTCACTGCGTCTGCGAACAGGGTTTCACAATCTCTGCAGATGGCCGTACTTGTCAAGGTAAGGTAAACCATAAGAGGTCATGTCGTTATTGCGTGATAAGGCAGAGAGGAGATTGCTTTCTGTTTAAACAGGCAAAGACGCTAAGAGATAACTCGCAACTGAGGGCCTCCAAACATGATGCGTGAAGCTGACTCCTCCCTGAAATCATAGCTCAGAGTTGCTGGGATTTACACATAGGATAAGATAACCTAAGGTTGTGATGGTGAAAACACTCATGGATGATTTCACTACTAGTCCTGAATTAATGAGTCAGAACACTCAAGTGATGACCTGAAGGGAAACTGTGGCAACCTCCTGGGTGTAACGTGAGACTGTGCCTGTTTTGATTATTCTTTGTATAGATCATCTCCATCATTCTGTTAATCAAAATAATGTCTTGCTTGATTTCTCAGCACCATTGTCAGCAGGAGTTTTCCAGAGTTATTCCTCTGATATCCTTAGCTCTAAGCCCATCATTTTCTTACCTGTCAGTATTTATTATGCCCTAAAAGCTAATTAGGTTAAGATTACTGTTGGCTTCCTATTTGCAACCTCTGTATGTTTGCCTGAATACCACACTGGTTATACTCATAAGATTTATGTTTCTGATGGCATTATATTAATAGTTTGATAAATTGAGGAATAATTCGTCTGAACCTTTTTAAAAGTAAACTGAGGATATTCCCATAATCATCTCTTTCAGAATCTAGGTTATCAAAACCCAGCTATGTTTTAAAGAAATAAATTGCGAAGGTTCTGTTCTGAGTCTATGATTATACCCAAAGTCTTTGCTCTAAAAAATAGTGCAACAGGAAGTATCTGCTCTCCTTGCTCATACCACAGTGGAACCAGGCCGAGGAACAGCGACCAGGTTCATCTGAAACTAATTACTATATTGGGAGGAATAAACTGATCTTATAAAAAGCAGGAGATTGTTGAAATTACTCTCCTGCTGAGCAGACAAAACATTGATGCCAGATTTGGCTTCAAGTGAAAAAGAGATAGTGCAGGGTGAGGTTTGAGCAAGCAGATTTTGGAAGCATTCAAAAATTGGGAAATGGAGAAAAACATCATAAAAAGGTGGCCGTGAGAGATTTACAAGGACTCCATATTTCTGTGGTTCGAGTTTTATGTTAATTTTATGCTTAGAGCTCTGCGACTAGAGCTCTTAAGAAAGACAGTGCGTGAATGCGTACATTCTTTGGAGAGATCACAACATCTGAGTCAAAACATCTGATTTGCAAAAAGCTCATTTCCCTGCATTCCAGAAAGATGCAGGTTTGCTTCTTCAGTTAGCTCTAAATCATGACGGGTAAGGGCTTCCTTCACTGAAATATGGTCCAAGTTATAACTGCCAATGGTTGTGCCATGCAGAAACTATGTTCAAAAAAAGTTACCTCAAGTGCTCGCTTGTCAAAACTATAATTCCAGAAGGATATACTAATATAAATATATTCACATTTATTTTTTTCTTTTGTATTTAGTAATTTTTCTTTAATTCTGTATCATTTTAAATACTGATTTATGTAACTTGAGAGTTATATAATCACTAATTTAGTTGCAGTTCTAATTTTGTTAGGCATTTACTTGGCAAAGACTTCAATTTAAAAATGAGTGTTTAGAAAACTACTAGTGTTTTGTGACTTTTTGTACCTGAGTACACTCTCTCTGTCCATATTTTTTTACTCCAGAAACTGAACAATTTTATAAGGAATAAAATAGGTAGTTTAGAATATTGTGCTGATATACAGCAGTATATCTAGAAATCTTTCTAATTATTAGGCATGTTATTCTCTTTCTAGAATAAGCTCTGCAAGGCTTTCATTTATTATGGGCTTAATCCAGTATGTTAAATTGGTCCAAATTTTCTTTTGTTGGACTGAAACTTGTGGCAGTAGAAGTGTGTCCTGATTCTACCCCTGGCTGTGGTGTTGGATGAAGCCAGCCCATGTGACTGGGGCTTAGCTATGGAGCTTCTATGCATAATACAGCAGGTCCTCGAATAACATAGTCTTGTTATAACATTGATGAGATGCCATGGGACCTCAACTCTTGTTTATTATATCAATTAGCCCACCGTAATATTAGTTCCATTGCACATCATTTCACTTCGTTGTGGAACGTATTGACGACATTAAGTGAGGACTTACTGTACTTGAATTAACATTGAGAAAGTGGCTAGAACTCGTACTTCATACTCATCCAACTTCCGAACTTCTGGTTCAAGCCACTGAAGCCATGTTGACGCTAGGGCTGGCACAGCCTTCTCTAAGCAGGGCTAAATGAATCCCACCCAGCTGGGGAAGGAGAGTTCTTCCATAATTCCCTATGGCTTGGAGAGTTGTCAGCGTCTGGTCACAGTTATTGAACCACAATGAAGAGGCAGACTCTGTCAACATAAACTATCTCAAGTATCAAGTAGCACAGCAGATTCTGTAGAAATAAAAACAGCACCACTGGCTCCTTCCTTTCCCTTCTCTATGCGGTACTTAGGGAGCACGTACCTGGAAGAGGAAGGAGAAATACCTTCTCCCACATGAGATAAAAAACAACAGTGTTATTTGAAGTTCATCTGGGGTGTAGTGAGAATGAGATGGTGGATGAGCAGCGCTTTTATTCATTTATTCATTCACTCAACAAATATATATGGAGTACCTGTCTTGTACCCCTCACTGTTACTGGTCTGAGGGTAAAACACACACAGTGGTTGTCCACATTCCAGGAGGGAAATTGGGGATAAATAAGTAAATAGTACATATAGAACACTGTTTTTGTATTTAATAATATAACATAGTTATACTTTATGGATATAAGTAAGTACCATCCAAGGACAGACAATTAAGTTCATAAACTGGTTGCAACGATGTTGCTAACTTCTTTTGATATCAGAGGGATTAATCGTTATGAATTTGTACCAACTGGACAAACAGTTAACCAGGTTTTACTATTTGGAAGTGCTGAGTGGTTGCATGAAACAGTTAGATGAAAACGACCTGAACTTTTCACCAACAATTCATGGCTCTTGCATCACGACAATGCACCAGCTCACACAGCACTGTCTGTGAGGGAGTTTTTAGCCAGTCAACAAATAATTGTATTGGAACACTCTCCCTACTCACCTGGTCTGGCCCCTAATATGATGACAGCTCTGATGGCCATTCCAGAAAAAGAGTTCCAAAATTGCTTTGAAGGGTGAACTAGGTGCTGGCATTGGTGCATAGCTTCCCAAGGGGAATACTTCCAAGGTGACCATAGTGATATTCAGCAATGAGCTATATAGCAGATTTTCTAGGATAAGTTCGTGAACTTCATTGTCAGACCTCAGATGTTTTTTTGCCTCAAGTCCCACACGTGGATATCAGAAAAGTACAGGGAACAGGACCCTTTTGATTGACTTCCTACTTTAGATGTCCTTTCCTTTCTTTTCACAACTGTGGTTCATTTCCTCCTGCCACCTTGTGTTTTGTGGCCAGAGCTTTTATCTTATATAGAAAAGCAAAGGAAACTTTTTACTTCTTTCACTCAGTTCACTATTTTATATCCAGATTTATCTTATCCATTTGTTTTTTTGTTAAATCACAATTATTTTGCTCTTTTACTTTTTCTCATTTTTTTATTGTGGAATTTTAATTCATTTGAAAAATATTTATCCTCTCATAAGGTGACTCAGGGTTTGGTTTCTTCATCACCAGAATGTGTGTGAGTGAGAAAAGAATAGGAAAATTTGTGACAGTCAGATTCCTAAGTGTCGGTCCCCTCACCCCTATGGAAAAATGCCCCCTGATCTTTGACATTGCAGCACTCTGTCCACGTGCCTCTTTGCATGCTGCTTTCAGACAGGAGCAGCTGTGCTCTCCCACTTGGGCGTCTAGGCCGAATGGGACTTTGTATGACAACAAATGGAGTTGGGGGTACATGTCCCTTGACCTCAGTGTGCTTTGCATCCTGTTCACACAATAGAATGCGGTTCTAGAGCCTAACAAATGCAGAGGGCCTGCTAGTAGCTTACAGTACCTGGTTAGCCATAGCTAATTAGGACTCCAGCCATGACCAAAATCACTCCCTAAAGCCCTGTCTTTTACAAAGCATCCTCAATCATTCATTCATTTGACAAATATTTATTAAATGTATATATACTCTCTGCCAGCCAGTACCTGTTCTAGGTACTGGGACTATGTCAGTGAACAAAAAAAGATCCCCTACCTTCTTGAAGGCAATAAACTAATAAGGAAACTAGATAATAGGTTAGAAAGTGATAAACCCTATGGGGAAAAACAAAGTAGAGCAGAGGAAGAGGGATCTAAGGGCTGGAGCAAGGATTGGGAAGCTGGTACAGTACTAACTAGCGTGGTCAGAATTGGCAGTTCTGCCTCTCTAATCAGGGTTTATGAAAGAAATGCTGAAACTTTGTGTCTGAGTAAAAAATGAAACCATATTAAGTGCCTTTCTTTTTCAAACTGGTCGTCTACTGGGTAAGAGATAATAGACTGGTGATAAATAGACAAGAGGGCATGGGATTGTCTGCTGAGGGCCTTTTTCCCATTGCCAACATGAATTCTGTTGTCCAGACAAGGAGTAAAAAATGAGAGTAGAACATCAAGAACCAACCCTAATGTAAACTATGGACTCTGGGCGATAATGATGTGTCAGTGTAGGGTCATCAGTTGTAACAAATGCACTCTCTGCTTCTGGGATGTTGATAATGGGGGGGCCTGGGAGAGTGGCGGAGGGATTCTGGGAACGGGGAATATGGGAACCTTCTGTGGAGTTTTACTATGAACCAAAAACTGCTCATAAAAATGGTCTGTTTTTAAATATCAGACATTTCTGGAATTACCTATTTTTCCATCAGAAAGGAAAACTCATAACCTTTAATTTTAATTCAGTATCCCACTCCTATATTTTCTTCTCCTGAATGTTGTTTATTTCTCACTTTTAAAAATAATACCCCAGAGGACTATGTGATCAGAAGCTTCTCTCACTTTCAAAACCATTCTATTATTGATTCAAAAACTGAGAACTATAGGACTCAAAGGGGATTTCGTAACATCTAGCCTGAACTCAGAATCCCAAGGAATTCCAATAAAGTTCTGTTGTTAAACAGCTATAGAGACCTTAATTCCATAACCTTTTTAGATATCTGCTATAAACCACTTCCTAACTCACTCATTTGAACAGGACAACATAACAAATGCAAGAGGTCCAGATAGGTAGCTTAAATTTTACCGAAAACAGTGATCTCAGAAAGACTAAAAGAAGTTGGGTTCAAACGCTTAGGCTAATTTTGTGTTCATTGGAAACCAGAAAACACAGTGAAGGCAACTTTTGCCAAATCAAAGAAATAAAAATGAATTGGGAGCAAGCGTGGTTTTGTTTTCAGACTTTTAGGTACATTTTCTACGAACAGTGCAGAAAGTATAAAACCAGTATTAACAGCGATCCAGGGCAATTGGTGGTTTTGTGGCATGGAGATAGAACTTTATATCTATCACCAAAGAGAAAATATTTTTGAAAATGATTTCGCCAAGTAGGACATTGAAGTACTCTGACACAATAAAATATTACATCTGGCTGTTTGGCCCAAAGATTTTTACGTTTCTAAGTAGTTCTGGAGCCGGAAACTGAAAAATCTAGTAAAAGAATACAACCTGAATATTTCTTACTTTTCTAAAGAAAGGGAGTTTGGATTAACAATAGGCTCCTTTTCTCTCCCACATGTAAAAAGAAAAGGGATCAGACAACATTCCAGGTAAGGAAAGGAAGTTAAGTGGCTTCCCACCATAAAGGCTACTGTTCTTCATGCTCTCTCCTCCTGCAAATGTACTTCTGCAGAAGTGAGTGAAAATGGATGTTTAAATCATTAGGGAGAAAGCTGAGGAAATTTTGCTGGAATAAGCTGCTTTTGGACCTGGAACACATATTTTCCATGCATTGCTTGGTTGTCTTCCGTATAGCAACATTTTTACAAGGAAATTCATAATAGTAGCAAAAAAATTCAAGAGCTCTTCCTAAGCCTTTTATCACTACTGACCTCTTAAAACCCCAGAGCTATGGAAAATCATCTGTTTGTAGAAGAAGAAGTAAACACTTTCCTTGCAGCCACAAAATAGACATGAAACTTCCAGAAAGTGAAGTCTGTGAATAGGCGAGCTACCCCTCACACCTTCTACTGCCACCCAGCTCAGGTGTGGGGCACCTGGTTTCCTGCATCTATTTTGATGAGTCTTTTGAGATCATCAACAACCTGAGTTCTTGATGAAGGTTGTATTCTGGTTGTAACCAGAATCAGTTACTGGTTAGACATCTTACTAATACAATATTATGTGGTTGCCTTGGATTCCCAGTGCGAGTGGACTGGAGATACTCCTATATCTGATTTCATGACTTTATGAAAACAGTAGCTAATAATAACTAGCATTAATTGAGTTCTTGTAATGAGCCAGACACTATGCTAAGAGCACTGTACCCATTTTCTCATTTAATCTTTACAACAAATCTATAGGTGGATAAGTATTCATTGGTATGCTTTGGGCTGCAATAAAAAGCTTAAAATATATTATACTAATAAGAAGTGCAGAGATTGTCACCTCTCATCTACTAGAGGTCTTTATTCAAATGTCACTTTCTCAATGAACCCTTTCCTGATGACCCTTTCCCACATTCACTCAACTCCTAACACTTCCTGCTCCCCCCTTTGCCTTTTCTTTTTAACCACCTTATTGTACTTCTTGGTCCTGTGTATTGTTTATTGTCAGACCCCACTGCTAGACTCTAAGGTTGATGAGACAGGAATCTTAATCCGTTTTGTTCACAGCTGTATGCCATTGAGAATAATTAGGGCACAATAAATATTTGGTGAATGCACGAAGGGATGAAGAGATGGCCTGTAACTCATCCTGGACTATCAGGAAACAGACATAATAAGATTACTCCAAATTGAGTGTGTTGTGCACTTTCGTGAGGCCCTACCTATTTTTTGAAGAATTAATTCTCTAAAGCACCACCTGCCTAATCATTGGCTTCAGCAGTGGTTAAGAAATTATGCTATGGAGTACAAGTATGTGGGCTAGAACTTTCTTCTTTCCTTCCTTCCTTCCTTCCTTCCTTCCTTCCTTCCTTCCTTCCTTCCTTCCTTCCATCCTTCCTTTCTTTTTTTTTAGTTTCAGTTTACTTCAGCTCTTCTAAGGTGTGTGAACTTGGGTGAGTTACTGTGGGGGCGGAGCCCCAGAAAGAAGTTTCCAGGCTCTCAGCCTCACATAGAAAGGTGTTGGCTCAGGTAGTAAATGGCCAACTGTGATTGCATGGCCATCAGCTGTGGCTAGTTGGCCGTCAGCTGTAACCAGTGAGCCATTGGCCACTAATATAACTGCTGTGGCTACGCTAGGAGAGAGAAAGAGGAAAGAGAAAATGGGGGCTAGCAAGAAGATGGCGGCTGGGCTGGCAAGCGTGGATGGCGGTTTGTGGACAGTGTGGATCCAGCCTCCAGTGAGAGTATAGTGCCGCCAGAGAGAATATAGTGGTATGACTCCCCTACCTATGGCTCCGTGGGTGTTCCTTTTTGGCCTCACCATATCCTGCGTTCTTGTATGGGGAGCGGGAGCAGAGACCCCGCAGGGTCTCCAGCACGACAAATGGCGCAGCGAGCAGGGTATGGTGCCAGCCAAAGCTCTCCAAAGGACGGTGGAGCAGTTTGTGCATGTGAACACCCAGTCTGAGGAAGACCAGGAGGAGCAGCTGCCAGAGAGCTGGACCCCCGTGGAGGGGTGGGAGGATGTGGACGGTTCTCCCACCAGCACAGGAAAAGCTATGCAGCTGCTGCAGAGATGGAGCCCCGTGGAGAGGTGGAAAGATGTGGACCGTTCCCCAACCAGCACAGGCCGGAGAAAGCAAAGGTCGTTGCAGCCCTGTGGGCCAGGGAAGTTCCTGCTCAGGCAGCCCGGATGCAGGACTTATAGTCCCAGGAGGTAACGCTTGCTGAGTCCTCCGTGGGAGATGAGGGTGAGGTCAAGGTCGTCCCTCACCCCCAGGACAGTCCTGGCGAATGACTATGGACTATGGGGAATTGCCTTCCATCCCTAATTTAATGGACTGCTTGACTGTTTGTTTGGGAACTGTCGTTAGTGGAACTGGGGTATGTTTGCTTTTGTCTCTTGACTGGCCACCATTGAAAATATGTAAGCACCTTGATTGTGAGTCGCTGTTGTTCCAGCAGGGTACCCTGAGAGGCACAGAGAGAGTGGCAGTGCCTTGAGAGCCCTGGCTGAGTCCAGGAAGTCTGGCTGAGCCCTGAAGATACCCTGGCTGTGCCCAGGAAGTCGGGCTGTTCCCAGAGAGAGTGGCAGTGCCCTGAGAGCCCTGGCTGAGTCCAGGAAGTCTGGCTGAGCCCTGAAGGTACCCTGGCTGTGCCCAGGAAGTCGGGCTGTTCCCAGAGAGAGTGGCAGTGCCCTGAGAGCCCTGGCTGTGTCCAGGAAGTGTGGCTGTGCCCACAGAGAGTGGCAGTGCCCTGAAAGCCCTGGCTGTGTCCAGGAAGTGTGGCTGTTCCCAGAGAAAGTGGCAGTGCCCTGAGAAATCCTAGCTGTGCCCGGGGAAACTAGTGGTACCCTAAGAAGTCCAGGAAGTCTGGCAGTGCCCAGGAGTACTGGTGGTGCCCTGAGAAACCCTGGCTGTGTCCGGGAAGACAGGTGGTACCCTAAGAAGTCCAGGAAGTCTGGCAGTGCCCAGGAGTACTGGTGGTGCCCTGAGAAACCCTGGCTATGTCCGGGAAGACAGGTGGTACCCTAAGAAGTCCAGGAAGTCTGGCAGTGCCCAGGAGTACTGGTGGTGCCCTGAGAAACCCTGGCTGTGTCCGGGAAGACAGGTGGTACCCTAAGAAGTCCAGGAAGTCTGGCTGTGCCCAGGAGTACTGGTGGTGCCCTGAGAAACCCTGGCTGTGTCCGGGAAGACAGGTGGTACCCTAAGAAGTCCAGGAAGTCTGGCAGTGCCCAGGAGTACTGGTGGTGCCCTGAGAAACCCTGGCTGTGTCCGGGAAGACAGGTGGTACCCTAAGAAGTCCAGGAAGTCGGGCCGTGCCCAGGAGCACTGGTGGTGCCCTGAGAAACCCTGGCTGTGCTCAGAGAGCCTGGCTGTGTCCAGGATATTGCATTCACCCCCAGGCTCCTCGCACAGGTCCCCTCGCGGAAGACGCTTGTCGCGTAGATTGTGAGGCAAGAGCCTGTAGGGGTGGAGTGTGGGGGCGGAGCCCCAGAAAGAAGTTTCCAGGCTCTCGGCCTCACATAGAAAGGTGTTGGCTCAGGTAGTAAATGGCCAACTGTGATTGCATGGCCATCAGCTGTGGCTAGTTGGCCGTCAGCTGTAACCAGTGAGCCATTGGCCACTAATATAACTGCTGTGGCTACGCTAGGAGAGAGAAAGAGGAAAGAGAAAATGGGGGCTAGCAAGAAGATGGCGGCTGGGCTGGCAAGCGTGGATGGCGGTTTGCGGACAGTGTGGATCCAGCCTCCAGTGAGAGTATAGTGCCGCCAGAGAGAATATAGTGGTATGACTCCCCTACCTATGGCTCCGTGGGTGTTCCTTTTTGGCCTCACCATATCCTGCGTTCTTGTATGGGGAGCGGGAGCAGAGACCCCGCAGGGTCTCCAACACGACAGTTACTAAATCTCTCGCCTCAGGTCCCCATGTGCATAATGAAGATAATAATAGTCCTATATGGAATTGTTGTGGGAATTAAATATGTTCATGTGTGTTGGCAACTATCAACTTAGAATGGAGCCAGGCCCATAGAATATGCTCAATGAATGTGAATTACTGTTAGTGTTTGAGCACCTCTTAATACTGGTACCCTCATTATTGCCATTTCTTCCCATAATATTTGGGCACCTAGTAGGAGAGAGCATTTAACATCTGTTTGTTTTTATTTGATCAGTGCTTGCAAAATATACCACACCCAGTCACATTACGTAAGTATTTGTGAATTAAATTGTCTGGTAGTTCTAAGTCCAGGTTTGGATAATAATGAATTACTATAGTCTATCTACTTTTAAACCCCAGATAATTTAAAATCATATAGAATAGAGTACGTAATTGATTTATGCATAATTTGCATTCATTCCTCACCCTTTGTTTTTCCTAAGAGTTCTATCTGACTAACCTTCCACATCCACCCCCTAAGTATTTCAAGTTTTAAAATGTTTCATGTGTCAATTGCCCGTAAACTGATGGCTAACGCTGATGTTTGTTTGCATTTAAGCATTGGAGTTGTTATTTCTAGAGGTACACTGTCTATTTCCTGTGGTTTCAAAACTAATCTTTCTTGGCCTCCTATTAGAATATAGAAAGAGAGAAATTAGAATACTGAAAAAATTAGGAATTTTTTTGGCAGCTTTTATATTGCCTCTGGGGCATGAGTGTCAAAAAGATGAATCTGGGGCTTGATATGTTTGGCCTGTGCTTAGGGCTGTCTCCCCGGCCTCATTGGCAGCACCTCTGAGTATAAAAAACAGACTATATGAAAAGAGAAAGTGTACATACAGCGTGGCTCTGAAGGTAGAATAAGATGTTTACTTTTTAGCAAAGCTTAGAGGTGAAAATATAAAACTATCAAAGTAATGCAAAGATAATCCAAGTGGTTATAATTAAATATGTTAAGACAAAGTAGTAGAGCATTTTAAAAACACACACACAGTGTAAACACACAAAATGTGTATTTCACACCTACTATCTTTTGCTCGTAGTAATTGTGATAGGAGACATATGCAATTAAAATTCAGGATATTTTTCCATAAGTATCTAAAGAACTTTTCCTGAGTGTCACGGAATTTATTCATAATGAAGAATTTATTTAAATACTCCACTTTTTGTGATAGTTCATTATATAATAGTAAATTAGCGTTATTCTTTACGTTCAGGAGTAGTAAAGTTTTTTTTGTAAACTTTTTCTCATTTCTTCCCTTTAAATTTTTAGAAGTATTTATTTTCTGTAGCCAATTCAAATCCTTTTCGTTCATTTTTACAGTTTTTATATAATATTCTGTCCGTCTGTACTGGGAAAAAATAGGAAGAAAATGGCTTTATAAATTCAGAAATATACTTTGATTCTCTTTTTCTCAAAAGAAACATAGATGACTTCATGTGTTTACAGATTTTGCTTTTGAGAAAAGAGAAAGGGTTTGTTTCTCATTAAAAGGCTACTACTTTTCAACTTCATTCAGATTTTTTCCTGTAGATGTCCTCGGTATTGTGTCTTCGATTTTAACCTATAATATTGCGGTTGTATTATAATTGAACAAACATCTGGCACATGCAGTGGCTTCCTCATGCAGCTTCTCTCAGCTCCAGCCTGTGTCCATGTTCTCTGAATGGGCAGATGTGTGTCCACTGCAAACTGCAGGTTGCAAACCAAAGGCCCATTTCAGTGGCAGAACCTGAGCTTTGTGGGCTCTGAGGGAGGAAACCTGAGACAGAGTACTTTTCCCCCTTTTCTTGCTCTTTCACTGTGTGAGCTTAGTAATACAGTTTGAAAGGTAAATGCCAAAATACTCTTGGATCTTTTTTGTTGTTGTTTTAAAGCGGTTAACCTGAAAGGATTTTGTTCATGAAGCTTTTCATCCTTGACCTTATTTTGGATGATAGAGAGAGAACCTTCTGTACACTTATCCCATTTCCTTGTCTTCAAAAGCCTAATGGACATGAGAACTAAAGACATGATTTCAGTACTTGAAAAATCTCTTAGGACATTTTGGGTATTCAAAAAACAAGTACAAAATTTAAAAACTCAATTTCATATTTTGTCCTCACATACAAGAACACACACAAGGTGTGTTTACTTTTAAACTTAGGAAAGGGCATGTGGAGTGGGGAAAGAGACAGGAACTGGGAATCCAGTCCAAGCGGTTCAGGTGGACTGGGGGTGGGGGGAGCCGAACCGGCGAGGGCCTGGGGAGCTGGGTTCATCCAGATCTAGTGTCTCATCCTTAATGCTTCACAATCAGGTAGGACCTCCCCTTCAAATATCAAACACCATTTTTTCCATTATCTGTTTAATTTTTCATTCAACGGAATGTCTGAATTTAATGTTCAGAAGATTTTACTTTTGGGTAATGTGTCCAGTGTTTGAAACTCAACAAATATAGCTTTGTATGCAAAAACGAAAACAAAAACCTAAAAAACAAAATGCAAAAACAAACTTGGTTAGATTAAAAAGCCTTTAATTTTTTTGTTTTGGAGCTTTCGATTTTTTTGTTTGCTTGTTTGTTTTTAATTCAGTTGCAATTATTGAGAATTGTTATGGTTTCCTAACTTAAAATATGCATAGGCTATCAATTAATAATAATTAGCAGCATTTCTCTTAAATCATTTTTATCCTTTTAAGCAAAATACTTTATTTTAAAATAAAACATCTACGTTTTAATTGTCAATCAGAAGAAATAGTTTAATGTTGCAAGTTCTTCAACATATTTCAGAGTACTTATGAATATCGATTCTACTTTCATTTATATGGTTTTATTTTATTTGTTTATTACTGTTAGAATGCAGAATATATTTGCATATATATTCAAGTAAAATAATTTTTTTTTTTTACTTTTAATATCTTCAAATAGTTGATTCTGATTTTAAGAGTAACGTACACATTGTAGAAAATTTAGAAAATGCTAAGAAGTACAAAGAAAAAAGATCATTATCCACCAACCATTAATATTTGTTCTGTTTCATTTTTGGTAGTTTTCAGTATTTCAGTGTTAAAGTAAGATCATATAATATTTATCTTTTTTTTTTACTTAGTTTTATATTATTTGTATTTTTCTGATATTTAAATCCTTTTGAAAATGAACTTTTGATGACCACATTATTCCATCACATGATTGTACTATATATTTTTAAGTATATCCTCCTGATTATGGAGATAAAGACTGTTTCCTTTGTTGTTGTTTTTGTTTAACATTCTGTGAATAGACTTGTACAGAAACATTTATTTTCATCAATGATCCTATCCTTACACTAGATTCTAAGACATTGAATACAGATCAAAGGATAATAGCAAGGAAATCAAAGGACCTCCTTGCTTTCCAGAAATGTCTACCAGTCTTTGCTTTCACCAGCACCCAAGGAGACTTCCTATTTCCTAACACCATCTCTAAAAAGAAGCTCATGTTCATATTTTTCTCTATTAATTTGATAAGGAGAAAGTAGTATCTCATTTCAATTGCATTTACTATTAGTGAGATTAACTTCTTTTACATTTGTCTCCTGTGAAATGATTTTGCCTTTCGGAGGTGGAGTTTTAGTGTTTTTGAACTGATTTGTGTGTATTAAGGATAATCATCATTTACTAATATTTTACAAGTATTCCCCCATTCTTTAATGTGCTTTTTAATTTTGTAGTGCTATTATTTCTTCTGTTGCTTTATACTTTGCCATTTTCCCTCTTCTGTTGTGACCCGTTGTGTACTTATCTGTTTTTCTTACAGTATTTTATCTTTCTAGTATTTTTATATTTAACTCTTTTATACGTCTTGGGTATAGGCATGAATTTTTTCTTGCCCATCATTTTGTTCTTTTATCTTCGTTCAAGAAAAGCTTTTCAAATTTATTTGCCTTTGAAAATTTCAAATAGAATTTCCTGTATTGAAAATTCTACTTTTTAAACTATCTCCAGTGCAGTATTAATTTGCTTGCTGCTTTTGGATGGGATGGGAAATGGCTAGGTCAGGAGCCAGTTGTTCCCTTCCAACTCTGTTGCTTCTGTTGTTCTATCTCCTATGCTATGGTTGTGAGTGCTCAGCCTTGGGTTTTGGTGACAATGTGATATGACATCTTTTTAGGGTCTTCATAAGTGTTTAATGAGAGGCAAGAAGAAGCTGTGTGAATAGACACATTTGTCAACACAAGGTTGGGTCAAAAAAACTTCTGAGAGGTTCCACCTGAGTCTTGAAGAGCTTCGAGGACAGAGAAAAGTTACCTAGGTGAAAAATGTGACCTGGGAGCTGCAGGGGAGTATGTCTTGGCAAAATAAATGCCAGAAGCAAAGATTTGGAGACATGAAATATTGCATGGGTTTAGGGACACTTTACGTAAGTTAGTTTTAGTTGAATGAACATATGAGAGGGGAAAGTGATATATGAGATATAGTTAAAGAGGTGGGCAAAGGCTGAATTGTGAAAGCCTTGCTTGTTTTTGTATAAACAAGTATTATGTTTAGTGTTGCCATTGCACACCTATTATGTGCCAGACTTTATTCCAAGCTATGCACATAAGGTGATGAACAAAACAGACAAGTACTAAATACACAATAAGCTATCTACAAAGCGTGTGACCACAAACTATTATAGCTGCTGTGAAGGAAAGAATAAGAATGAATGAGCAGAAGAAGGAAGGAAAGCTAACTTATTTTACTGGAAGGATCTCTCAAATGGCATTTGAGCTGAGCTCTGAAGAATGAGTTACCCGATGGAAGTATGAGGCGATGGCCGGTGGGGTGGAGCATTCCCAGGTGGAGTTGTAGTGCGGGCAGAGGCTGGAGGCAGGATGTGCTAGGTGCATTCAGGGACGTGGAAAGGCCAAACCTGGTGCTTAGAGGGAAGGAAGCACAGTGAGGCATGGGCTGGAGAGTCAGGCACAGAATATACAGAGTCACAGGAAAAATCAAAAGTTTGGATATCATCCTAAGTGTAACTGAAAGACTGGTCGGTTTTCAAGCAGGACAGCGAAATACAAAATTTCATCATTTCTGAGATGCATATGTTTTCACACTTTTATTGAGATGCTTTTTACAGTTGATATTTTTTCTTTTAAGTGTGAAATAGTTTAATTTGCAGAGGTTTTTTTCCCTTTCTTAGTGGTACATAAAATGTGTTCTTTTTGATATGTGGGCTCTTTAGATTTGACTTAACTCAGGAATCTAATTTATATTTTTAAACTGTCTGTCAACCAGGATACTGTTTGCAGTTGGGATTAGAGGGGCAAGACAAAAGTCAAGGTGTCTTATAGGATGTTGTAGGGCAAACGTCCTGGTAGCTCAGGCTAGAGTAGTGACAGCGTGATGGAGAGACATGAGTGACTCAAGAAATGTTTTGGAGATAGAATCTGGTATTCGATTAGAACATAGTATTGCATTGGATATAGGGCGTGAAGGAGAAGGAACAGAGGATGGATCCCTGGTCCTGGGTTTAGCAAGTAGACATTTGGTGGTACTATGTGCTGAATGGTGAAAAATGTTTTCAGAGATCAAGTGTATGATTTGGGTGTATTAAATTTCAGTTGTCTATGAAATATTTATATAGGTGTATCAGGTAGGCAATTGGATCAAATTAGGTCTATTGCTTGGAAGAGAAGTCTAGGCTGGAGCTATAAACCGGGAGTTGTCATATTTAGATGGCATTTCAAGCTATTAGAATGGATGAGGCCACTAAGAGGCATCATATAATAAGAAGAAAAAGAGGGCCTAGGAGTAGACACTGCAAACCTTCAACATGTAAGGGTCAAGTGAAAGAGAAAGATTGTGTGGGAGTGGCCAAAGGATTAAGAGGAAACCCTGGGGTGTTTAGGACTGTGGAACCCAGGGACAGAGAGGCAAACTACGAAAGCAAATACCTCAAGAAGCCACGTGTGGATGAGGTCCACAGGGCATGTGACAAGGGCCTTTATACTATTATCCATGGAGGAAAACTGCAGACATTTACAGAAAGAACTATTTGATTGCACTATTTCCAATGGTAAGTCATTCTCTTATCATGGAAGATGGATTTGGCATGGCAATTAGTTGCTGGAAGCATAAGACCCAGACAAAAGGCCATTGCAGAAATTCAGGTGAGAGAGGTGAGATTCTAAGTAAGTACGGAGAGGAGGCGAGAATTTGGAGATAGAACCAAGTGATGAAATCAGAAGCACATGATGAATGGGGATGGGAGGTAATGGAGGTTGTCTCATGTTTTTGGATAACTAGGATGATGCTTGTGATTTTAGGGTGATTTTCATTAGGATGTGTGTAAGTATGAATGGGGAATATACATTGTCCACAGGCTAGTTAATTAAATCAGAGCAAAATTTTGGTTCAGTTTCTGTAGAACTTCTGTTTCCAGAAATCAAATGGGAGGCTGTTCTAAGTGATTTTTTACAGAATAATTTAAGTACACCTTTTTAAAAGTAGTGTGTTTCAAGGCTGGGGGGGGAAAAATCGCTCATTGGCCAGCCTTGTTTTCTAGAAGTTATGTGGTGCTAGAAAGTTGGACTTGCAATAACTTTTTTCCCTCTGTTATTTCTTGTGGCTTATCTTAGGCTGCTAGCTTTTCAAAACATACTGGTGACATTTGAGGTGCCCAGGTTCTTCCCCACCCTCTCTGTCAGACAACAGCATAGCAGTCGAACTCTGCACAAGGATCTCATCTTTTGCTGTTTTCTGGCTCATCCCCATTTCACAGAACAAAGTTATTTTCCATAACACATGAGGTCCATATTTCTCAGCCTCGTCGATGTTCCCAGACCTCAGTGGACTTTTTTTTTTAAAGGCTCTTTCCATATCCTATTGTATTGTCTGGACCATCTCCAAATCCAGTTTTTAATTTCCTATTGGCTAAATTTTATTTTTTTTTTCTTCAGGCCTTGCGCTCATCTTCCGTTTAATCCTGGCTTCCCTCCTATGCTGTGAGAGAGAACTTAATCTCTTTTGGGCCAGTAGCCATGCCATTTTAAAATTCCTTTGGGCAGCTATTCAGCTGGTTTAACATCATTCAATCCCACTTCTTGGCTGGGATTTACTGTCTCCTGGTCTGCTTCCGTTCCTTTCGGTAAGGAGCATGAGGGCTGCATTTTTTCCTGAAGCAGGAGCTCTACATCCCTTCCAGTGTAAGCCCCTTTCCTTTGGCTCTATTTTCTTTAGATTCTGGCACCAAATATTTAACCAGTTCCCGTTGGTCAGGAAGCCCTGGGTTGAAATAGTGGGTCATTTCCTTTTTATGAAGAGATCCAGAGAACACCAGTGCTAGACATGGTTCTGAGACCTCCTGTGACTTACACACCTTTGGTGCCCGATGGGCATTTCTTCCAAGGGTATCCTAGAAAAATAGCATCTTTGGGACTACAGTACCTCAGATATTTAGATTTCAGGTATGATGATACCTGATGACGAGGCCCTGTTTAAAGACAAAATGAGGGTACTTGATTAAACTGCAAGTCAATAAATGAGGAGTGTTACTTTCTGGCTTCCATCTTTGTAATGAACAAACTCCAGTGTGTTTGTTGGGCTCACAATTTGGTTAGTTCTGTTCATCCTCTTGGACTGACCTTTTATAACCATCACCATGAGGGGAGGCAAGAAGATGTGATGAATGAAGCCACAAACTTAGATTCAGAAGATCGTTCCTTCACTAGGCTCTGTTCCTTTGCCAGCTCTACCACTAACTGGTTGTGTAACCTTGAGGCAAGTTACTTCTCCTCTCTATGCCTCAGTTTTCTGGTTCTTAAAATGAAAGGGTTGAACTGAATAATCTTCAAATTCCTTTCATGTTGAGATTAGCCGTATCATTCATCTAAAAATGTTTTGGTGACAGGAAGACTTTTTCTTCCGAACCATGCAAGAACTGTGGAGACTTTCCTGTGAATGATCCATTACCCCAAATAGGGCTCCATTCCCATCATCCACCTCTCTAGAGTTCCTTGGCAACAGAAGGAAGGCTCATCAGTGAGCTGCTTTCTCCGACAAGTAGGTATATCTTGCTTAGAATGAGGAAAATCAACAAAGATAGGATGTGTTAAGAAAATGAGAAAAAGAAGCACTTTTTTCTTAAAGAAAACAAACAAAGGAGTGCATCTGTGAGAAAGAGAACCAAATCATTTAATTTAAAAAATGTACACAAATACTCCTTTCTCCCCCTACACGTACTTTTCTGTATATAATACAGGAAATCTGATGGAATTATTGAGGTTTTTGTTATGAATTTAATTGTTGAGGTCTTTGAACACAGTTGTAATTTTTTGGTGACTAAACAAGATTTTCCTGACTCTAACCCCTTTTAAACTACCATGCCCCTTTCCATACTTTACCTTATTTCATAGTTCATTTTACTTAAACAAGAGGGTGACACCAAGTGTCTGGCCTTAAACCTTTATTTGAGAATTGAGGGTACCTGGTTGGAGTTCTGCTGTTATAATGGAGAATCCCTAATGATAATCAGTAGGTTTTCAAAAGCTTTTGGTCCGTTGAGAAAATGTACTAAGTAAAAAGCATACGGATAAGGTCAGTGATTAAGACCCTCAACATGTGAGTCTGTCAGTCCTTGACAACATTGCTATTTTAAAAATGAGCCACTGATAGTTCTAGATACCCAGGACTATGCTTTCTTTCTCTTTCTGACATTTACATTGTCTTGCTGTTGGAAAATTCACATGAATGCTCCACTATCCTCGGTCAGTATAATTCTTTATTGAATTCATTTCCATTAAAACAGTAATATTTATGTCTGTCTTGTTCAATAAAATATTAATAGCAAAAACTTGCATGAAAAATCAGCAATTCTTCTAGTAGTGTACCTAATTCATTTGGGTTGCCAACTGAGAGATATCTGGACAGCCCTTCCTTTGTCAGTCATTTGGTGGACAGTATGACTGATGATGATACCATGGCTTTTACAGATGCCTATGCAAAATTGCCTTAGTAATGTAATAGACTCACCCTTCATAAAGTGAAAAGAAAACCTGTGATATTTGAATCATTCAGAATTTAGTTTCATCTTCAAAATTCAAGTTCATAAAAACGGGATGGCTTTCACGTGTTCATTTATGACTTGCATCTTGGTAGGGCTTCTATTCTTGTATAATAATAAATTTTCTCAATACTTAGCTTTATCTTAAAGAGTTAATCCTTTTTTTAATTTTATTTTTACAGTGAAAAAAAATTTTGTATTTAGAATTAGCCAGCTGGACTTAGTTTAGATGATCCCAATTTTGTTGGCAACATCCAAAGCATCATCGCCAGGAGCCAGGGGAACACATGCCTTCTTTTCCCCATCAGGCCTGATCAGGGTGCTGACCTTGGCCACGTCAATGTCATAGAGCATCTTCCCAGCCTGTTTCATCTGCGGCTTGTTGGCGTTGACACCCACAGTGAACACAAGTGTATGTTGTCTTCTATCTCCTTCTGGCTGACTCGGTAGTTAGGGGAACTTGTTGATGGCACAGTGGTCAAGCTTGTTTCTCCTGGGGGTGCTCTTCCGAGGAAACTTGGGTTGCCTTTCGAGCCGCAGTGTCTTGGGCCTTTGGAAGGTGGGTGACATGTATATCTTCTTTTTTTGTGGCTGTGGACGCCTTTCAGCACTGTTTTCTTTGCCTTTGAAGGCTTTGCTTTGGCTTCAGCTTTAGGAGGGGAGGGGCTTCCTTGTTCACTTTCGGTGCTATCTTCGTGAGAAGCTATAGAGTAAATCTTAATTGTAGCAGTCCTTATAAATGTCTTTATAGACAGAATTAACGATGGAAAAACATCTCAGAGAGCTCACATCATCAAAGGAAATTCTAGTGATATAAGACTTTTTTATACAGATCATTAGTGAGAGAAGTGAAAAATATGTCTTCTTATTAAGCTATTACCTCACCTCATTGTTGAAAACACGAAACTGCTGAGAATTACAATATATCATTTTCATAAAATATTAGTTGTTGAAGAGCTAGTCTCCAGCAGGCATGCCACGTTATTTTTTCCTATTCATTCAAATCCAAAATATTGCTCATCTAAACTTTCTTTGTTAATCACTGTTACAGTAAGTCTGAGGCTGCAAGATTCACAGTAATTCTTAACCATCTCAGGACTTGCTCACCTTAAGGTCAGTTACTCAGTTTGTGAGTTGGTAATCATTAACAAGAAATTTTCATCTGCTATAACTGCAGGGAATTAATAACAAGGAAACCAAGAGATTTTACTTCAAGAATTTGGACTGAAAAGCCACCAGATTGCTATCATTGCTCTCCTTGTTTGCTCTCCACCATCCCATTTAAGTAGGGAAAGAAGTTGCTGAGGAGGTTCAGTTGAAGGTTCCCACCCCAAAAAGCAGGCCTGATGAGCATAGCGATGGCACCAAATGCTCTGGAAGCAGAGAGAAGGGGCACTGAAATCTGCTCTTGGAGCAGCTACAGAAGGTGCCACACAGGAAGTGTCCCTTGACCTGACTCCTGAAAAGCCAGGAGTTTCTGGGCAAAGCAGATGGGGGTGGGGGAATTTCTAGTGGAGGAAAGGGTATGTGCAAGGTTAGTGAGAAGTTAAAGACCATAGGGTTTTCAAAGAACTCTAGTGTACTGATAGGACTGGAGCATTTATAGGGACGGAGGTTGGCTAAGAACTGTGGCTAGACTTGCAGCCAGGAGCCAGATAATGCTGGGTGCTCTGAGCCCTGCGAAGAAGAGTGGTTGGTATCCTCTAGCCAAGAAGAGATACTGAACATTCTGAGCAAGGGAACATCACTGACAGGTTTGCAGTCTGGCGGAGCAAGGATTACAGGGAGAGAAACGAGACTGGAGATAAGGAAACCAATTAGGAGTATGAAGCGTATCAGGAAAGATAGATAAATGGGTATGACTGGGAAGAGACGGGGGAGTAAGAGCGAGAGAGAGAGATGACACTGAGATTTCTGACTTGGCTGACTGGTTGGATTCTCTGATGAAGGGAATGGAGGAGATGTGAGGAGGGGAGTGATAGTAGGCTCATTGATTATGAACATGTCCAATAGGTATTAGATAAATGGTTCTAAAGGACAGAGGTTAGCCCTTGTGAGAGACTGGGAAATCATCAGTGTAAAAGTGATCATGGAGGCATTTCTGAGTTTCTTTCCAGCCCTTCGATCTTGTTCAAAGAATAACGTAGTGTCTTTGACAGATGCCCATTTCAGGAAGCCTAACATTAGCAGGGGCCTGTGTTAAGTGATTTGATGACACTGTGCAGTTACTCCTCTCCCAGTTGTGATCAGTAAATAAGTTGTAATCCCAGCCTTATGCTGACATTGAAAATCTTTCAGAACAGATTTATGGGATGATTTCTTTGTGTTCGATGCTGCAAGGGGGATTCATTTTTTTTCAGATGTGAAATAATTTCATCGAGTTTTCCATTCAAGTTGGGGAGATAAGATATAGAGCCAAAAAAAGGAGGATAAGAGGAAAGATAATTCTCATGAAGATCAGGAAGTGCAGTTTAGCCGGAAGACGGTAAATTCAGTTTTAGGCATGATACGTTTGACGTTACAGCAGAAGATCAAATGGAAATGATTTAGAATATGAAGGGTTCTGGCTGGAGAGGAGGATTTGGGATTTATTCCAAGGCCCACGGTATTAGAAGTCTGAAGAGTGTGGAAAGGGTGGAGAAGGGGACACAGCAGATCCCAGGGAGGGACTGAGCCCTGGCCGACTCCACCTTCAGGCTGGGAAAGGTGCGAGACAGCCAAGGTGATTACAAGTAGAATGACAATCATATTCTGTCACTGGTCATGAAAAGAGAGAGTTCAAGGAGGGGATGTTGACCAGACCTAGAGGTTAACATCTGAACTTACGCAGCTAGTGTTGATGTTAGGAACTCTAGGAAGGGAAGTGAGACAGCTGCCGAAAATCACTGAATGTATCTTCTTTTTCTTCTGGAAAGTTTCCTGGACTGAGCTTTTTTAAAAACTAGAATAAGAAAAGCTCAAGTTTATTAACATTGACTCCCCAAAACTAAATTCTGTCAAGCACAAATGAACGTGTCACTTTTATCATTTGTTATCTTGTTTCATTATTTTAACATAAAAGCAAAAGCTTCACATGTATTTGGATAGAGTAATTGCATTTGTCTTAATATTTCTCCAAAAGCCTGTATTTTGGGACTCTGAAGTCCAGAGGAGGCCAGGACAGAGAGCCTGGCAAATGGAAGTGTGCAGTGTGGCAGTGGACAGGAGAACGGGAATGGGAATGGAAGAAGGGAGAGGAAAATTAATAACTGTAAGGATAAAGAAAAACTATACCTAAAGGTCCGTTTGTAACTGTATAATTGAGATGTCACTTTTATGAGAACATTTTTATTAATGGTGGGGGGGGCAGCGCAGGACCACTGTCTGTCATCAAGTTTATAGAGAACAAAATGAGTTTATAAGCTTGGCCACTGACTAAGCAGCATTGACATTTAGGACCTTGAATGACTTGGTGACAGGAAATGTTTTTTCGTGAATAGCTGGGACTGGCTGGCTACACAGCTGAATTCCTCAGATTCTCTATCTCTCCCCACTCCATCCCCCTCTCTCTCCCCCTCGCCTTCCTTTCCTTTCCTTCTCCTTTCCCTCTCCCTTAATGGGAATGCTGTATAGACTTGATCAAGTTAAAACTATTGTCCAGGCAGGCAAGTGCTTCTTTCAGCCCCTAGCTCTGCAAGTAGAACTGTTAGCATTTACCGCAATCAAAAAAAGGTGACAGTACCTTCCCATATTTCCCCTATAGGAATATACAGGACTCTCCTTAGAAACAGAGTTAACAGCAGCATTTAGAAAATACTGACCGTGGCAATTGCAGTCGTCGTTTCAGTTTGAAAACATGTCCTGAGGAAAAGTCAATGTTTTCTCATAGAACCCAGTGTTTTGTCTAAGACCTTTTCATCGAAACATTTTATTTATGTGTAAAATGTTTTTACAGTTCGTTCTTTGTAAACATGCTCATCTCATACTAATCGGGGTGTGTTGGGCACCTGTCTATTCATTAATGTCTGGTGTTTGTCAGTCTGTGTTTTGTGTCTTTTTTACAGATATTGATGAATGTGTAAACAACACTGTTTGTGACAGTCATGGGTTTTGTGACAATACGGCTGGCTCCTTCCGCTGCCTCTGTTATCAGGGCTTTCAGGCCCCACAGGATGGGCAAGGGTGTGTGGGTGAGTTTTTAGATTTTTTTCCCAACACGTTTCATATCTCCCCATGGAAAAGAAATCAAAGTCATCAACAACAGAAGAGATCGTAAGCAAGGTAACTGGGACAGCATTTCATCATAATTTGATTTTGTCACACAATTTGGGGATGTGCGAAAATATCCTATGGCTTCTGAAATGGTTAGGGATGTATGGCTTTGAATTTAAACGTATAGTAAGAAGAACATCTGTTTAAACTCTTAGCTGAGTACGCAGAACTCTTCAGTCCCTCCTGCACAGGAAATAGAGTCTGGTGTGTGGTATAGCTTGTCTGTCTTCTTTAGGCAATAGTGCCTTTAAGGAAAGGTGTTGGCAAGAGTTTCAGTTTCCAGGAATGACACCCGTAAAGCAATGCTTTGGATTGTGCAACTATATTTCTTTACTCTCTTCTGGGATTGATGGAGCTGGAAGGAATCTTGAATATCATCAGATGTCTTAGAATTTGGTCCAGCACGTGCTCGTATAAAAGAGATTTTGCATTTCATTTTCTGACGGGCCGTGATTTCTTTAAATCACATTCGTTGTGAAACACGTTTGTAATTTAGAGCAATTAAATGGGAACGAGAAGAAAGGTTATCAGATTCAAAACTTCACAGATAACAAGGCTTCTTCTTTATTCCTCTTAATTAAGAAAAATAACTGTTTATTGCATGGCCAGAGGCACTTGAGGAGGAGCCAGTAACTTCTCAGTTTGGAAGTTTGCAATTAAAGCATTAATTCATTTCCTTTCCGGATTAAACTGGGAAAACAAAATCTATGTATTTGAAAGTTTAATGATAAAAATCACTTGAATAGTAACCCCTTTTAAGCAAATACTATCATAATCGTTCATTCTAATTCCTGCTTTAGTCTCCTTTGCACTAAAATACAAGCGATAAAGGTCATGTGACATTCACTAAATATTTTGACTGAACAGGTCATGTGATCTGACCCCTACTTATCTTCTCAGCCTCACCATTTCTTTCCTAACCTTTTACATTCTAGCAACATAAAACTGCTTGCAGTTGCTCGTGTAACCGTGCAGTTATTTGGCTGTCCGCTCCTCCTGGGAATATTCTCCCGACCTCCCCTTCCCTGAACCTGGACTTACCCCACTCATTCCTGAAGCCAGAGGTTAGATGTCATCTCCTCCCAGATACCATCCCTGCTCCACCCCTCACTCTCAAACTCAGCTCTGACCTCTCCTCCTGCTTCTTGACTACCTTGAGCAAATTCTATTAGAGGACTTAGGACCTTTTCTAGAATAATTTAATCCTGTTGGTACTGCCTGCAGCGGCCTTCTCCCAGGCAACAAGCTGCATGTGACTGAGAATGCTCTCTTTCCTGGCTGGGCCTAATGTTTAGCCCGTTATTTGTGCTCAGTAAATATTGTTTACCTGTTACCTATTGAGATATCAGATGGTGAGCCACTGACTCCACACAACTCCCGAACGCCTGGTTAGTATTCATTTCTAAGCAGCCAGATGAGCCCTCTGAACCCATGCCATGTTTCATTTCGGCACACAAAATGCCACCTTAAGAAGGAATAGTTGTTATCACTTTAGTGAATCCAACAGGTGTCCTTTGTCTATTTATTCACTCTTTCCAAAATATTAGCTGAGCACCTATTATGTGCACTTCACCACACTGGGGTTCTGTAGGATTTAAGAGATGGTTGAGCCCTGATCCCAACCTGTCCATGCTGTTTTCTCTTCTAGGACCCTGGCTGCCTCCCCCACTACGTCCACTCCTTCTTACCATCCAGATAGAGCTCGGCTCCAGTGCCATTTCCCTAACCTGCTCTTGCACTGAAGGCCCACTGTCTTGTGCTTTCACAGTGCTCTGTACTTTGCCTTCTTAGCACTTATCACAGCCTATGAGATTACCTGATTAATTTTCCTGACTTGACTATAAGCTCCATGAAGACAGAGTTTGGGCCACCTGACTCATTGTTTCCCCAGTGCCCCGCCCACAGACATGAACTTAGAAGATGTTTTCTGATTGAATGAATGCAGTCTGATGGGTGAGGTTTAAGTAGCCGTGTAAATAATGTCAATTAGAAAGGAGAAAGTTCCATTTGACATTTACCTAAAATTGATAGATGTGAAGTGGCAAATTTCTAAAGTCAATTTTTCTGATCTAAATTATGACTGTCTAGGTTGATTAAATTTATGTTACAATATCTTTGATTTACTTTATGTTACAATATCTTTCCATAAGCAAAACCCAGCTCATTAAGTTTCTATTTGTTTACATATAAATTGAAATGGAAAAGTGAGTATTCAAATAAGTCAAGATACATAAACTTTCTGTTAAATTTACTGGATATAGTAGGTGAAAATGGGGTTGTTTTTTTCTGAATGATTTGGGTAATTGCTCAGATTTTTAACTTTGTATAAACCATCTCAGAGTGTGCTCATGAAAGCTGATGTTGTACATGTTTAATGCAAAATGCATGAGCATTTCGGATATCAATTCAGGTGCTTGGCTGAACGGGGCACTCATTAATAAAATTTGTAGGAGGAGAAAAGGTAAGAGGTACTATTGGACAAAGTCAAACATGAAATTAGCCTTTCTTTAGGACTATGTACTTGCATGATGTTGAATAAAATGTACTCATCAGTACATTCTTTGACTATCTTTTAATTATGTATATTTAAGCTCAGAAGAAAAACATTTCGCAAAATAAAAATTACACTGGAACACCAACAGAATTATTAAAGCCACAGTGAAATCACTGGGAAGTGATTGGACCAATTTGTTTCACATGAATGATTAATGTAGCCCAGTGAATATTTACAGGGGTCTTTCCTTCATTTCCCAAAGGGATTACACAACCTGAATGCTGGTTGTTAAATTATGAACATTTTGGCTGCTAGAGAACTGTATTTTCAGACATTTGAGTGGATTCAAAACCATTTCTTAAAATGAAGTTAAAGAAAGCTATGGTTTCTAAAGTGCCAAGGCTGCTAATTTTCCTTGAATTAAGAACTGAGAGTAAGCATGTTGGGTTATTTAAGACCTCATTATGTTGGAAAGTCAGGGAAGGGACAACGGAAGAGTCAAAGATTCATAGGATGCTCGCAAGACAATTCTGGGTTGTTTCTTAAAGCCAGAATTGGAATTTGGATTCTTTGCTTCGTGTTTTCCTGATCCTTGCATACAAACCAAATTGTACAGCCCTGCCTCTAGGAGCCCCTTCCCAAAAGAGCAGATGGGTTTGACTGCTCACCGGGGATCACCCTGTTTTCAGCAAATATGTACTACTAGCCTTGGCACAGAAGTTAAAACAAAGAGCTGTCAGAAGTGAGGCATACATCTGACTTGACCTGTGCTCCCTTTTCCAGATGTAAACGAATGTGAACTACTCAGTGGCGTGTGTGGCGAAGCTTTCTGTGAAAATGTAGAAGGGTCCTTCCTGTGTGTGTGTGCTGATGAAAACCAGGAGTACAGCCCCATGACGGGGCAGTGCCGCTCCCGGGCCTCCGGAGGTAAGCCACAGTGGCACTGTATAGGGCACGGAGGGCTCCTCTCAGGGATCCACACCTACATGGGTGTGGGCCAAACACTCTGGGAGTGAGATAAGAAATAACCAAATCTTCTGGCACAGTGCTGTCTCTGGAAGTGTCTATGCTCTTTCTGAGCCAGCCTTATCCATGGAATTAGGATGTGGGTGATGACTGGCCTCTAATGTGCTTTCCAACCCAGAGATGCCATGAGTTAGGAGACAGGATCCAAAGTAATGAGCACATTTCCTGGGAGTTGCTGAAAACTCAGAGCCATCGCTCAGGGTTTCATATGGCGTCATCTCATTAAGTTGCATAATCCTTCTTTCTTGGCCCTTGGAGCAATGTATCTTGACACGTCTCTAAATTAAGAGCAATATATAAGCCTCCCAGGATCTACAAAGACTTCCACTTGGAATTCTTACGATGTTTCTCCAGAATTTGGCCTGGAGAGTGGCTGTGTTTGCATTCATTTAACATTTGATTTAGGCTGTGTCGTCATGGCACACATTGAAATGGAGAGTGGATAGTTTTCCAAATTAGTGAACTTGGAGATCTCTCTTTTAGTTTGTGACATGTCACTATATAGCTTGGTTGTATTTTAAGGAAAGCAAAAGATGAAATGGTTCTTTGAGAGCCAAATAAAACGACACACAGAGCATTTTACTTCCTTGCTCACTCTCAGTTGATTTTATCCATGCTTCTAAGATAGCGTTCTGTGTAAAACAATTACCTTTGCAGGTAATAGGGGATAAAATATAAGAATACATATTTTCACCCACACACATTTTTCTTCTCAGTTATTAAATATAGAAAGGTGAGGGGTGCAGATGTAAATGAACAGACAGTAATACAACACGGTTGTGAAGGGGAGGGACAGAGTATGACTGGAGGGAGGGGTTGCTTTTCATTCAAGTGGCCACCTCTGCGACACACGAGCCCTAGCAAAGACTTTTCATCCTAGTTATGCCCATAACGGCAAACACAAACAAAGCAAAAAGTCAAAAACCTGGCTGGCTAGTGACACTGGTTAAGTAACTGTCTTTTTCTTGTGTATCTTTGGTTCTATGGAGTAGCACCTCATCCATAGTATTATTTTGGCTGAAATCATTCACGTATCATAACATTGTAGAGTCATCACGTGATCTACTGGAAGATGAGGTAGTCATGATAACTGCATGTGAGGCAATGTGAAATGAAAAAATAAGGTATTCCAATGATCACAATCTGTGGAGGGAGAAAAGGGTATATATAAGAAGATCATTGGAATTAAAGAGAATTTTAGTGTTTCCATTTGTTTTCCAAACGTTTTATAATACTTTAAGTTGGAATGGCCAGAGTTCTGGTCTGCTAACTACTTTCCAGCTGTGTAAGCTTGGGCATGTCAGTCAACATCTGTGAGTTTGGATTTTCTCACCTATAAAATAGAAAGATTCTATTTACCTCATAGAGTTTTATGATTTTTTAAAAAATCGTATATATAAAAGCCTTTTGTTAGTGGCAATGTACTATACAAAGTATTAAAGTAGTAGTCTATAATCCAAACACATAAGAGATACCTGTTTTTCATACTTTTGTGAGCTCTTCTGAAATGGTAACTACAAATACTTTCTTGTTGGAATGTTTTAGTAATGTGAAGAAGTGGTTCATTCAGTACATATAGCTTCAATTAGGGAATATATCTGGGACTCTAAAGTTTGCTCCTTTTTTTCTTTTAGAAATTTAGCAATGCCCTAATGGATCATGAGACCACCTAAACCATTTTTGGTGAACTGGACTAGCTCACTATAAACTGCTTCTTAAAACTTGACCGTGACATTTTGTCAACCTTGTTCCTCATCTATTTTTTATTTTTCTGTAACTAAGTCCCTTTGCCTTTTTTCTCCCTTAGTATCCTTGCTCTCTCATTGACTGACTCTCTTTCTGGAAAGTTCTTCCAGTCAGAGTTTACTAGGTACCCTTCTTCTGCTTTTTCAGAGAGCATTGTTTTGAATACTCAGCTCATAAAGCTTGTCTGCCAATGAAAACCTAATTTCTCCTTGTTCTTAACATTATATTTAATCCTTTTATTTCTGGGTGTCTTGCATATTTTCCCCATCGTTTACTGACTTGTACTAAATCCTCTACATACCCAATTGTTTTATTGGTTCTTGTCCGGATAATCTGATTAAACAATAACCGCTGAAGCTTATTCATTTGTGTAGTTCCTAGTATCTCTGACTCCTACCATATCTCAATTTGTATAGTTCTTGGCAAATTTTGATTATGTGGAGTCTTACGGTTATCTGTGATGACATCTTAATCGTAGTGTTCTGACAGACAGATCAGCTATAAAATGTAAAAGGAGCCTTTTCCCTGCCTTCACAGAGCCAATAATTGATCAGTTGCTTGAAAAAGGTGATCGAATCTGCAAATCATAAAAAGATAACATATCCATTAAATATTTAAATTTTAACTTAAAGCATATAAATGCACATTCATTCATTCTTTGAATAGAAGTCCATTGGTGAGTTCTGCCTGGCTTGTCTTGCATAAACCATATCTATTATGCTTTATCTACACCGCCAGTGTTAAAGGGAGTAGGAATTTAAAGCCCTTTGCAAAAGTAAGTGAGTGCAAAATCTCTCCAGATTATTTATTGCAGCTTATCTCATTTTTTTACAGTTGTCTTATCCATGCCTATTTGATAGCATTCTCTTTATTGACTAAACGGTCTTTCTAAAGCATTTTGTTCTAGAAATAATTATTCTACTCACATGTGTATTTTATTGGTTTATATACCATTTGATGATGTAATGATAAAATCAGTACACTGGCACAGAATGTTTGAGAATAAGTAGAGCTGAGCCTTGGTCAGCATACTGTTCAATGTGTAAGGTCAGAAGTGTGTGGGCCTGCCCTAGCACAGGCTGTGAGCATCCTATGCTCTGTGGGCATTAACCAGGATGTTGTCAGAGGGCAAGAGAACAGCTGTGAATCCAGCAAGTTCGTGAAATGGAGGCTAGAGTTTGTATCATACGCCAGCCAATGAATCTACTGTTACACAGAACAAAACATTTTTACCAAGTTTTAAAGTTTTTTAACAAGGATCCAAATGAATGTCATTACAAACATGCTAGGCTAACGATCTCATTTTTCCTGAAAAGTAGTCAGGAAAGATAAATGTGCAATATAGACTAGAACATTTTTACTTGGCTGTAAGACTTCCTCAGGACCACAGACATTCCAGTGAAGCAATAGCACAATAACCTGAAGAGGTATCATACCGAGGACAGAACTGGGCCTAAGGGGTGGATGTCTGGAAGGCAGATTTCAGATCAGTATGCCAATAACTAGAGACAGTCAGCAAATACCTGTCTCATGAAATTGTGGGTATGACTCGGAGGTAGGTATCCAAGAGCAGGTGGTTTACCCACTGGCAGGAGGCACCCATTTCCGGCAGGACGTTGTCCCGGATGGTCTTTCAGGTACTTTTGAACTTTCAATGTCCTAGGAGATTTTTATTTCTAAACTATGTCTTGGCTCCCACCTAATTTTTCGTAGGTCTGTTCTAATGTTTTTCACTGCCTGGGCCTTTGGCCACTAATTTACATTGCTGTACATTGCCTAAAAGCACCTTAAGCAGAAATAACTAAAAAATGTCCATACCAGACCACTCATCACATGTAAGAGGGCACGGATGTGAAATAGAGTCCGATGCTTTTATTTCCTCAATGCCTGTGATAATTGCTCAATAAAAACTTTATGTCCTTGGGCACTCTAAAGGAAGCAGTAAATATTTAGTCTTGGCAACTGCAGCCTTCAAGCCTTACCCACAAAATACTGTTCTCTGTCTTGATTAGTGCATAGAGGAGACTGTGGTAGGAAAGGAATTTTATTTTTAAAACAGAAGGTGCAATGAAAAGGATGCAAAAAATGTATGTATTATAAATGTATATAAATGTATATATTATAATCAATGTAGTTGTGCCTCACTTTAAGAAAAGCAAAGAAAGAAAACCGCATCAGAAATTATAAAACATAAATTGGAGTAATTAATTGCATTCTAAAATAATTGTTCTTAACACCATTCATGATAGGGTTTCTTTAGATACCGTTTTTCTCTAATATATTTGAGAGCTTATTCTCACATCACAAGCTAGCCCCTAGGCATTGGGAAACTGCCTTAGTGGTTTGCCAGCCCAGCCCCTTTATTTTCAGGTCCGGAAGCCAAGGCCCAGAGGGAAGTTTGAAGTTTTATCCCTAGGGTCATCCGGCTGATGCTTGGCAGAATTGGCTCAGGAACCCAACTTAGGGATCTTTCCACTTCCATTCTACTTCTCAAGGCTGAGGAGCCCATTGCATCAAATTCTTCTAAAAATTGGCTTCATTTTCACTTTATTTCTTTGTTTTTGTTCTCATTGTTAACATCATGCAGTTTCCCTAGAAAATTGGCAAATACAAAAATATATCAGAAAAGAAAATCCCTGGCAGTGTCATCATCCAGGGATATTCCCTGTCGTCATGCTGACCTTCCAGATTCTTTGAAGGTGCATCCATACCCTGCCCCCTACCTTGATAGAACTGTCTCCCATTTGAACCGCAACACGCGGAGATCAGCCCTCGGACTCTTCATCTGAGTGAAACCCCTTTCTCTTTGGTCATCAGTGAGTGTCTCTGTGCTGAAGCCGTTAGTCTCATCACAGACTCCGTCTTCAGAAAAAATGACAATGGTTTCTTGTCACAATCCCCCCGCCCTTCCTTTTGCCTTTGACTGATTTCAGGACATTCCTCCTCCCCGTATCTTCTTACCTCTTGAACTGATCTTTTTCTGTCTCATTCTCAGTCTCTTTTCTAATGCCCATTCCTTAAATAATAATGTCCCAGGAGCTACACGGTTAGCCCTATTTTTTACTCTATATTCTTCTGGGATGTTTTGTCCTCTTGTCTGAGCCAACTATTACCTCTGAGTCAGCTATTACTTATATGCTGTAGACTATCAAGTAAACACCTTGTGCCTCCACCTCTGTCCTGAGTGCCACCCTTATTTCCAGCTGCCAATTATTGGACCTTTCTCTTAGGGTGTCCTGTCAGTGTCTTTGCCTTAAATTATCCAAAACCAAATTAATTACCATTCCCTCTCCAATCTATTACTCTCCCTGTGTTCACTCACTATAGCCAAACATCAGTACTGGAAATCCTGAGTCACACTTGAACTTTTCTCCCCATCCATCCAAACCATCACAACATCTTGCCACTTCTGCCCCAGTCGTATCCCTCAGATCTCTCCCTGCTCCTCTGTTACCACGGCCCTGGGCCAGTCCTTCAGCATCTCTTACCTGGACCCCTGTCTTCCTGCCTGTCCCATCAATCAATTCCTGCTCCACACTGCTGCCACAGTACATTTTTGAAACATAACTCGGGTTTTAAATCCTTCTTAAAAGTTTCAACTACTTCCTACTGCCTACAGCATGAAGTCCAAATCCGTAAGCGGGGCAACCGACCACCTATACTCTGTCTTACTCCTCTTTGCGTCCCCTGCACCCTAGCTCTCTGCTTAATGCAGAGCTGACCTATGGCAGACACTAAGTAACTATTGCATAAAATTGCCTTTCCACGTTGGAGAATGTGTCTTTTCTGTACCCCACCGTCTCATTCCCAGCTAGTTCTGTAAAACAAAAATAATTATTCATCTTATCAAAGATATAAAGGGGGTACACTTAAGTGAGGAATTATCTATTCACACTTCTACTTGTATGTAGGAGGATAGTTCATCTGTGTGCTTTGGTTAAATTACAAGTGGTGCAAAAGAGAAAAAGGAGTATTTCCCTGCTATCGGACACGTGCAAACCATCCTCCTGGTTCTGACAATTGAAATCAAACAGCATTCTTGTTCTCTCTTCCTAGAGAGGTCCACTACCACGTTTTGTGTATGTATGTATTTTTTTCAGGCAGGAAACCACGTAATTCAACTGTTTCATTTGGCAGAGTAGGGTGTTTTTTTTTTTCTTTTTCTAATGTGTTTAGTTAACCTGTAAAATCAATTAACATTAAGAGAGTTTTTAAAAAATAATTTCTGATTGGAAAAAAAGGCCTTTGGTATGAAAAAAAATTAAAGACATATATATTTATAATGCAAGCACTGTAAAATGTCATAAAACTCCCAAGGTCTTACTGTATATTTGTAATGGATCCATACCATAAATGTAGGCAAGGCTGAAGAAAATATGCTCATTTGTTTTTGTTTTTTTTTGAAGTTGGGTCAGGTTTCTTCCTACATTCAAAGAGGATAGTGAGAAGAGTTTACCAATTACCAAACCATGCTTTTATTTTTATAATTTTTCTGCTGGTTACGTATAGTATCTAAAATAATACGTTTTTAATAAAGAGATGTTGATATTTGAATGAACTGACATATCAGTTGATCAAAGTAACACTCAAACTGCATACATAAACCGTTTTATTTTAATACTACAAGAAACACCCACACTTTTGCATTAGAAATGCATTTTGGACCCAATAATTTGCTATAAATAAGGCCTTGAGAGGAATGGTTTGTACATTTCCTTTTAAATGTTTCCAGACATTTTACATGAGTCTTCCAATGTGCCTTGATTCTCGGTCATCTTTACAGTCCCTCATGACGCACACGTGTCTGTGACAGGGCTTGTGTTGCTATGACATCTGCTCATTTCTCTGTCCTCCTTGTTCTCGCCCACCTCAGTGTGTCTCTCTCATTTTCCTTTCTCCACAGTGCTTTAAGCTGCTTTCAGGAGTCTCTTCTTTCACCCATATCTACCCACTTTTCTTATGCCGACTTTTCCAGTTTCTAGTTCAAATCTCCATAAATCACAGACTTCCTCTTCTTACTTCTCCCCAGCCTGTTCCTACCCCAGCCTCACTTCTTCCATTTTCTTCTTACTCCTTCACCAGGAAAAAATAAAACAAAACCCTACATTCAATCTGGCAAGTATTTACTTACTGCGTGCCTTGTAAGTCTGAGGCCCTGAGGCTTCCAGCTGAGACTGGTGTTGTCTTCTATCCCAGCACCTATGTCAGAAACACAGTTCTCACTTGTTCACGTGTTAATGCATCCCTGCCCCCATCCCCAGGCTCTCACAGTCACGTGTGGGACTCCTGCACATCAGGTATCCCCTCACCCCACTCTGCCGACACAGAGCTAAGTGCAGTTATACTTTTTACTCCTCACCCCATCACACTTTATTTGCTGGCCAATTTAAAAAAAAAATTTTTTTTAATTTTTCAAGAATGTGGCTCAGATGTCAACTCCAGGCAGCCTTTCATGATAACCTTGCCCACCCCATTCTCCTGCAATGTGGTGTAGATGCCCAGGATTTGTTCTCCCAGCTCTGGCCTGGCCTGACTCCCCACCTGACTCACCTCTTTAAGGATGGGAGCTGTGTGGAAGAATCTTCTATCGAAATATTTTTCCTCTTGTTTTTCACTTTCTAACCTTTATTTTGACTTCTTTCACATCTTTTATTATCGAAAGTTACCACCTTTCCACAGTCTTCTTTTTTATTTACACCCCTTTATATCCAGTCATTTCCTATTGTCAGCACTTGTTTTCTGAACCTCACCAAGTGGCTTTCTCCTGAATTCCACTTCACACACACATACACATGCGCGCGTGCACACACACACACACACACACACCCCTCATCTTCCAAGTCGTTGAATGAGAAAACTAGGGGAAAAAGATATATATGAATTTCCAAGTTCTCTTTTACTCCTCCTTGGAATATTATTACACTCAAATTCCTTTTCTCATTAAAAACATGAGTTGGTAGAAAACATGAGTGCCTGTGGTGATTTTAAAAATAAAAAAGAGACTGAAGCTTCCTGAGTAATTCTGTTGAGTTACTGAACCTTACCACACTCACAGAGTTGTATAAATTGATGTCTTCTTCCGCACTGTGGCCGGCTGTTGTTTGTGCCATTACTCTTTGGTCATTGTCACAATCCTGACTGTCCGTCCCAGAGGGTATAGAGGATTAATTCGGAAAGACCTTCAGAGCACGTTGTAAATGGAAAGCAAAATCAAAGACAAAGGTCCATTTAGAATGCTCGTCAGCTTTAACCAAAAAAAAATGTTCCAGATTTCCTCACCCCAAGAGCAAACCTAAGTTTAGACATACTTGGGGAATGATTAAAGGATGAAACAGTCCTGTAAGTGAATGCCCACACTCTCTTCTGTCTGACCAACCAAGAGAAACGGAGCTGTGAGAAGCATCTAGGAACTCCATGAGTAGCACCTATAGCTCCAACCTTCTCCTTTCTAGTTAGAGCCAGGGTGCCCGACTGTCTCTCTGTCCTTGCAGCTGAGCGCCACACCTGCAAGAATTACTGCTGCCCCCTCCCCATTTGTCTCAAAGAGAAAAGAAAAAAAAAGAAAACAGACAAAGCAAAACACACTCATGCTAATTGAGTTGCTAAGATAGCTGAGTTCCTTAGAAGTCTGGGAAAGCACATAGCACTGGGGCATTGGACCCAACTTAAATGTTCTCTTCTGGAGAGAGAGGATGCTTTATAATCTGCATCATCTGTCTAATGGAGTTACTCTGCAAAGCCCATGAAAAGGCTTCTGTAAAAGTTTCTTCCAAAAAGCACACAAGCAAAAGGTCCAAAAACTCAACTTCTTATCACCAGTCATACCCCCAGGATTGAAATACACAAATTGCTGTGTATATACAGATGTGAAGCCAACTTCTTAAAACAAATTGAAAAATTAAATCTGAAAATGCTGGAGGAGAAGTAATGCATATATTTCTTAGAAGTCTGTGGCATGAGATACATAGTTTGGCTAATCTTATTCATAATATATGTAAGAAAAGAAGTCATTCTTTTTAATGCTTGGCACTTTCTATAACCATTGCCTTTTTTTCTTTTTTTTTTTTAATTGTTTTCCAATGAAAACATTTCTTCCCTGGCAGCAATGACCTAAACTCATACAGAGATTCTTTAAGGAAATCACATTCCATGTATTTACTGATCAGAGTGTTCCCCCAGTGGAAAAAAAAATGCTCTAGGAAGTTAATTATTTAATGGTTAGGAAGATAGGGAAATTGTAGTTTTTCTCAGAATGACCTTTGTGGACCAGTTTTTCAAAAAGATTTTGCTTCTCTTTCCAAACACGGATGAGGGCCTGACTAACCCTCAATTTCAGCTGTGTAAACATTGAACTTTCAAACTGCTTGGAAAGAAAATAGGAGCAAAACTTGAAATAACCAATGTAAAACCAGAATACTACAATGATATTATTGATTGTTTCCCTTATGCAATAATCTGTGAATTTCCTTGCAAACAAAAAGGAAAAACAGCAAAGATAATTTTATCTTATTGCTTAGCTTTTATGCTGTATTACAAACATTGTAGAAAACAGTGTTTATGTATATGTAATTTTTGACATAGCTTGACCCAGGCAGAAGCCTGTGGGTTCTGATTACCTGTGCATGTAGCAGCCTTCAGTGACGTCCTGCTCTCTAGCCTTCCATTTTGTAATAAACACCATGACATACCTACAACTTTGTACACAATTAAAAAACAAAACAAAACAGTTATTGAGCCCTGTTTAAGCCCAAACTGTAAACTTGATTGGCTAAACTAGTTGTGTTGCTTACTTGATCTATATTTCTATTTTACGTTCAATAATAGCTAGCTATGTTTTTAGGCCAACTAAATAAAATAATTGAGCAGAGTTAATAGTAATAGGGTGTCAATTTATTCACGAACATTGGAGGAAGTTTATCAGATGTTCTACAGGGTTCATGATTGATTTAATAATAATTTAAAATACCTACCCTTAGTTTCCCCAAATGATTCCATGTGTAAGAGCTTGGAGCCCCTCTTGAAGAGGATGCCTGGTAGGGATCTGTGCCACTGGAGTGGACAAAACACACGGTAAAAGCTAGATGAGATGAGGAAAATGGCAGGTTGTATCCAACTTCACACACAAGGAAATGATTTAAAACCACTTCATAAAATTGCTGCATAGGAATCAGCATTTCAGTTTTTTTCCTGGACACTTACTCCAGGTTTGAATTTGTCATCAGCTATTAACACTAACTTAGAGTCCAAGTTGAAATCTGTCAAAGACAGAATAATCTGAGAATTAGCCAGAACCAAGTGTGCAAGGGATCTTTGATACTCTGTGTTCTAAGAATAATAGGGATGTTCGAGCTTGTTTGCTGCCTTGCTTGTTTTCAATGCCATAAGAGGAAAGAAAGGGCAGCAGCTTTTCTACTAGAATTTTGTATCCTTACATTTTAAAAACATCATTGCTCGTTGGTATACTAATCAAGTTTCCACAGTCAACCTGACGCTGCCAAAATAAATATAGAGGAAGCTATTTTGAAAATAACTCCTTACGTTTTCCTAATCTAACAACTTCCAAATAAAAAAGGTAAGTGTTGACATTAAAATCTTATAGTCTTATGCTCACTGGCAAATGTCTTCCTTTTGTCCCTATAGGTTCCCCCCCCCCCCCCGCGCAAAAAACAAAACAAAAAACAAAACAAAACAAAAAAAACTGGAAACAGCAAGAGTTCTCATGAAAAAATTTCACTAGAGTTCATCTAAGCAGTTGACACGGTGGTAGTCAGCTTCTTATTTGATGTAGCATAAAATAAAAACTTAATAAATTCTAACTGGATCATAGGCAGTAATTTGAACTTCATAGCATGTGGTAGGGAAGGAGTTAGATTACTTGCCAAGTCTAATATTGATCATTTTTAAAATATTGATCATTTTTGAAAAGCACAAATTTGTTCATAGACTTTAAATGTGATGGGATTAAATTATTTTTTGGTATTATCTAACAGTAGGTGGATTTTGTTCTCATCATTTGTATTCTATCATATCACTTTGTTTGTCTTTTATCACACAGGGTTAAACTGAATCTGTTAAGAATGTATTTTTCTCTAGGACACACTTAACACGGGACTAGAACCAGCCTTGAAATTCTACCTTGATGCTTACCTGGCAGTCACTATTTCATTCAAAGTCATATATTTGCAGCAATTTAAGTAGTTAGATTTTCAGTAATGAAAGGTTATTTTATAGACTCCAGGCTACTGCAGTATTTTTCTGGTCACCATCTTCTGCTTTGTTCTATTCAGAAAAGATTGGGGGCATGGTTGGTTCAAATAACCACTTAAGGGTTAAATATTATGTGTGGCCCCACATCTCTGGTCAAGTGTTGGGGAAAATTTTCATTGATTTAAGTAGGTGTTATAGCTCAGTAAAGAACAGTCCTATGTTTGGCAAGAAAGCAGATATGGAAACTTTACTCACAGCCCAATTTAGAAGAAGAAAGTAATTGGTTAATGTAAAAGGAGATGACTTGGACAGATTTACACTCTTGGGGTGTGTTAGAAATCCACCAAAATTCAGGATTCGAAGGCATTTTTATCTTGCAGTGGAAGAATCTAGCACTGAACGTGGAAAGCAGCTTTCCGTAAATGAAATGCTACTGACACACCCGGTCTTCTGTTATCATTGTTTTCTACGCCGTTCTGAGACACATACATCTGATGTGTCTTGTCAATCCTCTTTTTACTTTCTCCACTCTGTTTAGATGTAGAGGTAGAGCCACCCAGAGAAGAAAAGAAAGAATGCTACTATAATCTCAACGATGCCAGTCTCTGTGATAATGTGCTGGCCCCCAACGTCACCAAACAAGAATGCTGCTGTACCTCTGGTGCTGGGTGGGGAGACAACTGTGAGATCTTCCCCTGCCCCGTCTTGGGGACTGGTAAGAGTCAGCTAAGTAGTGGAGTCACTCTCGTGTCTGGTCCGGTGGTGTCCACGGGTCTTGGAATGTCCTCATATTGGTTACTACACTGAACCTTTGAAATGATGACATTCACTGGTAGCTACCATATTCACGTTGAGGTGAGATTACCTAATAGTGAGTTTCATTCAGATCTGGAACCATTACCCTCATCCCACCTCAATCTGTATTCTAAAACTTCTGTCCATCACCGAATAGACTGCGAGAAAGATAATTAAGTTTTATCCCATTTTAAAATTAAAACCAATCTTTTTTGCTAACAAGGACACAGCATTATCCATAACTAGACATTGCATACTTAAGCTAAGATTTGCTTGGTGTATTCTTATTAAACCTTTAAAATACTAGAGACCACAATTATGGAGAAAGAAATCATAATTTCAGGTAAAACATGGGTAAATAAAATGTGGGTGAACTAGAAAGTTTCTTAAAACACTATAAGTAAACTTCTGAAATATTTAGACTTATTTGCACCTAATCCATAATTTTTGAGATTGTGCTGAATTTATTGGCCTGAATTAAGTGGCATGATTTGCCTTAAAGTTACCGAGTATGAGAAAGCAAAAACTGAATTTAAAATACACATTCATTGAAGATGTTGATTTTTTTTTCTTTTTTCAACTTCCTTTTTTTTTCCTTGTCTCTCCTGAAATCAGCTGAATTCACTGAAATGTGTCCTAAAGGGAAAGGTTTTGTCCCCGTTGGCGAATATTCTTACGATGTTGGTGGCGAGAACTATAAAGGTGAGAATCAAGTAGTAATGCATTTTCAAGATATGTGCCCTATCAGGCATTCAAGTAAAAGCATGGCTTGGGTCAGACAGAATTAGAGTTCTTAGAAGCCGTGGAAACTGATTACAAAACCTTTAATTCTACCTTTGGACGAAAGCTCCTATGGACTCTGGACAGAGCCATGTGTGGCTTGGGAGTTAGAATACTTAAGGCTGTGTGATGGTCGGACGTCACTTAACCTTCTCAGTTTCCATCTCTGTGATAGGAATACTGTCTCAAAAGTTACAGGATTAAATGAGATAATATATGTTAAAGTACCTAACGCAAAATTCTGCAATTAATAAATATCCTTCTATTCCAGAAGTGTATTAGAAATCATATGTTAGGACTGTATAAATTTGACCATCTTTGTATTGGTCTCTCATGGTCATCAGCAGAGCTAAAATTCTTGCTGTTGTAGAACTCATCGTACTGTTTCTAGGTAGGACCTTTTACCAACAGCCACAGATTCATCATAAGGAATGAAAATGAAGAAAGCAAAAGTAGATGTGTTTTATATATTTAATGCTATTAGTCTGTAATTCTAAAATAAATGTGCAGCCATTTTATTTTGGTGAAATCTAAACCTCATGTATGAATATTTCCTCATTAATCACTCACTCTTGATATTTCCGCGACAGAGGTATTAAGACTTTTTATATGCAAAGTGATTTTTTTTTCTGTAAAATTTAATACTGAAAATTGCTAAGTCAATGGAAAACAGACTAAAACTTCTTTATTGTTCATCATTTTTTGGAAAGCTAGCACTTTAATAATATGGTATAATTCAGTAGCTGGGTAAGAAGTTCCGTATGTGTTCTTTAAATACATCTATGATTTAGTCCAATTAAATAACAAGACTTGGTTGGTGATATGTGTTTAGTGATTCTTCAAGTTCACAAATATTGTATGTTATGTTTTTGCAGAGATGTAGTTAAATCTCGTTTTGTGTGATGGAACGAAGTCCTGATCTCACCACAAAATTATCCCAATTTAGAGAAAACTAAATTCCTCCTTCCTCTGTCTTAGCAGCACTGTGAAGGGTTGGAAGAATATTAAATCCAAACAGCCATATAGTTTGAACTTGGTTTTGCCATTTTCCAGCTGTATAACTTTCAGCAATTTACCCGTGGACTCTTCAATTTTTAAAATGAGGATTAAATGACATTAGCTCTAAAATGCGAGCTGATGATAATGATAGCAATAAAAGCAGTAGGCAACATTTTTTGAGAGTCTACTGAATTCTGTACATGGGTTTTTCTATCATTGAATCAGGGAGATGTTCCTATTATCTTCAGTTTATCATTGAATCAACTGAGATTTGGGAGATGGTAAGCAGTCTAAATTCTATGGAGAAATGGGTCTGCCAACACCCTTAGCAACTGGTGATTTCATTAGCTTATCGTTATCATCCAGAAAGAAGACTTCCATCAAGTTGCATCATACTCTTCTCAGAAGTTTTCTTCATCTCAACTCGTTAATGGGCCAAAATACATACATTTATAGGAAGGCACATTTCTTTAAAGGCATATTCTTTAGAGAATAGTGTGGGGGCCTTTGCAGAATGTCATAGATTGTTTCATCAAATACAAGGTAGCATCCCAGAAACCATATTTACAAATATAACTTCTCTAATAATATTTTGAGCCTTGTTCCTTAAATATCACAGACAAACCTGATTGTGTTTCTGCATTTGTGCATTAGTCCTAACTTTAAGAATTTTATGTTGCTGTGTCTTTAAGAGTCTTTGGAATATAAATATCACAGTATCTTATGTAAAGCCCAATATCGGTTAGACTTCTTTTTAACTGAAAGACCATACCTAATCCTTCTTTCTGTTGCTCCACTTCCCCCCATCCCCCACAGATGCCGACGAATGCCTACTCTTTGGGCAAGAAATCTGCAAAAATGGCTTCTGTTTGAACACTCAGCCTGGTTATGAATGCTACTGTAAGCAAGGGACATACTATGATCCCGTCAAATTGCAGTGCTTTGGTAAGTTTTAAGAGGATATAGGGTGCTGTGAAAATATACAGACAGAAAAAAGTAATGCTGTGTAGTGAAAACAGAATTTCTTTGATTCTCAATCACCTGTTAAAAGATCTGTAAATGTTTTATGAATCTTTTTCTTGAGCAAGATTTAAGAAAATAAAAAAATCTCCATACTACTATTTGAATAGATTTCAAACAAAGAGTTAATTTTCAATGTGGAATTATAATTCAGGTCACTTTCGGTCTGGGGAACCTCCTATTTCATCACTCATACCATGCAAGTGAAAGTCATTTTTAAATACTGACCCAGACTTCAATGCTTAAGCAGAAAACCATATACAGTAGACAGAAAAACAGCAAAAGGAAAGAACTTTAAAGCTATCATAAAGAGGCATTTTATCTTAAATTTCTAAGCATATCCTGTTCTTAAATGTTTTCTTTCCTCATTTAATATCAGCAGCAGCAGGGCAATGTTATTTTTCCAATCAATACAACTTCACAGTTTTATAGTCAGAGCTGTTCTCTTTTGGATGGTGATGTGTAGTTAATTAAAATATGGCAGCCCCTGGAATCTGGACTAAATTTAGCAGTGTATAAAGTTTGGTAAGTGTATGAGGTACAACTGGTTGCTGATTTTCTTTAATACTTTTTTTTTCTCTTAAGATATGGATGAGTGTCAAGATCCCAACAGTTGTACTGATGGCCAATGCATTAACACAGAAGGTTCTTATAACTGCTTCTGTACCCATCCAATGGTCCTGGATGCCTCAGAAAAAAGGTGTATACGACCAACTGAATCACACGGTATGTTGGGAGGTGAAATGCAAGTCTGTGTCCAAATAAATGTCGTAAGATTTTCCTTTTGACTTAAATGTGAGCTCTTGGAAAAGAGAAAAATTGATTCTTTGGGTATTTTGAAATAATGAAAATGAGATGCTGAGAAAAAATGAGATGCATCATTAGATGCACATCGTCAGTACATATGAGATGTAATACCCTGAACATACTGGTTTAATAGAAACAGAATATGGAGTGACTGAGCACATGGCAGAGCTATTCTGTACCTGATGGTTGAAAACAATTAACCCTCAAAGGCAGCTGAGGAAGATGTAAGTTCAGGAGGTTCCCCAGATTGCACTGGAGGATGCAGATGAGGCTGGGCAGAAGAGAGGGTGCAGTTCAGCAAGGAGGTGGAGAACCCTGAAGGCCATTGATGGGAATCCCTGTTCTTCCACGATGAGGAGATGTGCCCCTGATAACCGGCATGATTGAGCATCACATCAGGAGACTACTTTGGATGAAATCAATTGAGGGGTAGAAAAGGAAGGATTTCGGACTCTAGGATGAAGTGTCACTATTCCCAGGCTTTGGCAGAAGAAGTGCGTGAGACAGCCTCAATCTAAAAAATGTTATATAGAAAGAAGTGGGAGGATTTGACAGAGGAGTAAATGTGAAAAAGCAAAGCTTGAAAGAATGAGAAGTCCATCAGGATTGTGAAGTACAGGCAAGATAACAGGGTGTTTTATGTGATGACGGAAACTATAGAGGAAAGGATGTAACTGGAACATGATGGGCAGGTCGAATTTCAGCTGATGGAATGACACCCAGGAGGAGATGACAGACGTTTGATCCATGGAAAGACCAGGCTGGCTTCAGACTTTTACTTGGAAGTCACTCTTAGCAATAGGGATGGAAACTTTGAGACTGGCTGGCTTTCACCACAGTGTTTATGAAATAGGAATAACAGTGCAATTGTCATGGAACCATGTCTTCCCTTTCAGAACAAATCGAAGAAACCGATGTCTACCAAGATCTGTGCTGGGAGCATCTAAGTGATGAGTATGTGTGTAGCCGGCCTCTTGTTGGCAAGCAGACAACTTACACTGAGTGCTGCTGTTTGTACGGAGAGGCGTGGGGTATGCAGTGTGCCCTCTGCCCCATGAAAGATTCAGGTGAGCCCTTCTCCAATTCTTTCTGCTGGAGGCCTTTCGGAACACGTTCCTCTCACCTCCTTTGGACCCTGACAATTCTCTTTTACTCATATGTCTTCACTTTCACTCCTGATATCTTACTTTCACCAGAGGTGTACGTGTGTAGGGAGGGGAAGAACAGGATTGCATAAACATCTGGCTTCTGCTTTACCTCCAATCCAGACCCTATCATTAATTTTTAAAATCCTCATTCCATTTCCCCAAAGAATGATAAATGACCCAAAGAAACATGATGCAACTTAGCAGTTGGTAGCAGAGGTCTTTAGAATTTATATATCCTGATGCTTCTTTTTTTCCTACAGTCCTTCTCATTACTAATAATTTCTACTCAGAGCAAAAAGTATTCAGAGACTATAAAAAATTAGAGACTATAAAAAAAAATCTTCAAATTTTTATGTCAACGTCTTAGTGAGAAAGTGAAGAAAGGTGTTAGAACAATAAAGGAAGAGAGTAGAAAGTGAGTGAAAACATATTTGAACAAATCTCCTTTCAAGTTCTAGATCGAGGGTTAAACCTTTGGTAAAATGGAGGAAACACAGCATGCTAAGCTTTTGATTTCATCCCTTCTCTTCACATTGGAGGACTGAAAGATGCTGACTGAGGTCCCAGGCTGAGCTCTTTGGTGACTGTCGAGTTGTGCATTCATTGCTTATTTCTCTTCTCACCACTGTAGCTACTCCTGCTTATCAAGGGAAAGCACTTGAAAGTGTTTGGTATGTCATTTTGTCTTTGACTCTAAAATCAGTTTGGTAAAGCTAGAGACATGCTGTGTGCATATAAACCCAACGAGTTTATAATGAACAAAGTCTCAGAATGGTCAAGAGGGGAAGAATTGCTTGAAAAGAGGAAATGCATTCATTTTTAGTTAATTTAATTAGAAGGCAACTTCCAAGCTATTTCATAAATTAGCTTTTAAGTTTGGAAATAATGTAAAACCAATGTAGCATAAAAAATTAATTGGAAATGTTGCAAAAGGAAAAGGAATAGGAAAGGATAAAGAGCAAATACATCAAGAAATAGATGGCAGTGACAGTAACCCAGAAGTGGAAGGAGGAGGGCAGGTTCTGGGGCAAGACAGGCTGGGTCTAGAATCCACAACTGCCCAGGGCAGCTGCATGATGTAGGAAAAATGTGCAGCTCATCTGTAAAAATGGAGGTGTCTGTATTGTGGGGGCTGGGAGGATGAAGGTAGGGCAGGGACACAGGGAATGCTATGATGGAGGCAGACGCCGCAATGAGAAGCAAGCGAGATCCATCGTGAGTACAGTGGGGCCTGAGTCATCCAAGCCTTTTTTCCTACACTTTAATTGTTATCATATATTTATATGAATTATTGTTACATATTTGTATTTAAAAGAATATTTTAAACTGAAATCCATAACATCGATCGAAGGCACACTTTCTTTATTGTTTTACACTTCATCTCTGAGATTGGGCGTATCTTAGAACTGGTTGCATCTAACAGTGGCCACAAGCCATTTTTCCACATTTTAACATCTCTTATGTCAAGGTGCATTTTTACAATCTGTGGTAACTTAGAATTGATGGAAGAATTGATGAAAGATAAATGGCTACACAGACTCTGTTTTATGGATGCACCATGTTTTATTTACTCACATCCCGTCCTGGACATTTGGATGGTCCATCCCCTGCCTCACCCTGCCTCAGTCTTGATTTTCCTGTTGTACACAATGCTGCATCGAACCTTCATGTACTCGTATGTATCCAGTATATCCCTATGGGAGTACCTTAGTAAGAAAATTTCTACAAAGGAAAATACTGGATCAGGACGTACGTGCACTTTAAATTTTCTATATTACTCTCCAAAAATATTGTGCAAATTTACACTCATATTGGCAGTGTTTGAAATGACTTGTCCCTCATACACTTCTACCGCTGTCTTTAAAACTGTTTTTATCAGCTGCGTGTAGAGGGGGTTTTATCTGCATCTCCCTGATTTCTAGAGCATTTGAGCACATTTAGGTGATTTGTGTTCCTTAGTCGGTGAATTGTTTATCATATCCTTCGCCCATTTTTTGGTCGTTGGACTCTGTGTCTTTTTCTTATTGATGTGTAGGAGCTTTGTACATATTCTACTTACATCCCTGACAGTTGGGGTATGGTATGCTTATTGTCATGGAAACTCCTTTATGAAAGACTCTGCATGCATTTACATTTTAGTCTCCTATCCTGATCCTGTGATATTTAGTATTAACTGTATGTAAATCTGACAAGCCAGTGTCTTTGAAAATCAAATTTAACTGACTACGTTTTTAAAAGAATATTCAAATATTTTGCTGTTAGAAGTGAAGTTTAGAATACAGCATCAATTCTTTTTAACTGAGATTTTACAACACTCAGTTCAAATGTAAATTTGAACAAATACCTGTGAACAAATATGTACTATATAATATATTTAGGAAAGGATGGGGTATCAGGAAATAAAAGTACCATGTGCCAAATGTAAAAAAAAAATATGCATGATTGCTACACTTTTTCTGGTTTATATATGCGCCGCACTTAATGATTAATTCTCCAGAATGTCTAGTATATAAGCAGCCAAATCCTTAAAATTTGTGGTTTTTAATCTTTTATGTTTTAAATCCATGGTAGTCTTTGTCAACTGAATTATTATTTTAACCTGCAATATATAAATTCATTAACATCAAAGATCCTGGGGGTGCTGGTTGGGAGAACACCCACTTAGGCTCTTTTGGTAAGAACCCGGAGAACACACGTTGATAAAGCACTGTTCTGGTGATACTAAACTTACAGGGGGGTCACTTCATAAGTTTCATAAATCCTTAACCATTATGCTGTACACCTGAAACTAATATAATATTGAATGTCAACTGTAATTGAAAAAAATTTAAATATAAATTATAAAAAGAAAAGCACTGTTCTAGGTATTTAAGTCGGAGTATAGGAATTAGTTAGGCAGCCCAGAAGAATATTTCTTAGACCTAAAATGATGGGCCTGGAGCTGGATTTAGGGATCATCTATTCTGAGTGCAGAGAGAGGTCCATGGCAAAGGTACGCCATGTTTCCGGAGGTCCTATGACAAGCTGGCATTGCCTTGATTAGCACCTGCTGTCCTAGTCACACCTCTATGAATCCATCTCCCATTGAGCACATTACTACTGGAGTATGGAAAGCAGAGGGGCTAGAGCATTGGGGTTAACACATGGGCCCTGGAACTGGGTGGCCTGGCTTCGAATCTTGGTTTGGTGACTTCTTATCTACACACCCTTGTTACTTTGTCTTTCTGTACCTTGGTGTCCTCACGTGAAAATAATGTCACCTGCCTCACAGGGCTGTTGTGACAATTAAATAAGTTAATACCTGAACACTTAGAACAGTGCTTGACACATGAAGCATTCAGAAGTTATTAGCAGCGGTTGCTACTCCTGCTAAATGACTCAGATCACAGGCATTTTCAAATGTATCTGAACTGCAAGGATCTTACAAAATAGGCAATTACCTAATAGCATCTGAACATGAATTTAGGGCAGACCAATGCAGAAATAATTATCCTCATATAGAACTTTCTCTCTATCTAGCCATTGCTTCATGAACGTTCATGGGCATATCAATTGCCTGGAGATCTTACCAGAAAACAGATTCTGGTTCCCAGATGGAGAGAGGTGGGTAGGATTCTGCATTCCTAACAAGTCCCAAGGTGAGGCAGCTGCTGCTGGTCCTCCAAGCACACTAGCAAGGTTTTAGGGACATCTCATGGCTTCCAACTTGATTTGATTAAAAGTGACTTTAATGCGGTTACTACTTTTTCAAAGAGGAAGCAAAGAATGTGTGCATTTTAAAACTGGTTTGCTCATAGTTTCTGTCCCTGAACCTTTTAAATAGGCTGTCCGTGGATATCTTGCTAGTTGAGAAGGACCACGTTAACATGAGCACTGGAATAATCCCAGCCTGTCAGATACTTCCCCAGTCTCCTTAGGAGTGCAGCACTGCTTTGGGGAACAATTAGTTACCGATGGAAACAGTGCCGCAGGAATTTGAGGAATAAATCGCAGCACTTGTCATCAGCTTTGAGTATTCAAGTGCAGTGTAAAGTAAAGTCTTGGCTCCGGAACAGGCTTTCACACTTCTGGTCCAATAGGTCGTGGGCACTAATTCCTGCTAAGGCATCAACTACATGTATGAATACTGGTAGTTGGAGGAGGTGGGAGTGGCTCCGTAAATAGTGTTCTCTGAAGTTAGATGGCATCTTATGGATTGTACCACATGCCGGGGAAATGAGTGCGGTGATGGATTGTGTTAGGGTAACTATACGTGAGGAAAATTACATGGTTGTATAATTCAGTACATTTGGGGGGCTGCTTAGGATTTCATTTCAATCCTCAAATGTAGTCTTGGAGGACAGACCAGGCATTACGAGAAGGTTCCAGACCATGGAGGATGGCACAGCAGATGCAACGGTGGGCAGTTTATTGGAGTGGTCGTGTACTGACAACCTCCCCTCCTCGACTTCTGGAGGCTGTGGTTCCCTTCTTCCTGTCCCTGCCTCCTCTTCTTTCCCCTTTCAATACCAGCTAATCCTGCCCACTCTTAAAATATTTTGGGGGAGGGGCTGAACTGTTTTGGGAGGACTCTCAAATTTGAGTTCTTTAGCATGAGAGCATGCCAGCTTCTGAGAGAAAAAGCAATTTGGAAAACCAAGACAGGAAAAGCAAACCATTGTATCCAAATTATAAGTGAGAGAGGAGGGTTATGACTTGATCTTGCTGGGAATTTTCAGTGCCATGCTAGAAGAAAATAATAGGAATATCTGAACTTTGAAATCTTTGGTAGATACGGAGTTTATGGGTTTTCTGTAGCTTGGTTGTTCCACTGTAGTGAAAAAATAATGGTAGCTAACATATATATGGCACAGTGCCAGGTATTGTTGAAAATGCTTTCCGTCAATTAAGATATTCCCCAGCTATCCTGTGAAGGAGGCGTCTAACTGCCTCCTTTTGCTGGAGGAGGAGCTGAGGCCCAGAAGATTGCTTCCCGCCATGGTCATATCATCACCAGTAAGTGGCAGATTCAAACCCTGGCCTCCTGGGTCAATATCCATGCCGCTTAATTATTTCATTGTCTGCAGTCCCTTTTCCTCCAATCTCTCAAAGCACATTTTAGATCAATAGTATCCCTTAGAATATAAAAGTCACCAAGTGAAAAGGGTGAGATTTTAAAATTTTCTCATACACTGCATGCTTAGAGAAAAGAAAAACTACATTTTTAGAACTAGGCAGTAAGCTTAGCAAACTTAGTGGTGGTGTCTCACCAACTCTGCATCAGAGTCTAGCACACTGGTGGGTGAAATAGATACCTAATATATGTTTGATGAATTAAGAGATTAGAGCAAGTCAGTAATTCTCAGTGAATAAAACTGTTGATAATCCTGGCACTTATCTAAAACAAATTTTTAATGTTTTGATTTATTGATACTCTTAAAAGTATAAACTTAAATTTTCTGGAAAATGTACCTATGGATTACGAGATATATAGGGAGTCATTATCTCAGGGAAATAAAAACCTATTGACCTGCAAGTGAAAGAAAATCAGACACATTTGAAGACTGGATTTAAGTACCCAGGGATCCCAGTGTCTTGGTTATCTTGTTAAAATAATTACACTTATGTTAAGTAAATTCTTTAAATAATTAGACTTATTGTACATAAAATGAACATAAAGACTTGAGAAAGTCCTCATCTAAAACTTTGAAGTTAAGAAATTGTCTCTGTGGGACACTTAGTGTGTTGGGAGAGTGCCACCTATTGGTAGTATAATGTACTGCATCACAGGTGTTTTAACCTTAAATATTCTTTTTCTTTTTTTTAAATTAAGTTTACTGGGGTGACATTGGTTAATAAAATTACATAAGTTTAAGTATTGATGAAAGTCAGGTATAGAAAGGTGAGAGTGGTTAAAAAAAATCTCCAAGGAAACTGAAGTGTCGCAAAAGAAATCGGCAAATGTTTAAAAAGTTTTATAAAACACTAGTATTGATTAGAATGTAGAGGCATGGGTCCTCCCCATTTTGCTGAGAGAGCGGTTTGAAAATATAGATACGTTTGATTCAAAAATTTGAGTTCTGAGAATACAGATTATTCTTGTACTTGACTGCCAGGAAGAAAAATATAATCACTCCAGCATAAAAAAATTTGAAATCAATCTTCTCAATAGGAAATCGGTTGATAATTTTTGGTGTGTCCATACAGTAGGAAATACTGTACAGCCATTATTTTAAAGGAGGCATATCTATAGATCATAAAACAGAATTATGTCTAAATCTTATTTTTAAATAAGGCAAAAAACATGTTTAAAACTGTTATATGCAAGGTGCAGTTAAGAGTAAGAACCATGCCTGAAATGCAATCTAAATTATTTATAGTTTACCTGTTTTCAATTTAAGTTCAATTATTTATTCCTTCCTTCATTTCATCATTTATCGAATACCTCCTGTATACTAGGCAACAGATTTTTAAACAAATGCACAGTTTGTATTTACATGAAATTTAAAATTTAATTCTGTGAAATTAGCATGCCATTCAAATATGTTGTATTGCTAAATTAGAATAGTTTATTCCTAAATATGGTCTCATTTAAATGTACAAATGATACCCTTGTTTAATAAATTTACCATTTGCTGTCCCACAAAATTTTTGAATACTTCCTAATCTACCTCCAATTTTTTCGTAAGGTTTTACAAAAGTGAAAGAACTTGGAATCTGCCTTTGAACCATTGAGCTAGTGATTTCTTCCATACCCACGCATGACTCTTGCATGTTCCCCAAATCTCAGTGTAAGAAGATTCATAATACCCTTGGAGGTGTGAAGGAAGACAGGGATTTGACTCATGGGCTAAACTTGAAAAAATATTGTAACTGGGCAGTGGTTGCAAAAGGCCTTTCAGCAATCACGGCTTTTTTCAGCAGTCACGACTTTTCCAAGAAATATGTTTTCCAAAAAAATGTTAATAAAAGCTTTGGAACATCATGCATGTGAGGCACAGTGCATGGTCACCGCCTTCGGTTTAGGCAGGCCAGGGATCTCGTTCTCCTTTTGGCACTGCTTCTGTCAATTGCACTGGACGAGTTACTTCAGTTTCCTTCAGCCAAAGTTGAGAACTCTTTTGTGAGGTTATGGTAATTAATACGCTCTGAGTATGAAAGCATTTATCATTTTGGTCATAGATCCCGAAGACTGTGATTAAAGAAAGTGTGGCTGTTAACAAACTATAGTGGAGAATTAAAATCAAACGGAAAGATAGCAAATGCATCCAAAATTGAGTGGCTATCATGCCTGCACACAGAATGTGTAAACAGACAGGGTTCTCAGTGGTAAGTGGTCCAGTTCTGTTGGGACTGAAATCTTGGTACCCATCGAACTAGCCTGAATTGGATGCCATATGAGATGGCAAGTAGGCAATTTGTATTTCTTACTGAAAAGATTTTTTCTTACTATCAAAGGATTGTTGAAAACTAAAACTTGGTAGTGAATTGTGTGCATAGAGCTTCGTGATGCCCGGTGATCATTCTGTTGGTTTCCTCATTTGTAAAACGGCAAATAGCAACAGGGGTGTTTGAGGGGTAAATGTGATAACATGGATGACATATTTGCATATAGTAAATGCTTTGTAGATGTGAGCAATGATTGTGAATCAAATCCTATTCCTGGAAATTGAGCTAGTGATTGATTGTTCCCCACTGCGACCTTGTTATGCAGTGCTAGAAATCTCTTTGAAAGGAGGCAGGAGTCAAAGACAGGAGCATGGTTAGGGTTATGGGATTTTCTAGTACAGTAACCCTAGAGAGAATAATAGGACAGATAAAATTAATAAAGAAAAGCTTTACTCCAACTTCATGTGACTTCCCTCAAGAATTAGTGTCTTCTTCTGATGGCACTTCTTCAGACTGATGGCCCAGACTGATGATGGCACACTTCCCTGTTCCTGTAAGATCGACTGGTGTATTTGTCAGGTTTCTCCAGAAAAACAGAATCAGTAGCAGAAAGATTGATTGATTGATTGAGTCATTCATTATAAGGAATTGGCTCATGTGATTATAGAAACCAATAAGTTCAAAACCTGGGGGGCCCAAGGAGAGCTGAATTTCCAGTTCAAGGCTGTCAGGCAGGAGGTGCCACTGTAGCAGATGAAGTCCAATGCTGCTGGCAGTGGGCTGGAGAAAGCTGTTACTCAAAGGAGGGTCAGTCTTTTGTTCTATTCAGGCCTTCAACTGAAGGAGGCCCATCCACATCCTGGAGGGCAATTTGCTTTACTCCAGTCTAGCAATTTAAAAGTTTATCTCATCCAAAAACACCTTCACAGAAACACCCAAAAGAATGTTTGACCGATTACATCTGGTCACCCTGTGGCCTAGCCGTGGTAACACATGCAATTAACCATCACAACTGGGGTTGAGGAAAAGGTTGAGAGCCAGTTAAAGAAAATATTATACTTGCATTTTGTGGACCTTCTCCAGGCCCCACTACTGTCCCTAAGTATGTATAAATCACACACACTTAAAGAAGGGCCTCAGTTTTCCGTTTGGAGCTAACTGTTCCTGCTTCCCCAGATATACCCTGGGGAAGGAAGGGCTGGGGGGGAGGTCGGATACTTCACACAAGACAGGACCAAACTGGGAAAGAGATACTGACTTGTGAAAGGGGATAAGTAAACGGGAATGAATGACAGAGGAGCCAGGTACAAAAAGGAGGAGGGGAAAAATACTACAAAGGATTTGTAGAGTTTTAAAACAACTTTGTCTTTGGCAGGTGCCTTAGAGAAAGAGAAAGCAATGGGTAAGTAAGCCACATGTGGGTTATCATCAGATTGTGTCATTGATTAAAAACGTATTTGAAGAAAAGGAAACATGGTTTGCCTTAGAGTGGGGAAAGTTCAAAAGGAGAAGAAAAACAAAACAAAACCCTCTTAGAGGGGAACACTGACTCCATTTCCCGCTAAGCTGCTGCAGACAGAACTTGGAGTATCTTAGAACAAGCGGCAGCTCCCAGACCCGGTTCCCCAGAGTCAGGGTGAGCCAGCAAGCATTTGGAATGCCACTGGAGAGAACGAGCAGACCTGGTTAGACTGCAAACCCAAGCATGAACTCTCTATTTCGAGGACTGGTGGAAGCTATTGTCAATGATAATTAGATGACAGTTAAATGTGGGGAATTTGATGAAAAGATTTACAGTTGATGTCATAAGCACTTCTGAAATTTTAGTCCGTGTATGGCTTGGACTTTGCGGTATCAGTTTTATTCAGTGTTTATTTTCATAAAAGCTATATTGCTCTGATAGGCTAAGAATTTGACCATACTTTGTTATATAAAATATTCTGAATAGAGGATAAATTGCGTTATGACTATAAATAATTGCACTGATGTCCTGTTAGAATCTTTCTAAATTAGAGCCAAAGTAGAGAAATGAAGACATGTATGTAAAATGAACAACCTGATCACAAAAGCAACACTTTTATTTTTAATTAAGAAGCATCTAATTTATCTCTAAAGTAAAATTTTTAGCAGTTTAAATTTTCTCACTTGAAATCAGCGATTATAAATAGGCATTCCGTTTTCTAGAAACGCCTTTTCAGTGTTCTCTTTTACCAGGTGATTTGCTCTTTAGTGAAAATTTTACTTTCACATATTTAAATTTTGTTGCTGTTACAATTTTTCTTTTCTCTTCAATGATAAGAATAGTTGAAATGTACTTTAAGAAACATGAAGTATAATGAGTGGGGCTATGAGAAAAATCGCTGTATATAATTGTTTAAAATTGTTTAAAGCCTGTTCTGTGTTTGAAGTTTTGAGTTCAAATAATGCTGTATTTATTCTGACCTTCTCTTAATTAACCTTATAAGACAACTATGACTGGAACAAAGCCGCTGGCTGTCCTTGCCTTTTAAATATGGACCTCGTGGCCAGGGCAGATAAGCAGTTGTGCCTTCATGCAGCAGTTTGTGCCTCTTGTAATTGGGAGAAAAGCATCTAGAAGGTGCTTAGAAAACTACCATACTCTTGACTTTGTGTTGACACAAATCTGCAAGGAGCAGAAACTGGGGAGATAATTGTTTTGCTCAGCATCGGTAGCCAATCTTAAGAAGGAAGCAGATTACAAAAGATTAGTTCACTGGGAAGCTGCAGGTACAATAATGCCTTTCTTTATGCTTCGTTCTGAGCTTCAAGTCTCAGTGGCAAGCAGGGCTGTTGTGAACAGTTGTGTTGGTTGTACACTGCTCAGCCCTAGAAAATACCATTCACATGTTAATCTAAGGTCACCTACAAAGAAGAGCCAAAGAAATCACTGCCAGAACGAAGAGCTCCTAGGACTGTGTCTCATTCTAAACAGACCCAGAACAAAATGTAACAAGTGAGTCATTTCAGATTAAGATAAATAGCAATATGTGAGAAAATCATAAAACACGGGGGTCTTAAAATAGTTCAGTTTTGCTTTGCAGTATTCTTATTTCTTGTAATTAAATGGAAGACATATTTATGAATAATCATATTGACTATGTTTAGTGGTACTTTAATATTACATTAAATACCTAGAGTTTGCTCTTCTAATAATGATAATGGATTCGGCAGTATGTCTTTATTTCATAACCTTGAGATCTATACCTCTGAATATTAATTTAAAGTTTTGAAAAGTACTAATATAGCTTTCTCTGCTTCAGAACTTTAAAAAAACTAAGCAAGGTTAAAAATAATATACTTTCAAACACGTTTAATCTTTACCCATATATTTTAATAATTTATTGTTTTGTGTAAAAGAAAATGTTATATTTTGAGAATTTATCCTAACTTGACCTTTGGAATATCATTACATTTCTCTGGACTTCAGTTTACTCAGAAAAATGTGTCCGTGCTTACCGTGTGTTAAATTTCAGAATTGTTAGTCATTCTGAAAACAGCCAGGTGAGCACCATCTGGAGGCAATAGCATCATCTAGTGGTGATTACCTCGTATTACAGCCACAACTTCTTTTTTTTGCTTTTTTTTTTTTTTTTAATTAGCTTCAGATGTACAAAACAATATAACGTTTAGACATTTACACCCCTCACAAAGTGATAACCCTCCCAAGTCTACTACCCCTCTGACACCATACATAGCTATTACAGTACCATTGACTGCATTCCCTATGCTGTACTTGACACCCCGCAACTATATATACATATATATTTAATTAGAGTTGACATTCAGTATTATTTTACATTGGCTTCAGGTGTACAGGACAGTGGTTAGGCATTTATATAATCTATGAAGTGATCCCCTGGTAAGTCCAGTACCCATCTGACACCCTACGTAGTCATCACAACAGTATTGAGTGTATTCCCTGTACTGTATTTCACATCCTTGTGACTATTTTGTGACTACCGATTTGTACTTTCTAATCCCTTCAGCCCCATCACCCAGCTCCCCTCCCTTCTAGCAACCATCAGTTTATTTCTCTGTATTTATGAGTCTATTTCTGTTTTGTTTGCTCGTTTATTCCGTTCTTCAGATTCCACATATAAGTGAGATCATATGGTATTTACCTTTCTCAGTCTGACTTATTTCACTTAGCATAATATCCTCTAGGTCCATCCGTGTTGTTGCAAATGGTAAGATTGCATTCTTTTTTTATGGAAGAGTAATTAATATTCCATTGTATAAATGTATCACAATTTCTTCATCTAATTGTCTATTGACGGGCATTTTGATTGTTTCCATGTCTTGGCTGTTGTAAATAGTGCTGCAGTAAACACAGAGGTGTATATATATTTTTGAATTAGTGTTTTGGATTTCTTTGGATAAATACGAGGGAGTGGAATTGCTGGGTCATAAGGTAGTTCTGTTAATTTTTTGAGGAATCTCCATACTGTTTTCCATAGTGGCTGCACCAATTTGCAACCCCACCAACAGTGCATGAGGGTTCCCTTTTCTCCACATCCTTGCCAATACTTGTTTGTTGATTTATTAATGATATCCATTTTGACAGGAGTGAGGTGGTATCTCATTGTGGTTTTTATTTGCATTTCTCTGATGATTAGTGATGTTGAACATCTTGTCATATGTCTATTTATAGCCACAACTTTCAATGACAAATTATCTTCCCAAGATTTTGTAGCCTAATAGGACAAATTTTCTATTTAGAATCATTGAATATGTAAACCAAAAAGGACCTTAGAGATCAACTAGTCTAGTTCCCTCATTTTACTAAAAATAGAAAAGTTAGATGAACTCCAGACTTTATATATATATATAAATTTTTCCCTTTATTTTTTGTATAGCTTGACTTTTTTTTATTGAGGTGACAGTCACATAATGTAAAATGGTGCATTTTTAAGTGAACAGTTATGTGACGTTTTAGCACATACTTTATTCTTAAGCACACACTTAGCTCCTATTTAAAAATGAATCTTACTTGGTTAATGCAAAAAAATAAAAGAAAATAAAACAAAATGTATTCCTCATATATTAAACATACTTATTTATTTTCCTAATTGTTGAATTCTCAGATTGTCACTTCAGAGCAGTATTTAAACAGCAGGAAAGGAGAAGTGAAATGGTTTATCTGTCCTTCCAGATAGAGGAAATATGAAGTAGAAGAACAGTATTGAAAAACTAGCAGGTTTACCTTTCCTCCTATTTGCCTCTCTGTCTATCACGATATTGTTGAGTTTGTCTCTTACCAAATATTAGAGGTTAATCTCACTCCTAATTTCCTCTGAGATTGCTTGAATGTAAGACTTAATGATACAGTTCTGAAGCCCTGGGTATTTACAAATGGGGAAAACCTTTTATGTAATTTTTAATAAGAAATTCATAAGTTAACATTATTTTAAGTTTTCCATGTGTAGCATAATTTAGTACTCTTACAAGTATATAAATTTTGAATCTGGATTTTAGAAAGCAAAAGGGGCCTCCGTGCTTTGGCATTTAGACCCAGCAAATCTGTCTCTTCAGTTAGAGTCTGGCTAAATAAACAGCAATCTAATGGGAAACGCTGGGAGTGACTGCACTTGGAAGTGGTGGGGGCCCTGATTTGTTTGTGGCCCATGAGTTTCCTTAGAGTATTAGCATGTACAGGAGTGCCACAGAATATAAAACCTGCCAAGACTTTCAACTTCATTACTTCCCTGTTTTCAACAAGTACAATTTAATTGAACATTAGGCAATTTGATCTCTTTCACCTAATAAATCGAGCAAGATCAATAAACATAAATCCTGCTAATGATAGAACTGACCCTGGTGTGGCTGAGCTCATCAGCATTCATATTTATTACTCTCCCTGGAATTTTAGTCACAATTGCTTATTGCCGAACCAAGTACTTACCTGATGGGTAAGGTCGAAGGGAGTGTGTTTCATAACTTGCTTAGGGTTGCAGAAGGGCAGTTATAAAGTGGAAAGGACATGGTTTTGCAGATAGAGCAATTTAGGTTCAAATCCTTCACCTAAACTAAGACTTGACGCTATAAACTTTAATTTTCTTACTGGAAACAAAAGGAGCTAATTACCACTATTTTGTATGGTCGTTCTGAGACTTAAATGAAAAAGTATACGCAAAATACACAGCTCCTGGCACATAGGGGTGTCATAGTACATGTTGGCTCACTTTCCTTTTTTTTTTTACTATTCTTTAGCAGGAATCTAGAATAGCCACCATTTGCATGGTACTTTTGTTTCCCTAATGCTTTCTTATCCATTATGCAGTAGTCCCCCCTTATCCATGGGGGATACATTCCCAGACCCCCAATTGGATGCCTGAAAACACTTAGATAGTACTGGACCCTACCTATATACTACATTTTTTACTGTACATACATACCTATGATAAAGTTTAATTTATAAGTTAGGCACAGTAAGAGATTAACAATAACTAATAAAATAGAACAATTATAACAATATACACTGTGATAAAAGTTATGTGAATGTGACCTGTCTCCCTCTCAAAATATCTTAGTGTACTATACTCACCTTTTCACGTACAGGGAGTGCTTTATGGCTTCTCTCTGGTGTATCCAAATTGCCAGCATCACTACTCTTGCATTTTGAGGCCATTATTTAGTAAAATAAGGGCTACTTGAACACCAGCACTGTGATACCACGACAATCTGATAACCCAGACTAAGGGACTAATGAGTGGGTAGTGTATACAACGTGGATACACTGGGCAAAGGAATGATTCACATCCCAGGTGGGACCTTGCAAGATTCTATCACGCTACTCAGAATGGTGTGCAATTTAAAATTTATGAACTGTTTATCTCTAGAATTTTCCTTTTAATAATTTCAGACTCTGGTTGACTGCAGGCAGCCGACACCATGGGAAGTGAAACCACAGATAAAAAAGGACTACTGTCTGCCTGTGTCTCTCTAAGTTACCTTTTCTCCTCCTGTTTACCTGGTTGGCCTCCTTCCTGTACATGCTCACCTCCAAGGTGAAGCCTTCCCAGTTCTTCCTGGCTGACTCTAGTCATTACCTCTTCTGTGGCCCCAACAAGCTAGTGCACGTGTTACTGTGTACTGTCATGATAGCCGTTTTTCCTTCCAAACCCCGCCCTGCCTGCAGGATTCTCAGCCTCTGGTTAAATGAGTGAATGAGTCGGTGACTGAATGTAACAATGACTTGCCTTTAATGTCACTATGGCACAATACCATAATCCTGTTCAACAGACGAGGCTCGAAAAAAAAATCTGTCTAGTCCAAGGAACTACTGTGTTTCCCCGAAAATAAGACCTAGCCAGACTATCAGCTCGAATGCATCTTTTGGAGCAAAAATTAATATAAGACCTGGTCTTATGATATCATGCTAGATAAGACCCGGTCTTATATTATAGTAAAATAAGACCGGGTCTTATATTAATTTTTGCTCCAAAAGACGCATTAGAGCTGATGGTCCAGCTAGGTCTTATTTTCGGGGAAACCCAGTACCCAAATGGATGTCCAGTTCTATAGGGTATATGTACCGGTAACCCTGCCAGTGGAATCCTTTCTTTCACATTCCTTTCTTTATCTGTACTGGATGGAATGCTCTGTAAATGGTCAGCATTTTTCTAATTTCATAGATTTTGCTAATTTCAGTCCACAAAAAAATGCCTATTATACTGCTGGCTCAGCATGCACTGGGGTAAATAGTCGTTCCATTCTCCCTGTCTTCTCTCTCCATTTCCTGGTTTTGTGTGCGTATGTTTTCCAAGCACCATCATCCATTAATAACACATATGGGAACCTGTAAGAAAAACGCCTTTCTGGTCTAGAAATTTGAACAAAATAAGACCCACTTATTAATGCATAAGAATTGGTCCTTGTTTCTCCTACATTGGAAAATGGTGCAATTCAACCTTTAGAGCACTCAGTTTTTAGCCCTGATGTGTAGAGAACGAAATGCAGCCTCTTCGTTATTTCTAAAAGCAGCTGAATTTAATCTGCCTCCGGCAGAACTAAAACTTCACCTCCCAGTTTCCCCACATGCCAGAGTGGCATGGTGACATGTGACTGTCCAGACCAGCCCTGCAGATGTGTCTGTCATCAGGAATGGAGGTTTCCTGCCAGGATACAGTAATGTGCTTCCCATTGCTGCTGACAGCAGGGGCCCCAGACCCACTGGCTCCAGGGGGTAATTTTTAAACTTTTTTTTTTCAATTTAAAATTAAAATCAAAGCCCCATCTGTTACATGAATCTGCCATGCCAGGGAAATGAGTGTGATCAATGGCCTGGATCTTGTTTAGACCACTTAGTGACGGAGTCCCACACCCTCCCATGTGTGTCTTTCATAGCTTTGATCAAGAGCTTAGCATTTGTGCTTGGGGAGGTAGGGATTGCAGTGGGGGCAGGGGCTTTGAGGTGTGAATATTTCCATTTCCTATTCATTTCACATTCGTATTTGGCTAGATCCTGGATGGAACCATTGTATGATGTCTCAGAAATGGTATTTGCCTCCCAAGTACAAGCCCTGCTAAGCCAAGCTCCTTCGTACCAAACCCCAGGCAACTAGGTGCTTAATCATTATTGACGTGCATAAATAAAGGGTGTTTTGAAGTAGGAAAAAGACTCTGGGGACAGAATATATATGTTCATCTCCACATGTTGAGCAAGATGAAGTGACAGCCAAGAGATTCTTATGGCTCTCACGGGACGTTGTGCAAATAGTTCAGGGATCTACTATTGCGGGCTCCGTTCCCTCACCCAACCGTAATTCAGTGTCTCCAAGCTGTACTATAGCCATGACCCAGCCCTAGGGATAACCAAGACCAAACCTCCTCCAAGCCAGAATGAGTTCTGGTTGTGGCTTGGGGTTTGCTCAGAGGCCCAACATGCTGGAAATGTGTATGTGCCCAGATCCTAAAGAGGACACCTTGCTTAAGACCCATTAGAAAATGCTATTCTAGTTGCTCCCCTGAAAAATGGTAAGAAACCTACTCTCAACTTAACATATTTCTAATCAGTGCAGGCATATATAGTACGAAGACTTGTTGAACATTAGTTTTTCCCAGATACTTTGAGTTCTGTGGATCTATCATTGAAGTGTGCTGTTGCTCAGACTTAATCACCGCTCAACCAATTAATTGTATTTGCCAAGGCCGTCAATAAGTTTAAGCCTTATGTCTGAGATGAAAACTTTGTTCTCTGTTTCCTGAGTTAGAGTTTTTCTCCATGTATTAGAAAATTCCAGATTATCTTGCAGCAATATGTAAAGGCATCTGGAGACTGTGCTTTCATTGCTCTTAATTTACTGCATGGTCCTTTGCCCATTGACAACCACCTCTAAGTTTGGCTAACACTAAAATTTATATCAATCATTCTGATACTGTCTTTGAAAATCCTCATTTATTTCCAGATGTGCAGTAGGGACTTCGTGATTTGACCTATGAGAAAAATAATATAACCTCCATTTTCTTGGTGCTTCAAAATTTATGAACAGTACCATAACATTATCTCGTTTTTTATACGCCAGTAACACAGAGGTAGGCACACAGGAATTATTCCCATGTAACAGATGTGGAAACTGAGGCTTGCCCAGAATTGCTAAGCTGGAAAGGAAGTGGTGCAATCAGGACTGGAGCCCCACCTTCTGCTTCTAAAGCCCACGTTATTTCTGTTACTCCATCCTCACTTCACCCTTGACCCTGGCCAAGAATGAGAGCAGATGTGCACGACAGGCGAGGCAGCATGGATGGATTGGGATAGCCCCATCTGTGCTCCCAGAAAGAAAATAACTCAAAATGCATGTACTGGTGATGATGGAACCACAGCACATCTTCAAATACAAAAGAGAGTACATTTAATGCAGAAATGATGTTTTGATAACTGCCCAAAGCTGTCTTAAACTTTGGAATGTTAATGTGTTAGAGAAAGTAAAACAGCAAAGGACAGTAAGTTCTAGAATCACAAGAGAAGAAATGCATGGCTGGGGAAGAGAGGAGGGGAAGGAAGATAGGGCAAGGCCCAGAGGTCCCACCCCCGTTCCTGTCCTCTGCCTCCCTTTACCAGCCCATGTCAAGTCAGAAGCCTTCCTTAGGAGCATTAGGTGGTCCCCAAACCCAGCCTGCAGTTTGCTTTCTTGATGCCTTTGGGTAAGCTCTTTTGAAAATCAATCCAACATATCTTTTCCTGTAAATTCTACTCAACTATTTAATTTCAGGTCAAATGGCACCTTTTCCAGGAAGCTACTTGTAAGGATTTTACAAGAAAAGAGAAATCTGTTCCTCCTCTCACATTCAGACCCTTCCCTTTTGCAATACTAGATGGTGAGAGCTTGGAGGGCGGAGACCAACTCATTCCTTGGTGGAGGAGGCATGGTCTAGGGGAAGGGCATAGGCTGGAAGGTCACACAGCCCTGGGATGGCCCTGACTTGCAGTCAACAGCCCCAGGACCTCAAGGCTCGGTGAGACCACATGTGGGAGAGGAGCATGCTGAGTCATCTCTGGATTGAGTTTTGCAAAATAAGAACAAGAGTTCTTACTTTTTAAAAAAAGAATTTATTTTTAATATCTACTCTTGATCACAACTGTTGCTTGGATGTGAAATATTGAACAAGTCTCCCTTTCAGACGTACAACAAATACATATAAAAAGGCATGAGAGAAAATGACCTCAGCTCTTGAAACTTGTAAACATTTCAGCGATCTTGCCCTCGCAGGGAAATCCTTAATTCTTCTTTCTCAAACTTGAAGCAGAAGTGACAGCCATGTGTGTTCTCTTTGTTTGAAGTTGGTTTTTCTTTTCTTTTTTTCAGTCAAGGATCTTTTTCCAGGTTCAGCTATTTCCTTAATGAAATTAATATTTCTCATGAAATGGTTTCATGCCAAAGGTTGGGTTGTCTGGGGTGAGTTGTTCCTGGAGTGCTTCTGCGTGAGGAGAATTTTAGGAAGGGGCAACCATAATTCTACTCTAGCCAGTGGTGCATGGTCTTTTCTGGCCTTACACTTTCTTTGCGCAATACTAGGGGAGAGAGGGGTGTGTGTGTGTGTGTGTGTGTGTGTGTGTGTGTACACGCACTCAATGTTTGCACACACACACACACCTTTAACTACTTTAAGTAAGAGGATGAAAGACATCTTTTGAGCCTTCACACTGGTACCTTAGTGCTTTTCCTTAGTTTTGTATGTTAGAAGGAAACAAAAGAGAGAGCAACTCTTCCCCATCTGTGGTCCAGACAAGTGGCTGTTGTCTTGTGTGACTGCCCTGAGAGTGCCCCTCCAGTCCTGGGGCCACTGACCTGCACGTCACAGCTCTGGCAGAGCTGTTGAAATCCAAGGCGCCCCAGAATTTCCACCATCCGCTAGATAAATCCTTGGGCAACGTATTTCTATAAAACGTGCATTCAGAACATGAAACCATCCTTTCTAAAGCTTTCGTTTATAGACCTTCTAAATAACTCTGCTTCTACATACAGACGGGAGCCTGGGACCATGAAATACATGGAAAGCTCAGTCATCCCAGACAAACGGAGATCCAAGATCCCATGTGGGTCCTGTGAGGACTAAAAGAGAGTTTAGAAGTCAGGAAACCATGGGGGTGACCCAGCTTGGAAGGGGAATGTGGCCTCAGAAAGTGGAAACTGTAGATGAATGTATCAGGGAGCAGAAGAGGTAAAGACAAGAATTGCCAAGGACCTGCGATAGTTGTAGGAGAGGCAGAGTGTTACGTGTGCAAGCTGGAGCTTCACACTGCGTTCAGATCTGATGCTGTCACATACCAGCTATCACTTAACCACTCTGTGCTTCTGTCCCCTCCTCTGTAAGATGGACATGCTAATAGTACCTGTTCATACAATAGTGTGAGTGCTTTAGTGAATGAATGTGTGTTGAGTGCTTATAACAGTACCTGGCGCAGAGCAAGCATTATCGACTGTTAGCTGTTATTGTTACTGCTACCAGTACTGCACAGTGATGATGATCAGGCTATCACCTCCTTCATCATTACTAGAATACTCTTCAGAAAGACCAGCTCTTGAGTGCAGAGTTACAATACCACAGTAGCTACTAAATTCAAATGGTACCTCATAGCATCCTGGGTTAGTGGTTGTCTCTATTTCAGATCACCAGAGATACATAGTTTCCCTCACTAGTGAGTGAAAAAGCACCTGTCTGTAAGAATGAGTACTTTATACCTTGAAAATGTTTTGATAACATCCAATGGGTTCAGCTGAAGCTGTCCTTCCAACAGCACTCTCAGGTGGCTCATTTTTTTCAGTTCCTTACTCTCCTGGGATGTGTTCTACCAACAGTTCAGCGACTGTTTCTGGTTTTCAGTTTCGAATTTTATGTTCTAAAGCATTGTGTAGACGTATTGAGCTCCATGAAGAATCCTGCGACACCTTCCAGGACGAGTGGTGTGTGGGGTAGGGCACGCGGTGGACAGCCCTGGCAGATTTCTGTTGCCCGGAGCTGGGGGTCAGTGCTCTAGGTGTGAGCAAACGTTGATGGTGTGTCACAGTCCTCACTGTTTCCTTCTCAGATGACTATGCCCAGCTGTGTAACATCCCCATCGCAGGAAGCCGGCGGCCATATGGACGGGATGCCTTGGTTGACTTCAGTGAACAGTATGCTCCAGAAGCTGACCCCTACTTCATTCAGGACCGTAAGCAAAATGCCTCAGTCACTATGAAACTAAATTGTGGTTAAAGATTAGTCAGTGGTTCTCAAAACGTCACCCCTGGGAACTTGTTAGAAATGCAGATTTTCAGGCTGCACTCGAGACCTGCTGAATCAGAGACTCTGGGGTAAGACCCAACAGTCTGTTTTACCAGCCCTTGGGGTGATCCTGAGATGTCTCAAGTTTGAGAACCCTGAGATCAGATTATTTGTCTCACGGGCAGAGATGCTGTTATGTTCACTGTCTTTAAAGTAAATTATTGTTAGCATTTCCATAACAAAAATCATCTTTTTACCCACTGAGTAAATGGGTTTGAGGTCCAGGGTTTTCTTGAAGGCCTAGTTAGAATTGTAGTCTTCTTTTGTACATGGAAATGAACAAAGGTTAACTATACCGAGTTGATCTTTGCAAGTATTTTAGAGTAGAAAGTAAAAAAAAAAAAAAAAAAAAAATTGCTCTGTCAGAAATTAATTTTTAGAATCCACTCATGAGGGTCTTTATTAAGTAAGAAATTATGTGTGGCAGTTTTTCCTGGATTTGCAAGCAGAGTTTTCTTGTGGGAGGTGGAGTGTGCATGTCAGAAAGTAAATGTGTGACGCTATACAACTAAGCAGCCTAGATGAGGAAGCCACACAAGCTAAATGTTTCTATGGAGGAAACCAGAGCTTTTAAATATAGACTGACTATTTGAAGTCTGAAAAACAGGACCATGCAGAATGCAATAGTCGTAGATTCTAGGTTGTGTTACTTTAAGAACGGGAATAGGGAAACACAGATTCCAGCTGCCTCATCCACGTTACTTATGCAGAGGCCCCCTTCACAGCGTGAAGTCCTCTGCTCCAGGTTTTCAAGACAGGGAATCCTTCTTGACCAGGGAGTCAAGGTTAGGACTTCGAAGATGCTGCTGAATTACAAAATACAATGAAGTGTTTTGCTTCCTTTGGGCCCTGACACCTGTGCACTGACACACTAGCCATGACCTAGTCCCTGAGGAGCAATGCAAGCTTTGTGGTTGCATTTGGATCTACTTCAATTCTGAGTAAAGGAATTTTATCTTCCTTCCCTATTCCTTTACCCTTTTCTTTCCCCTCTCCCTCCCGTACTTTCTTCTTCCCTCCCTTTCTTCCTTTTGTTTTTTGGAGGGTGCAGTATATTACTCATCCAACAGATTTAAGAGTGCTTTAAAATTTACATGAAAACAGCATTCTGTTCATTCAGCTGGGTTGATTGACACACACACTATGTGACCCCCCAACCCCAGGTCTAGAACATGCCAGCATCCAGAGGCCCTGCTGTTCTTGCCCAGTCCCCCACCCATGCACAACTTCATGAAATGTGCCTAAATATACTGACAGCTATAAGACAGTGCACTTATGATTTCTACACTTCTCTGTGTATGTGTTGTAAATCAACAAACATTTACCTGAAAAAAAGGAGACAAAGGAAAAGAAAGGAAGAAATATTAAGGTTAAAAGAAATCCGAAATACCAGGTTAAGTCTATATACCTCTCTGACACTGTCCCATATGTAGCTTATGTGTGCAGCCTCTATCGCAGTATAGTTTAGATTCCAGGAATTTTAATGTTTAAATGTTCTGGCTTATGTATCTTTTTTATTTTTTTTTTAATGCTGACATTGCCTTAAAACTCTTTTTTAAAATTCACTACAAATGTTAAGAAAAACATGTTGGTGTCACATCCACTTCTTAATTAGCAACATAGGAAGTTGAAATGCAGTTCCAAGACCTCCAAGTTTGACTCTAATGGCCTTTAAATTTCAGACAAGTTCCGAGCAATAGCTCCTCCTTCCCCGCCAGGAGCTAGAGCTTCTAGCCCCGCTAAAGAAAACGATCGTATTGGGTGACAGAAACATAGATGGGAGGCTAAGTTTTCTTACCACCTTTATGATTCACCATCTCTTGCTTTCTGGTGGGTTAAGAATGCTGAGCTGATAGCTGGTGGTACCTTCAGTTAGGGAAGTATTTAAAAAACTGCAATTTCCTAGAGCAGAGATCAACTTTTTCTTATAAAGGACCAGATGGCAAATTTTTTAGACATGGCAGCCATACTATGTCTGTTGCAGCTACCCGATTCTACTATGGTCTCATGAAAACAGCCACAGACCATGCATCAGCGAATGGGTGTGACTGTCTAATAGAATTTTTATTTACAAAAATGAGGCAGCAGGCCAGATTTGGAGCAGGGGCTGCCCAGTGCTGACCCATTTTAGAGTCCTGTATATTTCGGAGAGTCTACGTGATGTCTGTATAGGAATTTCAAATTTAGTTTCATGTTTTAATTTCTATAATAAAAAATAATTTTACTAGTCACAAAGTCAAAATGATTTTGCTGTGATAACTGGAATTTGAAAATATTTTCATAGATTAAGACTTTATTTTCTTAAGTCAGTATTTCTCAAACTGGCTGTGGGGATCTGCTGACATATTCTTGATGACCTTTAATATTTTGTCTCCTTTAAAAGTTTTTAAAACGGCCTGTTGTGAATGTATTACTAAAATTTTTAAATCCCTGAGGTAGACTTGACAGCCCTGAGTAAGAGATGATATTTTGCTGCCCCCTGCAGTTCCACTGGAGAATTACTTCAAAGGCCAGAGAGCGTTCTAGCCACATTTTGATTTTTTTCCCCCCCCAAGCTAATACGTGGTGAGATTCAGAAAGAAGGTGGGGAAGGGATGCGAGGCCACATCAACAGTGTGTTTGAGTCACCATGGCTTTATATTTACAAGTTTCTTCTCTCAAAAGAAAGCTAAACACTCCCAATGCTGGGTTAAATTGTTTTTATATTACTAAACTCTAGCTCTGAATTAGCTTAAAGATATCTAAACTATACAAAGAGCCAAACAAGAGCTTCTTTGTTTCTATACAAAAAGACTTTTGGTTTTCTAAACACAAGTATGATGTACTTTTCTCATTTATCAGGATGTTTTGAGTCCCTTTTACTGCCTTTATCCTTTGATCCCCCAAGAGCCCTTTTGTCAGGCTCATTCCAAAGCCAGAGCAAACAAACAGACTTGCCAGAGTGAGGCCAGAGTTCTTTCCACTCTCCTGGGAACTCCAAGGGGAATAGCTCTGCCTTAGACTCTCCTGGGTCTTCTGAGCAAATGTCTCCTGAACTCAGATAAATTCCATTGTTGGTTCCATCCTGAAAGATGTTCTGACATTTGGAACTTTAGATAAAAAACTTTTAATAATGAAAGGCAAAAACAAAAAAAACATATTTGCTTTATCATTTTAAGTGACTTTAATCTAGAACATCAGAATTCAAGCTATGGGACTAATCTGTACAACACATATAAAGTTTTAACATGTAATGCCTAATATTGTGTTGCAGATATATTCAGTATTAAATTTTGATGTTAACTTGAAGAGGTCTGAAATGTGTCCATCTGATGAACCATAAGCTTAATAATGATACAAGTGTATAAAATGGTGTTTAGAGGGTGAAATTTTCTAACTTGGCTTCTGCCCTTTCCTTTCCAGGTTTTTTAAATAGCTTTGAGGAGTTGCATGCTGAGGAATGTGGCATCCTTAACGGGTGTGAAAATGGCCGCTGTGTGAGGGTGCAGGAAGGTTACACCTGCGACTGCTTTGATGGGTATCACTTGGATATGGCCAAGATGACCTGTGTTGGTAAGAATGATGTGTGTCGTATGGGAAATAAGTCTTTCCCTGAGATGCCCTGTGTTCAGATCTCATATAATCGAGTCCATTTAAGACAGTTTTGCAGAGTTTCAGTTTGACAAGATGAAGACATTTCTAAAGATGGATGGTGGTGATGGTTGTACTACAAGGTAACGGTACTTAATGTCACTGGATTATCCACTTAAACGTGGTTAAGTTGGTCACATTTATGTTCCGTATACTGTACCACAAGTTTTAAAAAAAAAAAATAGAGTTGATATCTCATTTAAGAATTCACGTAATGGTACATAGAGAGGAAAGGCCAGAATGTTCCAGGGAATTACTTTGACTCTTAAATTTAGTTTTTTGACTACGCAACGAGCAATGTTTTCTCTGAATACCTGACACAAGCATAAGGGAATATAGATGTCTGAAAAAAATACAGCTTCCATGGTAATCATTTCAGAAAAATTTCCTCCTAAAACTCTCTCTCGTTGCCTTTCCTCTCGTTTTTAAAAGAACACTAGCCGAACATTTATCCTTCTCCGTGTGAGCAGGTAATGATCCTCCAGGTTGGCTTCCAGGGCTTGTTGGCCTCAATGCGAGAAGGCCCGTAACTTAAAGTGGGGTGTTTTTTTTTTCTATTTTTTGTGGCCCGTCTCCCTTCTGGAGCAGTCCCTTTCCCTACTGCAGTTTTGTTAGTCTCAATCTGTGGTAGGTCTGGAAAATAGGTAACCTGGGTTATTACAGGTGTTTGAAGTGCATACGAGCCTTTCTTTCCTGTGGAAAGAAACCTGAGAGGGTCACTTAAAGCTTAAGAGGGGCTGCTCAGAGGGCTCTCTGCTCACTGGTTTGGTTCTTAACTGTATGGCTCTTGACAAATCTAACTGTTCTCCTATACCTGTGGAAAAGAAAGTAGAAGTAGGATAGTTAGTTCTTCCAGCTTCCTTGAGATTTGACTATAAAATGTCAGGGCAGCCAATTTTTCCTATTGTATGAAAGACTAGGGAAAGAAATTCTAGAACCTCCCTGATAATCTACCTTTGTAAGATCTAGAAAGTCTTACTTATCTTGCATGTGACTGAAACCGACATTAATGGGAAAGACTATACAGTTTCCTGGGGGGAGAGCTGAGAAGAGCCAGGTTGTGTTCAGGCCGAATGCCATGATGCCTCAGGTAAGGTGGGGGTTCCCTTTCCTCACAGACTGTATCACAGGTTGTTTACCTGCATGGTTTGGCTTATTGCAGATGTAAATGAATGTGATGAGTTGAACAACCGGATGTCTCTTTGCAAGAATGCCAAGTGCATCAACACGGAAGGCTCCTACAAGTGTGTGTGTCTGCCAGGCTACGTACCTTCTGACAAGCCGAACTACTGCACCCCGTTGAATACTGCCTTGAATTTAGAAAAAGACAGTGACCTGGAGTAAAAGAGAATCCACATCACCTAAGCCCATATCCTCTGCACTGTGTAAAGGAAAAGAGAGAAATGTATTATACGTGAGACATTGCACCTAACACAGAATGTCGGACATAACGGAAACATCACAGAGTCGCATATCCTCGGAAGAGAACAAAAGGATTCAGCGTGAGCCTGACTGGTGTGACAGACCAAATGGACATCTCTCTGAAAAACCAGTATATATAGTCTGTTCATATGTAAAATTCAGTGGAAAAGAGGCAGAACAGTGCTGTTATTTTTAAACTATTGCTTGATTAAATTTGGCATTTAAATAGTGGTGGAAATATTTTATATAATTTTCATTTTTTGGTTGTGCAGTTCCTTGGCTACTGTTTTTCTTCAGATTTTTTTTTTTTTAAATCTCAAGTGCACAAGTCTTTGATAAAATATTGTTAAACTGTATTGTAAGTATTGTTACACAGGGTTATGCTATTCCTGGTCTGGAACATTGTTAAAATCCAACTTGTCTGTCCTGTGGAGCAGGCAGTGATTTTGCTTCAAAACTTTTACACACATTTGGAGAAAAGTACTTTATATTTACAGTGTATTGTCTGATTGTAATGTCCATTCTTAGCCAAGCTGCTAGTAGGTGTCAGTTGAATCCCTTTCCTATGTTGAAATGGAAGAACTAGTGAAATTACATTAGTATTCATAATGTATAAAGTAAGCCGAGCAAAATAATTGGAAAACTTGATGGTCCCAGTATATTTACATTGTATGTTAAAATTAGCTCACCTTTTTTTTAGAAAAAAAATTTTCTACCTGATTTCCAAACCGTATATGGCTCTTTATCTCTCTGAACCACAGAGTTGAGCCATGTTTGATGTGCCTTTAAGTCTGTAACGTCATTCCATGCCACTCTTCTCTTTTTTATCCTCCACCCCACATTGCTCCTAAAACTCCACTAGCACTTCCCCATGGTTGGGTCTTTGTTGACGTATCTACCTAGACTGCTACTTTTCTCCCCACTTCCCCCCACCCGTTTGCTCACCAGACTCATCCCTTTTCATCCTTCAAGTATGTTGTCACTTTAGGAAAGCCTTCCCACTGTAGGTAGGTTTGACATTTTCCTTGATACTGGACTTTTCCATTATAGCACTTGTAATAGTTATTAATGTCTGTCTGCCCATTAGAACGCATGTTTCATGAGAACTGTGTCTAATTCATTTTTGTATTCAGCCCCACTTTCATTCCCACCCCATCCCCATTTATTACAATCCTGTGTACATGGTAGGTACTCAATAAACATTTGGTGAATAAAAAAATTCTACCTGACAGTAATTGTCAATGAGTACATGTGTATAAGTTGTATCTCCCGCCACCTTTATTTTTACAGTGGTTCTCTGTTGATGTAGAGTTTTTTGCTGGCTAGTGATTAAATTTGTTAGATACTGTAAAAGACTGAATTGTGTCCCCTCAAAATTCATATGTTGAAGACCTAATCCCACACTGACCCAGAAGGTGACTATGTTTGGAGAGACGGTCATTAAAGAGGTAATTAAGGTTAAATGAGGTCATTGGGAGTGGGCCCTAATCCAATATGATCCGTGTCCTTATAAGAAGAGATTAGGACATAGACACACAGAGGAAAGACCGTGTGAAGACACAAGAAGAAGACGGCCATCTACAAGCCAAGGACAGAGGCCTCAGAAGAAATCAACCCTGCCAGTACCTTGATCTCAAACTTCTAGCCTCCAGAACTGTAAGAAAATAAATTTTGTTGTTTAAGTCACCCAATCTGCAATACTTTGTTATGGCAGCCCTAGCAAACTTAACATAGGTACATATCTCAGGAAGAAGGAATAGTAACTTTCAAAATTCCACATTCACAAGCATGCACTTGCTTTATAACTTAAACTGAATTTCAGAGTCCATTTTTTACTTCATAAAACATCTGAGTTAAAAACAAAAACAAAAAACTATGGGCATACCCAGCAGAAAATCTCCCAATTTAACATTTTCCCGAAAGATAGGCTTTTGGTTTTTAATACCTGCAGTAGGCAGAATAATGGCCCATCAAAGATGTCCATGCCCTATGAATATGTTACCATATATGGCAAGTGGGAGTTAAGGTTACAGATGGAATGAAGGTTGCTAATGAGCTAGCCACTAAATTTGTGATAGCTCATTGCAGCAGCAATAGAAAGCTAAAATAATACCTAAGCACCATAAAACGTACCTATCTCTCGCACATTTTTTCAATTAATGTTTATATATAGGAGAAACTTATATCCTCAACATACTGTGTTCAAAAGGTCTTGAGTAACCTAAAATATAAGAGTTAGAAGTACACAGATGTTTGAAAAGCATAAAGACTCTCAACAAAGTGGATGGAAACCAGGATATTGCTGGCACAGAGGCCCACCGTGTCATAATCAGCTGGTGACCAGCCACTAGCTCACTGTGGAGATGCTTGTCCTGAATGCATTTCCACAGTGCTTTCCATGTGTGTCTAGCCCTTGTTTTTACCTGGTGTTGTGTGAGTCTCGCCCCCCCCCCCACACCAAAAAAATAGAGCAAGTGTCAAAAACTGAAAAGCTATGTGAGTGCATGAGAGAGAAGAGTAATTAGAATGGAAGAGAAGATACTACTGCACACAAAGCAACTTTGTGAAACCTCACTGACAATCAAGAAGAGATGTTTTAAGCAGCTCACATTCCAATGTGGTTTTACTGTGTTTTAGTTGTGTTTTTAGAAAATTGGTTGGGGGACTTTGGTTGGGGAGTATCATAAATCCTGTTAGCATTTTCCCACAGAACAATTAATTTTTACAAATTACTAACATTAAGCAGGAGATGTCTGCATATATAATGATAACACATAGCTTTAAGTACAACTTCTGATATTTTTGCGTTAAGTTTTGTTACATAAATTTTGCTTCATAGCCCTGGAAAAAAACATTTTGTTTCTGGAATACATACAGTTCTTTTAGCTCCTTTCAGTAGTTGCTGCAATTTTACTTTTAAAAGCCCAGTTGTCCTCCAAACTGCAGGTTTGAGATTCTGTGGCAGTGGTCCTAATCCATTGCCGTGAAGAGATAGCCTCCTATTACAGGCATTCTATTCATTCATTATACTAACTATGTATAATCCATTGTGCTAACACATGTATTGTCCAGCTGCCTGAGTAAGAATCAGGTCTCTGTCCATCCGTAGAACAGGTCTCCTTACCTTAAAATACCAACAACTAATAACATTCTATTGTCATAAAAATAAAACATTGCTCCAAAAAACACTAGATATGGCTATCTGATTTAAGCCTGTGCAGCTGGATGTTATAATCTTGAAATCTGCCATGTTAGCTGAAATGAGCAAATCCAGCAAACCAAACCCTTATTCAGTATATCAAAGTTGTTTTACACAATTTCATCATTCATATTTCTCTTTAAAAATGTTTATACATTCTAAAGAATTTAGCTTCAGTATTCTGACACACAAAGGACTAACTTTCTTACTCTAAAATGTACTTGAATTCTGGTAAATCTTAATGTCCCTATATTGGCAGAAATTGACAAACCTGATGTGCTTAAGAAATGAGTCATGAGCATTTCATTTGGGTCAACAGTTCAAGGAAACAGTTCCTAGGCATGTCGATACTACATTCCCCTGCTTGTGGGGACAAACTATAATTTTGAGTTTAGGAATTGTTCTAATACCTTGCAGCATTAAAACACTATGATTCTAATACTCTCTTCAACTTTCAAATAAGAATGATTTGAGTCTGTACTAGAGCATCTATGAATTACTGCTAAAATCTTGAGTAAGAAAAAGAAACTAAAGATAGCTGTCACAGATCAATAGCAAAGCAATGAGTAATCACAATTATGAGAAAAAAGGAATAAGGGCAGGTATCTGCAGAGTGCAGGAATAAATCAGTCTGATCAGACAGTAGACACTGCTCCGTGAAAAGAGCTCTCTAATTTAGGGTAAAACACTGATAATCACAGGAATGTGAGATTCCCCTAGCCAGCTGTCACCTGTCGTTGAGAGTGTATGAGGGCCCTCACTGGTGGAGCAGAAACTCACCTCCTGTGGGAAATCACTGCTTCTGATAGAACTTGTCCAGTAGAACCCTCTGCAATGATGGAAAGGTTCTACATGTGAGCTGTTCAGTGTGATAGCTTGTTTGTACCAGGCATTGTGTTTGACTCTGGGACTATAAAGATGAGTAACTTGTAGTGTTTGACCCACAGCTAGCTCAGAAGACAGACGTGAACCCAACTCATCATACCTCAACCAGGTAAGTAATCCTATGGAAGCTAGAACCCCATGTTGTGGGAACAAGGAGGAACCAGATGATCGTGGCGGGGGGGACGGGGGTGGGGCAGGTGGAATGGGGGGGAGGAGTAGAAGCCCTAGGGAGCAGGTGAAATAATTGCAATTTCATAGGTCTTAAATTTCCCTAGGAAAAAGAATAGAGAGCACTAACATAGTCACTTCACCTGTCCCTTGCTATTTGTTACAGAAAGTGCAGCCCGTCTTACATAAAGCATGCTGGACTTGGCATCTTAGAACACCTACCTGGGTCCGAATTTCTGGCTCTTCCACAGCCTGCTTTCAGACCTCGAACGTCTCTCTCTATCTCTTGTACCAGTTGTCTCGTCAGTCAAGTGAACTGTAAGGTCCCTGCTGTATCAAAAATCGTCTAATTATTTGATTTCCCTTTTCTCAAACTGTCTTCTCTTTCCCAGCCTGATTTCTTGTCTTGGTAACTGTGATCACATAAAGGATTCATTACTTTTAGAATGGCTTCACAGAGTCACAGTCTAGCCAATCTCTGGGAAAATCTCTGCAAAGCAGGGTGTTTCTATGTTCCATAGACGCATAAGAGCAGGTGGCAACTTCTCCAACAATACGCGGGCATTCTGCAAATTAGAGCTTCAACATTTTGCAAGACTTGACGTGAAAAAGATCAATTAGATTGTAAATCCACTGGCATCATGACAAGAAATTTCAACTTTACATTTGCCAATATGAAAAAGGAAGAGCTTCTTTAAAAACAATTTTAAATGTCTTTTAAGTTTCTGAATGATTTTTAGAAGATTTAAAAGTTTCAGCCATCTATTTTTGCAAAGTTTTCACTGATGGTGACGGTGAAGCATCTGAGAGATGAAATTCAAAGTCTTGATCAGGAACTGCAAGTAGTCATTTAAAAGATAAAACACTTTAAAAAGTTTTTAGGTACAAGTTCAAGTTTCTTAATAAAACTTAAAAAACGTTCTGTTAGGAAATGTTAGAAAAATTCTTCAATGTTTAATATTATACCTGCTACATGTTTAATTTTTCTTAAAATGATTATATAATGTACAGAAGTTTTAATTAATTTTTTCCATCAAGCTCTACTCAGAGGCCTCAAAATCCTACCTTTTACCCCAGTATGTCAAATATCCTGTGAAACAGGCTTTTTGCCATCATGTGAAATACACTGGGAAGCCTTATTTCAGGAATATAGCTGTGGGTGGAACCAATCATTTTATTTAAGAGTTACCTTTCCCCCATTGATCTATAGAGACAGCTCTGTCATAGACCAATTTTCCACCTGTGTGTGGATCTATTTCTGAGCTCTCTGTTCCATTCCATCATTTTTGGTGTATCTCTGCATCAATTCCATACTGTTTTCATTATTAGAGCCTTTCCTTAGGTCTTCATTTCTGGTAAGGTAAATTTCTCACCCTCCTTCTTTTTTTAGGAGTAAGTTCATCCTTGGCTTTTTTAAAAAAAAAATAGGCTTTATTTTTTTTAGCAGTTTTATGTTTATTGAAACATTGAAGGAAAGGACAGAGCTCCTAGAATACCCTGTCACCCCTTCCTGCCCCCTTTTCCCTGTTAAACACCTTGCATTCATGTGATACATTTGTTCCAACTGATGAGCCACTATTAATATATTGTTAGTAACTATTGTAGTTTCCTTTAGGGTTCACCCTTTTTGTATTATGCATTCTATGAGTTTTGAAAAACGTATAGCATGTATCCCCCATTACAAAATCATATAGAACACTTTCGCAACCTTCCAAAGCTCTGTGCTCCACATATTCACCCACTGCTCTTTTTCACTGTCTCCATAGTTTTGCCTTTCCCAGAATGTAATCGATTCACCTACTAAAGGACACCATGGTTGCTTCCAACTTCTGGCAATTATGAATTAAGTAGCTATGCATGTGCAGGTTTTGGGGTGGGCATAAGTTTTTAACTCGTTTGGGTAAATAGGAAGGAGTGCAATTGCTGGATCATATAGTAAGAGTATGTTTAGTTTTGTAAGAAACTGCCACACTGTCTTCCAAAGTGGCTGAACTGTTTTGCATTCCCAGTAGCAATGAATGAGAATTCCTGTTGCTCCACTGCCTTGCCAGAATTTGAGGTCACTGTTTTGGATTGTCAACATTCCAGCAGGTGGGATTTCATTGTTTTCATTTGCAATGTTCTAATGACAGATGATGTTGAGCATCTTTTCACGTGCTTATTTGCCTGCTGTTTATCTCCTTTAGTGAGTTATCTGTTTAGATCTTTTGTCCATTCTTTTAAGTGGGTTGTTTTCTTATTGTTGATTTTTAAGATTCTCTGTATACTTTGGACGCCAGTCTTTTATCAGATAATATGTTTTGCAAAGATTTTTCTCCCAGACTGTGGCTTGTCTTTTGTTCTCTTAAACCCTTTGCTTTATATATACACTTTAGAATCAGCTTGTCAAAGTAAAAACAAACAAAAAATAAAACAAAACCCAGAAACACCATGTTGGGATTTGATTAGAATTAGATTGATTCTATAGGTCAGTGTGGGGAGAAATAACATCTTTACAATATTGCGTCTTCTGGTCCATTACATTTATTTAGATTTTCTTTAATGTCTGTTAATAAAATTTTCTAATTTTCTTCATAAAGATTTTACAAATATTTTAGTAGATGTATTCTTAAGTATCTTATTTTTGTTGCTCTTGGAAATATCTTTTTAAAATTTTTATATGTAATAGTTTGTTTCTGATGTATAGAAATACAAGTGACATATACTGATCACAAACGTGCTAACCTGTCTTCTTAATTTGAACAATTTATCCTTAAATTACTTTGGGATTTTCCTATGTCTTCTGTGAATAACAACAGTTTTGTTTCTTCCTTTCCAGTCCTCATATTTTTAATTATCTTGTCTACTGACCTAGGAAAGACCTCCAGTACAATATTGAATTGCAGTATGGTGACAGAGGCATCTTAATTTTAAAGAAAAATCTTTTTATTGTTGTCCTATTTAATATGATGCATGCATAAGTGTACGAGTGTGAAGTGGGTGTTCCTTCACGTTTATTTTCCTGCTGTGTGTTTGTGCGGTTTTCTTACTTTACTGACTCCTTTGGTTACTGTATAGGAAAGTGTTCTTATGTATTCTGTCGTGCTAGTTGATTTGTATTTGTTTTTGTAAAACTTTATTCTCATTTATTTCATGTTGTGATTTACTTTCGGTTCCCAGTATTCATTGAAAGATTGTATTGATATCTATTTATACAGTATTCCATGTGGGAAATGGGATTTCATTTATCAGTAAATTTGTTTTTTCTGTAGACTACTCAGTACCGAAAGTCACTAATACTGATATATTTCATTTTAACCATATGACTTTATATTTTTCAGGGTTAGTAGAATATTACTGCATAACTTTATAACCAATGATTTTCCTCTGGACTCTGTATATAGTATACTGTATCCAGAACCACTTAAAATCTCTTTAAAATAAGTGAGATGAAAACTATTTCAACTTTTCCCTCCATATTCCCCCCACCCAAAGATTTTCTTTTAAAACTGGCATGTCTTATCTGCCAGTAAATACAATATATATTGACCTTTAATGGATGCTAGCTGTGTGCTTTGGTCTTCATACACTTATGAATTATATAAGTAGAGCTTGCACAGAATTCTCTGGAAGCAATTTTTTTTTTCTTTTGTTTTTTTTGGTCTGGGCCAGTCCTTCGAAGCCAGTAGCTCAAGCTAGTGGGCACAAGCAAAGCCTTGTGGTCTCCTGAACCCCTAGCCATGAGCACCTCTACAATGGACTACAAACCTGCAGGAAAAAGGAAACAGAGATCTGGGTAGTATTTGCTTTTAGTGTCAAAGAATGACATCACTGCCAGAGATTATGACTTTGGACAAGCTGGTGGGTGGGCTTGACTTTACAGCACAGAAAGGCCAAACCTTGGTTCACAGGCCACATTATTAGTGTACAGAGAATACTATACGTATGTTTTTTATAGTAGGAAATATGAATACTTTTATGAGCTTCATGCAAACTGGATGGTGTTCATCAAGTCCAAAAAGTGCTCTATACAAAACTATATGATATGCTTGGGCCAATTTTTTCTTTTATTCTAAATTTTGTAATAAGAATGTTCTTTTTTTTTTTTCTTCCAGTGGATTGGCAAAGGCTCTTGCTTGGTTAAAAACCAATGAGTTGGGGTTTGGCCAATTCCCTTTTTTATTTCCATCATCCCTAAACAGTCAATGTAGGAGCTCACGTTTATAAGAGCACTGATAAAAAATAAATAAGTAAATAATTTGGAAATGTCCGATAGGGACTGAAAGTGAATCAGTGAAGTTCACTCTCTGTAAAGGTATGTATATGGGGTGGGCTGGGGAGACCAGGGCAGGAGTTTGGTGTGTCATCAAGACGAGGGCTTTAATGGGTACATTGAGTACATTCTTAAAGTAAACTGGTTGTTATAGAAGTTTATGATCTTCAAGACCACAAGAGGACCAATTAAAGTTATTACTTTAAAATTGGGAAATCATAATATAATTTTTATAAGTTAATGTTGCAGGTCAATCCGCAAACTTGAATGAATAGCATTTGAGACTTTGCTGTAGAAAACAGAGATTAACTGGGCTTTGTCCCGTATTTGTCTGAGAGGAACACCACTGGATGGCAGTAAAAATCCTTGGATTTCCCTCTATTCTCATTCTTTTTTTTTTTCTTCTTTTTTTCCTACTCATTATCTAGTCCTTCTTGTCCACTTTAAAATGCCACACTTTTAGAGTTAATTTTTACCAGAATACCTTAATGTGAACACATATGACGTGTTAGGCTCAAGTTCAAAAATGAAAAAAAAAAAAGGAAAAACAATTATAATATTATAGTCAAAACTGGATAAAGAAATTTGAATGACCGCAAAAATCAGGTAAACCCCTCATTAGTTAAGTTCAATACTCAATCAGTGTCATTTTTAAATCGTCAGGTCCAAAGTGATGAGATATTGATTACACAATGTCTCATGGGGACTTCAGACCTCTAAACACTGGGGAGAATAATGGTCTCAAAATTAGGACACATGCATTATTTTTTTACTGGTTACCCTCAGAATTGAATGAAATGTTATATAATCCCCAGAGTGGACTTTCAAAAGAAGACTCACAGGCACTCAAAATTTTCCATATCCAAAATTGAACTTGCTAACTTAATTTTCAAGGTTATTCATTTATTCAACAAATATTAATTGAATGCCTACAGCCTAGGGCTGAGCTTTGGGAATATAACAGTACCCAGGACAGACAAGGCCCCTGCTTCCAAGGAGCTCGGATGTTCCCTGCCTCATCTAGTTGTCCAACCCAGAATCTGAAAGTCATCCTACCCTCTCCCCACCATCTCCCACAGCCAATCAGTAGCCGGTATGACTGATTCTACATTGTAAATATCTCTGGATTCCATCCATATCTCATCCTTCTCATTTCCTCTACTCTGGTCTAAGCCATCTTCCTATGGCCACAACCTTTTTTCTAACTGGTGTCCCTGCTCCTATTCTTGCCTCCCTCCAATTCACTCTCCACGGAGTAGCCAGAGTGATGTTTCAAAACTATAAACCTGATCAAGTCTCTGCCCTATATAAAGCCAATTTAGTTGCCTTCCATCGTCTTCCAGATAAATTTCAGTATGTCCCCTGCTTACATTCTCAGACTCATGTCATATTCTCTTTTGCTGTCTGCACTCTAATCACCAGTCACCCAGTCACAATAAACTTCTTTTAATTCCATGATTGTAACTCACTGTTTCTTCCTTTGGGACTTTCCCACAATGTGTTCTTGTTTGGAATACTCCCCTTCTTTTTCGCATCAATACTCCTTGGTCTAAGTGCACATTTGGGTGTCAACTTAACTGTCACTTTTCAAAGGATACCTTCCTTGACCCAGTTAACTAGGTTAGGCCCTTTTTGTATGTTTTCTCTTAGAATTCAGTACCTCCTCTCTCATAACACTCATCATACTTTATTGAAATTACTTGTGTTTAATGTTGACCTTTCCCATGATACCAATGACTGTCAACCCTGAGAAGTTAAAAAGAAAAATACTTATGTTGGTAAGTTAGCAATTGAATCAGAATCACTGAAAATAGGATGAGGTCGGGTTGTTTTATTTTTGTAATTTTTTTTTATTTTGATATAAACTCAAACTTACAGAAAAGTTTTAAGAAAAATATAAATAACTCCCCTATACTATTTACCCAGATTCACCAATTGTTTACATTTTGTCTTATTTTCTTCTATCTTTCTCTGTCTGATCCTCTACCAGTCCATGTACAATTTTTTTCTAAATCATATCAAATTAAGTATGGCTTTACCCCTATTTACTTCAGTGTGTGTTTCTTAAAAAGAAGGACATTCTCTTATATAAATGCAGTATGTGGTCAAAATTAGAAAATTCAACATTGATACAATCCTATTATCCAATCAAGAGTTCATATGCAAATTTTATTAGGTGTCCCAATAATGTTCATGCTGAAATATGTGTTTTCCAAGAAGCAGACTCTGGGATGGAGATTGGTGTGCAGGAATTTTTATAGAGAGCTGTCTCAGGATCAACAATGAGGAAGGGAAGAGAAGGAAGCAGTCAGGATTGGATAGAGAGAAAGAAATGGGGCTGTGATATAGTCTCAACAAAGACTAGGCCAACTGTTGGGACCTTGAAGCTGTGATGGCCTTTTAACGTCTTGCGATAAAATGAGGGGTCTGGGTCTTTATACTATACACTGACCAGTTTTTGGATCCCTGGGGAAGGAGGCATGACTTTGTGCAAGGCAGAACTCTCCAGTGAAGGGTGAATTCTGAGGACTGTCATCCAATAACAGCTTCAATAACTGAAGGATTAAGTCCTTCAGTCTTAAAGGGGTGAGGGTGGCACGCCAATCATGGTCCATCATTTGCACTACTCAGGTCCACTTCTCCATATAAATTCTGGGAAGAGTTCCTCCAAGATCCTCTTGCACCTTATCCTGGGGGAAATGAATAAGAAGGTGAGTAGGATAAATTGCAGCCCCAGCTGTAAGCAGTTAGGGCCACAACTGATATTCATAACCTACTACCCATGCTAGATTGCCCATATTCAGCCACCATCTTTGCTGAGAAGATGGCTTACCTGTTGGCCTGACCCAGATCCTCATTCTTGAGGCTTCTGAGCTCTCGATCTCTTTGCCATTTTTAAGCATGACTGCTGTGTTTGTCCACTTCTCATTAAGATGAGCAAGGGAATGTCAGGAGACACCCCAGTGGCTCACCAGGAGGCCACCACATTCTTCTCTGTCCCATTATGTAGCAGCAGCCCTCCCCCTTCTGATGATCAGCATCGTCACTGCTAGCTGACAGATGAGTGGAAGCTTCAGAATCCCATATGAGCATCTGTTTTCTTAAACCACTCCTGTCATTGTTGAAAGTTGGGTTTCCTGGGAAGCAGACTCTGAGATGGAGATCACCACACATGTTTTGAAGTAGGGAGAGTTCTTGGGAACAATGCCTATAGAAGGGAGGGGAATTACATTCACGGAATTAAAAGTTTATTGTGATTGGATGACGAGAGTGCAGACAGCAAGAGGGAACATGGCATGAGCTGAGTCTGAGAAGGTAAGCAGGGGACATACTGAAATTTGTCCAGAAGACAACGGAAGGCAACTGAATGGTTTTATACAGCGGACTGAGTTGATCAGGTTTATATTTTTGAAGCAATATTGAGTAGAAGAAAACAGGTTATGATGCAATCTCAACAGACTCTCCATCTCATTACAATCTTGTGAAGTTCTGCTGTTTAAAGTTTTTCATTAAAACTAACCACATCAGTGGCATCAAGCAGTATGGTGTTCACTTCCAGCATCAATTTCTTTGCTAGACTACCTTCCGAAAGAATGAAATGTTGGATCAACACCACAGAGATGAACACCCCTGTCAGTGCTTTCTGAAATCCTTCCTTTTATTTCTCTGCAGGAATACCTTTTATTCTTCTGAATTCATTGGTTACACTGAATTTTCCCATAAAATAGTGTTTTTTCATTCATGAAATCATTGGGATATTAGTCAATAAAATTTTTCGGTAGGATTTTTTAGTGCCTCGCGAAAGAGCAGTTCTTCAGGAATGTGACTTTTGAAATGGAATCTAATATATACCATAAACCAAGACTTGGTATAAACATTTGTACTTTCACCCAAAGGCATGGCCAATACAGAGTGATCTATCCTCATATTTTTCTCATATCTTCAGAAATGTTTTCTATGTGACTTCCCAAAAAATGTGCTGACAAAGGAATGTCTCTTAGTTTGTTGGGTTTTTGTTTCACAATTATTTCATCTTTTTCTTTTTTTTTTTTTACTATCACAGGAAGAACCAGAGATTTGTGGCATTTGTCCTTAATTGTAAAGTGAAAAACCTCAAAAGAAGCTTCTAAGTAATTATCAGTAGGTTTTGTGAGATTTGTCGAGAACTGGGTTTATTCCACATAACTTCAAGTATCTCTGAAAAACTGCTGAAATTTGTCTTCCTGTTCTGGATGCTTAGCTTTTAAATGCCTTGCTAATCACCGGAATTCATGTTATTACTAGTTAATATCTCAAGACATAATATGCTAACCAACTACAAAGAATTTTATCATTAATGGAGGCAGATGTAAGTCCATGTTTCAAATGGTCTTCTTGATAATTTTAAATTGGGAGGGATTACTTCTTGCTGGTCCAATTATATTATCACTTCATAATGTGGCTGATGAAAGGGTTTTTGTTTTGTTTTGTTTTTTACCTCATACTGTGACTGATGAACAGTCTATAACGCAGAGCAGAAAAGTTTGCTTGGCCATTGTCTTTAGGTTTATTTTGCTATTATCTTTCACCTGCTACTTTTTGGCAGAAATCTTTTAAAGCCATTTTTCAATATGAGTGTTAACTTAGTTAAAATGAGAACATATTATCTAAAAAAATTCTATTACTGGGTACACGTTAATGGAAATGTCTGAAGACTTGCTAGAAGAGATTAATTGACTGAGCCAGCCCTGCCATCCTCGCTGCACTTTTTTTCTCCACACTATATCTTAAAAACACTGAGGCTTGAGAATTGTAATTGTAGCAATTAGCATGCCCCAATTGATATAACATCAATAATAAATTTGAAAAGTACGGGCTCCTATTAAGCCGTGTCTCCCCATTCTGAACTCGTGCAAGAGGAGATGTCTTAGACATCAAGGCAGAATTTTACCTTTGCTCTGATTAATTTTACCTTCTGTCATTTGTCCCTTTACTTTAAGCCTGCCAAGATCTTTTGAGAGTTGGATTCTGTCAATCAATCGGGTTGCTATCTCTTTCAAGGTTGCATTCCCTCTACATCTTTATTCAAGATGTTGATATAAATATTAAGAAGGATTTCTCTTTAAGACAAAAACAAAAATTACAATCCAATAAAACAACTTCCTTTTGCTCCAGTTGTTGCTCAGCTCCTTGTGGGACTGACAATGGCAAGACAGTTTAGTCTGTAGTCTCCACAGGGTTTCCTGTCAGGGGACTTCAGTATTTCAGAATCAAGCAACATGAGTCAACAGCTCCTGGGGTCTTTGTTCTCAAACTCCTCCCACAGATGAGAGCTCGAGATCTTTAGAATTCCCTCCCATGTTCTTAATCACCAGCATCAGCCCCATTTCTCAATTTCTCATGATTCTCTCCTAAGAGAGACATTTGAATAAAAAGTCTTCCCCAGATTTGCCTTTACTGATTTTCTTTCCTTTTTCCCTAGGCAGCAAGACTTCATCTTATTCACTGAGATGCCACACAAATTACTCAAACGGTTTGAAGCCAGTAAGAGAGAAGGGAAAAGGGAAGATTCTAGGCTGACATCAGATTTCTGGTTTTGGTGGCTACACTGAAGGAAGCTAGTGTTTCATACCTACTTTCCATGGGGGAAAACGGAATGAAAGAGCGATTGAATCCAGTCTTGAATGTGGTGAGTTTGAGATGCCCAGGAGCATCCACCTGGAGGGAGATGTTGAGAGTCCAGGGCTGGACCAGTCTGGAGCTGAGATGGTCAGTGGGCTTGGTACTCTACAATGTTCAGAGAGAACATTTGAGAACACATTGAGTAAGTGCTCTCACAACTTGGGTCTCAAGGCAGCCCTTGTCCTTGGAGTGGACACGGTGGGACAGCAACAGCCATGAGGCAAAAGAAGTCCTGTCTTCCGTGTCTAACAATTGTTTTTCGACTCTACAACCATAGACAAGATATGTTAGGAATCATTTTGCAAGCTTTCCTTGGAACCTACCAATCCCAAATCTAGACAATGATGTCCACTTTGCCCAGGACTTTTAAGCCAGCCCTAACCACCCTACGGAGTTGTGTGTCACAGCACCATAAACCTTGGGGGAGTGGAGTGAATTGATAATGGACTGTCTTCAAAGCAATTGCCCTAATCCTTCTACTTTGTTCCTGTCCTACTCTTATTTTGGTTCTGTCTCTGCCCTGCTTCAACCTTCTGTCTTTGTGATCACTGCTCAAATCCTGTCTCTTGTCCTTGCCTTGATGTTTGAACTGGGTCTCCCTGGTATTTAAACCTGTTAAGTGACTGTTGCAGATTATCTTTGAAAGGAAAGCCTCTATATCAGTCAGGGTCCATTCAGGAGGCAGAAACCACACCAGATATGTGAACGGGAGCGGGGGGGTTAATATAGAGAATTGCCTGCAGAGCTGAAACTCAACTATCTGAGGAGGTGGCACTGGCCGGCTGGGGCTGGTGTCTCTGAAGAGATACAAAGGAGCTGATTTTATAAGTGGGAAAAAATTGAAAAGTGGATTCAGCTGTTACTGTGGATGGCAGTGCATTGGGCAGGGTGAAGAAACTGCTGGGGTGATGTCCCAGGATTAGGAAGGAGGCGGGCAGCAGCAGGACCTCTCTTCTTCCAGACCTGCAGGCTTCCCCAACCCCCCTATCGAGGCTAAAAGGGATCCTGCTAGAAAAGTGGAAATGTCACTTGCAGAGTTTCATCCCCAGCGTCTCAAAGCAGGGTACAGAAAGGTGTTTAGACTTGAAAGATAATGACTTACAACTGCACAGCCGCACTCTTACTCCGGAACCCAACCCTAACCCTGACCACCTGGTCAGCTCCTACTGCTCCCCCAACTAATAACTTGACATTTTTATCACTCACACTTTAGTTCTCAGAGACTCTGCTCTTGCCCCGGAAATCGTGAGCAAGTTATTGTCACTTTTCCATTCCTGATACCATCGTACCGCATGAGTAAATTATACAGACAGACCTCGTTTTATTGCGCTTCACTTTGTTGTCCTTCCCAGATGTTGTGTTTTTTACAAATTGAAGGCAAGACCCTCCACCAGCAAAAAGGTCACGACTCGCTTCGTGGCAGCAGTCTGGAACCGACCCCACTGTATCTCGATGTCTGCCTGTAGTGCTCTTCACGCAGAAGTCCATCTTGCTCATTTCAGCATGGTGAGGATGGACTATCTGCCTTACCAGCACAGATGCCACTAACTTCAGCTGCGGCAGGATCTTTTTCTTACCTCTACGCCTTTCTTCAGAGAAATTTGAAGGTAATTCCTAGAATCTCTTGAGCAGTTACAATTATTCATAGGCTCTGGTCTGGTTTTTGAATGCTGCATAACAAATCACCCTGACAGCAGCTTAAAATAACAAGCATTTGTCTCTCATGGTTTCAGTGGGTCAGGAAGTAGGAAGCAGCTTGGCTGGGTTGGGGTCTCCCATGAGGCTGTTGTCAGGTGGTGGCTGAGGCTGGAATCATCTTAAAAGCTTATAGCATCTGGACTTGGAAGATTTAAGTGGCTGGAGGCAGAAACACCTGGGGCTCCTTCGGTATCTTCCTCGCAATATCTCAATTGCTCTGTCTCTCTCTCTCTCTCTCCCCTCCCTCCCTCCACCACATGTGGTTCTTCCACATGGTGGACTCAGAGTATCTAGGTTCGTTACATGGCAGCCGATGTTTCCCGGAGCAATTGTCCCCCCAAAAGCCAGCAGAAGCTATCTTTTCATAGTTTCACCTAGAAAGTCATGTGTCATCACTTCTGTCACATTCTGTTTCATCAAAGCAATCATAAAAGCCCAGATTCAAGGGAAGGGAGCATAAACTCCGCCATTTGGTGGGAGAAGTGTCAAAGCATTTCAAACATTTTTAAAGCCACGTTAGGCTCCTACACCTTAAGGTTTGGGGAAAATTTTGAACAATTGTTTTTCTCATATCTAGAATAACACTCTAACAAGCAGCTACCTCTAGAGAATTCCTCTCCAGGCCTATAACCATTTTCTAATCACTGACTCCTACACCTACTCTTTGGCACCTGAATCTCCATAAAATTGTACCTTTAAAAGGTAGAGAGCATTGCCAGGATCTGGGAGGGCAGTAAATGAAAAAAGCCACATCTCGGATGTGTCTCTGTGCCTGTTAGTGGTCCTGGCCTTTGCATTTTCTGAATGCCAATAAATGGCATATTAGAAAAACTCATGGGCCTGCATGACACCATGCTTCCAGACAAATATTTCATGGAGCTTCCAAACACTTTTCACATGCTTCAACATTAAGAAAAATAAAAATAAATATGTGTGGCCTACTTTACTAAGAGACAACTGACCATAAACCCCACCCATCCTGCTGTCTTTCTTGGTAACCTATAAGCCATTCATAGTGCTTGTTAGGAACTGGCAAAGGGCTGGGCCTGTCATCACAAATTACCACAAACTGGCTACCTTCGAACAACAGAAATTTATTCCCTCCCAGTTTTGAAGGCCAGAATTCTGAAATTGGGATGTTGACAGGGCCGTGCTTCTCTGAAAGCTCTAGGGGAGACTCCTTCCTTGCTTCTTCCTACCTTCTGGTGGGCCCGGGCGTTCCTTGGTGTTCCCTGAGTTGTAGCTACATCACTCCAATCTCTGCCTTCGTTTTTATAAGGCCTTAATCTCTATATGTCCTCCCCTCTTTTTATAACGACACCAGATATTGAATTTAGGTCCAACCTTAAATCCAGGATAATTTCATCTTGATATCCCCAACAAAGTACATCTTCAAAGACCCTTTCCAAATAAGGCCACGTTCTGAGGTTCTGGGCAAACATAAATTTGGGGAGTATGCTAATCAACCTGCTCCCAAAGTATAGCCTTAAAACCTTCTTTGTGGCTTCCCAGTGTTGGACAATTCTTTTTTATTATGTTACTTAAATATTCAAATGTAAAACATAAACTCCCTGTGCTTTTCCAATTACATGCAAATCAATCAGTGAAATGAATGTATGTTAAATTAATAGCACTAATTTAATACGCTAGGTGTCATTTTCTAAGATTAAATTGTGCCCCATTCATATGAGTTGTAATATTTGCTGTTTAAGCTTCAAAGTCTGGCCAATATTTTGATTTATTTCTTTAATCACCTTCTGTCTTCTAACCATTAGGAATTTTGGTTCACGCAGTTCTCCACTGATTTATTCTCTAGGTACACATATATGTCCTTTACTTATGGCAAATTCATTCCCTGATATCATATGGCAACACATAGTTAAAAGGTGGTGATCAGATAATCCAAAATATTTGTATATTAATTCTTTGAAGATTATCAGCATTTAAATAACTCAAAAATTAAATATTTGTGTAGAGAATGTTGACATCTACACATGGATCCCATTTTAAGAAATGCCGATGTTTGGCCTTAAATCACATGAACTCCTGGAATAGGTGCACTCTATCCAATTTGCAGTAACATCCTCCCCCAACTGGGAAATAGCATTTCAGAAAACCAGAAACAGAGTTCTGAGCTAATCTGGGTTTAGCCAGGGCAGCTCATGATTCCAGCTTTGGTATCCACAGGCTGGGATAGAAGGTCCTTGTTGATGTCATCAGCTAATTCCCAGGTTTTTCTATACCCAAGACTTCAGGACTGAGTTTTCCCACACTTCATGTTCTGTTAATTAACACAACACAAAGAAAAGCTACCTTTGTTCCGCCACGAGGCCGGAATGCTGATAGATACAAGTTCTTCATCCTTATTTTGGCTTACCTTGATCTAGCATTTCCCCTAATCTGTATCTGAGTGGGAGTAATGTTCTGGATTTCCATTGTTGTGTCTGTCTAGGCCCCTCCCCATCTTCCTCTCCAACAGTCAGCCTCTCTGGCTCTGGTAATGGTCATCAGACTCAGGCTGAGCCAGTCATATGACCTTTTCCCTGGTCACAGTGATTATTACAAGAGGTGGATATGTTACTCAAGCCAATCGGAGTCCTGCCACAGGAGTTTTCTCACTGGAAGTGGGAGAAAAGGGCTCCTTTCCCATCTGGTCACTGTGAGGCTGTGAGCCCGGAAGAGATACAAATTAGAAGTAACTTTAAAGGAAGTTGATATCATGACATGTGGTCCAATATGAAACCTTGATGTTGGCTACAGCTATAATCAGAATTCACTCAGTACTTTCATAACCTGTTCCCTTTGGTCATTCTCTTACATTAGTTAAGAATATATGTTTGACCCCTAGATCACTTCAGTGTGCAATAACAATCACAGGCTTATTATAAATGCATATTCCAAGGCTTACCCTAAACTTACTTAATTGGGAATCCTCTGAGGCTGAGGCCCAGAAATCCACATGTTCTATCAATGGTATATTATTCTGATACAGGGCTATCATTGGAGCACAATTTGAGAAATTCTGCTTTAGATGGTATGATGCTTTTAGGGCAAGACCCAAATGTTTAATTTTATTTTTCCTTCTATGGCTTAACGCTCAGAGCTTTGTACTTACTAGGTACTTACGGGTGGTTGAAAAGATACAGTTTTAAAAAAAGTTTTTCCCTGGACTTGTCCAAATAAAATACAATCTGTAGCATGTGGCTTCTTTCAGAATTAATTGCGGCATTAACATTTGCTATTTGAGCAAGCCATATAATAAGGAGCTATAATGTGATACTGGCTTTAGTGTTTAGGGTTTTGAAATTCAGACTCTCAGATGCTCTGATCTCAAATAGCTCTAAAAAGTCACTTCCTTTTTGAACTTCGTGTCCTGCTCCAACATCTAAATAGAAATGAAACATTCCTCATTTCAACCTGACTTAAAACTTTTAATCTGTGTTTTAATGAAGCATTAGAGAACATTTATAATGTATTTTATTATCTTCTGTCCACATAAGAATAACTGTGAATATGTTTAAAGTTCCACCTGCTTTAGAGTTTAATCTTCTGCCTGAAGAAAGAGATCATTTATCGAGTGAGCCAAACAATTTATAATTGCCTCATTTGGATTAAATTCATAGTTTTATTTTTAATAGAGTCATTTTTTGTCTTACATTTTTTGTTTCTCTATATGTATTATTTTTATTTTTTTCAATTACAGTTGACATTCAATATTATTTTATTTAGTTTCAGGTGTACAACATAGTGTTTAGACATTTATATAATTCACAGACTGATCCCTCTGATAAGTCTAGAACCTACATGACACCATACAGTTATTACAATATTATTGACTATATCTTTATGCTGTACTTTACATCTCTGTGACAATTTTGTAACTACCAATTTGTACTTTTTAATCTCTTCCCCTTTTTCACCTAGCCCCTGACCTCCCTCCCATATGGCAACCATCAGTTTGTTATCTATATCTGTGAGTCTGATTGGTTTTTCTTTTCATTTATTTTTGTTCTTTATATGCCACATATAAGTGAAATCATATGGCATTTGTCTTTCTCTGTCTGACTTATTTCACTTAGCATAACACCCTCTAGTTCCATCCATGTTGTCACAACGGTTAAGATCTCATTCTTTTTTATGGCAAAATAATATTTCATTGTATACACATACCACATCTGTATCCAACTGTCTATTGATGCGTACTTGGGTTGCTTCCATATCTTGGCTATTGTAAATAGCTCTGCAGTGAACATAGGGGTGCATATATCTTTTTAGATTAGTGTTTTGAATTTCTTTGGATAAATACCCAGAAGTGGACTTGCTGGATCATAAGGTAGTTCTATTTTTAATTTTTGAAGAACCCACATACTGCCTTCCATAGTGGCTGCACCAATCTGCAATCCCACCAACAGTGCAGGAGGGTTCCCTTTTCTTCACATCCTTCCCAATACTTGCTGTTTGTTGCTTTATTGATGATACCCATTCTGACAGGAGTGAGGTGGTATCTCATTGTCATTTTAGTTTGCATTTCTCTGATGATTAGTGACATTCAGCATCTTTTCATATGTCTATTGGCCATCTGTATGTCCTCTTTGGGGAAACGTCTACTCAGGTCCTCTGCCCATTTTTTGATTGGATTGTTATTATTATTACTTTTTTGTCGGGGGTGTTGTTTCATGAATTCTTTACAAATTTTGGATATTAACCCTTTATCAAATATCTTCTCCCATTCAGTAGGTTGTCTTTTTGTTTTCTTGATGATTTCCTTTGCTGTGCGAAACTTTTTAGTTTGATGTAGTTAGTCCCATTTGTTTATTTTTTCTTTTGTTTCCCTTTCCCAAGAAAACCATTAGAAAAAATATATTGCTAAAAGCAAAGTCAGAGAGTTACTGCCTATGTTTTCTTCTCAGAGTTTTATGGTTCCGGGTCTTACATTTCAGTCTTTAATCCATTTTGAGTTTATTCTTGTATAAGTGTACGGAACAAGAAGGTGGTTTAATTTCATTTTTTTTTGCATGTATCTGTCCAGTTTTCCCCACATCATTTATTAAATAGATTGTCTTTACCCCATTGTATATTCTTACCTCCTTTGTCATAGATTAATTGACTATATAGGCATAGGTTTATTTCTGGGCTCTCTATTCTGTTCCATTGATCTATTTGTCTGTTTTTATGCCAGTACCATGCTATTTTGATTACTATAGTTTTGTAGAATAGTTTGATATCAGGTATCATGCTACCTCCAATTTTGTTCTTTCTCAAGATTGCTGTGGCTACTGAGGGTCTTTTTTGGTTCCATATATATTTTAGGATTATTTGTTCTAGTTCTGTGAAAAATGCCATTGGTATTTTGATAGGAATTGCATTGAATCTATAGATTGATTTGGGCAGTATGGAGATTTTAATGATGTTAATTCTTCCCATCCATGAGCATGGTATATGCTTCCATTTATTTGTATCCTCTTCAGTTTTTTTCTTCAATGTCTTTTAGTTTCCGAGTACAGGTCTTTTACCTCCTTGGTTAAATTTATTACTAGGTATTTTATTTTTTGATGCAATTATATATGGAATTGTTTTCTTTTCTTTTCTTTTTTTATTTTTATTATTTTATTGGGGAAGGGGAACAGGACTTTATTGGGGAACAGTGTGTACTTTCCAGGACTTTTTTTCCAAGTCAAGTTGTTGTCCTTTCAATCTTAGTTGTGGAGGGTGCCATTCAGCTTCAAGTTGTTGTCCTTTCAGTCTTAGTTGTGGAAGGCATAGCTCAGCTCCAGGTCCAGTTGCCGTTTCTAGTTGCAGGGGGCATAGCCCACCATCCTTTGCGGGAGTCGAACCGGCAACCTTTGTGGTTGAGAGGATGCGCTCCAACCAACTGAGCCATCCGGGAGCTCAGCGGCAGCTCAGCTCAAGGTGCCGTGTTCAATCTTAGTTGCAGGGGGTGCTACCCACCATCCCTTGAGGGAGTCGAGGAATCGAACTGGCAACCTTGTGGTTGAGAGCCCACTGGCCCATGTGGGAATCGAACCGGCAGCCTTCGGAGTTAGGAGCATGGAGCTCTAACTTCCTGAGCCACCAGGCCGGCCCCTGGAATTGTTGTCTTAATTTTTATCTCTGATAGTTCATTATTGGTGTATAAAATGCAGCTAATTTTTTAATTTAATTTTGTATCCTGCTACTTTACTGAATTCATTTATCATTTCTAAGAGTTTTTTGGTGAAACCTTTAGGGTTCTCTATATAGTATCATGTCACCTACAAATAATGACAGTTTTATTTCTTCCTTTCCAATTTGGATGCCTTTTTTATTTCTTTTTCTTATGACTGCTTAGAGTCATTTACCTTTATGACATCACAGGATGACAATGACAGTCTTTTCACTTAGAAATTAACTTGTTTTTCATATTCTAGAGGATCTTTGCCCAGCAGGTGGGTGGTTAGATAGATGTCTGTGAAGGCTTTTTCTAACCCTGAAGGTCTTGGTGCACTCAATGCTACTTAGCCCAAAGCTTACCTATAAAAAGTGAATTTCATAATGGTTTTATCTCAATGTAGTTTTAGAATGACATCATGCTTTAAAATAGAAACATTCAGATGGAAAACCAAAAATTGGATCAGATAGTAACACCTCAGTAGATGTGGCTTCTAACTTTTCTAAGGGACCAGTCTTTCTTTTTTTTTTCTCTTCCCTCTATTATTTTATTAAGACATCAACAGTAATACTGAAGTCACCAAATGCTTTGCGTGACTAGAACCAGGATTTTGGGCACTCCAAAATGTCTTGAGAAGCTTGGAAGGGCAGGTATAAAGTCATAGAAGTTTAGAACTGACAGGATCTCAGAGCTGGAGCATGAGGACATTGTTGTTACTGAGTTGCTCGAGTGCATAATGGTAGAGAGATGACTTGTTTCTCTCTCAAGGTAATGCACTTCCCACTGCTTTAAAGGAGGAAAAATTAAGACGCTGTTTTGTCTAATCTGCTTTTGAGTAACACGGTCCTAACTGTCCTTTAGAAACAGGAATTATGTGTACTTGCTTCTTCTTTCTAGGTAGGTTACCCATTTTGGCAGACAGACTCTAGGGTGGCCCCCATGATCCTCTTTGTCTTGGTATTCACATCCTTTGATCCCCTCCCCCTGAGTATGGGCAAGGCCTGTGACTTGCTTCTAACCAATGGAATGATGCAAATGTGACAGGATATACATGGTTAGGTGAATATGATTACCTTATACACAACTGTAAATCATCTTAATAGGAGATTCTTCTTTAGCCTTCCTGGCCAGACATGGCTTAGCTCAGTCCACTGCTTCAGTCTTACAAGGTTGCAATCAAGGTATTGGCTGGGGCTTTGGTTTCATCTGAGGCCTGACTGAGGAAGGAACGGCTTCCAAGCTTATGTGGTTGTTGGGAAACACTGAGTTCCTTGCATGCTGTTGGAATAAGGGCCTCAGTTTCTTGCTAGCTATTGGAAGGAGGCTACCCTCAGTTTCTTGCCATGTGGCGCTCTCCAGAGGTAGCTCACAACATGGCAGCTTGCTTTCTCAAAGCTAGCAAGGGAGAGAAAGAGCTTCTTGGTCATATTGGATATGACCAGGAAACTCAGTTATTTTAACCTGCTGCATCTAATTGGGGTGAATTTATACCCCATAACATATGTTAGAATTCTGAAGCTTGTGATTATGTTCTCCGTGACACTATCAATATCAACTCAGTTTAAACTTCTTTTCTTTAATTGCATGATTATATGGCTCAGGGGATTATGGACTATATTGACTCTATTGTGAATTCAAAGTAATCTATTATTTTTCAAGCAAGGAACGTGTATGGACTATTAAATCAGCAACCGACCTACCGCTTGGCCTTTGCTAGACCAGAGTGTCTGCCAAAGCAATAAATTTTTATCTTTGATGGGTAAATCAATTTCACTGCCATGCTTTCGCCCCACTTCCTTTCCTCCTTTTGTGCAAACATTGTACAAAATATGGTAATATTTAGGCACCATTACTGTTGGAGCCCGTGGTAATCTCCCTCTGCCTTCAGAAGTGTGCCATGTCTCTACAAAAATCTGTTTTCATTTCTGCAGATTTTCCTCCCAGTGATGGATTTGCTTGTTCCTGCCTCTAACAGTGATTAGCTTCACAAACCACCTTATGGTTGAGTCCAAAGGAACACACACCTGGTAGAAACAGCAACATAAAGTGTCTATGTTTCAAAATTAATGGAAAAAACTTTTATCACAACACTATTAGAATTTCCTTTAGTTATTATGACACAAGGTTTTAGTCTTGACAAAACTGGAAAAGCTCTAGGCATTTATTATCAAAAAGTCTCAAGATCCTTTTTTTCTTCTTCATTATGTGGAAACTAGTGCTGTTTTATTTTAAGTGCATGGCAAAGTAACAGAATACCAATAGAGGCCAAAGCCAAATCCAGTGAAGGCAGACTGGTTTAGATTTTCCCACTAAACTTTACCAAGGCTGGACTTCTCTTGGGAGATACTGTGAACTGTTTTATTTGTGCCAGTGTTATTATAATTTTGCAAGGTAAATTTAACATTATTCCTTACTGAGAATTAGGCTAAATAAAAAGGAACTACTGATGAACACAATCCAATTTTAATGGAATTAATGGAAAAGTTTCATTTCTATTTCACTAAATCTCAGAGTTCCTTGAAAGAGTTAACTTTCATATTTTATTTGTATGATGTCGAACTCCTTCCTAACTTCAACCATCTTTTCAGTGTTTCTGCTAAAATTTAGAGACCCACCTGCATCCTTTTGACAAGTCAGTCCAGCAATCTGGTTTATTTTAATTACTATGATACAATTCAAGTCAAAGGAACACAGTTCCCACAATTTGGTTATAACCTAAACCTTCCACACTTTGTAAACGAAGATAGGCTATTATTAAAAGTACCTACAAGGCATATAGGCTCAGATACACATAGCACACTTGGCTCATTTGTGTACTAATATACAGACTTTCTTTGCCTTATCCTTGAGGACTTTTGTTTGGTTTTACTTTATACTGTATGTGTACACTGAAATTTTTTGTAGGTGACTATAATTTTTTTAAAAAATTATTTCCCTTCAGTTACAGAACAAAAATTGTTGAAGAAAGTCACACATTACCTTTCCTCATAAAGCTTTTGACCTTTTTCCTTAATGCTTTTTGAGAGATTCTATTATTAATTTTAGATTAAGTGTACAGAGCCTTTCTGTCCCCATAGATAATTTAATGCCTCATGTCTAGAGATGGGCTATACGGGGAGCTTGTGGCTTGTGAAGTTGTTCTTTTTGAGAAGTAAAATATTTCCCCCCCAAAAAAGAAGGAATGTTTCCAGAGAACAATGAAAGCCTGGTAAATGTTCTTGGAGTTTCTTAGAAGTGTTCATTCTTCTCACATGGGAGTGTGTGTTTGGTCCCAGAAACATATTACCCTGCTGCCAGCCATTCTCTTGCCAATGTCAACTCGTGTACCTTTTAGCCAATTCAGTACACTGCAGCTGTTATATCCTGACCACCATGGACTTCCTTCTTCCTCTCTACTATTACAGGGAGAACATTCACTGCTCTCTCTCTCTCTCTCCTCTCTCTCTCTCTCCAATCTTTCTCCCCCCATCTGTGCCTGGGATGTAGATATTCTTGCTTTTCCCTCACTAGCTCTGGCTGAGCTCATTGTTCAGCCTATTGTTTCTAATACACAGGGCTTTCCATGAATGGACAAGAAATGGCTGGGTCAGAAAACAATAATCAAATCACTAAATAAGAATAGGGAGTGGGACATTTTGTTTTCATCTAGAGACTTTTAATGTAGTTTCTTCACGTTTTCTTTGGTTTCGTCTTATCTCAGGCAACTTACAATTTTCAAATCTACATATTAATAAAGTTTGCTTTGAATTTGTCCCTTTTTATTGTGACTGCTCCAAAGTGAGAGCTCCTTTGTCTTGCCCTTAAATACCATCAGCTTGTTCTTTCCACTGCTTTTGCCTTGCTCCAGGTTATTTCTTCAAAGTAATTGGGAAATTAGTGTCTTCTTAAAGTTATGTGTAAAAACTTTTCTAGCCTTCTAAAAAGCAGTCACCAGCATAAAAAGCATTTCAAACTTTTCCTTATTCTTACATTAAAAAAATCAATTGTCTCAAATCTGTTTTAGAAGGTGGGATATATGCAAGCAAACAAACAAAACAATTCTACACACCCATGCTTCTCATATTTCAGTGAGCATCAGAATCACCTGAAGTTAAAATACAGGTTCCTGGGCACCCCCCAGAGATTCTGATCAAAGCGCTACTGATGCTAGTGGTTGGTGGACAGCACTCAGAGCAGCCTCTCCTTTGAAGTGATTCTCTAGCTATCCCTGTATTGTTTCTCAAAATGTTACCTCAATGTAATGAGCAGCCTGTTGACAGTAAGTTTAGGGTGATTGGTAGATAGATAATAAATAGATATCAAATTGAATCATATAAAGTAATGACAGTTTTTAAAATTCCTTCTTGAACATCAGTAAGTTTTTAAAGCATGGAACATACAGTATAAAAATTAAAAGAGCACAAAATCTGTATATCAGAAACTAAACTGTCCCCCATCCAGATCTACACTCCCATTTTGCAGAATCAACCACATTAAAGTCTCTTGTTAGAGTATGTACACTTAATGTTTTACAGAAATTGAGAGTTGCCTTCCAAAAAGCTTATGCCAGTTTATACTGACTACTGTTATAGAATTGCTTATTTTTCCACATGTCCATGGTATCAGACCATACCCCAAATTTTGATCTGCCTATCTGATATGTGAAAAATGACATATAATTATTATTTTGGTTTGTGTTGTTGTGATTATTAGAGAAGTTAAACAACTTGGAGTAGCAAGACTGCGGACTATCTATTTGTTTAGTGCAGATGGATGACTGGTTTGTAAACTCATATTCGTAATTTCTTTTAAGCAAAAGTGTCTGCTTTTCATATTTACCTGATAATATCTTGTTTTGTTGAATCCCACCTCAAAAAGTATTTAACCTCCTTTTGAATGAAAAAAAAAAAAAAACAAGTACAGTATCCTCCATTGTCTGCTCCCATGCTAATTTCTCCCAGGTAATTTAATTTGTATGGCATTCCTTTGGAAAGTAAAAGATGAAGTGTAGGTTTGTTCATGGTATTTTATATAGAAAATGATACATCTCCAAACCCAACCTTTGCTTATGCGAAATGACAACTTAGTGAAATTGAGACTCTAGGAAATTAAAGAAAATTTTGATTATGGCGTACATACCAAAGTTGAATTTTCCTCAGTTTGTTTATTAGTGCTCACTTGAAAGAAACACACACACACACACACACACACACACACACACACACTCACACACACACACACACACACACACACACATACCTAGGACTGCTTTTTGAAATCAAATGCATTTCCTGCCTTCTTCTTTCCTCAGTACTCTTACGACCAGCCTATTTATAGCCCAGGAAAGGAAAAAGCTCCACTGGAGGCAGGAAAACGAAGTTCAGAAAGAATAGGAGGAAGTGTGCCTGCCATTTAGCCAAACAACCTTTAATTCATTGAGCTCAAAGCTTAGCAGCTTCACTGTCGTGTCAGGCATAAACAGCTTGCAAATTTGATTTCTTTTTCTCTCTTCACTTTTGAACTGAATTTAGGCAATGGAGGTGGTAAGAGCACTTCAGAAGAGAGAACGGGAATCTCTAGGTGTTTAGACACGTGGAAGAGAAGCTTGTTAGGTGCTGGTGAAGTGGAAAGAGAAGCGATTCAATAGAGAGATGAACTTGAAATGATTTCATGTCTGAGAATTAAGGTGAGTGTGATTTTTATGACTGTTTCTACATGCACATCATGAACTAGAATATTAACTGCAGAGTGTATATGTGTATATATATATATATATATATATAACTTGAGGACAGATTCTATGCAACTTTTCACTGAACTTTGCTTATATCTCTGAAGAAATGTAGAAATCAGCCTTAGTTATGATATCAGTTTTTGATAATAATAAATAATTTTTAAAAAGTAGTTGTTTACTTAAGATAACTTTAACTTCACTAAGTTTTCCTCAGTTTCATTATCGCCAGATGATTAAATAGTATAAGTAATTTCATTGAAGATCATTTTTGAAAAATAATTTCTGGATATTTGCCTGTTTTCCTGTCCTTTCGGAAGTGCTGAGTTATAATCCATGTACCACTTTTTGGATCAATACTGGTTTAGAATACATTTAATAGGCACTCAAGCAAAAACGGTCAATGTTAGAGAAGTTGTTTTAACTAAAATTTTAATTTTGTGTAAAATTAAGTGAAGATAAAGTTGTTATTATTTCTTTTAATACAAAGCTTCTTCCCCTGGACATTGATTTTCAGGAAAGGAGAACGTACTGGAAGCACACAAAAAACCCCAGTGCTGAACAGCTCTAGTGATAGAAACTGTTCACAATAATTATTTACATTAAATTATTATTTCAAAACATTCATTCAGCATATATTTTCTGAGGGACCTGAAAAATGTCACTGGGTTTGGAAGTGGAAAGGTCGAAAAGGAATGGATGAAATCCAAGAACAGTTGACGCTGCCCACAAAAACTTGGAAAGCTCCTAGGGACATTCCAAATTCTTTTAACATTCCTTGCCATCAAACAAGTACATTTGTTTAAATGATGTACCATGTTTGCATCCATTGCTGATAGTATCCACATCTGTGTCCTGGACTAAGTTGATTAATGTTACCACAATGTCGAACAAAGGAATAAGGTTCTTTTGGTGGTGTGTTGAAAAGGAAGAGCAGAAGGAAATACATTGCTGTTATTTTGGCTTTTCCCTGTTTGAGATTGGTATGTTTAGAATCTGTTATAAGAAGATAGCAAAGCTGGAAGCCAGAAAAGCTGAGCCAGCCAGCTTACCATAGGAGGCCGAGGCTTGGCCTATCTCCGTGAGGAATCTCATGGGCTCTTCTCTTTCCTGGAAGAATTTAAGGGGTTATTTTTTCTTTCTGACTAGGAAATTATAACTCATTCCATTGAAAATGTAGCAAAATATGATATTCTTAAATAGAAACATCAATGTTTCTTAATTGAACTTAGTTTGTTAAAAATAGAGGGAAATAAAATTAATTGGACAAATATGATGGGTCTGAAGAATTAAGCAGAACAAACTCTTAGCACTTATTTCCAGCAAAGTGAAATCTAAGGTAACCTGAGATTTCCAGCACTTATTTCCTGCAAAGCCAATTCTGAATCCATTTTATTATTTCAGCAAAATGAAATCTAAGGTAACCTAATTAATTGCCACTCCACCTGGGCCTAGTGATAAGTCATTGCTTTCATTGATCCTGATTTCTGTTAATGCTGAACTCCTTCCCCTTACAGTTTCAAAACAACTTTCTCATTTGATACATCTGTATGTTACGTTATAAGAATAAAAATGTTTTAAACACTATTGAAGATTTAAATAATAGATAAAATTATTAGTTATGTATTTTATTCTAAGAATGTATTTTTTTATTTTTCCCTTTTAGAAATCTTATTGTTGATTATTGGATTCTGTATGCCTGTAGATGTTGATAAATGTATTCATGAAAAGCCAGTTATTTAAAATAGATTTCCTGGGAATTACTTAATAGTATCACAGGTTTTCTGTTGTACTTTCAAACTCCTGAGAATATTTTACATTATTAGAGTGCAGTAATTCTGAAAAAAAAAATTGCCATTTTTTCAGCAATTAATTTTCTCTATTAATAGGAATTTATTTCTTGGTTTGCAGTATAACTCCTATAATCACTATGTATTTACAGGGTACATAGTATAGCCACCCTTGACTGCACATTTAAATATCAATGAAATCAGATTACTGAGGAAATAGAATGAAGTGGTGAGATTGAGATGTCACACAATTTGTAGAATGTATTAGAGGGAGGGTAGGGAGAAACATGCCAAGGTCAGTCACCCGTAGCCACCTGGCCTTATGTTGTGTGGGGAGAGGGAGTCTTTTGTGTGTTGATTTTCGTTTCTATAAGCACCTTAAACCCAATTAGTGGGCTCTGGAGTTTCTCTTTCTCCTACACTCTCACCCCCTCACATCCTATTTTAGCAGCAGCACCACACCACCAAAGCAAGTTTATTAAATTCTACTTCCAATACAAACTCTACCTTTGATAAACTTAACATTTACTTGGAGAAAGGGAATTAGAGACGACACCAGGCACCCTATCTATGGGACCAAATGAATGAGGTAGAGAATGAATACCAGATAAGGAACGCCTGATCCAGGCAGTCTTCCTGGAGGGATGAGGTTGAGCTGGGCCTTGAAAGGCAGAAGGAAATCTGATGGGAACAGTGAGAGATAAGAGCATCCAAGAATGGAGCTGTGTGCATGGGCAGAGTTAAGAATACACTTGGGTTGCCAGATGAAATACAGAATTCCCATTTGAATGTGAACTTCAGATAAACAACATACACGTTTTTCAGTAAAAGTACGTCCTATTGCACAGGTGTGGATGAGACCCATCGCATGGGACATGCTTATACAAAATATTGTTTGTTGTTTACCTGATTCTCATTTAACTGGGCATCCTGTGCTTTTATTTCCTGAATCTGGTGGCCATCCCAGGGAACTGTGCACCAGCTTGACATGAGCAGAGGCCATGAGCATGTGGAACAAGAGAGAAAAAAGCATCTGGAGGAGTTGGGGTCAGACAGTTGTGGGACTGTAATACCAGAGTAAGGAGTTTAAAATCTAATTTATAGACATTGGGGAGCACTGAAGGGTTTTGAAAAGGGAAATGACATCAGTAAGATCTGCCCATTTGAAGCAGTGCCTAGTGGGGCAAAGAGAACAGGTCACCATGGCCTGCATGCTGGCGACAATAGTGAGAAAGAAACCAGATGGAGACACATTAGGGAACAAATCAACTGGTTCTGTAAACTAATTGAATATGGTTAGGAGAAGAGGAAGTGTCAGAGAGGATGTTATGTTTTATGGTCCACTCAAAGAAATGACCAAAGAGATAGCAGCAAGTCAGGGAAGTAGTAAGGGAAATGAGGATCTTGGTTTCAGGCATATTAAATTTGAGGCGATGATGGGATGAACAGGTAAAATAGTAAGTGGACAGCTGGAAATGGGAAACAGCTTAGGAGGGAGGTAGCGACCAGACATAACAATGGCCATCACTGAGCATTTGTTTGCTGTGTGCCAAGCCTTTTATATCCATTCTCTTATTTAATGCTCACAACCACCTGGGCGGCTTCCAGTGTTAGCCACTTTTTATAGATGAGAAAACGGAGACTCAGAGAGGTTAGGTAACTTGTCCATGATTACCTAGCTAGGGAGACAGGTAGACAACGGAACCCAAGTATGTGTGAGGTCAAGGCCCGGGCTCCTGCTCATTCCCAGAGAGAATGTCAAGAATCTGCTCTGGGTTCACTTCTTCCAACTACAAAGATGTAAGGGCACCAGTTCATGCTGTAACCCAATTTTTAACTAGATTTCTGGTTAAAATTTTGGAAAAAAAAATTGCCACCTTTTGGCAATTAATTTTCCCAATTAATTAAATAGAAATGTATTTCTTGGTTTCCAGCATTATTCCTATAGTCACGCTGTGTTTACAGGTTGTATAGTATAGCCACCCCTGGTCTTTCATTGTTCGTAACTGTGGCAGCCCTCAGAATTCTGCACCTTTTGGTTAATATCTCTGAGGAAAAGGGAATCGTTTCTGCAAAGAGATTTTCTTATTTATTTATTTATTTATTTGCATATTAGTTTATTACCTATACTGTGTCCCCCTTCAGTGCCTTGTTTTCCATGTCTCCTCATTTATCTGGTGAAATAAAGATTGTGCTGAGAAGAAAGCAGGACCAAGAAGGGTGTTCAACTCCTCTCTCTGTCCCCGGCTGCCCTCTCGTGGCAGCACCAGGTAACAGTGCTTAGCCCTGGCCGCAGACAGCGCAGACAGACGCTAGAAACAAGTTCCTTAGGAAACCAAGAGTTCACAGAATCACTGCGGAATTATCTCTGGGCTCCTAAATGGTTTGGAGGCTAGTTGTGCTTGGAGATTTTGGAAAAGAACTTAATAGAACTACAGACACCCTTATAATTTAATGGCCCAAAAGTCTTTTGGAGTAGACCAGTTTTAGATATTTCTTAAACTTTGTAATTATTAAAAGTATTTAACTTGTTTATACTATTAGGAAGGTACATATATCAAGTTTGGTTATTAAACTTTTAATGCACACATCTGCCTTTATTGTTAAGAAAATTTCCTAGGCCTTTTATTCTACATATTTACTTAAAAATACACAACACATTTTTTTAGTAAAAAGCGAATAGTTTATCTTTTAGGACTGTATCCTAAGGAAATAGTCATAGATTGAGACAGAAATGTATGTAAAAGGATGTTTACCTATTTGTAATAAACAAGTTTTGGACAAATATACAAAATAAGGAAACTGTCTAATGATATTTCATAATATGGAAATTTGTTGAGCCATTAAATTACATTAAAATAGTTAATGGCATTGGAAGCTGTTCAGAGTAAATATTAAGTGAAAAAGAGAAGGTAAAAAAATTATGTACATGATGTGATCTCATTTTCTTAAAAATTATGTATGTACATATGAAAAAGAGTTAAGAACTAAAAATCCATATATTGAAATGTTAACAATAGGAATCTCTGGTCACTTGGGGGTAATTATGATTTTTATTTTCTATTTTGTCTCCAGGATAAGCATGTACTACTTTTACTATCCGGAACAAAAACCAGCTTGTTTTTAAAAAGTGGAGAGCTGAGCCCCAGTGCTCTAATTTCTTGCTGTCATGACAATAATGTTTGTGCTAATTCAACCCCATTTACAGCCTCTTTGCCCAGTAAAGAGCTGTATCCTGTTTGTGACAACATAATTCATTGTAATGGAAAAGATTGTGATGCACTGGTCTGGTCTATGACTTCACTGCATTCATCAGCAACAGGAAACAAAGACACACACTCTTTTTTTTTCATAATTGTTTTAGTAATAATTGACAATTGGAGGAAATGAATGGCAGAAAACAATTATGGGTAGACAAGATGGTCAGCAAATCAGACTGAGAAATGCTGTGGAGCCAGTCTCAGTTACATTCATGCAACAAATTCAGAACGTTACAAAGATATTATTGTTTTGTTCTCAACCTACTCCTGAAATCACTATTGTTTTTAACAGGAGTTACACCAATTCTTTGCTGGCAGCAATGACCCCCAATATGTTTTGAATTCAGTAATCTGGTAATCCTACATCAGGGATTTGGTCCTGAATTTTTCTAGGTATATTTTAATATTCAGGGTTACTGGGAACTTCTCTCCGTGCTCGTGTCCAGTAATAATGCTCCTATAATAATCACTAGCTGCCTGTTGCCCACATATAGAATCTTAAAAAGGTTTGTTTTCCATTAACCTTAAATCAAATTCATGTTTCTATTTTCTGTGAAATGATTCCTAGTTTTCATCTGAGCAGCAATGGTGGGGGGAAACAACAACAAAACTCAGAACAAGTGAATTCATGATTCATTCTCCAGTTTCCATCCTGTGAAATGAGCACAATTAATAATGGCTAAGATGAAAATGAGGGATGCGTTATCAATTAGGAAAGAACTAAAAAGGCAGGTATTATATATACTAAGGTAACACTTCTTTCTCCTAGGGCTTGTGTTCATAGACATAACTGTCCTGTGGGGTACTCTGAAAATTCTTTGGGTGGGGAAACTAAACACATAGGGGCTGTTTTAACCTTTACTCCAAGTCACATTCCCATAGGATGGGCCTGCTTTGGAGTAAAGTTCTGCCACAGCTCTGACTTCCTATCTTACTGGTCATGACTAACGCCATTTATTGTGGAGGCCTCTGGACCACACCGTCCAATAAAAATATAATGTAAACCATAAATGTGAGCCACATGTGTCATTTTATATTTTCTAGTGACCACATGAAAAAAATAAAAAGAAGCAGGTAAAATTAATTTGAAGAATATAGCTTAACCCAATATATCAGAAACATTTAATTTTATAATACAATCAATATAAAAAACTATTAATGAGATATTTTACGTTCTTTCTTTTACCAAGTCTTTAAAATCCAGTATGGATTTTATGTATACTACGTGTCTCAATGTGGACAAGCCTCATTTCATGTGGTCAATAGCTTCCGGTACATAGTGACAACAGTATTGGATGGTACAAATCTAATCAGAAGAGCTGTAGTACTACCACAGTTCCATAAATAGCACGTGAAGAGATTCTACTATCTGTTTAGGGCTCACAGTCATCTCCATTCTGAGACATTCAGCTGGCCACTCTTACTGGTATCAGTTAAAACGGAATAATTGAAAAGCAAGCAAAGGACCGGCAGTGTTTGAGTTTTGGCCTATTAGCACAATCCAACTGTTCATCTAGGCTGTGTAACTAAGGATTCCTCAGTTGAGATTAAGGATAATAGAAGTTTTTTAAAAAACTCCCAGTTTTTCAAATCTGGATTATATGGTTGTAAGAACTATTTTATCACGATGTCGTCCAGTGAATTTAGATATAGGAATAGATTACATTATATAGCCTAAAACTAACTTCCAGGAAGCATTGTAGACATTGTGCTCTTAACAATGCATAACATTTAGCACAAAGACATCTTCAGCAATACACACACACACACATACACACTTCTGACATTGTGACCACTTGCTGATGTCTTTTCTACATTCCGCATTGTTTTATTTGAAGGGTAGGAAGTACGCTTCAATAATCTTGTATAACTACTATGCCCTGGGGACGCTCATGCCAGTCAGCTGGAGTGATAAAGATAGCTCTGTGTGCTAAATATGGAGATACAAAAATAGAACTGGTGGAAGCGGATAAAAGTAAAAGACATTGCAGGTTCTTATGGCCCTGCCAATGGCAGAGACGTGGAACAAGGGCTCCTGAAGACTTGGCAATGAGTCACAGCCAACTGGCTCAATCATATTTTGGGCTCATTTCTTATTCCATCAGGGTTTGGTTATAAAGCTAGAGTTAAAGCCGTCAGAAAATTCTAAAATCAAAATAAAAGTTAAAGACATATAAAATATAAATAATGACCATCCATTGCATGATTTACAAATTGATAGTGCTCCAAAAACTTGTTTTTAAGAATGTTCCTGGCCCTCTGAATTCACTTTCCATTTTTCTCCTAGAAACAAAGTCGTAAATAGTAACTGGTATGTGCACCTAAAAATACTATATACTACAACAGAATTATTATAGTACATTTACAATGTATTCAATGTGTTAAGTAAAATTATTATTCTTTATTCAATCATTACAATTTATTATAAATAGGTATTATTAAATTATTACAGTGCATTTACAATGAAATATTTTATTAACACATCATTTCTACATTATTATATTATACCATAAATTCATACTATGTTAATAATTACATTACATTAATAATATAGTAATAATTAACCAAAACAGAAAACAAAATATTGAATCAACCTGAACTTTCCTTATATTCAAAGCAACAAGCACTGGTAGAGAATCTAGGAAGTACCAGGTGCCGAGACAAGCACAAAAGATAAATCATATTTATTCTGTCGGTTAATGTTGGTAGGAAAGCAAATTCATTAGAGAAGAATGAGGAAATAGATGGAATTCTTTTCTAAGGAGACTACGTTATCTACGTGACTCTTAGGAGGAAAAAGCCTTTTATTTTTCTATGTCTAATTTTACTCCCAAACTTGGGATTTGCCTTTCTTTAAGGACGAAGTACCTCCAGTACTGCTCTTAGTGTGTAGCCATAATTAGGAGCTTTTTCGGTTCCCAAATAGGGTAAGATTTCCTTAAGTAACATTTGGCAGAGATGTAGAAGAAAGAAAGGTGGAGAGAAAGGTTATAATGCAGGAGACTATGTGGGCACGTGAAACAAAGAATCATGCACAAATTCTCGGTTCTTCTGAGGGAGAAAGAAGGGTGGAGCAGTAGGGTACCCAGCTTCGGATCATTCTCTAAATTTTCCCCTGCAACCACCAGGTGGAAAAAAGGAGGGGAGCGAGGCACGTGCAACTGGCCTTTGCATGTGGAGTGCGCTTTCCAAGTCAGTTTTTTATAGCTTCATGAGTACCATTAACTGCAGGATCCTGCAGGTGCTACCATGACTTTTTCTAATCACTAGTAAATGAGGAGGGGTTGGCAAAGTCAGGCATTAACTGGCCTTCAGGCAAGGTCAAGAAACCTTGAGTGGGACCATGGGTTGGTTTCACTAATCAGCAAGAAAATTCAGGGATGTGTAGATGAGTTGAGATCATGTATGTAGCTTAAGGAACAGTAATTTGGGCCAGGAGAATAATATATTCCTGTGACATATCTCTTCCGGAACACTTTCTTATAATTTCTTCTGGCTGGGAACTGGGGTTGTCTCTCTGGCAATGGAGGTCCATTTGCTAATATAAAGACCATGGGTGTGTGGCGGTGCCACATGCTGCTCAAAGAGGCACACCTGATCCATGTTTTTGGTATCTGAAACCACTCCCACCCCTTCCAATCAGTTAACCCCCCCTTCTTTAGTATCCTCTCTCTTCTTTTGTTTCTCGGACAGTTTCTTTAAAACATCTTTGTTTCTTTTTTGCCATGGAAAACTACGCCCCAATCTACCTACATCTGCTGCCCTCTCTAATACATTTAATCACATTTACTTAGTCATTATTTACCTTTATAGATAATTTTCCATGAGTTTCTTCTCTCATCAACTTAATTATACATTCCTTGATGTATGAGCCATGCTTTGTGCTTTAAAGAAAATCCCTCAGCGTATGTCAGTGTCCATAGAAGTATTATTTACAAAAGAATGGAAACAACCCAAGTGTTCATCAATAGATGGAAGAAGTGAGTATACTTTACATTTCTACAATACATTATGGGGTTTCAAAGTACTTTTTTCCTATATTGTTTCATTTGCTTTCCAAAATATCCATGAGACTGATATTGCCATTCCCACTTCACTGATTATTAAGGGAGACTCATAATGGTAATGGAATAGACTCATTCGCTATCCCTCCACTAGACGTAGGCAGAGCTAGTGCGAGAAAGCCTGTCTTAGTCTGATGCGATTTCTATTTTAGCATTCAGTGATCAGGCCAGGATCAGATAACTGGGCTGTGAGGGACATTTGGAGCTGCTTCCTACAGGCAATGAACTGCACAACTGTTCATAGTCTCCTGGGGTCTTGCCCACAATTCCCTACACACCAACCCCAATGCATGTAAAATCAGTAGAGGATGAGAGAGTGCTGCCAGACACACACAGCCGGGAGGAGCCACATGGCCTCCTTTTGGAAAACGCCTAAAGAATTAACTTCTGGGAAAAATTTTCCATCTGTTTTCCCGATAAGATTGATTAGAACCATCCATCCAGTTTTGCAGATTTTGTGAAAGAAGGGATGCATTGTCCTGTCTGTCCTGGGTAGGTTTAGCTCACAATTCTCAGAAGAGTTCCAGCTCAGTAACACAGGGAAGGCTTTTCTACCTTCAGACCTCCTCTGGGAATGGAGTTGCTGGGAGGTCCCAGACCAGAGCCCCACCCTGCCCTGAGGGCCTCACCTGAGTACTAGGAAGGGCTGCATCATTTTCAGCTGGGCATCCATTAGACAACATCACATGCATTTCATTGACCTTGATGTGAAGCTATAGCAGGGAAACTTGGCTTCTGTTTGCCAGTTCTCTTTGTCTCCCTTCCACTTCCCTGACCCTCTCCTCTCCCCACCAAGTTAGTTCTCTTATTTTTGGTATAAAGGACTTTCCTTCAATTAATTTCAAGGCTTCAGAAAAGCAGTTAAAAGAGATTGAGTTGGGGAGAGGTATCTGATCCTCTTATCTGTGTGTGTATACACAATCACTCACTCACAACACACACCCTACACCTGTGAAGCTGAACTAATTTAAAAATGGGTCCGTTTCTGTTTATTTTGTCGACTTAAGAAATCTCCAAACCTGTAGAGAATTTTTATGAGTTTATTTGAGCCAAACTGACAACAAGCAAAATCTCAATGGATTGAGAAAATGCTCTGGAGAATGGCAGTTTTGCAGCTTATTTTATATGTTAGAATCAAAGGAGGAGACCCAAGGCAGATTACAGGAAATCCATTGGTGGTAGATTAAGGGGGTAGGAGAAAGCAAAGCAGGGAAATCTCTGGGATTGGATAAAAAACAAAACGGAGAGATACTTCTTTTACTTTGGTGGGTACAGGATAGGTAACATTTACAGTACATAGAGATTGTATGTGGGCAAAAAGATAACAAGGAGTTCTGTGGTCTCATGCCCTAGTGCCGGCAATTGTACCTGGAGGGGTCTGGAAAAGAAGATGACTCTGACATTTCAAAGGTATGTTATCTTAGATGCACAAAGACAACACACAGTCTCACTGAAGGTAAAGACTGACCTTTGTCAAGGAAGCTACAGGCCTAGGGCATGACTACTCACCATGACCGGCTTTTAGTTAGGAACTTTTACGTTCAGACCATCCTATGTGGTTCCTTTTTGGTTTCTGAGTTTGTAGGGCCCGCCATGCTGGCCTCCGTGAGCTTGTCAGGTTTAGCATGCAGCCCCTTTTCCGTCCACAAATTAATGACAGTCTTCGCATGTTAATGGTGATGTCAGACAGTCTATATTGATTGTGGTTATTGATGTATTAATAATGTCATTTTTATTTTCCATTATTATTGTTGTCTCCTCGCCTGCCTCCTTTTGGAGTTTTCAAGTTTTATCTATTCCAATTTCTCCCCGCTAGTGTTTTGGAAGTTAGGTAATCTATTTCTTTTCTTTTAGTGGTTACACTTAAAATGCGTATTTGATTTAACAATGTCTAACATTAATATCTTCATAATGACATCTTCTGCAAATCATAAAGACCTTATAAACCTTTAATTTTGATCTCATTCTCCCATCTTTCATATTATTACTGATGAAATTTTAGCTCCACTTTTTTTCTTTTTAAAATAATTTTGTTGAGGTAAATTGATGTATAATAAATGGCACATATTAAAAGTATACAATTCAATATCTTGATATATTTATGCACCCATGAAGCCATCACCACAATCAAGATAAACAACTATTTGAAAAAAAAAAAGGATCTGGTGCACACAGGAACCTAACTAATTGCATGTTACTAAGGTCTGCCAGTTTTCTGTAAACTCGTTTTCCTTAAGGAGTTCTGTAGCTTCTTGACAGAAGTAACTGCTAATCACCATTCATCAAAGTCCACTAGGCATTGTGCTAAGTGCTTTTCATTAATTATTTCTCACTGCTTTATTGTCTTAAATTTTTAATTATAAAACAATACAGGTTTATTATAAATGAATGTACTCAGTACTGAAATGAACAGTATGAAAAAGGAAAGACTTGCCACCCTTGCAACCCACTTCTTTTCTTCAGAGTGGATATATGTTTATTGTGTGTTGTCACGGCAGATTTTTTTATACATTTGAAAACATACGTGATTGTAATAAAAACGGAGCTAAATGATTAGTGGGATTGGGGGGGCTTAAAACAATAATTATTTATGGATAGTATTTTCTGCAGCTTGCGTTTTGCACTTATTACATCAAAGCCATCTTCCCATTTCATCTTTTTCGTGGCTGCCTGATGTATGTAGCATTGAATTAATGCATTGTGATTATTTTGATCCATTTCCCCTTATTTTTAGGTTGTTTCTCTTTTTTATTGTTATTACAAGTATAACATAGAATTGTCTTACATATATCTTTGTGCACTTATTGAATATTTTAACAGGATAAAACCCTGAAATGCAATGCATTATTTACAACTCCACATAGCCACCTTTTGAATTGGATAGTAACATTGCCTTTCTACAATTGAGGGTTTTATACTTAAAGGTTAGGTGACTTCCTCAGCTATTGAGTGGCTGATTGGGGAATGAGAATCCTCATTTTCCAGTTCTCCAAGGTGCCAACATCCTCACCAGTCACGTACTGCCTTTCCTACCAGTTTGGAAAATGGTTAAAAAAGAAACAAGTTATTAACTTTGGAATTCTCAGGAGGATTACTGGGGATTTTCAACTAATCGTAGTCCCATGGAGTTGGAATGCAGCGGACATATTACATACAATTTATATTTTCACCTGGCCCTCAGCTGAGGATATTAATGTGAGAGCTGAGGGGCTATTTTTAGCAGGTTACTTTTAAGCACCCTTGGGAGGTTGTGCAAACGCCTATCACAGGCAGCAAGGAATTGCTTCCCCACTTTTTTGTTCCGAAGGAAAGGACACAGACCATCTGGGCCAGTAAGTTGGGTCCAAAATCGGACTCATGTTTATTTTACTTAATAAATGTGCTCTTGAATAATATGAGCTGAATTTTGGTTGGTTGAATGCCATTTTTAATGCACCCAGGGGTGCAAACATTTCTTGTAATCCTGCAGTGAGTGGCTTTCTAAAATAAAGAATGCTTTGGCAATGTGAACAAATTTTCCTTAATTTATGTTGAGCATAACTTATTTTTTCTTCTCTGATGGCAGGGAACCCCATGCTCAGTCGTTTGTGTCTTACAGTGTGTTGGCTAGTATAGCCAAATGAGTTAACGGTAATGTGGAATATATATGTTGTTAAAAATATAGTCCAGTCTCTCACTTCAAAGTTTCAAACCAAGTGACATAGGGAAAACATAGAATTTAGAAGTAGTTCTTTTAGACAAATAGCCCATGCCAGGAGTAGTGCAGCTATAGACATTGGGTGCTCTGTAACACCATGTTTGGATTGTGGGCCCCATTCCTGCCTCTCCAATGAGCTGGCTCTTTGGTTACTAAGGTCACAGTCCAGAAAACAAGGTAGAAACAAGTGAGGGTGCAACTGACCCTTTTTCACAAGAGCACCATTGCATGCTTTGAAAGTACAATAAAATATTTTTAGTCCGACGTTACCATTTTTGTTCTTTATAATATATCACTTCTCATAAATGTGCTCATAAATTTTTAAAAATCAATCAGCGATTGATTCTACAACTGGAATGGCCTTTAGAGTATGTGCAGATAATAAGGACTAGCTGGGGGGAAATAGACTCCAGTTTTGACATATTTTAGACAATTTGGCTTAAGATGCTTTGGTTTCTAAAAAAATATTATTCTACATGAAAAGCAAACAAACGTTTTTCAACAAAAACAAGTTGTTAATATGTCTGGGATGTGATTCTGAAATGAATTTTTAGTGCTTCTCATAATGTTGATCCTCTAAGTTGAAATTTATAAGTCTTTTTAAGGCTGTGACCCTTGCATTGCTTTTAGTTTAGTTTTGGGGAAATAACTGAGAATGCATAGTGAAATGAATGACTTTGTAATCCCCAAAATGCCAGTTTTGGAGATCTATATTATGGAAAGGAAAGCACCAGAAACTAAAAATATACATGTAAGGCTGTTTAGTGCAATGTTGTTTATAGAGACAAAACACTGGGAGTATCTTGTATGTTCATCAATAGCATTAACAAACTGACATAACTACCCTGTGGAGGGGTATATGACTATTACAAAAAATAAATTAAATCTATATTATTGGCTTTGGAGTCAATATACATGACCATGATACAGTGTTAAGGAAAAACATCTAATTATACATTAATTTTCTAATGGGAAAATAGAACCCCACACACATATGTGTATATGAGACACATTTCTCATAGGTGTGTGTTATCTTAGGGAGATGGGAATGACGGGAAATACAGGTTATAAAATATATCTATGCATTGTTTAACTTGCTATAATGAGCATTTTTAATTTTCAGTATCTTACAAAGTAAAAAACACACACAGGAGTCCTGCTTTTCTTATTTTGTATTAGGACACAAGACTATTCTTCAATGTGATAATGTAGTTATTCTGACCAGTAGAATGTACATTTGAAAATAATTTATAGACATTCAAAGACCTACCGAAGCCTCACCATTTAGGTTGGTATTTTTCAGCTCTTTTAGCGCATACTCCCTGCACTGATTTCTTACTACCATGTGTTTGTTTATCTCCAGCAGCCAAGAAGCTTGTTAGCTTCTGCCTTCCTGTGGTTACATTATGGGAGCGGCACTATCTTTCAGTTCTGACCCTTCTTCTCTGATTGCCCCTCCATTTCGGAGTTTTCCCACAGCTTATATTGATCTACTGCCTGTCAGTGATAAGAATGGCGGTCACGAAGATGAGCCTTGAGAATAAACGCTCCCTTGTGTAATTAAAACCTGAAGGAAAACTGGAAATTTCCCTACCATTTTTTTTTAATGTGCTTCTAAAAGTGTTCTCATTGTTTACCCTCCTCTGATCTACAAAGAAGAAAATCCTGTTGCAAGAATATTAGATCCTCATTCCTTGGGCAGGTTCCCACTCTGCTTGTCATTGCCTCTGTGTTCCCAGGAAGTGATAAAAAGGAATACCTTATCCAAAGGCTTTCTACACACAAAGAGTATAAATAATCCCAAGACTGCAGCCAAAAGGTTGTGCAAATACAGTGTGGGTAAATCATGGTGGCATTTAATGAAGTATCTGATAAAGGCAGTGATGCCTTAGGAAAGGATACACGAATGAGGTCAGAAACTCAGGCCTCCCAGATTTATAATCTAGAGGTGGTAACAGTTGGATTAAAACTTGAGCAAGTGGTTTGGCAGCAAGGACTGGAAACCAGGGCTTGTAATCAGCTGGCTGGGTTTGGATAATATGGTAGTTAAAGTAAAACAGAAGTGATTAGGTAGACCATTTAGAATTATGCACAATTTTGAGCAGATGGATTTGGTATCAAAATAATATGGCTATTTTCTAATTAAAACCGTGGTGTGAACATTCATTCATTCAGAAAGTATACACTGAGCATCCTCTTCCAGCCAAGGCCATTGGGCTGTGGTGTGAACCTAGGGCAGCTTAGCAAATTCAGGACTGTGCCCCGGGAGAGTGAAGCAGCAATGGGAGGATAGGGAGAAGTGAAGTAGAGGGGGCCTATAGTTTGTAAAGGGGAGTAAGAGGATTTGGGGTCTCTAACTGCACTTTTCCTATGATGCCTACGAAGACCTAACTGATCCCTACCTCATGTGTTTTGCTATCACACATTTTGAGAAAAAAATTAAATATTTTCTTTGCCTCATTTATCCTCAAATCAGCTTTGTATTTTCAGCTTTGAAATAGCAATGATGCTGAAACTTAAATAGAATGGAAATCAGAAATTGCAAAGTTGCCCTTCTATTATTTTGTGTACACCAAATGAGTCTCAGAGGCAGCCTCAGGGATTTTTTTTTTTTTTTTTTTTTTAAACACTAAGCAACTCTTTTCAAGAATTGAAAGAATTCTGGAAATAGTAGTGTAATTTTAGAGTCAGAGTAACTTTCCCACTAGTCTGAGGTTTAAAGGGGTGGGATCCTCACAGATTAATGAACGTTGCTGTCTAGTCAGGGTTTTGAAATAAAACTATTAGGCGGAAAAGTTATTATGTAAGTATAAGGTGTATTGTACCATGAATGCTAAATTTTCCTTCTCATCTTTTACCAAATAAAACTTCTGGTAGAAATCCTAATCTAAGCCTAATCTAAGAAGCTGATTCAGTGGAGGGAAGAATGCTGCCATAAAAGTAAATGTAAATGTATTAGATTAAGTAAATGCCACTACTGTGTTTTTAAAAAAGTAAATAAAATGTTACAAAGAGGAAGAAAGAAAGAGAAGAGATAAAATACAGGGAAAAGAAAGAGACTAAAAACAGAAGTCTGCCCAAAAATTTGAGGATTTCTCCAGGGATGCTGAAGAAAGGAAGGGGATACAGAGACTGGGCTGTGGGGGCACCTTCTGTAGAGGCCTCCTCTGGTAGAGGCGACGCTCCTTATTCATTCTCCTTCTTATCTTTATACAGCCCGTCTCCGATATATGAATTGTTAGTGTGCCAAAGGTTCACTTGTGAATCAGTTATTTGGAACTCAGCATGTTTTTCATCCACAGAAGGCATTACCCACAGGAACAATATTATAAATGCTACCTAGTCTTCCAGGGTGCACCACACTCGCTTAACAGGTATCACTGTGTGAAATATCACACATTTGCAATGGATACTAATAGGAAACTATTGTTGTAATACCAATCATTAGACCCCAAAGTGCAATACAATAGACTCGGCTGTTGTGTTTGAGAGAAAGAAAGTTCCATTAGAAAAAGACAAGCAAGACTATGAACACTTCTATGGCTACTAAATCGTTTTAGGGAGTAAATGTACAGGGTTTGAAGTCAGACAGACTTTGGTTCACATCCATATTTCTCTCTCTGCGGCATACTAGTTGTAGGCAGCTTAGTTAATCTCACTGAACGTCATCTAGAGGTAATAATAGCATCTCCTTAGAGCACTGCTGTGAGAATTAAATGAGCATTGGGCACAGATTTTAGCTTGTTATATATGATTAATAATATTTTAACAATACATTATAATATTAATAGGTATTAATTGTTATGATATGTAATAATTATTATTCGTTATATATGGCTTTCTTCCTGTTCCACTTTTCTCCCAGAGATTATAAACTTTGAGAGCAGACATTTTTGTCATATACTTTGGTGAATCCTTAAACACGTCAAACACAGACACTATTTTTTCATTTATTGACAATGATTTGCTTTGTTCAGGGGGATTAGAGATTAACAACTCTACTCTCTGATTCTTTCACAATTATGTTCTTTCCATTTAGTACAGGCATGTTGCTAACACAGCTCTTATGATAACTGATTGTGACTGGGTATTAATTTTGATTCACACATACCAGGGGTGCCAAACAAATGTATACAAGTGGACACTTTGGTCAGCGTTGCTCAAGCAGTAGTTCGCTGTCATCAGAAGTGTCTGGACGCTGATGGTCACCACTTTGAGCACCTCTTGTAATTGCAGAAGTCAAACGTGACTTGTATTCATTTTTTATTATTGGGATATAAAAACAGGACGGGGAGAGAAAATTCTCCCTGAACTTAGACAAATGTTGGAAGAAAAAAGAGAAGGACAGAAGGAATCCAAAATGTATATTTGTCTGAGAAAGAGATGACCAGGGAGAATTTACTGAACTCAAGAAAAGAGAGTAAGTAATGTTCTGGTGAAAGAAAAGGAAGGCAGGGGTGGAGGTGGGTTATGGCATTAGTACCTCAAATTGGCCAGCAGGTGGTGTGTCACCAAATTGGTGTCACCTGTTTGGAGTTTGGCAAAAGGCGGATGGATGGGCAACTTCAAGAGGGACAGCTGACATGGGAGGTTCATGCTATCTCGCTATGTGTGGGATGGATAGGTACCATTTGGGAATTTCTACATAAGGGAATGCCTCATAGGCACAAAGGCCCATCAGGATGTCTCTGAGAAACTGAATCTAAGGTGCTCCAGCAAGACCATGCTTCCTTCCTCTTCCTGCATCCTTTGAACCTGGTAGTTCCATCACTTCTGGTGACTTGCTATCAAATATTGGGTCCAGGATCAGAAAGTTAGAGAATTGAGACTTAGTCTGGAGGAAGTGTCTGCCTTTGTTAATGGATGGTCAGGCTTTTCTGCTCTGGGTCCTTTTTTTTTTTTTTTGATCATGCTTCCTGTCAAAGGCTTTCTACTCTTTGTGGAGATGATTAAAGTACTTCAGTATGATTGCAGGTCTAGTATCTCTTTTCTTATGTTAAAAAGATCTCAATTAAAAATGAACAACTGATATACATTTATCATAGAAACCGTAAAAAAAAAGCTGATAATCATAAAGAAGGGGAAAAAACCTGTATGTGACCCCACCTGCCAAAGATAACCACTATTAAAAATTTGATGTATCATGTTCCAGACTTTTACATATGTTGATATCTTCTTAGAAAAATGAGATCATACTGAAGAAACTTGTATTTTTACCTTTACCTACGCTGAATATTATTGCATTTTTATACAGTTCAACCACATTATTTTATAATAATTGCAAAGTGCTACCTCTTATGAATGTGTTATAATTTACTTAACTATTTTTGACACATACCAGGGGTGCCAAACAAATGTATACAAGTGGACACTTTGGTCAGCGTTGCTCAAGCAGTAGTTCGCTGTCATCAGAAGTGTCTGGACACTGATGGTCACCACTTTGAGCACCTCTTGTAATTGCAGAAGTCAAATGTGACTTGTATTCATTTTTTATTATTGGTATATATTAAGTATTACAATTTTATACAGTTTTCCTTTCTTAAAATGTGTATACATTTTTTTGGCACTCCGTAGATTGTTTCTAATTTTTCACTAGTATAAACAATGCCATGAGAAACATCCTTATACATGTGAAAATCCATATGATTTTCTTAGGATATATTTTTAGAACAGGAACTGCTGAATTAAAGGGTATACATGTTTTTAAAAGCTCTTGCTACATATTACAAAATTATCTTCCTTTCATATTGTACCAATTTACAGTCTTGCCAGCAAAGTATGAAGGTGCCATTTTCCAAACCCCTGCCAGCATTGAGAATTATCAATTTTCATCTTTGTCAAGTTTAGAGATAAATGGTATCCTATAATTATTTAATTTGTGCTTTTTTTATGGCCACTAAATTCTTTTTCATATGTATACTGGTCCTTTATATTTCTTCTAATATCCCCTTGCCCAATTCTTAATTATAAATGCTATTTATATGGTAAGGTTATTCATCATTTACCAGATATAGGATTCATTTTTTAATCTCATTTTGCCATTTGTGATTTAATTTTGGTTATGATGGGGTTATTTTTGATGTACATAAATTTTACATTTTATTTATGTAAATATTTAAAAATTTTCTGCTTTTTATGGTTTCTGCTTTTGTGATCATAATTAAAATAATTTTTATGATAAAAGTATTTAATCGTGATTAAAAAATTTAAGATTATAAAAACGATCACATGATTTTCTTCAAGTTTGCTTGTGGTTTTATTTTCACATTTAACTCTTCAGTCCACTAGGCATTTATTTTGTGTACGGTGTGAGATAATAATTACATCTTTATTTTTCATAATAATGAACTATTTAACCAGTTATTGAATCATCCATTTTCCCCCACTGGGTTTAAATACCATCTTTAACAAAGAAATATTTTAATATAATACTTGTATTTATATTTCTGGGCTTTCTGTTCTTTTCATTGCTCTGCCTCTTTTGGCACTAGTATCAAACTTTTAATTTTTGATGTCGGTAACTATTTAATACCTACTACCCGCCTTGCTGTTCTCTAAAATTTTCTTTACTATTCTCATTTTTATATTTTTTCAAATAAACTTCAGGATATACTTTTTGGCCTGTTTAAAAAAAATCATTTTGGGGTTTCATATTTAATTATCTTTATAAATTAAATAGGGGAGAATTGACATCTTTACAATGTGGAGTCTTCCACTCCTGGAAAATTACGTATTTTCCCATTTATTGAAAATCTCCATTTATTGAAATATTTTCTAAGTAGAGTTGTATACATTTTAAAAATATTTTATTCACTTTTTCAGTTATTCCTAGAAATTTTGTTATTGTTGTTGCAACTATGAATGAGATTTTTTCCCCATTATGTTTTTAAACAGTTTTTGGCTGTTATATGGAACATTTTATCAATTTTGTGTGTTTATTTTGTAACTGTTTGCCTCACTGACATTTGTAGTTATTTAAAGCATTTAAAAAAGTTGATTCTATCGAGTAAATGATTGTAACATGAAAGTTGAATAATTTTTTCTCCTGCTTTCTCATAATTCTTTAGTGTCTTTTTCTTGTCTGGTTGCAATGGCTCAAATGCCCAGAACAGTGCTGAATGGTGATAATGACAATGAGCATCCTCTTCCTGTTTTTTATTTTAGTATTAGTACCTCTAACATGGCACTATAAGTATAAACTATGATGCCTGTGTTTGGTTTACATAGATAACCTTAGCATGCTAAGAAAAATTCTCCTAACTCCATGTTATTATTTTAAAAAATTAATATTGAATTTTATCAAAAGACTTTTTAAGATTACCTATTGCGCTAATCCAAAATCTTTTTTCATTTGATTGATTTATGTCATTATGCTAATGCACTCATTACTTAATACTGACATATTTTTATATCTCTGGGGTGTATGTGATGTTAGTCTGTGGTTTCCTTTATTATGCTTTATCAGTTTATTTGTTTTAAATCAGAGGTGTTATGTTAGCGTTCTGTTACTTTGGTCCACTTGAACATTTTATGTAGCCTGGAAATTATCTGTGGCTAGAAACTTTGAGAGAACTTGATTGTGCAAGTAATTTGGACTAAAAACTTCTTGGAAACAATTTCTCAGTAACTGTTACATTTTTCCAGGATTATTGATCTGTTGTTTTTCAACTACTTCTTGAGTTAGTTTGCCTGTTGTTAACTCTTTTAGCTCTGCCCACAATATTTCATAGGTGGTGTTCTCATTATTGAAAACTTCTCAGCATTGTCTAATTACCCTTTTGATTTCTTCTCCAATCAATGAATTTTTTTAAAAGAAGAATTATAAAAATATTCCAAAAGCTTGGCTTTTTTTTTCTTTTTACTTATACTTTTGTAATTATTTCATAGTTTTATTACCGTGTGGTCAGAGAATGTGACCAAAATAATTTCTTTGGGGGGACTACTTAAAAATTTTTGGTGGTCTAATATAAAATCAATTTTTGCAAACTTACATTTTTTCTTAAAGGAATAGACAGGGGAGCCTGCTCTTTAGTCATTCATTTCTTCATTCAGCATTGTTTCATTTATGTGTCTCCTACATGTCAGGCATTGTATTAGGCACTGCAGGATATCAAATGAATGTCATAAGCTTTCTCTAAGATTGTCAAAATTTAGATGGAACATACACATGAAGACCTAATTGTATTAGGTTGTGCAAAAGTAATTGCGTTTTTTGCAATTATTTTTAACCTTTTAAACTACAATTACTTTTGCACCACCCTAATAATATAGAGTAAGAAATGAAACAGCAATGAATGCACAAAAGAGGGATTCCAGCCCTGTCATAGGTTCTAGCAATACAAAGGTGCCCAAGATACCACCATGGCCCCTGAGAGGCTTTCAGTACAAAAGTATAAAAAAATAAATAAATTGAAGGCAGAGACAAGTTTTTGGAGGCAAGGTAACTAATTAGGAAACCACTATAGTCATTCAGTAATAAATTAAGGCATATGAGAGATGTTAGAGCATAGAAAAAAGAGGGGATTTTTACACTTAAGGAGCAGAAAGAAGAAAAGTCCACATAGGCGGCTGAAGGAGGTAGGAATAAAATTTTAAGAAGCTCTGAGAGAATATTTTAAAGAGTGCTTGGTCAGTTGGGTCAAATGCAGCCGAGAGATCAAGGAAAATAAAAGCCAAAAAAGTGTTCAATAGTCTTGGTCTTTGGTGACTTGCAGAAATCATTTTCAGTGAAGAGGGAAGAAGCCAGACTGTAAGCAAGTTGGGACTTAAATGGGATGTGAGATGATGGAGACAAAAAGGTTGTCTCCAGAAACTTAGCTGTGAAGAGAATGAGTGGGTTAGGGCAGTAATTAAAGAAGTAGAGATAAAAAAACAAACAAACAAATAAACACACAAACAAAAAACCCCATAAAAACAATGTGCATATATGTAAATAACGAGGAAGGTGAACAGACAACAAGAGAAGGCATTGTTGGAGAAAGAGCCTGAGCAGGTGGGAGCCGCAGGATGAAACACAAAGCCCAGGGGATGGGTGGCCTCTGACAGGAGGAGGGCACCTCTTTTTGACTTGGAGGAAATGATTGGTACCTGTAGGCAGTTTGGGCAGAGAAGTACCATCTCCCTATTTCTTTGCAAGGCTGGAAGAAGGTGTCATTGTAGAACCTTCAGTTACGCTCCTGGGGCCTGTTGGAGAGGTCGAGTCAGTCTTGGTCTGTGTTGACATTTGCTTCACAGGTGTGATGAGGACCCATCCCTTCCTATCTTCCAATAGAATAAGGGTAGAATCTCTATGCTTCCCGAGGCTGTTTTTTTCTAGGGGTCGTTGAAGGGTTTCCAGAAGTCTCTCTTTGGTTGTGTGGTATGCAATGGATTGTCGAAATAATTAACAGTCAGTTGCAAATAAAGTGATTGATGGATGCCATAAGAGCACAAAAGTTTGTTACTGTAAATACAAAATATAGATAAATCAACATATATATTTCAAATCTTTAGTAGGCTCTTTTCCTGTTTATTTGTGAATATTGATTGTCACATCACATAAGGAGAAATGTTTATGAAGGTGGCATGCGTTTTAATTTTAGCACATTGGGTTTTAATGTGTGTTTTTTAAATTTCTATTTCTAACTGAACTCTTAAAGAGGGATAGGTTTTGAAGCTTGCAATTTTTTTTTTTTCCATTTGCACGTTGGGCTCTCACATATTGATAACAAATCAGTCCCTTGAAAGAATCGTTAGACTAAGGCCTTCTGGTCTTTTTCTGTTATTTTGGAAGAACACTCTATCCTCTATATAAAGGAAAACTTTTGGTTTGATTATCACTGTAAATAATTATGAGACAAAACCCAGATACGAAAAATTGCCCACACAGGCTCCTTTATTGAGTAGGATCTCACTTATTAAAAATCAAGGTTGACAGTTTAACAGGCTCATTATGGTTCAGAAATCCCCTGGGGCATTTTAACCTTTTTAAATCTTTTCAGATGTTCACATCGCCAAATGAGCTGACTGTGTCATATCTCACTCTACCCTTCTCCGGCCCTGATCTTGAGAAGTGTCATTTTTACTATACCAAGATATCAGATATTACACAAGGTCAGATACTATCCAAAGTCAGATTGTTCAAGGGCTTTCCTTGAAGACAGGGATGAAAAGCAAGGGGTGGGAAAATCAGCTTAGGTAAGAAGTATGATTTCCACAAAACATCCAGGATGGTTTGTTAGCACCTTTGTTAGCAGCACAGGAAGCAGCAGTTTAAGCCAATTTCCTAGCACACCAAAGGGGGCAGAAGCACACCTTTGTAAATTTCATGATAATTGTATTTCCACTTTCATGCCTCAGGTGGTAATCTCAACTGCTCTGCGGTGCCCCAAAATGTTGGCACACTCCAACAGATAACACTAGTGGAAGTTTGCTCTGAAACTACCTGAAACCACTTCCATTAGCTCTTTACATAAAACTGCATTTGATAGTCTTCATTATCCCCTTCCACATTTGCCCCTCCACATCTCTCGGCACAGCAGCCCTGGTTGTGTTGAAATTAAATCTATGCACTCTTAGACTGTTAGTCTGTTTTCCTCAGAACAGTCCATTCAGTCTTGTGGCTCTCCCAACAAACAAGAGTGTGGGATGCTGAGAAAACGAAAGCAAGATGGAGCGACAGATTGATGTTTTCCAGGGGCATCTGGAAAGTAGAGCAGCTTCCACCTGCTGGGCCAGGCTGTGGTTCCTTCTTCTTGCTGTTTCAGAGCCACAGTGTAGACTTGATTGAAATGAGAGAGCACAAGGACTGCCAGACTCCCCATCCCCCAACCCCCACACGAACACATCAACTTGCAGCTTGCAGTGATCTGCCCTCCAGTGTGACTTATCAGCTGTTCGGAGTTGGTCACTAAAAGAAAACACATTGTGGAATGTACTGCTCTGTATGAAAATGAAATGGCTGAGCCTGCTCAGGGGTTAAGAGAAGATTTGAGAATTAGGAGAATAATGATCTTCAGTTTCTGACCTCCTGGCAGGCGGTAGTATTTATCAGGAGGCACATGTGACTGGTTAAGACACAGAGCTCCAGCTTGAAGGAAACAGCTGCTCGTAGTGAGCTCCGGCACTTGGCAGCTGGACAGGCAGGGTGCTGGTGTGAGGCATACTGGACAGAACTGCCCCAGTAAGTAACTGGAGACGTGTGTGTGTGTGTGTGTGTGTGTGTGTGTGTGTGTGTGTGTGTGTTGCAAGCCACTGATAATTTTTAATTTTGATTTTTGTTTCCCTCTAGCATTAAAGGAGGTACCTGTTATTAATAGCCATTTTCACTTTTATTGATTTTTTTTTTCTTAGAACCTGTTATTTTCAGCAACGTTGTTTTCTAATTTTGAGGATGAATGGGGCATATCGCTTGACTCTTATCTAGAAAATAGCCAGTCTATTTCCTGGTATTTGGGATTTTTATGATCTATGGTATTTCGATTCAAAGTCAAGAGTCAGGTTATGAGAGAACCTATTGAAGTGATTTGATGACTACGTGTAATTTTAATCAGTTTTACCGTTGAAACTTGAAAAATTGTGTTGTGAGAAATAACTTGTAAATATATTGTATATCTGACTTGAACATTCCTAGTCAATTTTGAAGACTATCTGATTTAACTATGAATAATAATCAGCAATACAGAAAACTAACAAGATAATATTTAGATTTAGGTTAGATTTAGATTTCAGGCATACTTTCTCATTCACTGAAAGATATGGTTTATAGATCTTTTCTTCCATAGGTTAATTCACCTTCCTTACTTTAAAGTTAAAATTTGTGGTTGCCCCTGGTCTTCCCTATTTTAGATAAGGGAAAGTTCGTGTTTTTATGATGCTCAGAGTCTTGCTTCCTTGTTTATGGGCTGGTTTATGAAAGTGTTGCCTGAAGCTGATTATCAGCTCTAGCGGGTCTGGTGTCCAAATAAGTGAGAGAATCTGTTCCTTTTCTGGTTCGCTGGGCAACAGTGGGACTTGCTTTGGGGAGAGCAGCAGAGCAGGCACCATCCTGGAGCAGAACTGTTGTTTGGGGGCTTTTGTCCTTCCCTGAAAGTTACAGACAGAATGTTTAAGATGAAAGGAAAAGGAAAAGGGGAGAGGGGAGAACCCTGACTCGATGATGTAAACCTCTGGCTTCTGAATCAGAACATTTTGGGGAGATAACCCAACAAGTTCCTTTTTCTGGATTGCTTAGACACTAAGGATGGGAGGGCGGGCAGAAAGTGGTTGCTTTGACTTGAGTTCTTAGCAAACATTTATTTGGCTTGTGACAAGCCCTAGGCATACTGAAGTGTTTCCCCAGGTGAATAATGGCTTGTCATATATGCTCAGGTTGTACAATTTTCTTGCAGTTTCTGCCCCCCTGCCTGGAGTAAGCACTGCTGTCCCTCCACAAATAGCACCCCGTGTTGTATGTGGAAGTGGATTGAAAATGACCCAAAGTGTGCTGGTTCTGCCACGGTTTTTCCCAACATAGTTGGTCTTGAGTCCCATATCAGCCAAAAATCTGGGATGGAAGGAGTTTCAGATGCCCTGTCTAAAAAAATGGTTAGTCTGGCATTGGGAAGTACTCCCCCACCTGCCCCCCACCCCACACTATCCCACCACTTATTTTCCTTAAAATGTAGAAGAATTCACAAAACCTAGAGTGTTCAATGAGAAAAAAATATTTCCAACACCTCTATTCCTCTTTATGCCATTTTTGTGAGGTCCCTGGGTCAGCCTGTGGCCACGTGGCCCAGTGACTTCCCTGTCTGACTGCAGGGCGCTGGCTGCCCTCTGGCCTGTTCTTCAGGGAGTTTGCTTCTGGTATAGTTTCACTTTTTCCACAGGCTGATGGTGGAAAAGAACTTTCCAGTGAAACTGTGTCTCTAGAATAATAGAGCCACCCACAAATAAAATGGGGGGTCTAAACAGCAAAGTTTCCTTTGACGTATTCAAGTGCTGAATTTTTAAAGTCTGTAGATTATTTTGAAAAACCCAATGATACCTTGAATTCCCAAATATTAATAACAGAATAATAAAAGTGATTATTTTACATACATATAGTACATCCAATAGGAATTATAGAATGTGCAATTTAACGCCTTCCTTTTAAAGATGAAGAAATTGTAGCAAATTTCTCTGGGTCACAGTGCTAGTTAGTGCCAGAGCCAGAAAAGAGCTCAAGGCTCCTGCTACCTTTACCATCACAATATTAGCATTAATCATTTTAATTTATATTTATTGTGCACTTACTATGCCAGACGACATGTTAAACAAGGGTATTTATTTTTATATGACCCTCACAATAAGTCTATGTGCTATATATTATTATTCTAGTTTTATAGTTGGAGGAACTGAAGCTCAGAGACCCCCTTAGCTCCTCAGCTGTATTTGGCACAGGCCGAAGTGGCACCTAGATATGACGCCAGAACCTGTACATGTTCATTGCTAATCCCACACAGTTAAATGTAAAAGCTTGTGAAATGCAAATGAGACTATTTCAGTACAGTACCATTAGACAGGCCATGTGTGCTGTGGCCCTTTCGAACTCTCCATGGCAGGAAGGGTGAGGTTTCCCCTTGTGATAGTCCAAGCCCCAGCTATGTAGGATCAGTGACTTGCAGTATGTTTTCTCTTTGAGAGCCATTCAGTAACGGCCCTCACATTGATTGGTAGGAGAGCTTTATTATTACCCAGGAACACACTGCTCTGTCTGCCCCTTCTGGGCTTTTCCTCAGTTTTTCCCATCCCTCCTTTCCTTTGGAGGACAACCATCCTCCCACGCCCCACCCCAAATAGCTGGCTTAGTGGTGATAAAACTATTATCAGACCTGTTCCTTGCAGCTCAACCTGGAAGGTTGGTTGTCCATGTAGGTTGTTGTTGTTTATGAATAGAAGCTATATAATTTTTCCCTCTGTTTACTCATTTGTTCTGAGCTGGGAGGGAGGGTCGTAGGCCCGGCGACTGGGTGGAACAGGGGAGGGAGGAGACTGGGATGCTGACTGCACCCACCTTGGTGGTTACAAGCTTCACCCCTCTACCTGCCATGTATCTAAAGACTGGCCCTCTCAGTTGCCAGCCATGAACCTGAGGATTTTCTGGGTCACCAGCCAAACACAGAGCCCTTAGAGAAACCTACATTTTTGTTGGCTCTGTATCTTTCCCCATGTGGTTTAAATGTCAAAATGAAGGCTAGCAATGAGAAAGAGCCCTGAGTAATCCATAACTAGCCAAAAGGTCCTTTGGTTAATCAGGAGGAAAATTAAGTAGACAGATTTTTCATGGATGTCTTTGAGAAAGTTATCAACATTGTTTTAAAGCTGTTATGACGAGATGACACATTTTGAAGATCAAGCTATTTATAGCAAGAAAAAAAGAATTTTTAATCTGCTTTTCACCTGCTTGATGCTTCTAAAAGTAAGAACTCAAGAATCATCAGCAATACAATCTGCTAAAACAGATCTACTGGAAATTACCTCCAATTCCTCCTGGGTATTCCTTATTTCCATAGTAATTGGTGTAGTCCATGGGTCTTATATGGAGACACATGAGATGGACTCAAATAAAATCACAGCAGAGTCCATAAGTCATGCTCCAGAGCTGGTTTGAAGCAAAATAGTGGTTGATTATTTTCTTGGCAACTTTTAGGATAAGGAAACAAATTTTTTGATGAAGGATCTGTTTTGTTTCTGTTTTTGCCAGATTCTATGTTCCAAAGAAACTATTCTCAAATAGTTAACTCCCTTGGGTCCCTCTTTCCCTTTATATGGATGGCTCATTTACAGTTCTTGGAGCTGTTTAGCTGTTTGCATGGCATGTTTCCATTGTTATATGGATTTGGAAGTCTGGTTTTGTTTGCTGTTTCAAAGGATTACAGTAATATCTCTGGAGTCTGTGGTGTGTAGGTTCTCTGAGCTTTGATTGTCTTTGAGCCCATGATATCAAGTAGACAAACTCCTGCATTTATACGGGAATTTTCCAATATAAGACACTTTTTTGCACTTTGCTACAATCCTATGAAAGACAGAGGATGTAATCACCATGTTTACAGTAAGGAAACAGAGAATGAGAGAAAGTGAGTGATTGTCCATGGTCATGGAGCTAGTAACTGGCAGAGCTCAATTAAATCTTCTGGTTCTAAATGATATCTATAAAAGTGTCCTTTGTGATCAAAAGTGCTGTGATTTGATTATTTTCTGATGGACAAAAGCTAAATGGATGACTGATTCAATGCTATACCGTTGCATGCATGTCAGTGATGGTATTTCTAAGCCTATGGATACTTGACTTCAGAAAAAGGGTCAACTTAGTTATAGACACAATAGTATTTGCTTAGGGTCACATTTTTAAAGGAACTTAGTGGTCATTTTCTTCCCCTGCAGACTCAGTGTGGTTAAGTTGGAGTCCTACCAACTATGGCATGATGTAATATTCAGCTTTAGAAAAAATCTGGTTGTTTTTTCAGATATAAAAAAATGCAGTCTGATGTTCAGCATGCACTCTTCTTACCCAACAAAACCATCAACGTTCTTGGAAGTCCTGCCTGGTTACAGTACCCTCGTGCCCATGGGAATGAGTGTACTCTGACGACCGGGAACAGTGTCCGCTGTGATCATTTCCCTTTGCAAAGTTACATAGCTACAACTGAGAGAGTCTTAGCTTGCTGAAATAATGGAAAATCTCCACTACTAGTCAATTTTCCATTATTGCAATCCAGTTCATTGTATAACAGCATTATCAGTATGTCGGCAAGGCCATAAAAATGACAGTGCACCCTAACTGATGATTTTACCGTGCCTCTGCACCTTGTAATGGCCAGGGCTTAGAGGCAGGGGCTGGGGAGGGTGGTACGGAAGCAAGTGAACAGCTTTATGATCATAACGACTATTATAGCGTTTTTTTCTAAAGTATCTTTTTCTGAGTATGAGTGTGAAAGTTTGCCTTCTTTGAATTTAAGACATCCTGAAAAACATTTAATTCATGAACTGACTCAAAGAGTATTTTTCCTCAGTGACCACTGTAATCATCAGAACTTTCAGCACCTTTCAAGAGGACAAAAAGAAAAAGAAAATTTTAAAAAAGAAAAGAAAATGCAATGGTGGGTTACAATCTGCAGAACTTGGAGCTGTTTTATCAAGTCGTATAAACCCTGATGCCCCTATTTTAAGTGGAGAATTCAACGAAATACATGAATGATTTACGTAGCTGCAGATATCCCAAAATTTTTAAAGTTTCTGTGTGATCATATTGGTAATTTTATTGTCTGAAGGCTTCTGTATTTGTCAGTTGCTGCCCTATCTTTATACATAACTTAGTGTTGGTTTAGGGGGACCTGTCCCCACCCTACAAAATGTTCCAAGACCCTTACATAAATCATTATACCATTGATTTGCTTAAGTATTAGTGTACTCAGAATTTCATTTTTGAATGTGTTCCAGGTGCAATCTTTGACAGAGAACTAGTAATGGGGGGTAATATCATGGAAATAGTTAAGTGCATAGTTAATTCCAGAACTTCATTTTAGTCACTGTATAGTTGCTGCTTAATTAAAAAAAATGATAGACAAGTAACTGCATTTGAATGTGTATAAGTGATTTTAATTTCTTTTCTTTTTCCTCTCTGAGGTATCTGTACTATGGTAGAAACCTTAGCAATTGATTAATTAGCCAAAAGCTAGACAATGGGAGAAGAACTCAAGCAAAGAGGCTATGAATCTGCCATGAAATCAGTCTTCATGTTAGAAAGAAAGAAAGAAAGAAACAGAGAGAGAGAGAGAGAGAGAGAGAGAGAGAGAGAGAGAGAGAGAAAGGGAAGGAAAAGAGGCTGTTGAGTCACTCCTCTGTTCTGTCCTGAGAAAGTATAATAATATTTTTCCTTTCTTCCAAAAATTCAAAATGGGCTGAACGAAGTTTTTTTTTTTTGAGCCTTTTACATGAGTTCACTTTGGGAAGGTACCACCTAGGGACTCCTTTTGAGGAATTTACACACTGTAAAACCGCCCAACCTGGTTTTCCAGAACTCCTTAGACCTGGAATCAAGGAGCTAGGAACAAATGACCTTTTCCAACCACACTCGAACAATTTACCCTGTGACTGTCACGGATGATGTCTCAAATCTCAAGTTAATATAAATTTCTGGAGCTCATAAACTACTTAAGAATTTAAAACAGTTTTAAAATAGAAGAACTGACTAAATTTCCTTATTTGGTTCTGGAAAACTCATACCATAGGTTCAGTTTGACTGACTTTGGATTCTGCTCTACTTTCAGTTCTGCTTTTTAAAAGTTGAAAGTATTTCATTTATGCATGGAATGCCTGCCATTCAAACTCCTATGAGTTGACAGGATGTTTTAGAGATCATTATTTTTTTATGGCAAGGACAGCGTTCAAGTCTGAATGTGGGTGCTTTCTTTCCCGAATCACCCAGATTCTAAGATGAATCTGTCTCTTTCTATTTTCCTTCTGTGGTAGGCGTTTAAGCTGAGTCTGCTACTGGGACAGGAAAGAGACCAATGTTTATTTTCACAACTCCCAGAGGTAGACATTGCTGTTGACACTATTATAGAAGTGAACTACATTTCTGAGAAGTTTGAATCACAAGCCAGTGAGTGGTGAAGCCAGGTTCTGATCTTAGTCTGGCTAGAAACAAAGGGCATGTCTTTTTTATTCTGACCACACTGTCTCTCACTGTTTATGTTAAAAACTGATGCACACTATGCAAAGAGAAGCCATTGGGTGGAGTTCAGATTCTGCCGCCCTTGTCATGCAACCGACATTATGTCATGCCTAGTACATAGCCATTTCCATGAGAAGGATGCTGTAGGAAAAGAAACGTCCTAGGACTCTGTGGATTCATGATTGTGTCCTGCAGTCTCCTCTCAGTCCCTACCTAGAATACACTCATCCTATTCCCATTGTTGAGGTGTTCTATCAACTGGGGTGCTCTGAACCTTGGCCAGGTTCTCCTGCAGAATTAAGCCTCTGGTAGCACTCAAAAATCATTATACTATCTCACATGATGACAGGTATAAAAAAGATCATGACTGTATGATCTGGCCACTTCACCACCAGTGACAGTTTGCTTTATGTTATATTTATGTTTTACAGGAAGTGACATAACACTGGCACCAGGAGGGGCGGTCATACTCCATAAATTGTTTCTTGGGGCCATGATAACTAATAGATGAAAGGGTTGAGCAGACCTTGAAGCAGGACCAGTGGAACATATCTCATGCTATTTTAATTCTCTGTGTTTCAGAAGAAATAGTTCTTTCAACCTCTCTTTGAAAGCTGCAGTAACGTTGGTTGACTTAAGCCAGTGATGGTGGTATTGTTGTGAAACAATTGAGGCTTTATCTTTTCAGCTATGAGGATGAGTGAGAAATATGTCATGCATACAATTCTGCAACCATTTAGAATACTCCCTCATATCAAACTTGTGGAAGGTAACTCATGTTTGAGAAGTTGTTTTGAGTTTTAATCCTCAGATCTGGAAATTTTACTCAACCAAAAGCCTCGATGAGTACTGCAGTCATGGGACCCCTTATGTAGAAGCCAGAATTTACATTTAGGTAACAAAGTAAAAGAAAAGAAAAATCCAAAATATATTTTTATCTGATTCCTTTGGCAAGTATTTTTAAACATGTCCTTTGTACTGCATATTATATAAACATATATAATGGCACAGACTTTACCCTACAGGTTATTACTAGTTAGTTATGCAGATTAATATTTTAAAAATTATTACAATAATCATCTTACAATACACAAATATTTGCTCTACAAAAGAGGTTTGTACAGAGTTCTGTGGAAGTCATCTATGGAGATGACTTTATCAGGGAGAGTCAGGGAAGGTTCACTAGAGTTAATGGCATTTAAATTGGGTATAAAAGGATTAATAGTTATTGTTGAAGAATGTTTTGGAAGAATCCATTCCACGAATAACATGTAAATTGGTAGAACTGAATCATAAGGTACATGTTGGAAGAGGAACTGAAGAAAAGGCTCAAAAGACAAAAGTAGTTTCAGGGTGTTCACCCTTCTGAAGCATTTAGATATTTTTAAGAGCTATTGGAAGCTTAAGAAAACACACATTTTATTATAGAAAATCCCAACATACACAAAAGTAGAAAAAAATCATGTAATGAATTCCCACATATGCATGAACCAACTTTAAAATTTTCAAAGTCCAATCCAGTTTCATTAATATCCTCGCCAATGTTCTCTCCTTTCCATAATAGTTTTGAAGCAACTCCCAGACTTTTCATCATTCCACCTGTAAATATTTTAGTATGTTTTTCTACGAGATAAGTTCTTTTTAAAAATTCACAATAGCATTAATACATATGAAATAATTAACAATAAATTTTAACGGTTATTGAAGTTTGTCAAGTAAAGGAGTAATATGAATTATATAGTATTTGCATTCTGGAAAGAAAACTCTGGAGGCAATGAGGAGGACAAGTTGGAAAGAAAAAATACCAAAGACCAATGGAAGACTCCCGAGATCAATTTGACCAAGTCAATGGTGATGGTGAGATTGGAAGAATTTTCAAAATATTTAAAGTAAAGCTAAAGTTCTTGAGATCAATTAGGTATGGAAGTAAAGGAAAGGAGGGAGTTGAGGAAAATTTGCAGGTTTTAACTTGCATAATTAGCATATAAATATGCCATTAACTGATGTCATGTGGGGATTCTTTGAAAAGCAATTTAGGCTAGTTCTTCATTTACCAGAGACTATAGGAAAACAAATCCAAAAATATTTTCCTATTACCTGCAACAACACTGTGAGACCTAAACTATTTGGAGAAATTTTGATTTCTCCATCTTAAGAAAGTCATTAACAAAAATTGGAAAACATTAAGAGAATAGCATCTAAAATCCTTAAGGGGACAGAGGAGACACTTGGACAGACTGCAAACTGAGACCTCTTCTGATTACATCTAATTAATAGTTATAAAATCTTAAAGGCTAAGGAACGTGACTAATTCACCAAATTCTGAAACACTGAAGGTTTGAAAGAGGTAAATTTAGAATGAAGAAAGAAAATTTTTTCACAATATATGATGATGCTCAAAAAAAGTTGAAAGAATTGTATAGTGAATAATCATACACCACCAATTCAATTTTACCATTAGCAGTTTACTATATTTGCCTTTTCACACATCTATCCATTTATCTACTCCTCCATCCATTCATTGGCCCATTTTTTCGTTTGTTTTTTTATTTTCCTTCAAAATAAATTGAGGTCAACAGTACACTTCATACCTAAACACTTGATCATACATATCACTAACCAGAGTTCAATATTTGTTTATGTAGAATTTATAGTTTACATAAGCAAGATTAAACTTAGACATTTATTTTGCAAAAAGAAAATGTTCTGATTCAAAAAGGATTAACACAATTTATGGCTGATTCTTACTGAGTTATGAAAATGAGAAGCTGTTTGAGAACCTATGGCTCCTCAAAAGTTGTTGCCATATGGAGTAGCCTTACCCTATAACAAAACGGCCTGTCACTATTTACCTGGCAAAGCCATATACCTGTCAGTAAATGTTAATTGAATTTCATTGTGAAGAAATTGACACCCAAAAGCATAAGCATAAGTGATAGAGCTGGTATGAGAACAAATCACCTCTAATAGTTTTGTATTGAGCATCACTCCCTGCCTATAACTACTCTGCAGGGTCAGAATGTGGATAATCGAAAAGTAAAAAGTGTAATACAGGTAATGCATCCCATACAGAGTCATCCTGAGATTACTCAAGAGGAGCCAGTACTTGGGCAATAGGCAAGGAGGTAAAATTATAAAAGAGCACTCTTTATTCACATATTGCAAACATAAGATCTGTGTTCATAAATATCTATCCTCTGACTTCCTCCAAAAAAAAGAAAAAGTTTAAAGCAGCTTATGATAAACGGCAAAAATAAAATAAGATAAAACTGGAAGTGATTAACACAGGAATAAAACAAGGGTCAAACTATGGCAGCTAGTGGAGTAAGGAATAAGTTTAGACTCAGAAAGCTTTGAAATGTTTTAAATTAAGTCAGATTCTGCCATGTTCAATCCTGTCAATTGGTTCAAGCATTGATAATCAAGCTGAGGTGATGTCTGGAAGATGCATTTTTTTCAAACGTTTCTTGTTGATGAAGATATCTTGTATTCATTTGAAAACTGAAAAATTCAGTACGATTAGCCACGCATTTGTTTACACAAAAAACAGACATTCTGATAGTAGAAAACAGGTTTGGTGTTTGATTGTCTTTTCAGCTTCCATTTTGATGTTATGACATCAGTTTATATCAGTGGTTCTCAACTGGAGGCAATTTTACCAGGGGACATTTGGCAGTGTCTGGAGACATTTTTGGCTGCAAGTACTAGGGCTGAGTACTAGTAGCATCTAGTGGGTAGAGGCCAAGGGTGCTGCTAAACATCCTGCAATACACAGCATGAATAGACCCCCCCCAAACAAAGAATTATCCATCTGAAATATCAATAGTACTGAGGTCGAGAAACTCTGATCCATGAATCAATGATAAATCTTACTCTAATATGCCTTCAAAACACTTTAGATGATTTACATGTGACATTTCTTCTCATAACCACGGTTGAGCAGTAGGTAGTGACGACCCAATACACTTACTGAAATACGACTGCATGGGCTCGAGCACAGTGAGATGCAAAATGACGAGTCCTTCAGAGTAAGGTTCACACAAAGCCAAGCCGGGTGGTGCACAACACAAGGTCACAGCACTCTTTGGTGGCCAAGAGCATTGGATGTTGGCAAACAAGAATACAGATATTTAACTAGCAGAGATGTATTCAAAGGAATTAGGGACGCTGTGTTTATCAGCACTGGGAAAAGGATCATTAGATCCTAAGTCAGGGGACGGCTCATCCTGGGATGTTCCCCTCTGGGACATGGGGAAGTCATTTCTCTCTTCCTTCTTTCCTCTTCAAAAACTCAGGATGGGGAACTGAAGTTATCGGAAGCAGGTGGATTCGATAAACTCCTCTGACAACCTGATGATTATGTCTTGACTTACGTTATTCTCCTTCATCTTCCCCTCACCATTGTAATTATATGTACTCTGTCTGCATTTGCCTTCTTTCTTTATTCTTGTTACCTCAGGTACCCGTCCCTGCATCTTGGGTTATTCCCTCCGCCTCCCTAGTATTTAACTTCTTCCTCCCTAGTGGATTATCCCCATCAGTGTACAGGTATGTTCCTGCAACTCTCATCTTGGGAAAATATCCCTGGATCCCCACATCCTCTACCAATTTCTCTTCAAATCTACACAAACTCATTAAACTCATATTTTACACATGCTATCTTTGTTTCTTACCTCCCATTTCCTCTTCAACTCACACCGACCTGGCTTCTGCTCCCAGCTCCACTAAAGCTGCTTTGTCAAGGTTACCAGTGACCTCGTAGCAAAAATTTTAAAAGCAGATAGTTTTCCATCCTTCTCTTATTTGACTTCTCAGTAGCCTTCAGTACAGTTGATGGTTTCTTCCCTCATGAACACATTCTTTTGGCCTCATGGCACAACGTGCTTTAAATTTTTCTTCTGCATCTCTGAGAACTTCTCAAGATGCATTGCTGCTACACCTCTCTCAGACCTCTTGATGTTGGAATGCCTAAAGCTTAAGGGTGTGTTCACTTGTCCTGTCTCATTATACTTTCTTCCTAAGTTATCTGAACCATTCCTATGGCTTTAAATACTATTCACATGGAGGAAATTCCCGATTTAAAATTCTATCTCAGATCTTTTCTTGGAGCTCCATATTTGAATAAATAACTGCATATTGAGACCTGCACACAGAGATTTCACAGGCATCTCAACCTTGACACATTTTACTTTCTTCCAATACACCCATCCTGCCATCCTGCCAATCACTTCAAACTCAGTAAATGGAATTATGACCCAACCAATTTTTCCAGCTTTTCATTCCCTCACATATTTCACTAAATTAATCTCCAAGTTTCAGCTCTTGGCTTAAATATCACCTCTTGAAAAAGATCCTTCCTTACCACTCACCTAAAATAATCCCTCATCTCATTCTCTATCCTAGTATCCCGTGTGAGTTTTTAATTGATAGCTCTTATAACAATTTCGAATTATACATCAATTTATCTGTCTACTTATTTGATATTGGTTTTCCTCACTAAAAGGTCCACTCCCCTGGATAAGGACCAGGTCTGTTTCATTCACCAATGGATACCCAGGCCCTGGCATAATGTGTGGAAGGTAGAGGTGTGTGCTCAGTCAATATTTGTTGCATCAGTGAAGGACTATTTGGATACTAGGCCTAAAAAAGATACTTGTTTTCCCCTTGTCAAGATCAGAAGTAGGTTATTTTGCTGTCAGACTCATACGTTTAGTTAGATTAAAAGATAACATTTAAACATCATCCAAAAACAACAAGAACAAAAAGAAAAAACCCAAGAGAGTATCTAATAAGTGCTTGTTGATTGATGGATCAATTGAGTAACCCGTTGAAAATTCACTTAATTTCTTTGTTTCCGTTGTATTTATTGATAACAGAAATAATACTATTCACTCTCTTTTACAGAATTATTTTCTATGATGAAGTTAGATTGTTGCCCTTTAATCTTCTTTGAAAAAAGACATTCAATACGTACAAAGCCCCATTCAAGATGTTGCAGCGATTACATGTACTATCAATTACTTTAGTCTGAGGACTGCACTGCAGTAATGCCTGAACTCTTGGTGGTGCGTGGGCCAACAAAATGTCATTAATCTTCATTGTTATAAGCCCTGTTCGAAAGAACACCATATGACAATATTTTTGTGAAGAGGCTAGAATTACCTAATTGCCTATGCAGAATCAGAGCCCTCCTCTCAGCTTCCCTGCCTGGTGGAAAGTGGCCCACTATGCTGCTGGCTGCCACAGTACAATGACCACGGGCTGATGGCAGCTGGCCAAAGTACTGAAGGGTAACAGAGGTGAACGAAGTGGCAAAGGAAGCAAAGGGGAAGAAGAAGAAAGGGTAGTATTTGCACATTGACAGGGTCATAGATGCTTCTGCAAAAAGGAAACCCTTATGTTTTTAAATTGAATGTTCAGTTTGAGGTTGCTTATGGACTCTTGGGAGGCAGTGAAAATTTTATTAGGTTGGTACAAAACGTAATTGCGGTTTAAAAGGTTTAAAATAGTTGCAAAAACCACAGTTAGTTTTGCACCAACCTAATAGTATCTCAAATTTTTGTGACTCTAAAAAATTGATGGTGGGAATCAGGAAATGATGGTGTTTTTTTTCCCTCTCCTTTTACATTGGGCAAGTCCATCTATTTTAACATATAAAAAAATGATACTGAATGGTGCAACTTCAGGGAATACTGATTTCCCTTTGTCTTCGGAAATCCTCTGGGACGTTCAGTGTCACCGACACACTTTGACACCCTGGATAGGTGGTCCATCTGAACCTAGAACCTCCTTGAATTTCTCTCAAGTGTTTAATAAGAGGCAGGTATCCTTCTGAATACAATATTCTCATTTGTAAAGTAGAGAAGTCTTTCCCCACAGTTAAGATTGGAGCTACCTAAGCCCTTAGCAAACTGGTGGGAATGTGGGAAGTATTTGCTCCTTAAAAATCCACTTACCTCATCCTTATCCCTCTTTAAAAAGCTACCGTTAGCTGATGTGGGTGGAATTTGAAGACAAAGGCAATGGAAGTTGTAATTTGCAACTTGTTTGGTCCCAAACCTGGAAGACCTGGGGCAGAGTTTCAAAGCCTAGTGGTACTGGAAGAGTAGGTGTAGATTGGGGAAGGGAGCATGTACAGGTCTTTTCTGGAAGACTTCAAAAGAAAAGCCAAAATTTGAGTGACCAAAGGTAACCAACAAAATAGGTGGGGTTCCATGTGACAGGAGTAAATGACCAGACAGGGTTCAGGACCCAAATGTCAGAGCCAGAGAGCCAGTTATTTGTGCCAAGAGCCATTCTGAGTTCCAAGGCTCCATCTGTGCATGCTCACCTTTACCAACACATCTTTGCCCGTCTCAGAGGTATCCAGAACTGCTTCAGATATCCAGCACCCACCAGCCAGAGATTTCATCTTCTTACTAAAACCTTCACTATCATTTTAGACCCCTAAATACAAAAATTATCTTGACAAAGGGAGATGATTAGATTGAGTAGTTTTCGCAAAGTCAAAGAGCCAAATTCCCTTGAAATCAGAACTGTGAGCAGAAATTCCATGACTTCAGCAATATAGCTGTTTCATTTTTCCATGTCTAAATGGTGAAAGAGATGCTTCATGTCCAAAAACTCATACTTTTATAAGCAGATGCAGTAGTTAAAAATCAGCCTTCTATTACTTTTTTCTGTCCCAAGGACCTCAGTATGAATCTGGATTCTGTGGAAGCTCATTGTGATGGAGTATTTCCCTTTCTTCTATTAGCTCACTGTTTAAACTAGGCAAACTATGTTATGTTTTGGGTCCTGGGGCTCTCCTTTATAAAATGAGGTAACCTGGTAAATAAAAAGTTCCCTTGAGAAGTGGAAATGTTCTGTGTCTCTCTTGTACCACGATCTCTTTCTCTATTATAAATAAAGAGTTTCTCTGAGTAGACCAAAAAAGCACAATCAGAAGACTTGAATGAGTGAGATGTTGAAACCAGATGTTTAGAGACCAATCCTTGCAGCTGCCTTGACCAGTAAGTAACCCTTCCCTGGTTTCTGGTTTCTCCTTTTAGCACAATAAACAACAACAAAGAAAGAATACAACTCAACTTGTATAGTCACTAATTATCCAAGTGACTCATTACCTAAGTGCTGGAAATTATCCTGGAAATTATCCACAGGCAATTATCCTGAAAGTCCACAGTGAAGAGTACCTGTGATTTACTTGAGTTTGCCATGGAGGGGTAAGCTGTTACTAGTTGTAGTCAACAAATCCAAAGCAACGGAGAGAGGAAGTGGGAGAGAGTGAAACTAGATACTGTAGGGAGTGGAATCTGAAAATGTATTTGCCTCTAAGCTTGAGTAGGTACAGATATTTTTTTATAGATCACCCAGTGTATACTCTATTTTCCCTGATTCTTTCCAGAATCTACAAAGTGTTGAGAGGGTATTGGCATCAAGTCCCATGCTCGTTGGGAATCAATAGTGAACATCTGTTTTGTTGATTAAAATAATTTTCTGTAAAATAAAAACACAAACATATGAGGAAATTGCGAAACTTGGAGATAATCTAGACATTTTAAGCATATTATAAATGGAAATATATAATAATTTGTTAGCCTAACCAAGCTTGACAAATGCTGTAGAAATCCTCAAACTTACTTCCTTGCTTGAGCAAGAGGTGAAGTTTGTCTTACAAGGTGAACCTACTTTTTGAATGAAAATATGTCAGAAGGTGTAGTAGCTGTCTTGTGATTCTTCCTTATCCAATCCACAAATGGAAACAACTGGAAGACCTACACATTGAAGGGCCTTCTTCTTAGCATCTCTGATGTCAGCAGGCAGCCTCAGGGATTGGAGATGAAAGTGTCTACAGGGCCAAGAAGATAGCATAATGAGTGAAGTGGATTAGGGATAGGAAAAAATTCTCTTTCTGTCTTTTATATTTCACTTTCCTCTTAAATCTATTAAAAAAAGAAAGGCACATAGTGGGATGATAAATGGCAATGACCCTTGACCTCAGTGTGGGTAGACGATAGAGGGTTGTGGGGACGTTGGGGAACTGGTAGGTTATTGCTAGTAAGCTGGCTCACTGGGGTGCAGCCCTAGAACTAGCAGATCTGATTTTTCCACAAGAATCTAGAAAAACTGATTTTTTAAAGTGAAAATTTGAGTGTATACATTTTGCAACTACTTAAAACATTTTAACTTTGTGACAGCCAATCCTATGTGGGCCTAAGAGAAAAAATTATGTCCATGGGCTAATTCTCTGTCTAAGAGATCACCATTTTATAAACTGTGGATGCTGAGTAAGGGAGAGCTTATAATTTGCACCATCTTCAATTTGGGGATGAAAAACCAAGACTTGTGGCTTATTATTTGTATGTCTTTAAAAAGGCTTTCTCAGATAACGAGAAAAATATGAACAGAGAAGGGCATTTGAGAACAATATTTATAATGTTTAAACAGCCACTCTACTTTTATATCTAATTGTTGTAGCATCACAGCCAGAGTCCTTGGGTTATTATGGAAAGCATGATTTTGTGTTAGGACCCACAAGTGCATCTATGTGAGATATTGTTGATGTAAGCATATGGTGTCTGTGCAGTCATCTTGCTGTGAATATGGTACTCAACCAAAAACTCACTGAATGATTCAGATTGCTCCACATTACAGAAGAGACATGGAAATCTGGATACATCTAGATGACATAGGAATTTTCTAGTTTTTATAAACTAGTTGTTTGGCACTTTGTAGACAGCACATTATCAAAGTAAACACTCCCTTATTTAAAAGCAAAATGAAATTGTGGGAAACTATAATACCTGCAAAACAAAAATGCTTTTACAAAACCTCCCTTCCTATGGCTTTAGATGCATGAAGGTAATACACTTTAGGTCCTGAGCATTCCTTGATTTTTCAGTCTAGGTACCACTTTAGATATTCCAGTATTTTTTCCCTAGTCATTGATATTTTTATGGTGCCTTTTTGCCTTTCTCTCTCAAACCAAGTATTACTACATTATTATGTAGTAATAACTTAGCGAGAGGTTTCATTTTTTCATTTGCATTTTTCTGTTTTAAAATTGGAATAAGTAATTTGTGTTGCATTTAGTAGCAAGGAAGTGTCTTTTACCTAAATGTTTGGTGACTACAAGTACATTCAGGTTTTGTCTAATTAATAGTTAAAGAGTGCTAAGTTAAATAAATAAATACATACGCTGTTTCCTGGACTAGAAATTAGAAGCAAGTGTTGAAAAGAAGCCACTGAAGATGAGATATTGTGGTGAGATAAATATTGGCTAGGGTGAACACACAGACTTGTGAAATCCCCACAAATTACCACAGAAGCCGATGAGATTCTTGTTCTAATTTTAGTGCCCAGCTCGGTTTCACTTACTATTTCAACTTTTCAACATCCTTATTGTAACTAGTAGATCCATTAGCAAAGCTTTTCATGGAATATTTTTGTGTAATGTTCACTCCCAAGAATTGTTTTTAGGGATATTAATCACCTGATATGCATTTATTTCCATTATGTAGAAGAATGAATGCAATATCAAGACTTAAGTCCCATTCATGACTCATTGGTACACATGAGGTACTACTGGCATTTCCATATGTATCTACTGAAATCTCCTGCCTCCTCTTTGAGGACATGTATGTTTCTTTGTACCCCTGTAAGTACTTATGATAAAAATTAGATTGCAACTGATTAATAAAAACATAATTGAATAGTTTGAGTTGTATGTGAGATAGCTAGTTTTATCTTCCCACAATAATTAATACTACAGAATATGGACCTAATTATAAAAGCTTCATGTACGAAAAGGTGGGACTAAGAAACAGAAAGATTCTCTCTCCCTTCCCTCCCTCCCTTTCCTTCTTTCTTTTCTTTTGCATTATATGTATATGTAGATAAAATATATGTGGCTTATGAGTCAGAGAGAGATGATATAAAGGGATTATTTCATTCTTTAAGTAGAGGGCCCTTTTGGGTCACTTACCAGGAAAATAATAATAGTAGCTAACACTTATTGAGACTATACTGTGTGCCAGATAATAAGCACTTAACTATATTAACTCATTTCATTCTCATAACAACCCTACAACATAGATTCTATTATTATCCTACTACCATGTTTCTTCGAAAATAAGACCAGGTCTTATATTAAGGTTTGCTCCAAAAGACACATTAGGGCTTATGTTCAGGGGATGTCATCCTGAAAAATCATGCTAGGGCTTATTTTCTGGTTAGGTCTTATTTTCAGGGAAACATGGTATAAAGATACAGCGACACAGTAATATCAAATAACTTGCTGAGGACCACACAACTAAAAAGCACAGCAGTCGAATTGCATCCCAATGATCTGATTCTAGAGTCCAGGCTCTTAACATTAAGCTGTACACAAAAAGAACTCATTAAATGAATAAAATGTGTAAAGCCTACACAGACCCACAAGAAAGGGCTACATTGGACTATGTCACATGGACCTTTGCAGAGGCTTTTAGTTCTGATGCTTAGAATATGGTCGTTCCTCTTTCCCTTTCTCAGTGTTTGTTGAGTAAAAGAATGACAAATTTACACTTTAATTCCAGTTTCAAGACTTCACCCTCCTGTTAGCATTCCCGCTTTCCCATACCTCTCTACCTTTTTCAGTGACATTTTCTGGGCACACAGTGTTCTTTCTTCTGTTTAGTGCAACTTCACTCATGCTTCAAGACACATCTCAATTCTATGAGTCAGAAGTTGTTTTTACTTCTCTCATGACTCTTTTGTAACGCCCATGTACCCTAATTTCTATACATGTGTGCCCCCCTCTGTAGATCTTAAGGCTTCTGAGATCACAAAATCTGTGCCCAATATATACGAAGTCTGACAATTAAGTTCTGAAACTCATCCTAGAAAAAGTGCTACATACCTCATTGCTGAATATCACTATGGTCACCTTCGAAGTACTCCCCTTGGGAAGCTATGCACCGACACCAGTGCCTAGTTCACCCTTCAAAGCAATTTCGGAACTCTTTTTCTGGAATGGCCATCAGAGCTGTAGTTGTATTAATCTTGATGTCCTGAATGTCATCAAAATGTCTTCCTTTCAATATTTCCTTTATCTCTGGGTAAAGAAAGAAGTCATTGGGGGCCAGATCAGGTGAGTAGGGAGGATGTTCCAATATAGTTATTTGTTTACTGGCTAAAAATTCCCTCACAGACAGTGCCCTGTGAGCTGGTGATGCAAGTGCCATGAATTCTTGGCAAAAAGTTCAGGTCATCTAACTTTTTCATGCAGCCTTTTCAGCACTTCCAAATAGTAAACTTGGTTAACTGTTTGTCCAGTTGGTACAAATTCATAATGAATAATCCCTTTGATATCAACAAAAGGTTAGCAACATCGTTGAAACAAGTTCACACACTTAATTGTCAGACCTCGTATACTTATACCTCTGCCACGGTGTCAATCACAGTGTCTGGCACAGAAATAAGTGTTTATTAAATAGATGATAAAATGGCTGCAAGAAGTATTCAGTGTAATTTTATTCTTATTGACATAAATCTATAATGCTAAAAATCTGGAAGCATGTCTTGAAATTCCATTATGGACATGTTAATACAAACAGTAAATTCATTCAATAATCAAAAGAAAAAATTCAAGACAAGAGTAAAATTACAGAAGAAAATTGGAGAAGAGACAAATTTAAAGTTTGAAGACCATGTTGTAAGAATGAGATGAGACACATAACCACATTAAGGTATCAGACACACTTCTGTGTTTGGTGCTAGAAAGATAAAAGCTATGGTCTGGTTCTCAAGAAATTACTAGGGGGACAGAACCATTTTGTAACATAAATCACACAAAGTCTAAATGAAGTCAGTATGGTGAGTGCCGAAGTCTACCTGGAAGAGGTAGGAGGAAGGGGGAGAATTCAAGGAGGTATTTGAGAAGTATGTGTTTGCCAAGCAGACATATTGGGGGAAGGGAGACATTTGTGCAAAGAAACAATATGTGCAAAGCATGAGGCTATCACAAAAATATCACAGACTGGGTGTCTTCAACAGCAAACCACTCTCATGACTTAATTATTTCCCAAAGGCCCCATCCCCAAATATCATAACACTGGGGATTAGGGTTTTAACATACATACTTTTGCAGGGACACAAACATTCAGTCCATATCATATGGGCACTATGAAAAAGAAGTTCTTTTTACAGCAATATAACAGGGGGGAGTAAAGCAGAGGTGAACAAAGAAGAGTAAGGGTATGGATACACAGAGAATGAGGGCTATTCATGAAAGGTTTTGTATGCCATGCAAGGTTTACATAGGGACAATAGGGAAATGTGGAAGAATTTTAATAGGGGAGTCATGTGATGAGTTTGATAATTTGGAAAGATTGATTTGGCACAAATAAAGAGTAGAGATTAACAAGGATGTGAGAATCAACCTGGAAGCCTTATAACTAAGCATTGCTGTAGCCCAGGGGGAAGGTAATGACAGCTTGAACCCAGGAGTAGCAGTGGAAAGGAAGTAGAGTGGAGGTATATGAGAAGCAATTGTGAGGTAGCTCATCAGACTTGGAGATGGAGAGATACTGAAAGAAAGTGCTACGAAATCTACTGTGAGTCTCAAGTTTCTGGAATAAAATCTTGGGAGGAAGATGGAACCACAAATCAAGTAAAGATATATAAGAGATATAGCAGTTTAGGAAAGTAAAGAGGACATTTCTTATTAATTTAAAAATTTTTAATTGAGATATATAGTTCTTATACCATTAGAATCTACCCTTTTAAAGTATACAGTTCAGTGCTTTTTAGTATATTCACAAGGTTGTACAAATACCACTATTATATTCCAGAACATTTCATCACCCCCAAAAGGAAACCCTGAACTCTGCAGTCATTCCCTCGTCCTCCCTTCCCTCAGCCCCTGGCAACCATTAATTTACTTTCTCTTTCTGTGGATTTACCTATTCTGAACATTTCATATAGATGGAATTATGCAATATATGATATGGTCTTCTGTGTCTGGCTTCTTTCATTTAGCATAATGTTTTCAAAGTTTATCCATGTTGTAGCAAGTATCAGTACTTGATTCTTTTTTTTAAAAAAATTTTTATTGGAGAATACTGGGGAACAGTGTGTTTTTCCAGGACCCATCAGCTCCAAGTCAAATCGTTTTCAATCTAGTTGTGGGGGGTGCAGCTCAGCTCCAAGTAAAATCATTGTTTTCACTCTAGTTGTGGAGGGCGCAGCTCACTGGCCCATGTGGGAATCGAACTGGCGACATTGGTGTTATGAGCACTGCGCTCTAACCACTGAGCAAACCAGCTGCCCCTGATTCTTTTTTATGGTTGGATAATATTCCATTATAGATATACCTCATTTTGTATATCCATTCATCAATTCAGGAACATTTGGGTTTCCAGTTTTTGGCTATTCAGAATAATACTGTTATGAACATTTGTGTACAAGTTTTTGTGTGAACATAAGTTTTTAATTTTCTTGGGTATATACCTAGGAGTGAATTTGCTGAATCATATAGTATCTCCACATTTAAGTTTTGAGGAACTACCAAACTGCTTTCCAAAGTGGCTGTATCATTTTACATTTCCACTAGGAACGTATGAAAACTTACCCAAAAGTTAAGCAAAAGTTGCCCAAAGTCACACAATAGTAAGTAGCAGAGTTAGGATGCAATCCCAAATCTGACCTGAACTCCCAGAGTTCATTGGGTAAAGCGCTCAGCACAGCGACTAACACAAGAGCACTCAAAAAGATGGCTTCCTCCTTAAGGGGATTTGGAACCAGTCCTTCCGGAACATTAGTGCAACAGACAGGATTCTTATGAATGCAACATTGGTATCTTTAGGAGAAGAAAACACTGATCTTAAATAAATAAATAAATAAATAATTTCCCCAAAGTTTAAAATTTTAACTTCTGAGCTATACATTTCCTAGTTCTAAGCCTTGTTTGGGGATATTATTAATAGTTACAATCTGAATACTGGAGTTTCCATAGTAGATCATAGCCCTTCCATGTTGCCGAATGTATCTGTGTGGAAACCACCTGATTGCAAATGTCTAATATGGGTATATCTTGGTTCTCTCCCATTTTTGGCTCCAGCCAAATGCTAGGAAAATACCTCCTTGATGGGACTTTGAGAGTCCATGTTATTTATTACCAGAGCTTCTTCTAGACTCTCATTTCTCATTCAAATCATACCAGATAGTTGTAAATATGTTAGTTTAATTGTTAATAATAAATACCAGTTACCAAGAAAAAAAATAAAATAAAATGGAGTTTAACCTTGTTACTTAATTGTTAACCAAGCAATCCAAGGAGGCCTTGTGAGATGAGCTCTGAGCTGGTTATTGACTTCTGTTCAGTAGTTGGTACCAGTGAGTCCCTGAATTGCCAAACTTGCTGTAATAAGGATGGTTATTCATTTTCAGACAATAGGGCCAGTGATAGAATGCTTAGGAGCTAAGCACAGGGAAACATTTGTTCCAGAAAACGTCTAGAAATTGATCTAGCAAGTGAGCCTTAACAACAGCTAAAATTTGTGCGGATAGGGAAAAAATTCACATTTTTGGATGGACCTGACTGGACCTTAACTAGAAACATGATAGGGACAAGTTATTTAACCTCTCTAGGCCTCAGTTTCCTCATCCATGAAATAGAGAGGCTAATTCTCAGCTTTCAGGTTATAAGATTTAAACATAATAGTAGTAATTTTTCCAACATTGTGTCCAACACAGTACATACCACCACAAGTAGTATTTGTACAGGCTTGTTATTACATTGTTTTCTAAAATCCAGGACAGCATTGATTATGAATGCTCCATTAATTTAGGAAAAGCACTTTGCAGGAAAAAACAAACAAAACCAAAAAAATTGAAAACCCAGGAAAACCTCATTATCACATTAAATAAACCCATCTAAGGCAAGAATGAAAATAAATTACTTTTAGAGTTGAGAAATACAACATTATCCATGGCTACCCCATATTGTATTGTTAACTAACCTTTGGGGCTATTGCTATCAATAGCTTATTCTCTGGGTCATCATCATGGTCTGTTTACAGGGTTTTACTTTGCTGTAAGCATTGGTCTCATTTCCTAAGTTTATACTATCCCAGTGGGTTTGTGATAAAAACAACTTTGACAGTGATGAAAATGAGACTGTAACAGAACATGCTGAGAAAAGTAACTGATTAGAGGAAATAAAGTAGACAGAGAAATCCAAAGAACTGAGAGGTGATGTTGAAAGAAGTGAGAAGGGAAATTAAAATTAAAACGAGACCAATGCAGAAGCAAACAAAGAATACTAAATGTGAAAGAGTGAACTGAGAAAACAAACAAAAAAACACCAGTATTGTATCTTGTGATTTATGACCTTTTTCAAGGCAACAGATAATGAGGGCATTGGAGAGGATGAGTGGTGGACAAAGATATAGAAAGCCTGGTTGGGAGGGTGGAAAACATGGGATGGTGGCTGCGGTTGTAGATTCCAGAATGAAATATCTTGGATCAAGTCAAAGGGTGAGAGGTAAATTATTTCTTTATTATTTCACTTCCAGTACTGTCTTTCTTCCTCTTCACCATTTCAAGCAAAGCTAGGTGAAGTGCAAGCAGGAATCCATGCCCTTCTGAGGAAACCACCTAGCAAACGCCAGCCATGCTTTAGCTCTGAGCTTCAACCTTATGGAAAGCATGTATTCATACTTATGAATACAGAAACTCAGAATTGCCTGCTCCATACATAGGAGAAACTCAGAATTGCCTGCTCCATACATAGGAGATTTGCCATAAAAGTTATTCCAGAAAAGTTACCTTAAATAATTTCAGACACTTGACACAAGTGACTTATATCACCCAAGGAATAAGAAACACTAAAATTCCTTCTCAAAACAAACTCCAGAAGAAGAAAAACATTAGCCTTCTACTCTGGATGGGAATAAGCCTTATATCTCTAGTTTCTTCTGTTCTTCATAGCATCTTTTGCATATTTTCCCCTCTTGATAAAACTCAGACCTGTCCCTATTAGACCTTCCATCAGAATACCTTTTCTCCTTGTTTATAGAGTAAATAGTAGACATCAGACAGGAATTTCCCCAACTTCCTGCTGTCAAAAGTATAAATCTACCTATATCTATACCCATTTGTTTTCTTTTTTTCTGCTGTTATATTGAGAGAGGTGCCTCTCTGCTTTATCTGAGGTAAATCCCACCACCTGTTCATGGGTCCAGCACTCCTGTCCTCTCAGGGACCTTGTTAGAAGGATTAAATTATCTTTCTTCTGTTCTTTAAAATTTTCTTTCTACTGATTCTTAGCACTTACACATGCTCAGGTGTCAACTCAGAAATCTGTAGCTGGTTCAGAAGCTAACTCAGTATTTCCCCCTGGATGTCTCAGACATTTCAAACTCAGTATGTCCAAGAGTGAACTCATCATTTGCCTCCCATGAATTTCCTGCTCCTGCCCCCTCCCCTCAACTTCTTAATCTCAGAGGAATGGCTCCATGACCCAACCAAATGTGTAGCTATAAATCTGGAAATGATCCCTGATTCCTCATGTCTGCCCATTCCCCATAGGCAATGGATCAGCAAATCTTGTTGGATCTCTTTTCAAAATATATTCTATAGCCAACTACTCCTCTCCATCTCCATTACCACACGCTGGTTTAGATAACTATCCTATCACTGTTTGTCTGAATGGTTAAAACTGACTACTAACAGGTTTCCTAAAATGTAGGTCTTTACTGATCTCTTCTCCATACTGCAGTTAGAGGGATCTTTAAAAAATCCAAATATGATCATGCCACTCTACTTTTGCCTTTAAAACAATGGTTTCCCATTGTTCTTCAGATAAAGTCCATACTCCTCAATATGGTTTACAATACTGTTTATGAGCTACTCCTACTGACTTTTTAGTCTCATCTCTTGCCACATTTAATACTTCAGTCATTCTAAATGTCTTTCAATTTTTCTTAATTGCCATCTTCCCATCCACTCTCTGCCTAGCTTACACTTCTCTGGTTCCTCAACTAAATTAGCGCACCACTTCTTCATAGAATACTTTATTATGAGAACTTGTTTAATTCTTTGCTAAAACATAAGGGCAAGAAATGTGTCTGTCTTGCTCACCAATTTATCCTTCTCACTGCTCACCCCTAACTTCTTCTGCCAGCTACTCTGCTATCTTGCTTACTTAGTATCTGGTGTCTAATAGAGTCAGAGTAGTTGTCAAATAAATTAATTACCTTTCAGAGTTTTGCTATTATTTCTCTTTACTGAACTCAATCATCTTTTTTCTCCAGTGGAGTATCAGAGAGTATAATCACAGAACTTTTTAAATTTCATGTGTGTGGTGAGAAAGGGAGATAAAGCTTGAATGTTGCCAGAATAACAAATGGTACGACACCTTCATCATTAATCTTTAAGGCTTAAAGGTTTGTGATAAGTACCCCCCTTTTTTTACAAAGGATTTAGGCATTTAGAGAAAACCCCTTGTCTTCATAAGAAGGTCATATGAACGTAAAGACATATATATATGGTCATATATGCCTCCATATATATAAAGACAGTACCTGCCATTTAGGAGGGAAGAGTCTTCAAGGATTTTTATTTTGTTGTTGTTTCTCTCAGAATAGAGAATGTTATAGATAAGACAATCTTCAGAAATTCTAATATGGCCAACCTCATTTCAAAACTATTTTAGTTAAATACTTACTAGGTATAATATTTCACCTATAAATTCTGCAATCCGAAAGCCAGGAGGAAACTTCGCTGTCATTTTGGCATATTTCCTAGACACCGTCTGGGAATTTAGTGTATAGCATCTCTGACAGTCATTGCCTTGCTTTGGCTGGAGAACTTTCAGGAACGGGATTCCATTGCTGATGAGGCCAGTTGCCCCACTACCAGCTGCTCTGGTGTCAAAATAGCTTTTCTTCTACTTCCTTTCCCTGCTTCAAACTTACGTCTCTCTGTCACTTCTACACATTGGTCCTCTCCTTCAACTTAAGCCCTCAACTTAAAACCCTTTAAATACCATTGAAAAGGAAGGAAAGGGAGAGGAAGTGCGGGCAAAGGGAGACACCATCCCTGAGCGCCCAGCGTTTGGCAGGCCCCGTGGTGGGTACATTTTACATGCTGCCTCACTACCTCCTTAAATAATCTAGTAAACTAAGCACCATTAATAGCCTTTTACTCAGAGGTAAGTAAAACTTTCCTCATGTGGTGATCTTAATGTTAAAATCTAGTTGTTTTAAAGTCTAAAAGTTCTAAGTTAAGAGCCTGGGGTGCTCATTTATATCTGTTAATAGGCAGTAACATGGAATCGACTCCTTTTCACTATTTCTAAAATTGGGAATACAGTTCTTCTTGTCCTACGCAACCTCACAAGGATTTTTTTTTTTTTTTTTTTGATGATAGAGGCTTCTCCAGTCACATTAATAAAGGTCTTTTTGCTGCATGAGCACATCATGGCCATTGGAAATGACACCCAATAGAACACTATTGCCCTTTTGAAGTGAGAACTTCTGTCTTAGAAATGATTCAAGCCCTGGGAAAATTTTGGCTTATTGTGCTCTTTTCAGACGTGTGAGAAAATGTCTATGCTGAGGAGCAATCATTTTCACTGCAGCTAGAGAGTACCTACCAACACTAAAACAATTCCTAAACCATTGGGAGACTAAACAGCCTGGACCAAAATAACATTGACATTCACATTGAGACAGTTAGGAGTGATTTAGAGTCAGAGTTTGAGGATCATCACAACAAACTGTTTTAGAGATTTACTAACATCTCAAAGTCAGTGTTTGGACATTCGTAATGAGTAATCTCTACTGATATAAGTATATTTGGACTAAAGTATAAGTATATTTGGACTAAAATAATATTTTACACTATGTGTATACATATTGATTTTGCCCCATTTGTAGGTATTTAATAGGCTGAATTTTTTTAAAAAACTGCTTGATTTAAAAAATATCAAGTCCTAAATAACTATTTTGAAATGTGTTTGTTTTTTTTTAATTGATTTTGTGGGTCAGGTTTAGACAGAAATCTCAAAAAAAAACAACAACAAAAAAACACCCAAAAAACAACACAACACCTATAATTCAAGGTTTCTAGAAATGCTTTAACACATTGTGGATTCTTTTGGGTTTCTTCTATTTAACTCTGTCTAGGGATTTCTTTCTGTTCTTTTATCAGGTTCTCCAAAGTACTTACTATTTAAGTTGACTAAGCCAGTACTGCAGACTACATTCCCAGTTCACTTGCCAATGATGGTAGCTGCCCTTAAAATTCTTTCAGACCTGGAAATCTATCTATGTGAAACCAATAGGTAGGTATTTCTTTAAACTATTGTAGGTTATGTAAGAAAATCTACAAAACAAATATGCCTAGAAAAACTAACAGAAACATGCCATGATATTAACAATAGTTATTTTTGGATGATGACATTATGGGTAAATTTTCTTCCTTTCCTCTTCCTTACTGTCTATTTTAAATGATGACTGTATATTGCTTTTACAGTTAAGAAGGTTCACTTTTGGAAAAGCAGTTGTAGACACAATAATATCCACACATGTGAAATGAGATCTCAGGTAAATGCAGGCAACAGAATACTAAGCAGGGATGTAGACACATCTACTGATTATAGAAACAGATTGTAACCGGATAGCCTGGCCCACGTGGCTCTCATGTGCTGGCTTTTTTGCAGATCACAAATATAACTCCAAACATGGTGACAGCGTTTTGGTACCAGGTTATTTCTAACCCTCTGTGGAAGGTCAACACCATCTCTAAACAGCTCAGCTGAATAATTTTAAATTTGACCTCAGAAACTAGTTTAGTTAATCTAGACTGTTTGGTTCAAAGTAATCCATCTAATATTCAGTAACAAGAGTTAATAAGATAAAAAAAATGTCTGTATATATATGAAAGTAAACAAACTCCTCGATTGCCCAATCTTGACTTTTAATGGGATTGACAGAATTTACATTAGGGAAATCAGAGAAGTGCTGCCCCAAAATATCCTGGAAGAGGAACCAAATTCTTATTATAAATATAGGCAGATTCTATTAAGTCTAGAATGCTGGCAAGAACTTCTGTGCTAGTGATGTTTACTAAAAGCTGACTTAAGTTAGTAAAACAAACTAAAAATCACCTCTTCAGAATTTATATTACACATTTATACAAATATGTTCAAAGACAAACTTTTTACAATTTTTATTTTATTCATGTCTTCATCCACTCATTCATTAATTTAGCAAAGGCTTTTATGAGTATATTCTATACATATGTGTGAGGCAAAATCTTAGGAGTTGGGGAATACACCAGAGGAAAAAAAATACAAAAATCCCTGCATTCACGGAGCTTAGGTTTACAGTGCTAAAGACATTAAAAAAACAAATAAACAGAAAATATATAAAATGTCAGATGCATATACATGTTAAGAAAAATAAATCTCGGAAGTGAGGTAGGACGTGCCAAGTGAGAGATGGGCATGCTGAAAGAAATGTTGTTTTAAATAGGGTGGTCAGGAAAGGTCTTACCGATAAAGTAACTTGGCTAAGAAATGTAAAAGTGTGGGTTCCAGATAACTATAACTTTAATATTCCCCTTTCTCAAACCATTTGAGCAGCAGAATTGGGAGAATATCAATCCACGGTTTCGGTTAGTTTTATTACACATATGAAATAACCCTTCTTTTTATGCTCTAAGAGTGGTACCTTCAGCACAGAAATATGACATAATATGACATAAATATGACATAATATGACACAGACATAATACACAGTAAACATGTTTCCTTCAGAGCAATGTGCCTGGTGAACAGACTCACTCAAATATCACTCTTCAGTGTCCTATTGAACTAATACAACCATACATATGGACATTAGTTGTTGTTGTTGTTTTTCTATTCATTTATGTGTTTGTTTTCTGAAGTGGACTATGAGCCCAGTGAAGCCAGGGATGGGACAATGATTTGATCATCTTGGCAGCCTCAATGCCTAGCCCAGGGCTGAGCACAGTGATTACCAGTTGAATAAATTAATTTTGAAAGTAAAATAGACAGTGGCTTCGAACAGTTCGTAAGATGAATCTCCAGTGGCCATATTTACCTACCGTTTAGTCCAAAGTGAATAACTATCTTATGTCATAATGACCTCTGCACTTCTTCATGCCCTGTATGGACCTGGCCTCAAAGACTTGATCTGTAAAATAAAATGCTGACGTGTCCCCAAAAGGATACTTTCAGTATAAGCAACTCTGAGAGGTTGTTTCCAACCCTATTTTCCATAGGACAGTGCTGTAAAATAAGACAGCTGTCATCTCCACATTTTCCTTCTACTTCTATGACAGATAATCTAGTTTATATCTTCTTTCTGAGGTGGTATAGAAGAGTGATATTTTTCACACTAGATTAGGGGGCAAAATTATGACAGTTTGTGATATCCACACTGGGGGGATTAATAAAAGGGAAAAAGGGAATCCAAACTTGATTTTATAATAGAGTCCTGATTCTACGTCTTAATAATAACTCTGTGGTTTTAGACAAGCTGCTGAATCTTTGTGAATCCCATGACTTCATTTGTAAACTGGAAATAATAATTACTATCTCACAGTATTATCATGAAGGTCAAGTTGGATAATATATGTAAAGCATTTGGTATAGTACCTGGTACATAATGTGGGTGTTAATAAATTATTGTTAATATTTTTACTACTAATAATAATAGTGTTACTATTGGAGAACTTAGACAAATAAGATTTTGTTTTACCAGTTGTTCAACATTTACATAATCACTAAGGATAATGCTCATAAATATATTTGTACTTTAAAGTTTATCTCCCTTTATATACTCATAATAATATTAAACCCAGTAATGTTTATAATATTCTTGGATGTTTTATCACTTAAGAATATGAAGAAAGTGTAACATGGTGTTTCCAAAAATATTTCAGCTGCAAAATAAGATGGTATTTAGTAGGGAACGTCTCTGTGGTCACAGAGCACAGTACATGAAAAGGGACAGCTTAGCAAGCATTTTGCCATTATGGTGGTTGATGTAGTCACTGTCACTTTGATACTTTTCTTGTAAAACAATGCAGCCAATGAAAGTCATTGTATTTTCAGGTAAGAAAGTGATGATTTAATGGGGTCTGAACTCTAGTCTGATAGCTTTCTTTTCTTGCTTCTTTATAGCCTTGAAGGATAACAAAGGACAGAGACCACCACTAGACACAAACACCACCAATTTGCACAATAATGGAGATGGTCTGTCTGATGCTGAAAATGTCTCTAGTTTTTTGACAACGGCTAAGTAACCATGGGGTCAAGTGGACTTGGGAAAGCAGCAACATTGGATGAACTGCTGAGCACTTGCATTGAGATGTTTGGTATGAGCCTTTTTTCCCCTTTGTATATCTTCCTCCTATCACTTCCTACTATCGCGTACTCCTACTCAGAGGCAAGTGTTGCTATAGAACAGAATTCACTCTCCATATCTTGATATTTAAGATCTTTTTTATTGACCTCAGTCTGTCTCTCCAGTATCACTGCCCTCTCTATCTCCTTTCCTTTACTGCTCACAGCTCATAATCCACACTGTGCACTTAATGTTTCTGGAACATTCCTTGCCTCTTTCTACCTTCCTGCTTTTATCAAACCCCGTTCACTGAGATTCTGCTTTAGGACTCATCTCAGGTGTTACTTCGATGTTCACAATACCATTCCTAATCTTCCCTGTCAAGAATGCTTCCTCCACTCTCCCTCAGCCCCTTGTAACTTTCTTACAGCACATGGTAGATATGCTGCTGTTATAATTTCTTGGCTTTTTTTTTGGCTTAGACAAGTGTGGGTAGCACAATCTGCTGCATTCTATATGTGCATATATGTCTTACATCTCCTACTAGGTTATAGACTTTATAGCTATATGCTTTTTATGTTGTTTATGGATCCATTTCAGCATTTTGGATTGTTCCTTACCCAAACAGAGTCACACCGGAGTCATTTGTTGAATTACTTTTATAGGAAGAGTTAAACCAGAGTAAAATTGTTAGATAAAATACAGGATTATCCGTTAAATTTAAATTTCAGATAAACCACATTTTTAGTATAAGTATTTCCTATATAATGCATGGGACATACCTATACTAGAAAACTATTCGTGGTTTAATCCTAATTCAAATTTAACTAAGTGTCCTGGATTTTTTTTGCTTAATTCTGGCAACCGTAAACCAGAGGAAAGGTGAGACCTACCCACTTAACTTGCAAAAAAATGCCAGCAGAAGCAAGAGGAAAATGATAATTGGGTCCATGAGAAAATTTTGACACTAATGTTTCTCTACTGATATTAAAAAAGGAGAAAAGTTGTACTGTTACCTTCTCACCTCTCATTTTGTTTTATTTTTTAACAGATGACAGTGGAGAGCTGAATAATAGTTATTTGCCAAGAATTGTTCTACTGATGCACCGATGGTATTTATCTTCCACTGAATTGGCGGAAAAACTTCTCTGCATATATCTTTTCAACTACTGTGTAATTTTCACAAGCATAAGTCATGTTCATTATTTATGTAAAAAGAGTGTCTAACCAAAGCCAGTAAATCAAAATGAATAAACAGTCTTCAGTCAATTATCCAGCTGTTTTGTGAATATAGATAAATGTCTAGACAAAACATCTGGATGATGGAACAAATGGTTGACTATCCATCTGGATGTTTTGGCTGTACATGAAAATAATCACTAGTTATAAAATGAAACAGGAGCTGTAAGCTGAATGTTTCTATCTTGTCTTAAGCATTTCTGCTGTTAGTACAATGAAAGAATATTTAACACTGATTCAAGACCTAATTGATTCCTCTTAGAATGGCAAAATGGTGGACCTAGAGGATACACTTTAGACATTTGGAAATGCCAGCCAAAATAATATGATCTGGCTCAGGCACAAACCCCACCTAAGGTTTTAGATCTTCCCTTGCTGGCAAGACACAGAAAAACATTCTAGTAGGTTTATTGTAATTTGTTGATTGATGTTAATTTTAGATTTCCTTCTGACGTAAGAGCCAAAAAAAAAAAATAAAGTAACCAAGCCCCACATTCTATAAGGGCTTTCAACAGTTCGTCAACTCTTGTACATAATACAGTCCTAAAAGGTGGTTGAAAGTCAAATGACTGAAAATGGCACAATAGTCTCACATTTATAAGGAGGTTTCATTCCTCAATATCTAATGTTTGTATAATTTCTAACGTTGGTTGCTACAGACTGCCTGCTTCAAGTCCAGAAAGCCCTGCAGATGAGTGAGAAATCCTATAGGGTAGGGGAAATCTGAGAGGGGGTGGGTCCATGGAATGTTATTAGGCCAAGTGGGACATCCATCTGCTCTCTTCAAGCTTTCTCCACTCTCCACTCCTTCCCTCCATCTTCCCCACAACCTCAGGGCAGAATGGCATGTTAGAAAGGGTATGGGGACAGTCACCCTGAACAGAGGTCCCTGGAAGTGAGCCAGATCCTAGTCCCCAGTGGTTTAAGGGTTCCATGGGTCCCACTATTGAGGGTAGCTCGCAGGGAAGGATGGATGGAATTGACTCAGTCTGGCCCCATCCCTTCTTAGGTTCCAAACACTGTCCAAAGAAATGTGCTTCAAACGGCATTATCATCATTAATAGATCCACTAATATATGAAATGCAAATAAAAATGGATACTTAGGCACAGTAAAGTCTAATACCTGAACGTACAGATTGTATGAAAGTTGAAACTACCTGTGAATAGACATTTCTTTAGATTTTCCTCCCTTTAGATCCCTTGTTCATTGTATACCCATGTTGCCTGGCATATAGCAGGAACTCAGCAAATATTTGTTTAAAAAAGTTTGAATAAATAGGTGAGAATCAATTGCAACACAACCTGTGTATTAATATACCTGAAAATGACATTTTCAAATACTAAAGGAATTAGAGTGTGTATATAAGGTATTAATCCTAAATACAAAATCTTTTTGGCTAAACTGGTGCTTCTATGTACTAAGTTTAAATACCTCTAGTTGGTAGTATACTTGTAAGTACAGTTGACAGTCATCATTTTGTAGGTGCTCAGGAAGGTACAACGGATTTTATAAGTGGCTTCTCTTCTAGACCAAAAAAGTGCTTCCCAGAGCAATAATACATAGTTTCAATTATTCAGTGCTGACTCATCAATAACCACTTCTCTCCCCATTTGAACGTCTACACAACCCAAATGTCCCCAGTATGGCCCTATTACCAGGAAGTCATCTATCTTTATCAAACAGCTGCAGGGGTGTGCAAAGGAAACAAATGCAAAGAGTTTTTCTTTAACTAGAGTACGTATCAAAAAGCCTGTGGAGAAAGCTGCGATGAATTTCGATTAAAGATCTGCTACTTCATGAGGTAAACATACTTACAAATTTAATTATTTCTGGTTCTGGAATTACTGACACTTTCCTTCTTCCCAAGAAGTAGACCTAGTTTGACAATAGAATTGACTCAGATTCTCCTTCTATTGATTTTGTTAAAATTGGCCCTTCTCTGTCCTTTGGGGTAGAATTAATTTATCTTTGTTTTAAACTAGAGCTCAAGCAGTGGTAAATGTGATTAGGGCATGAAACCAGCTCTTAGAGTAAATTCTTTTTTTTTTCTACTCCCTCACCATACATATTCCTACGTACTTGTCATGAGGTGGGAGAAGGGTTTATTTCTGTAAAGAGTCAGAACGAGAAACTCATCATGGGAGTGATGGACTTGGGTATTTGATTGAAGGAGGGATCGATGTAATGGGTGGGGGATAGGAGACTGCTAATTTGGGGGTGGCCCTAGATTCATTGTTAAATGTAATCTGTAAAATGATATAATAGTTTCCATAAAAGTCCAGCTTGAAATCTGGTTGTCAAAAATATTTGATGCATTTCAGGTACTGGATTCTAAAGTTTCCTGCAGAGTTTAATCTGGACCTTGGTTTGATCCGTATGACTGAGGAATTCCGAGAAGTAGCTAGTCAACTAGGATATGAAAAACATGTCAGCCTCATGGACATATCCAGCATGTAAGAGTGATGCAAGCTTTTTTCAAACATGATGAGTCCACTGCATGGGGTGGGGTGGGGGGACTTGTGATGACCCCACTTGACCTCAATCCATACCATTTCAGAATCAAGGGGTGCTTCTTTCAGGAAAGTCTTGCTGTGATGAGCACCATTGGATGTAGTTCATCTCTCCAAGCTTCTTTATTTGTAAAATGGGGATAGTACCCTTCTCATAGGGTTATCATGAGCATCCAATAAGTTCATAAGATAGCATGTGAAAGTATTTGGCACATAACAGATGCCCAGTATTTACTGAATCTAGTTACTGCCTCCTAGGCCCGTGCCACTCATAGTGTAGTCTATGGATTGGCAGCAGTGGCATCACCTGGGAGATCAATAGAAATGCAGAACCTCAGGCCCCATCCTAACCCTGCCGAATAGGAAACTGCATTTTAATAAGCTCCTCAGATGACTCTATATGCTCATTCAAGTTTGAGAAGCCCTGTAGCGTGGTACATCTGAGGTTGGCCTGACGCTGTATAAATGTTGATCATAGTAGCGCCATGAACTGGTTAGCTCAGTTATTAGGAACAGTGTTATTAGGCTAGTGTTCTATATCAACTAGTTAAATTTGCAAAGAGACAACTATTTTTTTACCTGAACTTTGGTTATCCATCTTGCAAATATATGCTCTTGTGTCCGGGCATTCGTATTCTAGCCTATTTTCCTAGACTACTTCAAATGTGATCAACAGTGAGTGATCCAGGAATCATGAGGGATGTTGTTAAAAATACAGATTATTCAGGTTCATTCCCAGTATATCAGAATCTCTGGCAGGGAGGTCCAGGCCTCTGCCTTTATAGCAAGCTTTTCAGATCATCCATATCTTGCTGAAGTATGAGAACCAGCTTCTGGTGGTTCCCATATGCCTTAAATCACTATCTATATATTAATAAACTCCCAAATTTATATACCTGGCCCTGACCTCGCCCTTAGAATCCAAACCTTACCAGCCACAAGAAAGACCAAGTAAGAGTTTCTGGATGGATCAATGCAAACACACCCTGTCTGGAAAAACAACTCAAAGTTTATGTTCTATTGGCGATGGGTCAGTGGTTTTCTCTTCCAATATGCAGGACAGGGCGTTTATTTTGCACAAACCCCTGGAAGTAGGCCAAGCCTTACAGAGTCAGTAGGTTAATAACTTCCATTGAGTGAAATGAGCTTTCGGCACACTGACCAGACTCACTCTTCTTTTATAGTCCTTCCTATGACTGGATGAGAAGAGTCACACAGAGGAAAAAAGTATCCAAGAAGGGAAAAGCCTGTCTGCTGTTTGACCATCTGGAGCCCATTGAATTGGCTGAGCACCTCACTTTTCTGGAGCATAAATCTTTTAGAAGGATCTCAGTAAGAAACTTGACATTTATTCTTCCAAGGATAACAACCATCATGCCAACTTTCCCAAGAGCTGAGTTTTCATCCTCTGAAGTGCTGGCAGCCTCTGTCACTGTGCTCTATTGGAAAAGTGCCTTTAATTCACAGGAACAATCCCTTTCAACCAAAAATAAATATTATCCTGTCTTTATTTTATGGCTCAGGAGCTCCATTTCTGTCACTATTTTCAATGTCTCCTTTCATAGGATTAAAGCATGATTTTCTAAATACTCAGTGGAGATTTAACCATTTGAGGTTTATTTAACTCCACTGATTTCTCCTAAGTGAATGGCTTTTGCTAGGCCCCTCATTTGGGGAGAATAAATATTTATTTAGGTTGGGATTTGTATAAATGCCTAATTATGGGTGTAGGTTGAAATAAGAATTGTAGACTTTGAGGAGAATTTCAACATCAGGTTGTTTGTTTCCCAGGGATGGAAATCCTGCATTAAATCTTCTTTCCTACTCTGTCTTGACAGCATTCCTTCTCTGCATCTCTTTTCTTTTTCCTCCTGACTGTGGTCTCTTCTTAGCCACTTATTCACTACTGACTTGTTATGATAATATTTCCATAGTGGTTTACAAGCAGCCTTGGTCTTTGTCTGGCAGTCCCTCCTCCTCCTTCTTCTCAGAGATGCCAGGGAATGAATTGCGTTGCTCCTTGCAGAGAACAACATGAAGTGAGAAGCATGCATTTCTGAAAAGCTGCTTCTTTTCACTGAGTCATCTTTTCCTTGGAGAGGACCTCATGATTCCCTGCAGGCAGACCATAAGAGGGAATCCCCTGTACTGTTTATATGATAGAAGGTTCATATGTCGTTGATGACATCCATGCTGACTTCCTGAAAATGTGTCCGTTATGTTAAACAGCTGCCTTCCTTCGATTACTACTATTTTTTTTTCTTGAAAAGACTTGACAAAATTGTGACTGGAAATGATTATATGTATTCATTTCCTCTTCTTTAATGTATGCCACTGTGTCTCAAATTTGCCTGACCATTAGAATCACAGTTACGGGTGAAGAATGAAGATTCTTAGGTTCTTCCTCTGGAGATACTGATCCTAAAGTTAGGCCTGAGGTGTTCCCAGAAACCACTGTTTAGCAAATGTCCCAGGTGGGTATTATGATCCAGCGAATTTGGCACTCACTGGAATGTGACTGTAAGTCTTATCTCTTCTTCACCTCACCAACATTGTCATGTGTAATAAAACGCAGCAAAATAACACACTAAAGGTACCTGTATATTCAAACTTGTAAGATGTCATTACAAATGTGAAATGAAAGAAATTCTTATGTTATTATAAAACAATATCTCACCTTTTTCATGCAACCACTCTAATTTTTGATTTTGCAAAGACTTCATTATAATTCAGACTCTCTGAACCTTCCTTTACCAGTTCACCGATTACCAAAGCTATGTTATCCATGGCTGCCTGGAGAATAACCCAACCTTGGAAAGATCTATTGCTTTATTTAATGGAATCTCTAAGTGGGTCCAGTTGATGGTTCTTAGCAAACCAACCCCCCAGCAAAGGGCAGAAGTCATCACAAAGTTTATCAATGTTGCCAAGGTATGCAGATCTTGTATTTACCCTGGGGTTCTTTGAAAATTTGAGACTTTCATTCACTCTACTGAGAAAGGTCATTAAGGAAATTTGGGGTTCACAGTACAAAGAACAATTAAACTATAAATGTCTAATGAACAAATCATACTTCTCTAATGCAAGAAGATTGCTTTTAAGTGGTACTACTTAAAAACATTTTATGTGACTATTTTTCTGTGAAATGATTGATATATTTTTCTAGTGGATTTTATTTGTACTTCATTTTAAAATTGATATTATTTTTCCTAGGTCTTTGTTATTAAGTAGTGCATGCACTCATCTGTAATTCAGAAAGCTCAGAATAATTAAAAAATTGTTACAAAGTATTGATGTTAACATTTTTTATTGCAGAAGCTCCTTCAGCTAAAAAATTTTAATACCCTGATGGCAGTGGTGGGAGGCCTTAGTCATAGTTCCATTTCACGCCTCAAAGAGACGCATTCTCATCTTTCTTCAGAAGTTACAAAGGTACAGTGGATGTGATCCTAATCCCAAGTAAAAAATTCATTTGTAAACTGTTTAGTGGTAGGATATGCTTAACAAATGTCACTCAGAGGGGGAAGTGTTCTTCTTAGACAATGGCAGGTTACACATCAGGTATAAAATAGGAAGGGAATAACCATGCCACCTGGAAAATAGGTTGGGTATTGTGGCAAATGTCCCAGTAAGAATATCTTGAATACTATTAACATGTTGTAGTTGTAAATATTCAACAAATATGTAGTTGGTGCTTCCTACATGATAGGCACTGTGATCCACACGGGGTGCAAGGCAGATAAGATCATTCCTCCCCTCCTCTCCTCAAATGAAGTTATCAAATGCCTGCTTTGTTCATGGCACCGTGTCTGGCACAGTAGAAGATACAATGGAAAGGGGAAACATAGTTCTTGTATAGAAATTCCTCAGATTTATACCTGGGTTGTCAGGAACAAAAGCATATTAAAATAAAAAAAAAAAACAGGGTGTGGAGTTCAGCATAGGGAGTAGAGTCAATGGAATTGTAACAGCTATATATGATGTCAGGGGGGTAGTAGATTGGGGGAGGGGGGTTATCACTTTGTGAGGGGTGTAAATGTGTAACTATTGTTTTGTACATCTGAAACTAGTAAAAAAAATAATGATAGTAAAAAAAATGAACAACAACAAAAAACAGTGATAATTTCTCAAATCAAGATTTCTGCCACGTTTATTTCCAGACCATAATAATAATATTTTTCTTTATTGAGCAGAAAGGAACATTGCATCATTATGAAAAGATTTCCTTGTAAGGGTGTACTTTGCTGTACCAATTAGGACAATCAGCTGTAATTTTTTTTTTACTCTTGAAGTTCCTTAAATAATAAGGAAATGGATCATCTTCTCATATGCCTGGAAGGCTGACTTCAGGCATAGTCTGATCAGAGCTTGGGCTCAGTTGCTCTGCCTTCCTCTGAGTATCAGTTTTGATTTGTTTTGTTTTTTCCATCAGACTGGCTTTCCTTCTGATTGGGCTATTGGCAACAACAGAAAATTATGCTTTCTTGTTCACAAAAAGTGGAGAGAAGGGAAACTCTCTTCAGCCCTGTCCCCATAGAATTAAAGACCTTATTTTTATACAGACTGGATCATCTCAAGTCACATGCTCACCCCTGGACCAATAGCAATTGCCAGAGGAATACAATGTACTGATTGCCTTAACTCTGCGTTCCTGAACCAATCACAAACCAGAGGGGCAGAATTATGATGATGGTAAATCAGAACCCACCCTTGGACCTAAGAATGGAAACAGCTCCATCTGAGTCATATGGGCTGTTTTGGGAAAGAGTAGACTGATCAAAATTAGGGTCGATTAGGAAGGTCTGGTTGCTGTTAGGCAACCAACAATAACTTGTCCATATAAACAGGAGGATGTAAACCACAGAAGTACTGCTGTCTGACCTCAAACACTGTACTCACTCCAAATATGATGGGGCTCATTATGTAAGTGTTTCATTTTCCTTTAGCTTTGTACTGGATTTCAAGTAAAGAGCAAAACAAATTTTAAATGTTGTGAAGAATATGAATTCAACAGAATCTCAATGAGACTTGGAACCACCAGTATATCTTCAAACATTTATTTGAACTCTTTTTCCTTACACATAAAAGAACTGAGGCCCCCCACAAACTGAGGTGACTTGCTCAAGGGCACCCTTCTAGTTGGTGGCAGAGTCCAAAATTATAGCTATCTCACACCTCAGTGTGACTTTTCCTACTCCTTACTGTCCCAGATAAACCTTCAAATAATGTCTCCAAAGCAACTTTCTTGAAATAATTAGGAAATTTTACTATACTACATACTTAATATAATACTTGCTTATACTTGTGAAGTGTAATACTTCCATTAATTGCAAAATACTTATATATACATGACACTATTTAACATCCCAATATCTGCAATAGGTAGGCAGAGGTGTGGGCTATTTCCATGTTGTAGCAGAATGGAACAGGCTGTCCAACTCATAGCCAGGCCTAGTACATTTTTCTTTCTTTTTCCTCGTTAATATTTCCTTGCATCAACATTGGTGCAATTGATACTTCTCTTGGTAGCCGAGGAATTTCCTTGCCACACACTGCAGAACTGGGGGTGGGCAGAAGGGAAAGCTGTCTGAAATCTCTACTTTCCATCTGTTCCCAGAACTGGAATGAAATGACCGAGCTGGTCTCCTCCAACGGCAATTACTGCAATTATCGCAAGGCTTTTGCCGACTGCGAGGGCTTCAAAATCCCCATCCTTGGCGTGCACTTGAAAGACTTGATAGCAGTTCATGTCATTTTCCCAGACTGGATGGAGGAGAACAAAGTGAACATTGTGAAAATGCACCAACTCTCAGTCACTCTGAGTGAACTAGTCTCCCTGCAGAATGCCTCTCACCACTTGGAACCCAACATGGATTTGATCAACCTGCTCACGGTGAGTCCAAGGCTGCACCTTACTTCCCTGCAGATGCATGAGATCTGTGCGAGTAATTCACTAGGGAGAAAGGTTGAATTCAGGGTCACAAGGTGGGAGAAATCTCAAAGGATGAGGGGAGAGGACCCCACACCCTCATTACCACATGGCTTAAGACTCTAATCTCAGAACAAAGAAATATCCCTTTTCTTTGAGGAACCCAGTCTCGACCCCTGCAGCTCCAGCTTCTGGAGTTCTTAGAAAGGCCCTCCAGAGCTGTCCTCAGCCCCTCACTTTTCTTGATCATACTTTTGCAATTATTCAGCTCACTCTATATGTCCTCAATGCATCTACTTCCCTTTATCCTCACTGCACAGCTGTTGCTGAAGCCTGGAGTAATGCAAAAACCTCCTCTGATCTCCCTATCCCACCTCCCCCCAAATGCCAACCTCCTCAAACTCCTGGATATCGATTTGCATTAGATTTTTCTTCTGTTTACATGTCTTATACACGACATGTCCCCAGCCCATCTCACAATACCTGGCATAGGTAGGAAGTCAACAAGTGAACTGAATGCTATATTTAGGAATGGTGGGCGTCAGACAGAAGTTCACACATCATTCATATTTTTCAGCATTTGTGTCACATACCTTTACAGTAGTACCTCAGTTTTTGAACATCTCCGTTGATGAACATTTTGGTTTATGAACGCTATACATTTTATGGATCTATGGTATCATTAGATAGTAAAATTCATGGTAAATTTGTAGTTGTAGGGGTTGATTTTAAAGGTCTGGAATGGGTTAATCCATTTTGCATTACTTTCTATGGGGAAACCATGCCTCGATTTTCGAACGTATCAGAACTCGAATGGTCTTTTGAAATGGATTACGTTCGAAAACCGAAGTACCACTGTATTTTATTTACTTATTATTTTATTAATTAAAAAGTTTTTTTTATTGAGTAATATTGGGAAACAGTGTATTTTTCCAGGACCCATCAGCTCCAAGTCAAATCATTGTTTTCTTTTTTTCTTTCCCCCTTCTTCCGCCTTCCCCCCCAACCCTACTCTGGTTCAAGCTGTTGTTTCTCGGTCTACTTGTGTAAGATACAGCTCCCTGGCACATGCTGGTATTATGAGCCTTGTGCCCCACTCCCAACCACTGGCGGCAGCACACAGCAGCCCACAGCTGCCCACACTGGCCGCCAGCCACTTATGGCAGCACATGTTAGCCCATGGCAGCACACAGCAGCCCACGGTCGCTCGACACTCACGGCATCCGTGGCAGCTTACGCCAACCTCCGGCTGCTCACGACAGCCCAGCTCCAGGAAGAGCTGCTGTTCGTAATCTTAGCTGAAGAGCACACAGCTCATTGACCCATGTGGGAATTGAACCTGCAACCTCGGTGTTAGGAGCACAGCGCTCCAACCACCTGAGCCACTGGGCCAGCCCCAAGTCATTGTTTTCAATTTAGTTATGGAGGGCACAGCTCACTGGTCCATGTGGGAATTGGATCGGCAACCTGGGTGTTATCAGCACTGCGGTCTAACCACCTGAGCCAACCGGCCGCCCCTGCACATACCTTTAGCTGGTCTTCAGGTTCCTAGCACTTGTAGACACAACAGGTGTGTAGAAGAGAACATTTCCCATTGGCTGCCTCTTTGTCAGGGGAAAGAAGCATAACCAAATTCTCACCCTTGCTGAAACAAGTGGAGTGGCAACTTCCCTGTTTGGGTTTGTAACACGGTAGCATCTGAAGCTTGGCTGCACTACTGAATGGACTGTTTTCCTTTAATGGACATGGAAAATGAAAACAATAACCTTTCTGAAGCTCTGAGAGCCTAAATCCCCTCGCTGCATTGGAGGAAGAGTGTGGTTCCTAGACCTTCTCACCAACTGTTCCTAGAGCACATGGTGGTTCACCAAAGACGAGAACCCCTACGGGGGGTACACAATGATGCCAGCTGCACGCTTTGTATAAAGCAGAAGTGGCCAAGGCACAGAAACATGAATCTCTTGGGGTTGAGTTTGTGTGACAAACAGTAAACACACAGACTTTCTCTACTGGGGGGAAGAAAACCTCACAATAATCCAGGCACCTGCATTTATTAATCATTTGCCATGTAAATCTGTTTCCATGAATAAGAGACCAGAGTGGCAACCTCAAATAGACTCCAAAGCCACAGGCAGATATAGGTGATGTCTGCAGACCAGCCTAGGTTTCATGTGTCCCGGCTGTCTCCATGATGCTTGCAGAGGAAACATCACAGAGCAGGGACCTACACTTAAGATAATTTCTCAGTCAGACAAAAGGTAATGACAGATTAGGGAAATTAATTCTGTATTATAAATGTAGCAAGTGACATCATGACAGATATTTAGAGAAATATTGAAAGATTTTTGAATGCAGTTTTTGGGGTGCAAATTGAAAATCTGAGCTCTAGAAATAAAATCTAAGAAATAATTTCCTTTTTACTGGGAAGAAAAGGGAAAAGAAAAAGACACAGTCTCTCTCTCTCTCTCTCCCTCTCCCTCTCCCTCTCCCTCTCCCTCTCCCTCTCTCCCTCTCCCCCTCCCCCTCTCCCTCCCCCTCTCCCTCTCCCTCTCCCTCTCCCTCTCCCTCTCCCTCTCCCTCTCTCCCTCTCCCCCTCCCCCTCTCCCTCCCCCTCTCCCTCCCCCTCTCCCTCTCCCTCTCCCTCTTCCTCCCTCCCTCTCTCCCCTTCCTCTCAATCTTCCTTTCTTACATTGAAGAAAAATTTAGTACCATGCACCATATTTAGTAATAGTAGTGTTATATAATATAGCATAGTGACAAGATCCTAGAAGGGAGATCACTTTTAGCCCTGCCTCTGCAATTACTTAACTTTGTCTCCTTGCTAACTATCCTTGACTTTGGATTTTTCCAAAGGATTTTGTTCTCATTTGTGAGGTCACTTCCAGCTCTAAACTTCTGTGATTCTAGATGTAAAGCATGATGGAGCCTTGAGAATAAGGAACCAAGTGTCAACGTGATTCTGTGGTTCCAGCCCAACTGTTCATCAGGATAGCACAGTCCCTCATATGAGTACCGATCATCAAGCCAGTTTCTATTTAAAAACAAGATCCTTCCTCTCTCCCCACAACAGAATTACATATTTATTCTTTTTGGTCACAGCTGCCTGTGGATTAATCTCCTCAGAATGAGGATACAGGAGACTCCCATGAGAGTCTCTCACTAGAGCCCAGTGGGCATTTCATGAAGCACCTACATGTGGGACTAGAACCATCTGATTGACCACAGCTGCCCAAATGCATGTGAGGGTGTCTGTAAGTGCAGCATTTGAAGGGCAATTCATTTTGCACCAAAACTCTAGGTCAAGTTTCTGCCTGAAGTGATTGTTTGCTTCTAAACATGGCCCCAGGTGAGGAAGCCAATATATGATTGAGAGCCCTGGAAGACAGAAAATGAGAAATCTTAAGTTAATCAACAATCAATAAATGCCTGCTCTGTTCCATAGGCCATGTAGCAATGCTTGAACTTTCTGTAATAAGTGATTATAGTTTTCACAGCATTTTTCATGTATTTTTTTTTCAGTAGATCCTCACAAACACCCTGTGATGTAGCCTGGACAGAGTGTATAACATCACCCCTGCCCCTTTGTATTTTAAGAATGAAGAGATTGAGATTACTAAAGGACAAAAGGCTTGCGAATGGCAAGCTTCTAAATCCCAGCTTGGTTTCTCTCTCTCTGTCTCTGTCTCTCTGTCTCTCTGTCTCTCTCTCATTCTCTGATGGACATGTACTTTTGTAATGTGGCAGTATTGTTGACATTTATTTTATTTTACATTTGTAAAAATTAAATAATCTCTGTCTCTCCCTCTGGATTTGTAAAGAAGGAATTAATTACACAACAAAAATCTATGAGGGCAGGGATGATGTATGCCATTTTAATCACTGTCACCTTAGCCCCCTGAATGGCCCTTGGCACGTGAGGAAGGAGCACCACACCACCAAACTGCTGGGGTTTAGATTGTTCTTCTTTTCAGGAAAGATCTGGAGAAGACATTTTTTTTTTTTTTATTGGGATCCCAGTTCACATACCAGGAGATTTAAAAGCTGATGCTTCTCATTTCATGATATATGAAATCGTCTAATTCTTTTCATAATATTTTTAGATCTATCAGTTGCTTTTACCGTTCTGAGTATATGCAAATAATTGGAAAGCCCCTGTATTTTTACAGTCTCATAAGAAAAAAACAGAAGAAGAAAAATTTCACAAATGGAGATAGTTTGGTGACCAAGTATGTTTTATGTTACAGTTCCCCAATCCCCAGACCATGTAGGTCCTAATGTCCAGACTGAATCCACAACCATCTTTGCCGATAAGCTTGGGTGTAACGGAAGCAACCTCAAACAGTGACTCAGAACATTTTTCAGATCAACAAATTCAAAAGAAGTTACACACTCTTGAAATCCCATTGAATATTCTTGAAATCCCATCGAGAAGCTGCCTATATTATAAAAATGGTATAGGAAGTAGACGAGGTCACACTGCAGGGTCATAAAACCCAGAAGAGATCGGAGAAGGGAAAGTAGGCTCACGGCTGGGAAAACACAGAGTCGGCAAGACTAACCCAGAGAACAGCTTCACCTTCATCGATGAGCACAATGGCATTTGGCTGTCGAAGTGACCGGAAGCCACAGCCTACAGTCCCCATCTGTGCGGCTCTCTAAACAAACCCCATTGGACACATGAGCTAGTTTAGTCTTCACAGCAGTCCTAGAAGGGATGTATTCTTTATGATTCTCATGTTACAGATCTGGAAATTGAGATTCAAGATGGTTAAGGACATGCCCAGTTTCACACCACCACTAATAAATGGAGAGCAAACATTTGGAGAAGATCCATCATAGGCTCAGATATCTGTCCATTTGACATATGAAAATACCCTAGGATATTCCGTGTCTTTTGAGAGAGCATCTCCCTTACTTAGTGTGTGGTTTATTTGAATTTCTGGTCAGAGGTTCTGGCACTGCTGTCATCACCTCTCCAGCAGATGCCAGCACCAGCCATTAGAGTTAAGAGGACAGGAATATGCTCAACAAAGTCCAGATTAACTCCTAGTAACAAGGAATTCAGAAGGAAGAAGTCACTTGGCTTTTCTTCTATGTATGTAGCAGTCACAATGCAAGGCAACAAGCTGGGGCAGGGAATACAGAGGTGGAAAAGGTAGATGCGCTGCCTGCTCTCATGAGGCTTAGAGACTAGCAGAGTCTTCTATTGTGGAATTACAAAATGGGCAAGTGCCTTCAGCAGATGTGTTTTATTGGGTTACATGGAATCAGAAAAATTTTTTGTTATTAGTTGCCAGTGTTTAGAAATTGGGATATTTCATATAAAACTCCAGATTTCTGACTTAACTAACCTGAAGACATGGCAGTTGTCAGGATGACAACCATTTGCCTTAGCTGAGTAGTGGCTGCCTCTCATTCATCAGAGACCCCACCATTCCTTATTGCTTTCCTACCCCGGAGATCTAGTGTCAGATTCCACCTATCATCACATATTTTCCTTATTGTTGAGCTAAGAGGAAAGATCCCCAAGTTAATTACATCTGCGGAGACCCTTTTCCCAAATAGTGCTTTGTTATACCAATATCTCTATCAAAATATTCCTTTTACACATCCCACTTCGCTCTTTTTTTATAATGGGATGTCTCCTTAAGGCATTAGTTTGTGATGTAGGGATGGTCCTTTCCTGCAAAAAGGCAGAGCCCCTGGATGTAGGAGTGACTGCTGGTCAAGAGAAGGTGGATACAGTGTCCATTCTTTGTGAGTAGGATTTTCATGATTGGAAATAATGCTGAGGCAATTTTATAGTAAAGTCAATTTTATTATATTTAGAAAATACCTTTAGGTGACAAAGTCTAGGTAAAGCAGTATATGACCTGATGCATGAAATCCTTAATTTAAATGTTATATTTAGTAGCTAGAACAGTGACTAGAATGATCCCTGGCCCATATTAAGTGATCAATAAATATTTGTTGAGTGAATGAATTAATGATTCAAAATGCCAATTTGTAATATCAATTTCTTTTTAAAATGAGCTAGAACAAGATAAATCCTTGAAAGATATCCTTTGCCTGTGAATTTTATCTTGCACCCGCCTAAGCTCTATTTCCCCTCACTCTATACCCATATACCCATAAAAAACAAGCCTTATCTTTAGACAAAATGTTAGAGGAAATTTTTCACACCTAAATGGTCAAAGAAAGGACAGGCACTTGGTTATCTTTACTGCTGATGAAATGCTATGATTCGTCAGTTGTCTTAACATTGAACACAGGAATTACCCAGGCTTATTTTAAGTCTCATGACTTCTGTTTCAGGTGAATGAGATCATGCATTTTAAGGTTTTCTAGATTTCACCCATGCTCTCCGATGTTGGTCTTGCTGTCCATGCCTCCCCTGATGTTCCTTTCTCTCTTTCTTTGTCCAAGTCCTCCCAGTTAGGACCCAATCCATAAGCTTCTGTGAGAATCAATCCTGATCATTTCTGTCTTCAGTGACCCTCACACATAATAATAATATTAGTAGTAAGCAATAATTATAACAGTAACATCAACAACACCAAAGTACATTTCTCGAGATCTTGAGAAACTGTATACCAGGTTCTGTGTGAAGCATTCTGCTTTACAAGCATTATTCCATTTGATCCTGACAAAAATCTAATTCAGTAGGGACTTTTCTGACCATGCCCATTTTACACATATAGAAACTGATTGTCAGAAGGAAAGAACTGGCTCAAGGTCACAGAGCTAACCAGTGGCAAGTTCAGCATTTGAACTCAACTCCAAATTCTCTCCCTCAGGCTTTATACACTGCCTCCCTGAACAATTTCTCAAGCATTTACAGTGGGGCAACTTACTTCACATTTAGCATGTATTGCCTTTTGTTGATATAAACATATCTTTTTTGTGGCCAGTTCCTATTTATTCCAATAAATTGTCAAGCCCTTCAGAGCAAGAATGATTTTACACCATTTTATACCAGGACTTAACACAATACCCTAAAAGAACAGAAATCTATTCATCGCTCCTTTATTTCTACAGTCTTTAATCAAAGCTCTAACACAGCTTTTATTGCATTTACAAATCTTACTTTATGAATCTGCCTCTGCTTCTCAACATCATAGGTGCCTTATGTCCAGCTCAGTGCTTAGAAGCTGCTCAATAAGTATTACTGAGGAACTGAGTCAATGGTTCTGGATGCTGATGACCACACGAGGTTTAAGTTTTTCTCTTTTCAATTTCATTTTCCACCTCTGCATGCCATCTTTGTACTGTTCTGCATTCACTCAAATGATTAGACATTAGGCTTAGACATCCAGTTTGAAAACTATTTCAGCAGTGTAAATAAATATAATCCAACATCATTATTTATCCCTTCTAATTTGTTGTAGCTTTCTCTGGACCTCTATCACACAGAAGATGATATTTACCAACTGTCACTGGTGCTGGAGCCTAGAAATTCTAAATCGGTAGGTAATTGCTTTCTCTCTAAGGATCGGTGTCAAACACCATGGTTTGTCATGTACAGTAGTTGGCTGTTACAGTGGTGCTTTGTGACCTAAAGATTGAAGCATTTAAAAATCTATATTATTCCCATTTTAGCAATGAAACAGTTTAGCCCTGACTGTTTGAGAATTATTTCTTTACATAGGTTAATAAAGAAAAAGAACATTTGCAATTACTCTGTTTTATTATTGATCTAGGGGTTGTGTGTGCTTGAAAATTCACCTACGTATAGGACCAAAAAAAAGTGAACCATAACTCATCTTATTGAAGATCATTTAGATCCTTCCAGGCTTTTAAAAAAATCCCATTGAACATAAAATTAGAATTTATAAATTTTAAATACCCTGCTCATAATTCACAAATTTCTCTATTAGTGATTACCTCAGCTCAAAATTTCAATATCACATTGGAAAGTGTCTCACTTAATTGATGGCTAACTCTTAGTAAAGAAACATTGTATAATGAGATTGAGGAAACTGCTTTACTGAATGCGCACTACTCATTAGTTTTATCAAGTGGACTGTGTCTTAGCTATGGTTTTGCTCTAATAAAAAATTATCTGAGTGCATTTGAAATTTACAATGAGGATGAGGTTTGCATGTTGAAGGCAAAAGTGTTTCTTTACTTGTTATACTATATCCTGAGACCAGTATTTTTTTTTTTTTTTAATTTTTTAAATAAAGGTCTCATGCTTAGCTCCTTACCAGTTGAACTCTGGGGCATGTTGCGAGCGACTCTAGACCCTAAGTCTATTCATCTGTTATATTACTACCTACTGTGATTCTGAACCATGGGACTGAAAGAGGCAGAATGACTGTTGAGTGCTGTTCTCTGGCACTGGGACAGCATGCACATGAATCTGAGTCAGTTGACCTGGTAGCATCTTGTTAAAATAGTGAGTGTGGTGGTTCCCTAAGCACATTCACCTCCTGCCAGTTCCCAGAAGCCCATCTCCTGGCGACAGTGCCGAACAGAGCTGTGTAGGAAGATATAGCATGAAGGGAAGGGTGGGGACCCAGACTCTGCAAAGTTTGCATGACTAAGAGAGAGCTAGAGAGAAAGGTAAAGTTAAAGGGGAAAAAAAAAGGGAATTCGGAAGTTCCTCCCTCATTGCATAGCTTTGGTATCATGAAGCTGACTGTGGTGTGGTCAGCTGTAGTGCACATGCGCACACAGCATTTCTACCTCTGACACCTTCCTTTACCTATAACCAGGAACCTTACTACATGTTAGGTTGTCGGATGTCTGGCAGAGCATCAAATACACGTTATCTCATTAACTCTGTTAAGGAAACTGAGTCTGGTGGGCACAGGTCTCTGACCATGCCCATAAGTGGGAGAACTGTGGTCTTGCCTCAAGCCTGTCTGCGTGCAACATCTGTGCTTTTCCTACCGCAGGACGCGTGCGCAGTCTGTCCTTTTCCCACCACCCCCTGTATCAGGAACAGGCTAGGAACGACCGAGCACACTTGGCAGATTTGTGCTCTTTAGATTTACTCAGTTTATTTTCAGGATAAATTTTTGCCAATTTTGAGGGACATTTCTATCAAACATAGAAAAGTATTTTTATTGTTTTGTAGAAGAAGTTTCAAAGCCCCTTCCAAGGGCTGAAATCCTATGTATCTTTACAAACACATTTCCCAATCCCTTTCCGTCTCTTCTCTGAGTGGAATGCCATCCTAATTTGTGCCTAACGTTCGACACGTGCTGGGAGCTGGAGGACAAGTTCCGGTCAGGATAATATACCTGAGAGCCTGTAGCATCCGTGCGCTTACCGTGGGTGCCAGCCGACCTCACTTAAACCGTCAGTCCCACTGTGAACCTGTTTCTGTTGATAGTGGCACACTGAGTGCCTCACTAGTTCTTTGTGCTTTACTCTGTGTCTCAGGGTTTTCACACCACGTCTAGGTCAAACTAAATACTTAACAGTTCCGCTTATACAATAGTTAGAGCCAATCAACTTAAATATTTATGTTCTAATGACTTGGTACCCACTTGAAAAAAACATAACACACATACATTGAAATAAAAATAATATTTTAATTTCATTCTTAATCACAATTACTTAGGAATGGATACGTGTGCTTGTTGGGCACCATACAATTTCTTAAATCTTGGAATCAGACTGGATACTGCCACCCTTATTTCTTGTTGTACGTTGTTGTTTTCTTGCTTCAGAAATATATGATCATTGAAAGAAATGTAGCACGATCTAATGGGTGACATGTGAACTACTTCAAGCTGGTAGTTCGTATGGTGTCTGACTAATATTAGATATCACTGTATTTCCCTTGGAAGTTTGAAATATCTTTTGTATCCCTCTGAGTTCTGTTTTATCTATTTTGTATTATACAAAATATGTATGGATTTTTATATAGGTGTTTAAAAATGTTTTAGTAATACTTGGGAAGCTTGGGTAGGAGTTTTAAATGGTCTGGGAGAGCAATTAATATCTTTTTAAAATAATAGAATCTAGGCTGTTGCTAAACAAAATGCACTATCCAAATATGTACGCAGTTACAGATTAGATTCCATTGACAAAAGTTTGTTTTCAAAACATTTAAGTGCTATATAAATGCAAGTTTTTACTGGTATTATTAATATACAAAATGTGTATGTCTTTCTTAGTGTCCCTGGTTCTAATTGTTCAAGGCCCCAGATAAAACTGAAAAATGTGTGTGTTTTCTGCCAGCAGCCTACCTCTCCTACGACACCCACGAAGCCTGTGGTGCCCCTAGAGTGGGCATCAGGAGTGATGCCAAAGCCAGACCCCACGGTCATCAACAAGCACATAAGGAAATTAGTTGAGGTAAGTGGTTGAGGGAGAGTAAAGAGTGAGCACTAGAAGGCCCCTTTCTTTTTCCAGAATATTCTGTAGTTGCCCAGGAATCAGATGGAGTCCATGAAAACAGCCCCCTGGCAGGTAACAGCATTTTAGCATACACTTAGCTCTACCTGGCTTCAGCCTCTGGGGGAGAGAATCTCCCCAAAAGTCCCCCTTTCCCCTTCTTGTCAGTCTGTTCTCAGTTGCCCAAATACTCTCAGATACGTACTTTCAATTCCTCTCTTTCTCCAGCATTTGACACCTCTGCCGTTGCCCCTGCAACTTGAGGGACTATTTGGGAATTAAAATCTCATTAAAAACCCACATGAGTCACCATAAGATGCCCAATGCATTGTTTACCTGAGGGTAGGAAAGATCCTGTAAGTTGGATATTTTTCTCTTGCTCTATGTATTTTGGGATCAGTGACACAGCAGCACAATGCCATTTAGGTCAGAAATACCATTTAATGAAGGGTCAGGCTCTGTCAGAATTTTCCATGTAGAAAGAGGAGTAGAAGCACCAATGTGGGGAAAATCTCAGGCACTAGAAACTGTGATCCCTGATTAAAATTTACTTTAATAGATGGGTACAACCTCTGACACAATAGGATTGTGTCTGTGGGATACCGTGTACTTTTTGCTGAGAACGGATGTTTAAAGAAAAAGAATGTTCTACATCTTGGATCATCGAGGAAACTGTGAGGCACTAGAAGAAGTTATATGGTGCATGTGAGGCAGCAAGGAAAGGTGTGAGGGAAGGTGATGTGATGATGTGGTAGTAACAGACCCAGCTTGGAACCAGGGAAGGTGGGTAAAGGATCTGTGGGAGTAGTGGGGTGGAGTTGCAGCTAAAGAAGGTCTGAAATCAAGAAGTGCAAGACAAATGGAACTATTCTCTCCCCCACTCTCCTCTCTGCTTTTCTCTGAATGCTCATTCCTTTCTTTGCAGACTGACTTTCTTTGCTCCCCATCCACACTGGGGAGTCTGTTTCTCCCTTCCACTCTCTTTCTCTCCGTCCCTCTCCCTACCTCCCTCCATCCCTCCCTGCCTCTGTGCCTCTTATACCTTCTCTCTTCTTTCCAATTCCAATTCCACAGGGAGGGTTGGCCCAGTCTGGACAAATTACCTACATTGGTTTAATCAAATGAAAGACTGAGTTTTATTATGAATTTCCATACTAAATTTTATTCCACAAAAAATCTTGTACTTTCAGTATAAATGTGGATATTAGACTATAAACAGTAGGCACTCCATAATAGCTAAATTTTAAAGCAAGTTTGGTTGTAGATAAATATTGATATTGGGATTACAACAAAAAGTAATGCTTTGTGATTTTGTACAATTCAGTTATCTATAGACAATTTATGAGTGTTAAACAGTCATATTTTAATTAAGTAATTTGTTCATTCGTACCTTGCCTACTTCCCAAAATATTACTCCTGAAGCAGCTTGCAACATAAGGCAATACAGATAAAATAGAATAGACAGAAACCATTGGAAAAAGGGAGAAAGATTTATTATAACTGGACTGCAGATCAGATATATGTTTACATACCTGTGTTTGCAGGGAGATCTTACAAACCTTTTTGAAAACCCAATTTAGCAGAGGTCAGTAAAAAAAATCTTTTTAATTTCTCTCTGATTATAAAGAAAGTCAGAGTCATAAATATTCAAATATTGCATAAAATATAGAAAATGCAAGTTTTATTTTCAGGCCTTGGGAATTCTACTCTCTAGGGATAACCACTGATAATTTGTAAATTACCTTGTACAATTTTATCCCCCCTATACACACATACACACACACACACACATTTTTGACCAAACTTGTTCGGTTATTTCCTTAGAACAATTCCTAGAATAGAATTACCATGTCAGAGAGTAAGCACTGAATGTCCTCCAAAAAGACTGGCTATTTACTTCACCAACTTCATATGAGAGTGCCTATTTTCTCAGACCCTAGGAAATTACCAATTATTTTAATGTTTTCTAATCTAAGAGGTTAAAAAAACACATTTCATTTGCATTTCTATTATTATTAGCAGAATTGAGCATCTTTTCATGAATGTATTGGCCATTTCTATTTTTACTTTGGTGATTGCCAGTTTTCCTTTTGTGTCTTTGCTCTCATATATGTTGCAAATAATTTGTTGTCATTTATCTTTAAATTTGTTAATTGAGCTTCTTTGATTCAGATATTTTTCATTTTATTGTAATAAATTATTTTTGTTTATGACTTCTGGCTTTGATGTCATGCTAGGAAAGGCCTTTCACACTCAAAAATTACAAAACATGAAAAATAATTTCATGTATTTACCTTTTGTACTTTTATTGCTTAATTTTTTTACATTATAATATTTAATGCATCTAGAATTTAGTTTGGAGATAATTAATTTTGCAAGATTGTTAGTCACTTAACTCAACAATCATTGGATAATCTATAATTTCCCTGTGGATTTAAAAAGGTACTTTTTGATTTTCTAAATTGCTGTATAAACCTGGGTCTATTTCCAGACTCTACTCTGTAGTAAGTTATAATACCATGTTGTTTTGGTTAATATAGCTTTGTAGAATATTTGATAGGGCACATTCTCCCTCATTCTCGTCTTAAACAATTTTAGGCTGTTCTCAAAATGTTCACTTCTATTTGAACTTTAGAGTCTGTTTGATCATTCAAAACAAATTGCCACTGGGATTTTCATTGAAATTGTATTAAAAGTATACTTTAACTTTTGGAATAAGTTAACATTTTAAAGCTTCATTTTCTATTGTCATGGTATTGGCATTTGTGAATTCACCAAGCCTAACTCCTACTCAACCCTGAGGTCTGTTTAGCCCTCAATTTCTCCAGGAAACCACACTGTTTTTATCCTCAGCATTGTACTCATCTTGTTATACCATAAAGGCTCTTGATTTTGTTTTCTCTCACTAGATTCTAAGCTCCTTAAAAGAAAGGATAATATGCTAATTATCATTATTTCCCAATAATGAGTTCAGAGCTCAACTCATTATTGGTCATTCAATAGACATTTGTGTTTCCTTTGCAGTCTGTGTTTAGAAACTATGACCATGACCATGATGGGTACATCTCCCAAGAGGACTTTGAAAGTATAGCTGCCAACTTTCCCTTCTTGGACTCCTTCTGTGTGCTAGACAAAGATCAGTAAGTTTTAATTTTATTGTATTTTAGTGCAACTGTCCTGAAGCAGAAAATTATTATCAGAGGACAATAAGGATACCATTAATTTACATCTTGCCAGCTTCAACCTAGTGGGTTGATGAGTCTAACCTTTCACTAAATTTTTTCTTGGTGACTACAAACATGACTCATTGGATGGAATTGCAAGGCAGAGCACATTATCAGCATTGAGTACAAGTGCCCATTTGCAAATTAGCTCAACTATCCATTTCCTACATTATTTCCATTGCTTCATTCATCAACCCCAAAACTTCCATCAAAAAAACGTAGAGGAGAAATAAGGTTGGAGCTAGCCTGGTAGAGTCCTGAGTATCAGTGAACCCGAGGGCAATCTTAAAACTCACCAAGAAGTTAAGATTTATTACTATTATTATTATTATTATCACTTATGGTCTTCATGAGAGCAGGTGATGGCTGCAGCTAGCCAAGACATGTCCTTGCTTTGTTTTCTTTTTTTTCCTTTGCCAGCTCAAAGTTTGCCTTGATTAACAAAGGAAAAATATACTTCTCGTTAGCTTCAAAGAATTCTTCAAAAATTAGATGACTTTGGAGGCTAAAACCTAGCTCATTAAAAAAAAATGATTAAAAAATAATTGCCAAGAAAGCCTGGTATTAATAATTTGATTAATTTTTAATTGCATGAGATTAGTTTGTAGTTTTAAAATTATCTGTAATGAATTGCTGGATTTTATATTGGTGAAATGTCCAAATTATATCCAATTAAAATCCTCTAATATTTTTAAAAAATTAAACCTGTAATTCAATACACCAAAAAAAACCTTGGTACTTTATCATAAATGTCTTAAAACCTTAAGTGATTATTATATATCTCGAATAAGAAATACTTTTTAAGTGAATTAAATTATTAGAAACATAAGCTACCTTTACAAAATAAAATTTAAGTTACCTGCAAACTGTCCACATCTTCCCTTAGTTTGTTGCTATGAGTGGCATGTGCATAGAACATAAACTTAGAATCATTTCCCAGTCTTTATTTCTTTTCTCTGCTGATTCTTTAGATGGAACCGAGACTGCCCCAACAGCTATAGATATAGATCTATAGAAATATATAGAACAATAGATCTATATCTATATCTATCTATATATTTTTTTTCTAAAACTGAAGGTTTTAAGTGTTCATAGCTTACATGATTTATTTTGTTAGTCTTGGATATGTTGATTTTGAGAGGAAAGGGGACCATCCAGGAAGAGATTGTAATAAGTTGTTGAAGATGTGGTACCAAGGTTCAGGAGGGAAGTTGGGGTGGAGAAGTAGGTGAAGTCTTCAGCCTACAGGTGTGAGCTGGAGTTCCCGGATGTGTGAGCCAAGATGGGAGAGTGGAGAGGAATGTGAGCATGGGGCCTGAGGAATGTGACTTTGGGGACTCCTCTCCCCACACGTAGAAGCTGAAAGGAAGAAGTAGATCCTGTGGAAGAACCAGAGAAGGAAGAGCATGAGAGGCAGAGGGAAACCAGGGAAACACGGAGGTACAAAGAGGAGTGAGTGTCATAAAGGAGGAGACCTGTTCCCCATGTAACATGCTGCTAGCAGGTCAACAAGCGCAAGGAATGAGAAAAGGCCACTGAGGATGTCATTGTGACAGTTTCAATAGAATGGTAGGGTAAGAAATATGAATATATGGAAGAAAGAGTAACAGAAGGGATGGAAAAAATGCCTAATGAATGCTCTTTGAAAACTTGCAGAGTCAGAGAAGGAAGAGAGAAAAGACAAGTGTTAGAGATGGCAGCCAGATTGAGGAAAGACAGTTTTTAGGAGGGTAAGTCCTGAGCATATCTGTAAACAGAGGAAGTAGTGCGTGAAGTGCAGGAGCAGGACCTGGAAGGAGCAGTGTCCTGGGGAAGCTGGAGAGTGGGGGTGGGAGCACGATTTTCCCTAAGACAGGATGACTCCCCGATAGGCTTACCAGTGCCAGTGGCCTGGATGACATCAGGCTGAATGAATTTGAGAATGGTGGGTCCAGCTATCAGTTTTCTGCCTTTCTCCGGCACCCTGATTCTTGCAAAGTCTACTATGAGGCAAGGGCTAGAATGGAGATGTCCTTCTGGAAACTACTATTCAGTAACAAAGGAGACTTTCTGTGCTGCAGTGCGCAGGACACACACACACACACACACACACACACACACACACACACAACTGCATACTAAAAAAGCCTTTCACACTTAAAGCTGTCCTATGAGATCCTTTCCTCCTTTCTGATGTAACAGAAAAGTGAACATTCCCCACTGGCTTTTGGCCACAAAGGTTTGGGAGATAAATAATTAAAGTGTGGCAACCACTTTGCAATATGGATTTCAAAGATCCCTCTCTTCTTTGATTCTCTTCACAGGGATGGCCTAATTAGTAAAGATGAAATGATGGCTTACTTCCTGAGAGCTAAGTCCCAACTACACTGTAAAATGGGACCAGGATTTGTCCATAATTTTCAGGAGATGACCTATCTCAAGCCAACCTTCTGCGAACACTGTGCAGGATTTGTAAGTTTGTCTTCCATTGTTTTCTGTTGTACATAGTTATTTGTGCAGCATTCTGAGAAGGTAGGAAAATGCTGCACTAAACAGAATCCATTGACTGCCTCAGATCAGAAGCAAAACATGATGGTTCCCTGAAATTGAAAATTAAATTAAAATCAAAAGCCAGATCTGCAGGTTCAATTATATTCTTTCTAGGAATGTAGGGCTAGTGAAGACAGAGAAGGTTGGTGAGCCCTGTAAATGAGCGATTTGTCTGTTAATCCCTGCTGGGAAATGTCATGACAATGAGCCCTGGCATTCGTCACTAATACTCACAAGAGGGTGCAATTAGGGAGAGTATTTGTTTTACCCAGTTCCTCCCAGTTCTTGTTTCATATGGTGTCAGTCACTAGAAATCCATCATGGCGCGGCTCATTAACTCATAACTGAAGAAAGGAAAAAAAAATCTTTTTGGAGGGAAGAGGAATATAATAATAAATAACATTTACTCAGCGTTTGACAGTAATGAAGTACTTCCACAGATATTAGTGTAATTAATCCCCATAACTAGCCCACAAGGTGGGCATTTTACTCTCCCCATTTACCTATGAAGATAAAGGGGTCTAGTGAGGATAACCCCAAAATTGCCAGGATTGAACTGCCAATATTTATCAGAGCCAGGCCTCAAATGCAGGTGTTCTGACTGTGAATCCTGCTCTCTACCTGCACCACTGCAACAAATGAAGATTATACATGTCATACACCCTCCCGCCCCCCAACATCTGATAATTCTTTACCACCTAAGGTCAGCTTTGGCCCTGGCATTAAGCAAAGACTCTTGGGCCCTGAGCGTCTTTTAGTTGATACCCAAGTTATAATAAGATGGGAAATGTAACACTCTAATTGAGGGTGGCCCAGCAGCCAAATGAATATGACTATTGTTCCTTTATCAGATGCCAGAGCTCAGTCATGTTCGCTTCACTCAGCAGTCTTTGTTGACCTATAGCTGATATTATGTGTTACTACTAAATTACACTTTTTCCCATCCCATGCTTGAACTGGCTTTGGGGGGCCCAAGGGCAGGAATTTGTGTTCAAGCACACACCCCTCTGAGAGTGGGTTACTTCAAAGATGGCCCCAAGTGGTCACAGCAGCTGGCATGGTCAAGGGGAGAGGCCAACGTAACCAAGCTCTCTCCGTCCACCCCAGGCAAGGAGAGCTTCTCATACTTCACCACTGGGATTGCATCACCTGACCACTTTATTGTAAAATAGACACATCTTCTTTTACATATTTCTCTCTTATAATGGGAATTTGAGGATGTATCTAGACCCGAAAAATGCTGAAGTCGGATGGGGTCATGTGTAACTCTCTCCTGCAGAGTGAGGTCCAGTGAATCTGTTAGGCCATGGCATGGCTCAGCCAAAAGTCAAGTTGAGACATTTGTCCTTTGGTGTGGTATGAGAGTTGGAAGGCCCTTATCAAATCTCAGGGCCTTAGCTCTGCTCCCCGATCCATCTGGATGTCTCTCCTTTCTATGGAGGCACTGCTTCTGCAGAAGCAGCAAGGTAGTGTTTCTCAGGATCTTCCACACGGACCTTCCACCTCTCAGAACCTTCCACTTCTCCCCAACTCATCAGGACAGTTTCTGATGCTAGGTTCTTGGTGCAGCTGTGATGAGGTAGATAGCTCAGAACTCGGAATCTGGAACCCTGGCTTTGGATCTCAATTCTGCCCCTTATTAACTCTGTCCTTGACCAAGTTATTGATGACTTTGAGTCTCTGTTTTCCTATCTGTAAAAGGGGTTAATTCTTACCTGTCATGTTGTTATGATGATTAAATGTTACATGTCACATACCTCAGAGTAAATTTTTTTTATTTTTTGGTTTTCAGTGTTCCTTGATACTTTTGGAGTTTAGTGGAAATGAACTCAAAGTTTTAATAGCCCTTTTACATTTTTCAAAATATATTTAATTTTATTGGTACAATTTAATTTGATCTTTATTCACAAATATTTTAAAAATCTGTTGGTTTTCAAAGGGATTTGTAAACATAACTCTCTAAATATATCATTGAAAGGAATTACGGGGGAATGCAAGAAACCCTTTTTTAGACCTAGACCAACTGCTTTTGAAATAAATTCCATTTTAAGGGTAAAGCAAACAAACACACTACTTGAAATATACTTATTTTAGAGTTAGAATTCAAGAACTGAAAGGATTTTGCTAATTCCCTTATTTTGAGGTCTGGAGAAGCTAAGTGACTTCCCTGAGGTCACACTGAGGATCAGTAGGACCATGACTCATGTCCAGGTCTCCTGACTCCCAGTCCAGTGGTCCTTACACCACAATCAGTCACTCCAACTCTTATAGCAGCCCAAGGTCTCAAATCAAAGGACTGTAGGAAATCTGCACAGCCTTCTAAATGAAGTCACCTCTCCTGTCCTTGGCTGGCATGCTGACCTAGAGCTTCTTCCTGGCTAGTGTTGTCTCCTAGGTATTAAGTAAGCCTAGCAAGCAATGCCCTGGCTTCCCCTCCTGATAGGACTCATGCTTGGCTATATCTTTTTCAGCAGTTCCTGCACCTGTGCTAATAATGGGCCACATCTGGATATTAGGATGCTTCTTAAATCCTATCCTTTCTTGTCCTAGATTGTTGGGTTTTGCTTATACACACCACACCCAGGAGCAATGGCTTCCTGTCTTTCCCTCAAGTCACACATTCTTCTCATTTCCCTTCTTACAAGCTGTGAGACCTTGTCAAGTGACTTCACTGCTCTATAGCTCAGTCATTTCATCTGTAAAATGAGAAAATTGTCATTACTTATCCCATAAGGGTATTGTGAGCATTAAATGAGTTCATATACATAAAGAGCTTAAAAGTGTGCTTCTCCCATAGCACGAGTTTAAAAACATTAGCTGTCATCATTACTATTGTTATTGCTATTATCAAGAGCTCCATGAGGAAACAATTTCTTATCACTGTGAAGTTTCCCAGAAGTGGGACTTTACAAATTGCGTAATTTCCTGGATCATCACACTCACTTTTTATAAAAAAGAAGCTAATTAGATTCTCTTGAAGATCCTTATAGCTCTAACATGATGTGATTGCTCTGCCCACCCTCTTCCCTTCGCTGTATTGTCTCCTCCCCATTCCTCTTCCAGTCATGCTCTTGCTTCCAGTCAGTTGTCTTAAGAAGAATCCTTCTTGTCTCCAGAGCAAACTGTTGCTCTGTCCCAGGAGACATTTGCATCTTAACAATGTATTCTGAAGGGCCCAATAACTTCTAAAGTTCAAAGGAATCACTCTCCACTGGTGGAATTTTCTTGTCAGAAGGAGGGTGAGGAGCAGCCTTCCTGATGGCCTTGAATCACTTCACATTGGCAGCTACTTACTCTTCTCATAGGGCACTGATGCCGACACCCAGGGCATTATTCCTCTCTAATGCATTAGGAATGACACTTCCATCAGTCCCAGGAGGCCACCAGCCCTGCTTCTTTCAAAATCATTTTAGTAAGTAGATATCAGTCACCCAACCTAACCACCAAAGTTAGGTTAGGAGTGGGGCTTCTCCAGCTTGAGCTAAGACCATTTAATTCATCCATACTGTATGTTCCTGGTGTCTCTGGTACCCACGTGCAAGAGCTAAGGAAGGCATGAGAAAGAACACGGTCAGGCCTCTTCTTCATGAAGTTTACGGTGTGTCAGGAGGGCGAAGATACCACCACCAGGTTGGTGCTCTTGAACCACCTGGGCAAACACTCCCTCGCCGAACTGTAAGCCTTCACATCTCTCGTGAGACATTTGTCACTTCCTACATCCCACTTCCTACGCGGTGGGGAGAATCTGCATCTTCTCTGCATCTCCCAAAGCCCTGGCACAGGCCCAACACTGAGCAAAGGCGGAGAATGAATACATGAATAAATACAGTTATTTTCCTCTTCTGTAGTCTTTCAAGGTACAAATGCTACTCAGAAAATAACCTAGCAAAATATCAGTGCCTTACCGGGATGTGCACTGCTTAGGTTGCTTCCTTTCCCTCAGTGGGCACCAAGAGCAGCGTGTGATTAAAAAGAAGGCTGAAGACAGAGTGATAATGTCTCCCCCGTCACTTTTGCTGAGAGAGCATTATACGAAAGTCCAAGAAATGCACCAACGTCAGTTTCCAATCCCAGCTCCCATTTGGCTCCCAGAAAGAAAAGGGAAGCAACATTCCTGTTATCACCCCAGCTGGAGCGGGCTGGGAGAGGGTTCTTCTGTCCTACAGGAAGGGTGTTAGTCCGGGGCAGCTACATCCTGTTTGTGCTCCGAGAGGCATCAGCTTCTTAGGATTTCCTTCTCTTTAGCCATCCTTGTTTGCTTTCCAGATTTTTCTTCAGGTTCCCTGACATACCTTTGTCTTTTGTTACAGCTCTGGGGCATAATCAAGCAAGGATACAAATGCAAAGGTAAATAAATGTTCCTTTGTTAAAATTTAAAGAATGTGACATTTGGGACAGGAATCAAATTTGTCTAATGAAACCACAACAGCTCTTGGCATCATGGAGAGCTCGGGTCTTTTGGGCCACTGGCAAATGAAGAGCTAATGTGTCCAGGAAAGGACTCCCTGGAATGTTGGAGAGCCCGACTGGATTTTTATAGCTTGTTAGAATAGGAAGCAAACCACCCCTATCAACCTGCATACAGCTAGTCCCCATCTCTAAAATGTCTTGTTGATAATCAGCATACAGTTAAGGTGGGAATTCTGAAGTGGGAAAGACCTAATCAGGATACTGTACATAGGAACTTTATCCTTCCGGGGAAAAAAAAGTATCACTTATTTCTGTAATACATATGCATTTCCTGCCACTGTCACATAGCTATTTCTTTCTCTACTAAATCACAGATACTGATGAGAAAAGAGGGAAAACCTTAAAACTTATTTTTGTCCCTTTCAATGAATTAATTCATATGTCTCCTCATTTAATTAAAATGTATAGCCAGACAACTGAATACATAAATATGATGAATGCAATACATAATATTAATGGGAATTTAGGGATATGTTTGCTACTTGTACACATGTGATTATTACACATTATGGGTAATTAAGAAATTGCCGAATATTTTATGCAGACGCTTTATACTGATTCCTTTATGAATCTGGTAATTCTCTTGAAAAAGATAATAAAACTACAAAAGGAAACACTTGATTACAGGATGACTTCAGATTAATATTGTTCCCTTGTGATGCCCTTGTTTCTCCAGCCATCTTTCAATATTTGGCCTTCATTTTGCATGAACAAGGAATTTCCCTGAACTTCAAAGAGAGTCAGGTTTTAGAGCTCAAAAAATACATTTCCTTTAGTTTTCTGTATCAGTCTTAGTCTAACTTGGATTTTTCTTTCAAGCAGCAAAGATACTACAGTATCTTACTGTTCAGTTATAAGTCCTTAGTTTTACTCTGGTTTCTGTCCTGTATCCCCTAAAAGATGTGCATGTGCACGGACACGCGCACACACACTATTTTGTGAAGATGAATATCTATGAAATCCTTGGATCATCTTTATATATATGGTATTTTCTCTTAAAGGCACAAAGAGTAAAAAAACTGAACATATTATAACTTGATTTTTCTATAATGTGATTACAAGTCCATTTGAAACAAGACCATTTTGGGGAAAATAGGTACTGGAAATCATTAGACAGATCTTCCTTGATGGTGAGAGACAAATACACTATTTAAAATGATCATATCTGTTCAGTGAATCTAAGGGAAATGCAGGGCTCTCATATGAAACAGTTGTGTTGCTATCTTCCAAAGTGGTCAAAATTTTCTACCCCAAGTAGCAATTAATATTGTACTTTCTTAACTAAAATATCCTAATGGGAAATGTCACAGAATCTGCTGCGTGCCATTTCAAAGTCATTGTCACATCTGGAACATGTCTGTTGAGCATGTGCCCACCTTGTTTTCTGTTTCTATGCAAAGAAAGGAGGCAGAATATATAATCTCTTGCCCTGGAAAAGGTTTTGGGAAATGAAGAAAAATTTTAAAATGCAGACAAATACTGAATAAAATCAGCAATTGATCTTGGGAGAGACTAGAAGCTGAGGCTTTGTGCCTCATTCTGGCTTAGTGAGCCTCTTTGTGGGGAACCCATCTTGGCCTGGGAAAGAACCCCACTCCCACATGATTTGCATTTAGTTTGGGGCAAAGGCAATTCCCCACTCAGCCTAGCCCCTGCTTGTTGCCTCTCCAAGGCTTCAATTAATTGTGTAGAGGAAGAAGCGGAACAAATATAAGAGAACTTTAGGAACCCCAGGAAGACACGAGAGTCCGACCGACCCTTTTCCAGGCCATAGTCACACCCTGTGGGCCTGAGTCAGACTTTGAAATTCAACACAGAATCAAGGGTGGAGGAGGGGAAGGTGGACAGCTCAAGCACCACCCTGGAAACCCAGTCAGCACCAGACATACTTGGTTCACACTAATCATCTGTGATACTTCGGGATTTTTCAGACTGTGGAGCCAATTGTCACAAGCAATGCAAAGACCTCCTGGTTCTGGCCTGCAGAAGATTTGCCCGGGCACCTTCCTTAGGGAGCAGTCATGGATCGCTGCCTGGAAGCCCATCCTTGCCCCCAGGTAATGTCCTCTATGTTCTTTCTTTCCCATTGCAATTTCTCTCTGCTCACCTTCCCACACCTGGACCTCTGTTGGGTTCTGAATCTAAATCTGGTCAGAATCATTATAAACACCAAGGCATTCTCCAGGGTGAGCAGCAGTGGCCACACCCTTGAGTCCCCCTCGATTCTCTCTGCTTTCAGGTCTCACTAACATGCGACTCGCCTGCAACTAGTTTCATTCTGCCTCTGGTCCGTTCCTCTGGCACCTTGGCCCATCAGACGTCTGTTACTTGCACCAACTTTGATGGTTTGCTACGAAGCAGTCAACTGTCAAATAATCACGATAATCTTTCCCTTTCCAGTGCAGGATGAGGTGTTCGAGTTCCCTGGCGTTGCTACTGGCCACCGAGACCTGGACAGCAGAGCCATCACACTGGTTACGGGCTCTTCTCGTAAGATCTCTGTGAGGCTGCAGCGGGCCACCACAAGCCAGGCCACCCAGACTGAGCCTGTATGGTCAGAGGCTGGCTGGGGGGACTCGGGATCTCACACCTTCCCCAAAATGAAATCCAAGTTCCACGACAAAGCAGCGAAAGACAAAGGCTTTGCGAAGTGGGAAAATGAGAAGCCCAGGGTTCAGGCTGGTGTTGATGTTGTTGACCGTGGCACAGAGTTCGAACTTGACCAGGATGAAGCAGACATGGGTGAGACCAGACAGGATGGCGAGGTCAGTGTTGGGTCAAACCACAAATAAAATCAGAAGGAGGAAGTTGAAAGGGGCTGAGATGAGTGTTGCAGTGAGTCTGGGAGGCAACCTGGGTGGTTTTGAAAGCAGAATGGTTGAGAATCAAGAAATATCACTTTTTTAGTCTTGCAATTGGCCATATATGTGACCCTGGGCAAATGGTTTTGTCTCTCTGGACCTGTTTCATATGTATAAAATTAAACTGGGTAAACTTAGTGAACTTTGCCATATCTGTGTACTGAAATGATGTCCCAGGGACCCATGATTATCATGTATGTTCAGTGGACCAGTGTGTATACCAGTCAGCTTAGTTTCCCAAGTTAGAACCAGGGCCCAAACACAGGGGAGCCAGTGGAAGCAAAAGACTAATAGATATAGAAAGAAAGTTGGAAACTTTTGTCCCTATTTAAAAAAGAGGCTTTTGACACCATCAGGGAGAATGGGGTGGTGAGAATCAGAGACATGGGGACTTCAAGGTTTTGTATGCCAGGATCTGCCTCCACACAAAAATTACACTCCAATCATCCAAAGGAAATTGGGAAGCATATGGAATTTGTTAGAACAAGCTGAAAATATAAATTGATTCAAGATGGACTTAGATAAATTTATTAGTCAACACTTCATAGTGTATTAAGGAAAAGGATTGGGGGAAATTGGTGTCATATTCCTAACCTTTAAAGTAGTGTCATGGAGGGCAGCCATTTGCCTCACTACTGAATCATTCTCATGAACAGAATATTGGGTTAGGCAGAGATCCTACCGGATCAAGCCAGGGCTCTTTATTCTTATGGGTGGTCCTCCACATTCCACACTCTTCAGGAGACCTAAACATAGTTTTCCATGATGAGAAAAACTCCAGTGACCTTTAACCAAAATTTCTCTAGCTCCTTCCTCATTGAGGACAATTAATAAGGAGACTGCGTGTTATCGTCAGTCATATGAAGTTTATTGTTAAGTTCCTGCAGAGCCATTTTCCCCTTTATGCTAACACCAACTGTTAAAAACAGCTTTATTGAGATATAATTTAATATTATTACCCATCTAAAGTGTATAATTCAATGGTTTTTAGTCTAGTCACAGCATTGCACAACTATCACTACAACCTAATTTTACAACAGTTGTATCATCCCAAAAAGAAACCCTGTACCCATTAGCGTCACTCCTCATCTCCCCCACCTCACTCCCACCCTAGGCAACCAACTAATTTACTTTCTTTCCCTGTAGATATGTAATATCAACTTTATTTTTAACACTTCCCCTACTGGTCGTCGTGGCAAATATGTATTTCAGTCCTATCCTTCCACTTCTTCTACTGGCCTAGCACAGTTCAAGTTGGAAATATAAAAGTGAATAAGAATATGAAAGTGAATAAGAAAAAGAAACCCCAACAAGGAGGCTTTCAGAGACCAATGTTTTATGGATCCCCCTTTAGGAAGCATTGTTGTAAGCATCCTTGCTAGACTCTATATGGGAGTCTTTAAGATTTCATATGCTGGGTGGACTACACGATCTTTTAATTCCCTCTACATCTTGAGAGGACAAAGTACTGATCATTTGAGATGATCTCTCGAATTTATCTGATAAACTACTTTCTAGGAACACTCTTATTGTATTAAATGAGACCCAGCCGTGCAACAAGTTCTCATTCATATTGCAGGATGGCTGACTTCAGGCTGAGGACACTGAAGGCAATAATGTTGACATTTGGAAGGAGCACAATGAGAAACTGAATAGTCCAGCGCTAAGGAAGTTATCTGAAAAGATATCTGGACGTTTACTGCCTTGTGACACCGTGGGACCTCCCTGATTGGACTACGGGACAGAGGATTTACCCTATGAACTATTTATTTCCTCCTCCCCTGCCCCTAGTTAGGTGCCATGAAGATTGTGTTATGTAGTTGATTGTTTTCTCATGTATCTTTCTCTAGAGCCATTCATATACGGGTGAAATGAAAGCTTTTGTGCATGTACTTGATACTTATTCTCTAAACTCTGACTTTGCTTTCTTTGTGAGAATATTATTTCAGTATTTTTATAAAATTGGGGGGGATATTTAATGAGGAGTTGATTTTGAGGTCTTTTTATGTGCTTTCTGGATGGGACCAGAACTTAACATTTTCTTGAGGGACAAAGATACTCCTCAGATCCTGGAATGCAGTGATTCTTCTAATGACGATCTGTTGCAAGGAGAAGCTGTTTACATTGTTCTTATCATATGGTTGCTATAATGATGTGTATGTAACAAGTCACGTGTTTATATATCATGTAAGTCTTACCAATTCTGCATCACTAGGAAGCTATGACACAACCATAAAAACTCTCCTAATATTTATAATTGCCATGGGGGAAAATTAACTATACTTGTCCCATCTGACTTGAGTTACCAATCTTTCTTAAAACTTCTACTAAGACTGCTATTAAGAAATGTGAAAAGCAAAAAATAACTCAAGCCTTTGTAGATAAAATTTAGGAGAAAAACTACCAACCAACCAACTACTTAACAAAATGCAAAACAACCAGCAAGTTTTAAAAACTCAAAATAGTTTTAAGAATTTTGTTTGTTAAAAAATAATATTTTGGGATGTGAAAGAGAACTCTTGTGCTCTTCCTAAGAAATTGTCATCCGTAATTAAAGAACAGAGATGGAAAGAAAATCATCACAAACTCTCTTTGATTAATATTTCATCTAAAATTTTGAAGTATCAATATTTTAAATATGTTCCTCTGACCCAAAACAACTACCTGTGCATCTCTTTCTTACAAGATAAGAGGAGAGAGAACTTGATTCAAGATGTTCAAAAACAGATGGGATTGAGCCTGTGATCTGCTACCAAGTGACCAGTCAGAAACTGGTCTGCATTTGGGAGATTAAGTGTATATATTCTACATAAGGCTGAATTCATTTCTATTTGGGGCAGTCACTTCAGTAAAAATAAAATGAAATAAAATAAAATAAAAAATGCCTTTCTTCTCATTTTCCATTAGGTAACTGACAGTTCTGCTCAGGAAACATCTGTTGAATACCTGCTCTGGGCAGGTCCTGTGCTAGATGCACAAAGACAAGTCGTGCTTGGTCTCTGCCCTCAGGAGCTCAGAGCCTGTGAGAATTACGTCAAGATGATTGCTTAAAATACGATTCCAAAATGGCTAGAAGTGATTTAATTGTGCGATTGAGAGACCAATTTGCAGAGGTATTGCAAATTAAATGAGGGCATTCGTTGAGGGAGCTGTGATGAAGCTGGGTAATCAGAGAACTCACTTACCATATGCAAGCACCCCAGAAGGCAAACCGCCATCCCCAAATGTTGGTTCTATGTATATACACTATTTCTACTCATAAAGGCAATGAAATACATGTTAACAAAATTAAAAACAGAAAACAGCAATTTAAGTACAAGCAAACTTTCTTGTGTGTTTTTCTAATTTAAGAAAATTCAGGAAAAACTTGTTAATAAATGTTGGATTGTTCTTTTGCTATTCAGAGCAATTATTTTACTTGCCACTCAGTTTGGGTTATTTTTGAGTTTTCACATATAAGAAGAGTTTTATATTGTCAGCCTTCCTGTGACAAAGATACTAAATGTTCCTTGAGTAAAAAACAAATAAACACAAACAAAAAAGAAAATAAAGCAAACGTGTGTACATAGGTATATAAATTACATGTGTGTATGTGTATAAATATGTATATACACACTCTATTATTATTTGCAGAAATTTGAGTACATAATGAGCAGCTTTATAGTTTTGATTATATCATTTACTCACAACTAACGGTGACTGTGATGTTTTCAATCTATCAATTTCCCATAATGAATAAAATAAACAAAATAGGCAAACCCATGTTGGAGAAGAAAGACATTCCTCCAGACCTTCCTCTTGTAGTTTTTTAAAAAAAGTATTAGTTTCAATTGTACAAAACAACAAACTGATTAGACATTTACACCCCTCACAGTGATAACCCCAACAACTCTACTACCCATATGACACTGTACATAGTTATTCCAATATCATTGACTATATTCCCTATGCTGTACTTTACATCCTGTAAACATATATATATATATATATATATATATATATATATATATATATATATATTTAATTATAGTTGACATTCAATATTATTTCATATTACCATGTTTCCCCCAAAATAAGATGTAGCCGGACAATCAGCTCTAATGCATCTTTTGGAGCAATAATTAATATAAGACCCGTCTTATTTTACTGTAATATAAGACCGGGTCTTTATAATATATAATATAATATAATATAATATAATATAATATAATATAATATAATATAATATAATATAATATAATATAATATATAATACCGGGTATAATATAATATAATATAATATAATACCAGGTTAATATAATATAATATAATATAATATAATATAATAATATAATGTAATACCGGGTCTTATATTAATTTTTGCTCCAAAAGACGCATTAGAGCTGATGGTTTGGCTAGGTCTTATTTTCGGGGAAACATGGTAGTTTCAGATGTACAGCACAGTGGTGAGACATTTATATAATTTATGAAGTGATTCCCCCGATAAGTCTAGTAGCCATCTGACACCATACATAGTTTTTACAGCATTATTGACTATATTCCCCATACTGTATTTCACATCCCCCTGACTATTTTGTGACTACCAATTTGTGTTTCTTAATCCCTTCACCTTTCTTACCCATTTCCTCAACCCCCTCCTATCTAAAAATCATCAGTTTGCTTTCTGTATCTATGAGTCTATTTCTGTTTTTTTCTTTTTTAATTTTACACAAATTTTATGACAACTATTTTGAGTGGGTAGTTTAAATAATATGAAGTGCTCCATTTTAATACTTGCCTGTAATCTTATATAGTTTTTTTTACTTTATAAAAATTTTATTTTTTAAAGATTTTTATTCAAGTATAGCTAACATACAATATTATATTAGTTTCAGGTGTACATCATAGTTATTCAACATTTATATACCTAAAGAAGTGATCACCATGGTAAGTCCAGCAACCATCTGATACCACACCACGCTATCACAATATTATTGACTATATTTTCTATACTGTATATTATATCCCCAAGTCTTATTTGTTTTATACCTGGAATTTTGAACCTCTTATTTCCCTTTATCTTCCCCCCTTTTTTAAATTTCAATTACCATTATCATTCAATATTTCAATAATTTCAGGTGTACGGCATAGTGGTTAGACATTTATATAATTTATGAAATGATCAGTACCCACTTAGCATATACATAGTTGTTACCATATTATTGATTATATTCCCTATGCTTTTCTATACATACCCATGACAATTTTATAACTATGAATTTGTATTTCTTCACCTTTTTCAACCTGCCCCAATATCCCTCCCATCTATCATCCATAAATCTAGTACCCACCTGACACCATACATAGTTATTACAATATTATTGACTATATTCCTTGTGCTATACCCTACATCCCCATGACTACCATAAAACAACAAATTTATACTTTTTAATCCCTTTTTTCACCCATCCCTAAATCCCCTCCCCCATATTTGGCAACCGTCAAAATGTTCTGTTTAATCTATGGGTTTGTTTCTGTTTCATTTGTTTCTTTTGTTCTTTAGATTCCAGTTACAAGTGAAATCATACGACATTTGTCTTTTTTTATTTGACTTAACTACACTCAGCACAATACACACTAGGTCCATCCATGTTGTAGCAGATGGCAAGACTATTTTTTTATGGCTGACTAATAGTCCATTGTATATATGTACCACCTCTTCTTTATCCATTCAGGGACACCCAGGCTGCCTTCATATCTTGGCTTATGTAGATAATGCTGCAATGAACATATGGATGAGCACGTCCCCTCAAAGTAGAATTTTGTATTTGTTTGGATAAATACCCAGAAGTGGGATTACTGATCCTTTTTTTGTCTCGTGTTGTAGTCTTTGTTTTAAAGTCAATTTTGTCTGGTATAACTATTGTTACCCCAGCTTTTTTGCTCGTTTCTATTTTCATGAAATATCTTTTTCCATCCCTTTACATTCAGTCTGTGTGTGTCTTTCAACCTGAAGTGAGTCTCTCATAGGCAGCATATGTTGTCCCAGAGACCCCTTAAATGCTCCTCATTTTTTTGAATTCTTTTTTCTTTTTGCTGTTCTGATTGGGTGTTTTGTGCTACCTCATCTTCTAAATTGCTGATTCGATCTTCTGCTTCATCTAATCTACTGTTGATTCCTTGTAATATATTTTTCATTTCTGTTATTGTAGTCTTCATTTCTGACTGGTTCATTTTTATGTTTTCTATCTTCATTTTTATATTTCCTATCTCTTTGTTGAAGTGCTCCCTGAGATCATTGAGCATCCTTATAACTTTGTTTTGAACTCTCAGTTTGGTAGATTGCTTGCCTCCATTTTGTTTAGTTCTTTTTCTGGAGTTTTGTTCTGTTCTCTTATATGACACATGTTTCTTTGTCTCCCCATTTGGGCTACCTGCCTGTGTTTGTTTCCGTATATTAGGTAGGGATGCTAGGTCTCCCCTAGTCTTAGTAGAGTGGCCTTATATAGTAGGTGTGCTATGGGGTCCATGGTGCAGTCTTCCTGGTCACCTGAGCTGTGCACCCCAGGTGTGTCCCTTGTGTGACTCGTGTGTGTTCTCCTCTTGTACTTGAGCCTTGGTTGCTACTTGCATGTCAATGGGAAGGACTGACCCTCAGGCCCATCGATTGTGAGGACAGGCCATCACTACAGTGGAAGAGTTGTGGTGCAGGGGCTGAACTTACAGAGCAGGATCTGCCTCTGTAGGCCTCTGATGCCTGCCCAATGCACCCCTTGGGTGGGTCATTTTTGGAGGCAGCTGGGTGATGTTCCAGCTCATTTTGAAACTGGTCACTGGGTGCGCCAGTCCCAGGGCCACCTAGGAAGAGACCCGCTGCAGGTCAAGTTTAGCCGCAGCTTGTGCCCCACCCAGGGCCATCCAGCAGGAACCACAAAGAGATCTGTATGTAGATGGCTGCCATCTGCGCCATGCTTGGAAGGGCCTGGAGAGGCCAAGCCGCGTACCAAGGCCAACTGCTGCTAGTGCTGGGCTTAGGGCTGCTCTGCCAGAGGTACAGAACATGCTCAAGCCAGATGCTGCTTATTTGGGTTTTGTGAACCTTTGAGAGACCCTAGGAAAGTCTGCAGCATGAGCCAAGGCAGGAGGCTTGTACGAAAAAGCCACTGGAAATGGCCTGGGTGTGCCTGAAAGTTGTGTGGGGCGGGGTATCAAATCACCAGGGCATGGTGAATGAAGGGCATTAGCAAACTTGATGGAGAGTCAGATAGTCAGATATGGCGGCCGCTTGCGTCTGCATGCTGGGAAGGGGGAGGGCTCAACAAAGAAAAAATGGCTTCCGCAAGCTCGTTGGTCTGGGAAAAAGCTGCCTCTCCAGCTGTCTTTCCAGGCAACTCAGTTCCCAACCCTATGTTCTGGCCACCTCTCCATCTGCTGCCCCAGCGCTGGAGTTCACAGCCAGTGATTCCGTCGGTGAGTAAGTCCATGCGCCGGACCCTTAAGAGGAGCTCCTGAAACTCCAGCCACCCTCCATTTCACTCAGCTATAGTCTCTGCTGGTTTACACAACCAGAAATTATGGGGACTTCTCTCCATGGCACAGGAACCTTGGGTTGGGGAGCCTGATGTGGCACTGGGACCCTTTGCTCTTTCGAGGGGGAACTCTGTCAGTGAGATATCCCTCTGATTTTTAATGGTCACACACAGGTGTGCGACCAGCCCGTTCTGCATGTCTGCCCCTCCTACCAGTCTCGAGGTGGCTTCTTCTGTATTCCTTGGTTGTAAGGCTTTAGTTCAGCAAGATTTCAGGTGATTCTCAATGATGATTGTTTTGTAGTTTACTTGTAATTTTGATGTGGTCATGAGAGAAAGTAAGCACAGTGTTTACCTACTCTGCCATCTTGACTGGACTGTATTTTTTTCTGTTTTGTTTGTTTGTTCATTCTGTTCTTTAGATTCCAAATATAAATGAGATCGTATGGTATTTGTCTCTCTCAGTCTGATTTATTTCACTTAGCATATCTCTAGATACATCCATATTATTGTAAATGGTAAGATTTCATTATTTTTTATTGCAGAGTAATACTCTATTGTATAAAAGTACCACAATTTCTTTATCCATTTGTCTGTTGATGGGCATTTCAGTTGTTTCCATATTTTGGCTATTGTGAATAGTACTGAGGTAAATATAAGGGTGCATATATTTTTTTAATTAGTGTTTTGGATTTCTTTGGATAAATACCCAGGATTGGAACTGCTGGGTCATAAGGTGGTTCTATTTTCAGTTTTATGAGGAACCTCCATACTGTTTTCCACAGTGGCTGCACCAATCGGCAATTCCACCAACAGTTCACGAGGGATCCTTTTTCTCCACATCCTCGCCAACATTTGTTGTTTGTTGATTTTTTGATAATAGCCATTCTGACGGGTGTGAGAGGATAGCTCATTGTGGTTTTTATTTGCATCTCTCTGATGAGTAGTGACATTGAGCATCTTTTCATATGTCTATTGGCCATCTGTATGTCCTCTTTGGAGAAATGTCTACTCAGGTCCTCTGCCCATTTTTTTTTTTTTTAATTGGATTTTGTTTTTTTGGTGTTGAGTTGTATGAGTTTTTTTTTTTTTTAATATATATAAATTTTGAATATTAACACCTATGAGATGCATCATTGGCAAATATCTTCTCCCATTCAGTAGGATGTCTTATTGTTTTGTTGATGATAGCCTTTGCTGGGAATAAACTTTAGTTTGATGTAGTCCCATTTGTTTATTTTTTTCTTTTGTTTCCTTTGCCTGAGGAGATGTATCACCAAAAATATAACTAAGGGTAATGTCTGAGAGTTTAGTGCCTATATTTTCTTCTCGAGTTTTATGATTTCAGGTCTTAAATTTAAGTCTTTAATCCATTTTGAGTTTATTCTTGTATATAGTATAAGAAGGTGGTCCAGTTTCATTTTTTTTTTCTTTTTGTATCCAGTTTTCCCAGCACCATTTATTGAATAGAATGTCTTTACCCCAATGTAAATGGTTTGCTTCCTTTGTCTAGCTTCCTAGATTAAACTACCACATAGGCGTGGATTTACTGTATTTTGCTGTGTATAATGTGCACTTTTTTGCCCAAATATGTGAGGGAAAAATAAGGATGCACATTATACATGGGTGGTACTAATTCCAAATCTATATAAATATTTTTAATTCTTTTATTTATGCTTATGAGTTAAAAGTGTAAATCTAGAAATCAATAATGATATCTGTATGCAAAACAATAACCTGGAATACAATAATTGGTTTTATTGAACTTACAATGAATTTGCAACAATGAAGAGTTCTTGGTCTTCTATGATGCATGAATATCATAAATTTGTTACTGGTACATAAAATTTCTTGTACCTTGTATCTGGTCTTGTGTTTTGTAATTGTTATATAAAATTTCTTGTACCATAATATGTTAAAAAATAAATGCTAAAATTCCTTTGTAATACAGAAAACAAGTACCTAAATATAAACAAATAAATATTTGAATTAAAAAATGAAAACAAAATATTTTTTTCCCCTGAAAGTTTTGGCCAAAACTGTGGTTGCACATTATACACAGGAGTGCATTATACAGAGCAAAATACAGTATTTCTGAGCTCTCAATTCTGTTCCATTGATCTACGTGTCTGTTTTTATGCCAGTACCATGTTGATTTTTTTTTTTTTATTACTTTCAGGTGTACAAAACATGTAATAGACATTTACACCCCTCACAAAGTGATAACCCCCTCCCCAATACCATTCTGTTTTGATTACTATGGTCTTATAGTATATATATAATTTGATATCACATAGCATGATACTTATAGCTTTGCTCTTCTTTCTCAGAATTGCTGTGGCTATTTTTGGTCTTTTATGTTTCCATATAAATTTTAGGATTCTTTGTCCTAGTTCTGTGAAAAATGCCATTGGTATTTTGATAGGGATTGCATTGAATGTATAGATTGCTTTGGACGTTTTCGTTGTATGTTTCCTGATATACCTCCTCGGGCTGCAATATAACAAACACACAAAAACCAGGCAGCAACAAAAACCCTTCTCAGAGAAAAGGGGCACACTCTGAAGTGCATATCCGCAATCCTCTATTTTCAGCAGAAGGAACAAATAGTCCAGCTGGTGGCAGGTTCTTCCTGGCCTGGTTTGGTTCTGAGAATCGGAAGAGTTGGAACACACAGACAGGGAATATTTACAAGATGTGATCTGTCTCTAGGATAGTAGTGTGTCTGAATCTTTGTGGTGGAAAAAAAAAAAAAAAACCCCAGTTGCTAATCTCTGCCCCAAATGTAAAGGCTAATTCAACGTACGTGCAAATTTAGGATATAAGACTACTTTCACCTGGCTCGGACACTATCCTTGTTCCTTCCTTAAATGAACTTCCCACCAATTTTGGATAAAAGCTCAACCAAAAATGTCTCCAGACATTTACAAATGCCCCCTCTGGGACAAAATTGCCACTGGATCAGAACCTGTCCCTTGCATCAGAATTCTCTGGAGGTCTTGCATAAACACAGACTGATGGGCCCCATCCCCAGTTTCTCCTTTTGTTGGTCTGGGGTGAGGCCTGAGAACTTGCATTTCTAACAAGTTCCCCGGCGATGCTAGTGGTGACGCTGCCGGGTGGGTCCTGCCCTTGGGAAGCACTGCTCTAGAAAAGTCAGATGACCCTTAGGCAGCCTTGTTAGACACTGCTCTAGAATGGCACACAGACAACAGGCAGCCATCTTTTGCCTTATTTCCAGGTTTTGAATGACTTTTCTTAGTAATTATTTCTAAAGAAATATAAGATGAAGGCAATTCTACATACTTATAAAGGTAAACATTAGAATAAAACTCTAAAACTTTCTAAATATCAGAGTAAAGACCAAAAACAAAGAGACTCTATATGAAAGACTTTTAAAAGTTATAAAAACAGAAAACAGGAACCTAAACTAATGAGATGGAACTAAGTTTAAACATGTCTATCATATAAGCGTAAACTGGCTAAACTCAACGATTAAGAAAAACAAGAGTTTCAGACTGATAACAAAGACAAATCCAATTCTATGCTGTGTCCAAGAGACTTACATAAGCAATTCAGATAGTTGAAAAAAATTTAAAACGGGCAGATATATTAGGCAAATGCAAACAGAAAAAAATTGGTCATAAATATATAATTAAACAAAATTAAATGCAAGGCAAACACCCAAAAGGAGACAAAGATGGTCCATTTTAATGATAAAGGATACAGCTCACAATGAAAATATAATAATTGTGACTATTTTTGTATCAAATTACAGAACATCAACATTTATAGAACAAAAAGTGTAGGAGATTCAAGGAGAAATACACAGAAATATATTAATGGTATAAGAAAATAAATGTTTTATTTTATAAATTTATTTTCACCTTACTTAGCTCATAACATACCAAATCAAATACACAAAAAATAAGTTGCTACACCTGTGCCATCCAATGTGGTAACCACTAGCCACATGTGGCTATTAAGCACTTTAAATGTAGCTAATCCAAACTGAAGTGTGCTGTAGGCACAAAACATGCCAGCTTTCAGAGACAGTACACAACAAAGACGATAAAGTACGTCATTAAGAAATTTTGTATGTTGATTACACGTTGTAATGAAAACAATTTTTATATAATGGGTTAAATAAAATATATTATTAAGAACAATTTTACCTTTTTTTTTAACTTTCTTAACATAGCTACCATGACATTTATAATTGCATATGTGACTTGTGTTATATTTCATTTGGACAGTGCTACTCTAGAAAAACTGAATAATTAACAAGGGAAGTCTAAATAATTGTAACAGCTAATACATATGTAGTGCTTATTTTATTCTACACACTGTTCTAAATGCTTTGCACATATTAACCCAATTAATCCTTCCAACAGCCTAAGAGGTAGATGTTGTCATTACAATCCTTTTACAGATGGGGAAACTGAGGTGAGGCCCAGAGAAATTATATAATACACATATGATCACAGTACTGTTTTTGCGGTTTAGATACTGTCAGTCTGGCTCCAGAGTTTGTACTCTAAATCACGATGTTAAAAATTGATACATATACATATCAAACTGCATATGTCCTCTTTCCTCTGAAAACGGAGATAAATCTCCTGTTCCATCTTCTTCAATGAAACATTCACAAAAATTGACCATATGTTAGGCCCCACGGAAAATATCAATAAGTTTAAAAAATTTGGAAATAATAGAGGTAAAACTTCATCACTATATTATAAAATTAGAACTTACAGGCAAAACCAGAGAAATGAAGTCCCTAAAATTCAGAAATTGAAGCAAAACAAATCCCACCTCTTCCAAATGCTTCAAACAACTCTTGAATCACTCAGAAAATTCAAACTGAAGAATGTATAGGAAATGACTATAAAAACACTGTACATACCACCTATAAAATTCAGCATAAGCACTACTTAGCAGAAAATTTAAAGTCTTAAATATATGAATAGACAAGAAAGAATAAAAATAAAGGGCTACTTTGCTCAAATCTAGACCAAAACAGAAAAAAAAGAAAACCTAGTTAAAATGAATAATTTTCTGGAAAAATATAATATGCAAAAACTGACTTAATAAGGAAAAAGTGTGGAGTTGTTGAAGAGGCTACTGTCCAACATTTTCATCAGACTCATAGGGTTCTACTAGAAAATTTTATAAAACTTATATTTTTTAATATATTTTTTAATTTTTTAATTACAGTTGACATACCATATTATATTAGTTTCAGGTGTACAAAGTAGTGAGTGGACATTTGTATACCTTACGAAGTGATCCCCCCAGTAAGTCTAGTGCCCATCTGACACCACACATAGTTATTACAATATTATTAACTATATTCCCTATGATGTACTTTTACATCCCCACAACTAATTTTATAATGGGCAATTTGTACATCTTAATCCCGTCAACCTTTTTCACATATGTCCCTAACTCCATTCCCATCTGGCAACCATCAATTTCTTCTCTCTGAGTTTATTTCTGTTTTGTTTGTCCATTTATTTTGTTTTTTAGATTCCACACATAATTGAAATTATATGGTACTTATCTTTCTCTGCCTCACTTTTTCACTTAGCATACCCTCTAGGTCCATCCATGTTGTTGCAAATGGCAATATTTCATTCTTTTTTATGACCAAAGTTTTAAAGTACAGATAATTTCACTGTAACTTACATTGTTCTAGAATACAAGAGAAAATTTCTAAAATCTTTTAAATGAAGCAATCATAATATTGACAGCAAAATCCAATAAGAATTGCCCCAAATAAGAAAACTGAAATAATCTCACGTATGAATATTAAGGCCAATCTGAAATATTATAAGTACAGTAAAAAATATGAAGGTTCATAGTAGGAATTAAAAAATGGTTCAACATTCGTTTATCTATGAATATAAATGATTATGTTAATAAAATCTAAAGAGTAAAATTATATAATCATCTTAATAAATACTAAATAAACACTTGACAAAATTCAACATACATTAGAGTTAAAAACTCTTAAAAATAAATATAGATAAAAACTTCTACATGTGATTAAAATTTATCTATTTCAACCCCAAAACCAGCATGATAGTTAATAAGGAAACACTGTAAGTATTTATACTCAAGACTTGTATAACATACAAAGGTGTATCATCATATTATCTAATAATGCCTCTGAGGCTTTAGGTAATACAAATAGGTAAAAATGGAAATAGGGGTATAAGTGTTTAAAAGTAAGCAAAAATAATTACTATGATATGATTATATTTAGAAACCCCCCAAAATCAACTGAAAACTTACTATAAACAAAAAGAAAAATCGATAAGGTAGTTATTAATAGACAGAAATAATTTTCATAAGTACAGACAGAAATCAGAAGATATAATAAAATAAAATACTTTATATATAAGTGACAAAAATAGTTAAGATATCAAAGAATAAACTAAACAAGAAACAAGCAAGCTAAACTATAAAATGCTTCTGAGACACAAAAGGAGGCTGAACTAAATGGAAAGACCCTAAGTTTCTGGATAGGAAGAAAGTATCATGAAGATTTTGGTTTTCTTCATGTTAACCTTTGCATTTATTAATGCAATCCCCAAAAACCACTAAGAGGAATTTTTTTTTTTTGCATTAGCAAATTGATTTTAAAGTGGAAGAAAACAAACATGAATAGCTATGAAATATCTGAAAAAAAGTAAGGAGTGAATACCAAATAGTCCTATCAGGTATTAAAACACTCCATTTTGACAATATTCATCAAAATAAGGTATGTATTTTCTTTTTGACCTACCGTAGTAATTTCACATCTGGGAATTTTTCCTAAAGATGATGATGATGATGATTCTGATAATAACAGTAATAGCATCAACTAACCCAGCATTTACTGTATGTCAGGCACTGTCCTAGGTATTTTACATAGGGCGATTCATGTATACTGCATTAACCTGAGTTCTTACTGATGAGAAACTTGAGGCACAGAGAAGTTAACAATAGGCCCAAGAACACACAGCTAGTACGTAGAGCCTGGCTTCAAACCCCAAAAGTATGTTCCAGAATTCAGGCTCTTACCTGTGACCTCTCAAGATACACTTAGATATAAGACAAATACAAAATGACCATGGTTTTTCACAACAGTATCATTCGAGATAGGAAATGAATGGAAATAATCCAGTATCCATTAATAAAGCCCTAGTTAAACAAATGGTTACATCCATACAACATGCATATTATTCAGGTGTTAAAAAAGATAAGAAGAAACTCCTTATGAATTGATATGGAAAGGTGTCCAAAATAAATTTTAAATAAATACCAAGGTGAAAAACAGTATGAATAAGTTATTTCTCCATTTTGAATTTTAAGCCATGTATTATCTATTTAAACATGTCCTAATGATAATAAAATCGCATGGACCCTCCTTAGGGTCTGTGTCACAGAGGAACAAACTGAGGCAAGGTGAACAAGGGTGACAAACGCTGCCTTGTAGAACATTCCTAAGGCATGACTACAGAAGAATGAATTGTCATGCTTTTATCAATCACTTAGTGAAACAGAAACATCACAGAACTCTTTACTAGCAGAACTGAGACAAGAACCAATTTTTTAACTCATAATATAATCCTCTTCCCAGTAATTTCCCTATAGCTTTTATTTTTTCCTATAGCTAAGATGACTTCAAAGGTGATATTCTACACACTCACAAGGTAGTAGAGGTTTTAGCCTCAAAACGGGGCTTGTCTGTTGTACAATATGCAGAGAGAGATCTTTTTGGTGTAGATCAGGGGACTAGTAATGTGTGTCCCTTAGACACACGAAGACATTTACCAATTGTAGGTCTTTAAGCCTTTCTGTTCACCTGCACACGTTTCAGTTTATATACAAAATGCTTCATCATAAGTTTAAATAAGTTTATTAATTGCTATAAAATGAAATGAGCTTGACTGTGATTGGAGTACACACCTCGTGACATGATTTGATAATACAAGCTTTAACTACCTTATTGTATAAAAACCCCTGAATCTGAAAGAAGTCGTTTGACATTTTATCTGTGAGTTTTATCCAATGTATCTTAATAGATTTGGTTTTTGTAAAACAGTCTAGTTATATTTAAGAGACCTCATGTAACTAAGAAATACTGTTTTGGCTGCTCTGAAAGACTGTCCTCAGGCCAATGTGATCCTTAGGGAAAAATAGGTACAAAAGGATTTAAAGGGCTAGAATGCATTGAGTAGATGTTAAACCAAGTGTCCTTGAACCAATATTTGGAATTGTCTCTTGTTTAGCACCTCTAGAGAGTGTTATACTCTGAGACAATTCACACGAGAAAGATGTGATATTCATTTGGGGCTTTTTTTTTGGTAAAATGGGAACATTTTTTTCTCAACTAATTTTGGAAAAGAGTACTTGTGGAAGATGAGGACCAGAAAATTGATTCCCTGGCTTAAAACAATCTATCCCAGTAGTGTACCTCTTGCAGTAACTTTGGGAATTACTGCTTATTCCATTTTTGAAAAAACTATGGTTAAACCACAGGCATTATCCTTACTTCTAATTTTACCGTTTAAGATGGAAAAAAAAAAAGAAAAAAGAAAAGTTCCCCAGCAGTTGGAATAATCAAGAGATAGTAAAAGAATTCTGTAACATGAGCTAATGATCAATGAGTCTCCAAATATTAACTCACTCCCTTGTTGTCCTTGACAATGCTGTTACAGAGCTGCTGTTTTCTAGTCACACTGAAAATGATGGAAAAGATACTAGTAGGAAAAAAAACCCCTAGAATTAAAAAGCAAAAGGACACCAAACAGATTGCCCATCATAGGTTCTGTATGTGTGGGCAGTCAGGTTATTTTAGGCTGTTTTGAAATTGTAGTAAGAACTGAGTGCTACACACTTAGCAACATTTGTTCCAAACTTGAACCAGGAAGGGAAGACAGATACTCGCCCTAAGGTTCTGTGTAAGGTGTTCCTGAGTGGTAATTATCTCAGAATTGATTATGGCCAACATTGAATGGATATTATGTACCATGCACTGGGGTGGGCATTTTACACAGATTATCACACTTAATTCGCAGTTATTCTATGAAGGTGCGAACTGTTCTCATTTTACAGATTGGAAGATTATGGTTTTGGTAGGTCAAGTAACTTGCTCAAGGTCACATAGCTAATGCACCCGAGTCCTGAGTCCTGATCACCTGCCTCCTGGTGTTGCTCTAAATGAATCATAGGCAGGCACTTTTTGCTTCCACCCATGGCTTTGAATTTTAACATGGGTACACATTTCATTGCCCTAGTTTGTTACAGAACAAGTGCCTCTAGGGAAAACATGTTTTCTATTACTTTTGTTTTTCCACAGCAAGCACTTAAATAACTGGGTAAGAAGTTAAGTGATACAGAACAGCTCTACAACTTAAACTATTACATTTCATCATCATTGTAAATAAGAGTACAAAAATCGCCTCAATCATCCCTTTAAGTTGGCATTGACTTTCTGCTTATTCGGTGTTTTTTTACCCCATTAGTTTCTGTTAATTGAGTATTAGTTAGAAGGAAACCGGTTTCTCTGTAGTTTCTATTAGTGTAGTTGACTTGGTCTTCTGTACGTGAACTGATCTCTATTGAGAAAGGATTCTGAAGCTGGTAAGATTTAGGAGACATTAGCGATGGTGTCAGCTAAGGCCTCGCGAACTGCTGGAAGCTATGTATAACTGGGAATTTTATCTGCTCTGAGGACTTGATAGTACTTTTTATATTTTTCCCCAAGAAAACCTGATTTATCTTGACCATCCCGTAAATGCCTCATTAAAAATAGTATTTAGATACAGTGATTGCTAGATAGGCATATAGATTGAAATCGTTTTTTGATAGATTGAAATCATTCCCCCACTCTGCATACCTTTTACCCTTCTTGTAATTATAATGAATGGAATTGTCACCCAATTACAAAAGAAAAAAACCAGGAGTCATACTACATTTATTATTCTTACTCCAACCAATCAAGTCCTGCAATTTTACCTCCTAAATATTTCCTAAATTTGTCCCTTCTCCATCCCTACTTTTATACATTAGTTTAAGCTCTATGCTTTCAGTTCAAATTTTAACCCCAGCCTTAAATCTATCCTGTACTCTTTAGCCAATGATTTATATAGAATCCACATCTGGCCATGCTACATGCCTTGGCATACTAAGGTACATAAATTAGGTCCAAGTCATACAAAATTTAGGAAGGTATGTAGAGCCCTCTATTATTGGGCCCCTGCAACCTTTCCAACTTCTCCTGCTACTTTCCAACTCATACGAGCAATACTGAACACTGTGCCATCCTAGTACCCTGGTATAACTTTCATTTTATGCTACAATTATGTGTTTCTAGCTCTGCCGCTGGGAATTTTCCAAGGCAGGGACTCTCTAATTTATCTTTGTGCTTCAAATGCTCAACACAGTTCCTGGAATATAGCAGGCACTCAAATGTTGATTGAACTGAACCGCAGGTCTTTCTCTTCTTGAAGAAAGTATAACAATTTAACAAATACTGGCCAATTTAGTAGACTTCTTTCAAGATTTTCCCTCCTGAGTTCCAGTCAAGATGGTGCAGTAGTGAACGGTTTGCTCTCCTCCTACGACCACATCAAAATTACAACTAAGTTATAGAACAATCACCCTGGAAAACCATCTGAAGACTAGCTGAACTCCAGTCACGTTGAGACTGATCATATAAAAAATATTTTTTCCCCTCCAATTCTTACGGAACATGTTAAATCTTCCAGCTTTCACCCAAGGCTTTTTCACTGACATTTAGTGGGCAGTAAACGATTTACTGTGGAAGTAAACATAAACATAACTAATGCCAACAGTTATGTTTATGCAAAATTTTTACCAACATAACTTTGCAGGTGACTGAAAGTACCCAAGATAAATGAGTTCAAACACTGACATGCGCGCTTCAGTGATTTGAACCCTCAGAATACATTAATGTATACAAATGTGCAAATGTAGTGCTGAATAACAACAAAAAGAACGTTTCTAGTGATTAGAATCACATTAGCAAATGAGAGAAACAAAAGCACGGAAAAAAGTTTTATGTTACTTTGTGATGAATTTATTTTTTTATTTAGGTAAACCTAAATAAAAGATCTGTAAAAAAAGAATCAAATACCACCAAAATTATTTAAGGGGAAGATGGTTATGTACACACATTTAAAATACATTTTCAAAAGGATAAATAGGTCAAGTATCCAGAAAGGTAGAATAAGCACGACCTATTTAAAAAAAAAATCTTAAGTATAAAAGTGATTTGGGCAGTGGGAAGAGTTAAGTATATATACAAATGATTTCAAATGCTTTTCTTTAGCAAGAATTTACTTAACTCTATTCTATGTCCAGCACAGTTGGACACTAGCTCAGTTTTTGGAACTAGAGCAAGAAATGAAAATGACAGTGGCACATCTTTGATAATTTCCGTAGAGCATGTTGATACCCTGTTCTAGTTCCTGGTATAAGGAGGAAAAAAAGCACTAACAAAAGGTACTGTTTGTTTCTGTCTGAGACAGTATTTTAAGATTTCGTATGGCAAAAATTTCCTAAAAATTTTGTATCTTGTTTCTCCATGTAATGCTCACATCCCTTGTTCCAGTGAATCATTATTTACTGCAAGTTAAGGTTCAAAGAATGTAAGATCAACGGACATGCGCTATTAAAAAAATCTAAGAACTTTATTATTTTAATATAGTAACAAAACTGGTGGTTTGAAATATCCTATTTCTAGAGAACTGTATGTCAGAGGAACTAAAAGATAATTCTTTTATAGTTTCATAATGGGAAAAAAAATTCTCATTTGAAGCAGAAAATGAAGGTGCAAATTTTAGAGCCATCATGGAGAAATGTTACAATTTGCTTCCTTCCATGTTCATATTTGAAAAGCAATCTATTAACTATAAAAATAAACCAAAATTATGTCAAAGGAATGAAACAGTCCTTAGGCATTTTGTAGAATATGAGGCTACAAAGGAAAGCAAATGCTAAGGTAAATGTGCATACATTCTAAGATATTTTCAGATACAAAATCTTGACAATTTTATTTCTAATAGGAAACTGCTATGCAACTAAAGATTTTTAACAGCATAAAGAGATCAACACAATTTTCAAGACAGAACTTAAAAATTTTAATTATAAAGTATTTTAAAATGTCTTCAAGTTTGAACATTTTAGAATGGTATATGCTAGCCAAAAAAATCTAATATATTAACAAAATGATCAAGGTAGGCTTTCAAAAATAGTTTTAGCTATCAAAAGAATATGCTTATCTCCATAGCGAATAGAGTATTTTTAATGGTAAGACTAATCGATTCTTTAAAAAACTCAGGAAAAGGAAATACTGTTTCTTTTTACAAACATATATTGACATTTTCAATTCACTCATTTCAGGAAAAATGTCCCTTATTCTTAGGAAGAATGAAAAAACAAAATAAAACAAAAAATCCTAAAAGATTAGGGCCATCGTTACTTTGCCTAAAAAATTGTGGCAACAGCTACACCCAGTGGCCACAGATAAGTAGTGCAATTTTCTAGCTATAGTATTATAGTAAAAGGTAAATTTGGAAATGGCTATTTTTCAATTTATTTAAGGTTTTAGGGTAAGAGTTATCTTTCGCTACAAATTATGTTTTAAGTGAACACTCAAAAATCCTCGGTGGAACAAAGGCTTTAGCTCATAAGCTTGAAGCAAGTGTCCAGAATAATTCAGTTAAAAAAAGTAGCTAAAATAAAACTCAAACCAGATAGAATGTACAGATACTTTATTGCTCATCTTTCACACAAAGCATACCTCCAGCCATTTTCTTTCACAGCTTGACAATGTTTAAGTATACAAAAACCCAGCAAGAAGCTTCATGTCATGTAGATTTCAGTAAAGGAGAATGTAAAACATCAACTCAGCCAGGCTTTTGTTTTCTGCAGCAATAATAAAGGGCCTCCTGCACTAAGCAAGTCTGTCCATACTCTGTAGTGCATTTCTTTCATTACAAAAATGTCTCCTTCCCAAAGCAAACTAACTTGTATTTGCTGAGCCAGTGGTATTAACTCGTGCATAAAACAAATTTCAGTTTGCTATTTCTTCTAGATTTCAAGTAAAAATAAGGTTGAAAGAGGAACTTGTTTTGAATGGATGCAGGTCATTTTGAATTGCTAGACTTAACTAAATGCCTACATTACTATAGAGTCACACTTAGTTTGCTTTTATAATCCTTGTTGATTTTGGCCGTGTTCAAGGTTTTCAGAGTTCCGCTTGTGGTAGAGTATTCCATCAAAAGGATAAGGCTACTGAATGTGCTATCTGCAGAAGAGCTCATTTAATAGGAACTGATCTGAAAGTTCTATCATGAAGCAAATGTGGCATAACCTCTCTGAAAAAAAACCAATCAGGGCAGAGCTGTACTTGAAAAATAGACATTAGAATACTATAAGGAAAACACATATAAATGCATTGTTAATATGAGGAATGTTTCCTAGTTGTAAGTCTAAAAAAATCTAGGAGAATCCTCATTTTTAAAACTGCATATTGAAGACATGAAAACTACTTATTCAAGTAATTTTTTCAAAAAAGTATGCATGTTCTGACTGTGGAATTAGTCTACTGGTCAATTAAAGGCAATTTTAATTACCTTTTAAAAAATTCTTCATACAAAGGAGAGATGTTGTGTGTGTGTCAAATAAACAGCAGTATGTAAGTCCATTAAAAAAAACCCCAACAAAACTGAATGAAGACCTACAAATGCTTATGCCAAGCAGGAATCTGCCTGCCCCCTGTGGTCTCACATTAATTCAAAATCATGCTGGATTCAGGATTCTGAAACTAAGCTTCTATTACTTGAGCTCTAGCAAAATGTGAGGTTCTGTAGCCTCAACTAGTATAATGTCTTCCCTGTCCAAATCCAGAATGATTATACTGATAACCTCCATGTTGGAAGTGCTGTTCAAACTGTCCCCCTTGGTGATAACTCTGGCTTCCCCTTCCTCCCCAACCGCCTCCCTGGCCTCCGCGTCCACCTCGGCCTCCACGACCACCTCTCCCTCCTCGGCCACTGCCTCGATCACCATGGTGCCCACCATCTTGGTATCTATTATCCTGCGGGTATCCACCACCCTGGTATGCACTTGCTGTGTATGTAGACGTTTGGAAGCCACCATAGCCACCACCTTGGTAGCCACCACTGTGGCCACCATGATAGCCACCTGGCTGGAAGCCTGAATCTCGATAACCACCATCTTGGTAGCCACCTCCTCCTCCACTCGCTCCATCTGTCCAGCCTCCTTGATGCTTACTTCCTCTTCCTCCCCCTCGGCCACCATGGTCGTAGCCACCACGTCCACCTCTCCCTCCTCCTTGATCATGACCTCCTCGTCCTCCGTATGAGGAATGTTCATAACCACCTCTCCCTCCTCCTCGGCCTCCTGTTTGCTGCTGGGGGCCATCTTGTCTTTTCTGCCATGGTGGCATCTCTGGGGGTGGAGGTTCAATTTCATTGGGTCTACCTCCTCTGTCAGGCACCCTGCCCATCAACACCTATGGGATAAGAAAGAGATTTGAAACTATTTTATTTTGTAAACAGAAATAAATGTAAGCAAGATAAAGGAACTCTAATCACCTTATTGATGGCACAGGCTGTCTTTTCTCTTATTGAGCCACTGCTTGTCCTTAAAATCTTTGACAAGTCTTGTCTTGCAGCCAAAAGATGGGCAACAGAAATAATACTTTTAGGAGATAAGAGTGAACGTCTCGGCTGGTAAACCTTTGCTAATTTCTCTGTCTGAGTCTGTTGAAGGAAAGTATTCAAAGGTAAATGTCAGTTTTCAAAATGACAAACATTCATGTTAAATAAGTTAAAGATCTCTAAAATGTCTGATAACAATATTTACTAGGCTCTACATGGGAGGAAAAGGTTATATACTCACCATTGCTCCTACCTAGTCAAGAACTATAATGTCTTACAGCACTGCAAGAAACGATGGGGTGCGTTTTGGGGTAAGGTGGAGGAGGAATACACGGGTTAGAGGAGCTTCCTTTACGACTGTGGGGCCAAAAAGGTAGAAAGGTTCCCCCTGCCACTGGTCTCAGATCATTTGCTTTTTATTATTCCCATCTTTGCTTACTATGAGATAAAAATGTTAGTTGTGTCTAATTTGTACTAATTATATTAACATGATACATTTCTTACAAAAGTGATCCCCCTACTTAATACTTTCCTCTTTTCTAAGAAAAAAGGGTCTACCTTAACCACTTAGTAGAAGTATAAGTTAATGATTAAGGAAATTAGCTCAAAGAGATAAATCACTGGAAAATTAGAAAACTGGGCAAGGCATTTAACTCTATTTCAAATAAAAGACCACAAAAGGTAAATGAACAAGGGATATAAAGAGAAAGTTCACACAAGAGAATGTAAGTTTGAACAAACGTAAACATTTTTTTTCCCTCCAGGCAGAAATCAATAGATGCAAATTAAAGTAACCTAAATTTTGGGAAACAGCAACAATCTTCTATGTACTAAATTTTGGAAGCAACAGCTACAATACACAGCAAATCGGCACAAGAACACAAATATATGGTAAGTCTTTCAGTTATATGCAGGTACTCAAATATTGGTCGTAAATGTTTAATTATATTATGTGACAAAATAGAATGTAAAAAACTATGTTTATTATGATTGCTTATATGGACAAAGAAAGAAAGATAATACTAAAAATGAAAAGAGCTATTGTGGTTAAGACAATGGGATGATCAATGACTTTTTATTTTAAGAAACTTCTTTAATAATTAAAAGGATAGAGAGATTGTCATTCCATCTCTCTGGGGAATGTCTTATATTTTGCTTGTAGACACTATTGTACCTAAATAGGTGCTCAATCATTGTTTGTTGAATGGAAACAAACACCTTTCAAGAAATGGTTTCATATATGTTTCAAATAAAACTAACTTAAAATGCAATTTCAAAGTGAGCTATACATGCATAAATTTCATTACATGAAAAAAAATTTCACTTTGTGCATATGAAAGTAATTTCTATAAAATAATTAAAAACGAAGTTGCAAAGTGAGATATCAGTATGTAAATTCCATTAAATGAAAAAATCCTCCTCAATATATTGATGTATTTCATACAATCATTGTGTATTATCGTTCAAAAGACTCTTAAATATCACCTAGATTAACTGTGGCACTTTAAAGATGTCAAAAATGAAGAGTAAATGGAAGCTCAGACATACTGTATCAGGATGCCAGCCTTAAGGCCACTGATGGCAGTGCCAAGACCAGAACCCCAGAGTAAATGCCTCAGTCAGTGCACGTTCATCAGTCATTATGTTTTTCTAGCTGACAGTGCAGGTTATTGTTTTTGAAGTGTATCTACCATGCTGAGAGTGAAATGGTTGTTTTTATCAAAAATAATTTAAGAAAGGACTGGTGTTTCCTAAATAGCAATCACAGAAGGGAACAATTTACTCCGGGTGTTACTATTGACTAGCTGGGAGGTATTAGGTACTCTCCCATTTATCTCAGTCTCCACAGTTTTAGTTGCAAAATGAGGGTAGTAAAGACTGACTTCTAAGACCCTTTCCAACGCTAACATATTGTAACCCAATAAATATCTACCTCAACAATTTAGCAGCAAAGTAGGACTGTGCTAAGGTTTAAAGATTTAAGGGGAAACTAACATATTGGCAAGATTATTGGATAACTAAAAAAAAAAATCATTTTCTAAAATTCAGAGAAAAATCTGTTTCCAAAAGGGAATGCACTATTAAAGCGGCATCTAATACACATCTGGACTAACCTCCACATAAATTCAAGGATTAGTTCCATTTCAGGGTTCTAAGAAGGTCAAATTAATCAACTGTGTCCATTAATTTCCACTTATTGATCATATAGTGGATATTTAATAAATATCTGTTGAATGACTGAGACCTTTAACTGGATTATCTCATTTAAGTTGAAATAAGTTGTATGTCTTCCCAGATCCTCCAGTTCTTTATTTGATCTTGCTAACTCCAGCATTTCTAAATTTAATCAGCAAATTAAATTGTTAGCTTAACAATTATACAAAGTATAGTACACAAATAATTACAAAATTTATTATTTTAGTAATTTTCAGATACTCTCTGTTTCTCTCACAAATGAGTACGTCCTGTAGGGTCTATAACATATGATTCTGTTGAAAAGCATTTAAAAATTGAAAAATAAGTGTTTCCATTATTGCTGACTAGCTGAAAAAAGTCACTCAGCAACTCACTTAAGTTCCTGTGTATGTCTCCTATGTATTTTGCTTGTCGTCTCCTCTATATCTCAACTGGGAAAGCTTAAGGATCATGTCTATAAATACTCTACTCTTCTAAATTATTTAATGTGTACCTTAGCTCTGTCAGACCAACCAAAAGACTGGACAGTGACATCCAAACGTTTTATTAGCAGCTTTCTCCGAACTTCATATTCATTGGCTATGGCTTGGTTAATTGCTTCTATCTTTTCCTGAAACAAAATTGAAAAAAAAAAAAGCAGTATTTAAATCTGCTTGACCTCTGTTCCAACAGGGCAGAAACTGTGTTTATTTTTATTCATAACTGAATCCCCAGCACTTAACATAAAATAAGTTATTTAATAAATATAATAAACGTCATAATTATTAAGGAAGTGTTAGGCAAAATAATGTCTCAAAACAATAATGAATATGTAAAGTACAAAATTCTCATTTAGCTTTCTCAGAATTCACTGTGTGAAGCTCAGTCCCATGAAGTGTTTGTCTTGAAGGCAACCCACTTGGCAATTAGAAACATACATCGTACTAAACTTCAAGTTATTTTAATCAGCTGTGTGAAATATTTACAAATTATGACATAAGTGCTTCTAATTTTACACAAGTAAAATTATTCTGCGTAAATCTTAAGATTCACCAAAATGATTCTAAGGATGTCCACATAGGAAACTACAAATCAGAAAATACAACTTAAAAAGCACAAACTGTTAAGTGTTGACATAAATATCTTGACATAGATGGTTCCTTACAAATTTACTCAAGATGTTCACTACTCACCCAGTGGGCTGGTCCCATTGACTTCTTCAATAAAGGCTTTCCCACATGATTCGGCGGAACTTTTGCTAATGTTTCCTTTAACTGACACAAAAACATAAATGAATGAATAAACAAATCTAAAAGTAACACATATCCTCCTTATCTTCCCAAGTCCCATCATATCTTGCCATCAAAAGAAGGTTCCTGACAGAGGCAAAGGTGGAGGATGTTTTGAAATGTACAAGACCCACACAATAAAGACACTCACTTGTCCCACTCCTCACGTGCCTGTGGAAGCATGATTCCTCCACTGCACCTAGAACAGTGCCTGCCAACAGCAGGCACTCAATGTGTATTTGCTGAATGGATGAATGAACACACAGGAAAATATGGACTATGGATACATTGCTGCTCCCCTGTAGAGTTCAGCCAGATTTGTGCATCATGATGTCCACCGGCCCCACAATGCAAATGTACCAGTTCTCAGAGTCCAGCAGATTGGCACACAGAGAGTAACTCTGCTATAACAAATATCATGCCCTTCATTAATTTTTCAAACTGCTTGCACCTAATCAATTATTTACGAAACCTTTTAACTGTTGGTAATTTGTGGTATAAAAATAATTCTGACTTATTGTTACATACTAGATTATGTTAAAGTCAATGAATGTAACTTGCCAACTGAACCATATAAGATTCGAAGTGACTGGATGAAAAACTAAGAACATTAACATCCTTTTCTGTCCAGTCAATGGGGAGGAGAGTGGTAACATTTAATGATAAAGACCTTAAAATTAACTGCATAAAAGTTCAATGATAAAGTAATTTTTAAAAGGACTTAATTCTTTTTACATTGTATCTAGTTTATTTCAGCTTATAAATCAAAGTGTAAACTTTCCTTTTTGAAAAAGAGACATGCTAAGATGTTAAAAAAAAAACAAAAAACTAAAATACTAATTTTTCTTTAAGGCATGTAGGATTTAAAACCCAAAACTCATTTAGTAACAATTACTTAATAATATGCACATTAGGTTCCCATTAAGAGAAATTAACTTGCTTTATTTCAAACAAATGTAGGACTATGCCTTTAATACACTACAATCTGGTACTAAAGGTCTTACTTTTTTTTCAATCCCGCTGAAGAATTGGAACATAGTTATATTGGCTGGAGGTTTGGACATTCCTAGAGCAATACATATGCCTTTCAACTCTTGAAAGACCTCACTACCGCCTCCTTCTTGAGCTTTTTTTGGAGGAGTATTCACACAGAGCATTCTGGCAGCTTCTAGTTCTGAGATGAGGTATGCTGAAGTAAACAAAATAAGATTTCAAAATGAGATACAGCTACAGTTAATAGTCATAAGTCTGGAGTCACAACTCTATAGACCTAATGATATGTAACTTTTAAAGCTGCAAGAATGGATAAAAACAAGAAAGGAAAACCATTTTTACCTCAAATGACATAACATATAAACTGGTTCTGTAATTCAGGTATTTAACAAATATATATTTAAAGGTTGATTTAAAAATAAGCGATTCTTCTTTGAAACCAAAGGAGCAAGGTAGATCACATCTAAAAAGCTAGATTCTTGCATTCTACTATTAAGGAACCTACAGAACAGGGGTTGGCATCTGTTGACAAATTTGCTAAAGGCGGTGGCAGGTGGCCAATTATCAGCAACAGTTATAAAGGTTATTATTTTCACTTCTCACCACTGATATGGACCAGTGATAGAACTATCTTGCCCTCTGATTTCCCAATACATCTGTTTAGAACTAGTGTGAGACAACATTTTTAAGTAGTCAAAGCTTAACTTACAGGAGAAGAGGAAAGGCTTTACTAAACTCCCCAAGTTCCCTTCTTACAGTCTCCTGTGGCCTAATGTCACCCTCTGCCTGTTCAAAAAAAACTCTCTTTCACCATCTATATTCTTCTCTGTATTCTCTTCCCTCCTACTTTCCTCATTCTAGTTCCCTCCCCTGAAAAAACAACAAAACTTTCTAATCATTTCTTGGCAGAGTCCTTTTGTATCAATATCATCCTGTGTGTTGATTTTCAGTCAGGTAAAATGAGGACTGCAATCTGCTTTAGGCAATTGAGGTAAAGATATAAATACTCAATCTTATTCCTTTAACCTTCCCAAGGACTTTTAAATTTTTATAAAAGATGATTAGTAATCATTTGTGTCTCGGGATTTCCAGTTATGTGACAAAGTGAGAATCTTCTGACAATATTAGAAAGATAGTTTTGAAAAAAGACATTTTCTGGGCTCGTAAGTTTTGAATTACAAAAGAATGATCAACTTGAATATTTTATTTCCTATACCCAAGGTGTAATCCTAAAAGTACAGGGATCATAATTTTGGCAGATCATTTCTGAAAAGCTGCCAACTCCTATTCTAGAACAATAAATACAACCAAGTTTCTGGAAACGTCATTCTAAATAGGTTTGATAAAATCTAAACATGTTCCCTATAGCTAACTGTATGAGGTAAAAGATCAAAACAGTAAAACCCCACTGTCATGAAAATAATCACTGTTTTTACAAATAAGGTTTCACAGGAACACTGCCATACTCATTCATTTTCGTATCGTCTGTGGCTGCTTACAACATGCTACAACAGCAGAGTTAAAAGAGTTGTAACAGATCTCATGGCCCACCAAGCTGAAAATATTTATTATCTGACCCTTTAAGAAAGTTTGCCAACCCTTGTTCTAGAAAATCATATATTATATGATTTAATAAACTTGTTCTCTAAATTTAGGACAACATAGCTCAGGTATTCACAAAATTAGTTCACCAATACAATTACCATCAAAAAACATTAACTGTAGCTGATGTGTTCAAAGAACTAGGAAAGGCACTGGAGCTATAATACAAAACAAACAAAAAAGATTACCTCTACTGACAATCTAGTTAGGAATAAAGAATAAATGCATAAAAGATGAATAGTACTTCATCTGTTAGAAACTCAGACAGCTGACTTACTTTATTTAAAGGGAGTAATCTGACAACCAGAAAGGCCAATGAACAAATAAAATAGTTCTAACCTGACACATGAGCGTTTTTCAGCCACTCATTTGAAGACTATTCTATTTTACTAACAATTCTAATGAGGTTTGTTTATTTTTCCTCTGAAAATACAATGTATTAAAAGATTTAAATCAGTAAGCTAAGGGTGCTGGAAGAAGTAACATTATAGCATCACAGATGTGACAACTGATACTTGGAAAGATGAGAAATACTCATACAGAGCAAGTAGAGAATGAGTACATGTACACAAATACTACATGAGAGAGAGGATACAAACCGAGGGGAACATTTTAGAAAACGGAAGAAAGTAAAGATAAAGAGGAGGAAAGTGAGTTGCGTGTATGTGTGAAAAATTAAAAGCAGAATAACCTTTAGCTGACTTAGTCTTTTAGTTGAGGAGCAAATAGTTGCATGTTCTTGAAGAGTTTTGGAGGTGACAGCACGTTAAAATTGCTATTAGTATTGACACTGAGTGTGAAATAATCATGTTCTTCGCAGTCTGGTTAAGAGACTGGAAAGGGTTAAGGATATTAAGATTTATATGCACAGTGGTTTTTATAAGTATCAGCACTAAAAAGGCCAACCTGAGCTCTTAGGAAGAATTAGATATTCAGGGTGATTACTAAGCTTTCCACACAGCTGTTGTGTTCCTTTGTAAGATAATATATTCCAAGTGCCAAATATTAGGTATTGGTAAGGATAAGCAGTGCTACTGAGGGAGAATCACTGCGTCGTATACTGTGCCTGAGCCAGTTATAGAAATTACACAATCTGAAGGTTACTGAATGCATGCATAAGAACTATATGCAGTAATATCAATATCTAAGGGAACATCTAACCTTATGGGCATATCCCGTCTACGCCCCCTTAACAATCATTTGACAAAAGGGAAGTTAAGAAAGTGATACTGGAATAACTTAGTGCCTAAGGATAATGGCTATGAACACATTTTCTTCCTTTAACTAAGTCTTCAAAACTGTAATTGTATCATTTTCTAGAAACCATAGTACGGTTGTAAAGACAAATATTTTAAAAATCCTTTGAACGGTGTTTGTCATATTAAAAATGGTAATATCCAGTTCACCAAAGCTTTACCTAAATGTGTCTCAGAATGCTACAAAAATCCTGAGTTTAGACTACTGGTTGGATTTATTGGAGAGTGTATTTAAGGCAATAAAATTTGTGAGTCTACTTACTGTTTTTCAGGGTGAAGAGAGAAATAGTAGTTAGTATAGAAAAAACATGGAAGGAAAGAACTTTTTATAATAATTTATTTCCCAGAATGATCAGTAAGTATAGGAACAAAGCAATTATAACTGCAGGAAATTTTCCATTGTAATTTGTCATATATACAAACAAAACCAAAATCCCCTAAACAATTACCCAACCACAAAGAAATAGCAACAAGATAAATATTTTAATTAAAAAAAATCTCCATGATTTCCACACTGTTTTCCCACTCTACTTTAAAATGTGCTTCTGTTTTAGAATGCTAAGGTTTAATGGTCACCCACTTGAACAACACTCCAGCACTACCTTTGGTCATATTGGCTGAAGCACAATAGCCTGAGTACCACCCAAGTTGAATGATAAAAGAGCAGCAATTACATACAACACAACACTGCTACCGGTGCAAAGGCCCACCATTAGCTTCTACACTGGAAATTTAACGAAATTTTCTTTAAAATTAGTATTCTGAATTAAATCTATAATGAAACAAAACAATACCAGCTAGTTTATTAGTCATGAAAAACAGAAATAGAAAATAATGGCTGCATTCTAGTAGCCATGAACTTACTGAGCAAAAGGAGGCAGTTCTTCTGAACGAGAAGGCGCTTGGTCACATCCCCAGATGTTAGTGAAAGATACGGACAGTTCATCTCCCCTAGGAGCCCACTCACCTCAAGCTGGAATTCTTCAGCTTCACTTGGGCCTTTTAAGAATTAAAATAATCTTGTTTAATAAAAATGATTCTTTTTTCCATTAGCATACTAGTTATATATAAACTGAAAATTTTAATAGGATTTTCCTAATACAAGTTCCTTTCTCTTCTAACTCATCCTTTCTCACACTGCTGACAATTTTCTTTCTTAAATACTTTCATTAGGTTATTCCCCTATTTGAGAATCTGCAATGGCTTCCTAATTTCTACCTCACCTAATCGAATTTTTCGGTCTGCCTTTTTAAAGACTCTTCGTAGCCCCTCCGCTTTACCCTTCCTTCCCAGTACATTGTTATACGTAGTAGTTCCTCCTACATGTACGTAGTAGTTATCGATTACGTCCACAAATATTTCCTCTATTTGTGCCAGGCCTGTCTCATTTCCACTTCTGTGCCCTCACTTGTTACTCCCTGTGATGGATATGCCCTCGGCTCCTCCTCTACCCAATCCCACCTGTCTGTTAAAGCCCAGCTGTCTTGCTCCTTGATGAAATCCTCCCAAGTACTGCTGCACTTGCTGATTTTCTCCCCTGTAAACCACAGAGTGAAGCATTCAATTACTGTACGAATCTCTAGTTCTTTCATTCGTGCCAAATACTTCCAGTAAAACTAAATCTGAAGGTAGTGAATGTGACTTGTAGTTTTGTATTCCCATAACCTGTCAAGCAAAGAGTTCATTGGGGGAACCAAGGAATAACAATGTTCTTTCTTCCTATTTTGATGGTTGTCTATTCATATCACTGAAGAGCAAAAATTAAGTACCCAACTTTGAATGTCTTGATATGGATCCTTTTCCTCCTCTATAAAATAGGAAGACTGTATCATCAGTATTTTGCAAACTGTGTTCTGTGAACTCCAGAGTTCCAGACGCCTTTAGAGGCAGCTGGGGAGGATGAGAGAGTTGTGCTAAAAGTACTCCCTCTCAACTTCAACTAGAACAGCTACACTTTAACCTGTTTTATGTATTGGCTTCTATAAAATGTTTTCATTTGAACCAAGTGGCTCTAGGTTATAAAGAGTTACCACACAGTACAGGTGTTTTCGAAAGTTCTTACAACCTCTGAAATGCTGAGTCAAGAGGCAGTTTTAAGAGCACTGGTTCCCAAATCTGACTGCTGAGGTTGACTGCTGGTTTTATCACTTACTGGCTGTGTGACCTCAGGCAATGTATTTAATCTCATTGTGCTTCCTTGTTTAATCTATAAAAGAGTAATAAACATTGCCTGGTAGGATAGCCTGGAGGTTTAAAGTTAACACATGGAAGTACTTAGAACATAATAAGTGCTCAATAACTGTAAGCTGTTGCTATCATTGTTATACTATACTCTCCTTAAAAATCGGAATTGGATGCAAGTAACATGTACATGCTAAATATACTAAACTTGCAAGGGTGAGCTCTTGACAATGGGATACTGTGAAAAAGAAAACGGGATTATGTGTATAGTTCTCCATAAGGGTGGATTAATAGGTGGGTGTTTTTCTTTGTCTCCTCCTATTATAGATTTACCTATAGTAGGAGGTAGAACCAGCTGGAGTGTCAGGTTCCAAGCCTTTGTCTCTTTTGCAAAGTCAACAAACTAATGCTAAAACAGTAACAAAATTGGCAAATATGAAACAGCTCTCTGATGCCATAAATCTGATGGTGTTGGATCTGGTTGTAATATATCTAGTGATACATTGTTATGATGCACAAACCTTAAGAAAGCATTCTCTTTCTCCTTATGTATAACAATTATAATGTGTTCACATGCTATATGAACTTCTGGAATCTAGTAGTCCCAAGAGAAAACCATCCTAATTTCTAGTTCGAGCCACCAATTTAAGATCTCACAAGTCATGTTTTACAAAGAATGGAAAGTTCATTTGTATTATATTTGTCTCCATTCTTCTGTATCTCAGTAATCGGGTCTTTTCAACTTCCACAAATTTTTAACAGTTGCATGACTATATTTTGGTTTTTCAACTTCCAAATCACCTTTCTCTAAAAACAATGGAGACAAAAAAAGTATTTGGTTTCTTTACAAATTTTTTTTTTTATATTTAGATAGAATTTGAAATTTTAGCTTTAGTACTGATAATGCCTCAATTTTATTTGTATATTTTGCACCTAAAACTGAATGTTTACTTACTGTTAGTTGCTTGCACATTTTCCTCCAGTTTACAGAGCACTCTTAATTCAGACACCAGCCAAGCACAGAGTTTGGTAAACTCAGGGGAACTGGCTCCAGCAGAGACTGCCTGAGACAGAGCGCCATCTTCTAACAATGGACCCTTGTAACTGGTGAGTTAAGAAATCACACTTCAGAAAAACATAAAATCACACCTAATATGTTAGACACAATATATTTATGTATTATTTGTATAAGTAAGCAATAGTTTAATAACAATAAGTCGTGATGATCAATTTCTAAACTTGTAAATACAACTAAAATTTAGAACTACACTAAACCATTAGAAAAACAAGGTAAGTGGTAACTGTATTTCAACCCTTCAAAATATATGTGAATGTTTAATAGAATCAACTATACTAAATTATATCAACTTCTATACATTTATTGAAAACTCTTATGTACAAAGTTTTATTTTCTCACTTTAACTGAACTGAGTATTAAAACCAGATTTAGTAAGTGATAGCTAGTTATACTATAGTTCACTATTTCAGAAATTAAAAAAAAAAAAAATTAGGTTATCTTTTCTAGATGTTTTTCCAAAAATGAATTAGGTTTTTAATAACTTTCTTTAAAAACAAAAATTTCCAAATTAATCATTTATTTATTTTTTCTATATTTAATGAGTTAAGACTAGTAAGATATACTAGTACCAGAGAAATGTCAAGATTGATTTAATAATTTTTGGCGAGTTGATGTTTGGGTGAACTGGTACAAATGAATCCAAATCTTTTGTAAGTAATTCAAATGTAATTCTAAAAAATTATTAAACATTCAAACATTCATAAAAGACAATAGTAATAATGAACCCCAATCTAGAATATGGCTAGAATTAAAGATTTCGTCATTCTCAAAGTAATTTTAAAATATATGTTCTCCAGAAGATTACTTTATCTTCTTTTAAATGAAATACTAATAAACAGCTATTAAAGATGATATATTAAACATGCTTTAGATAATTCAATGTTTTGAGGTACAGAGATGTTAGAGAAATGACAATACTCAATCCTTTTAAAATACAATTACATGTTTACACATTGAATGGAGTGGAAAAAGTGTTTCACAAAAATTAGATTACATATACTCTGGCATCTAAATTCAAAACCGCACATTATTAGACACTGGGATGCAGTGAGTAGGCCTAGAAATTTCTCGTGTTACATATTTAGATTTTGTTCGTTTATTCTACAGGGAAGAAACAGTATCCATCACCAATTGTTAGGTGACGTCTATCCATGCAGAACAACTGCATTTAAGTAAGGTCTACCTTGTTTTCTCATCCTACTGCTCTTTCAACACTCAAGTATCACTTCTAAGAAGCTTCTAGGACTTCCTATTGCAGTAAAGGGGCTCGCCCCAAATTGTCTCACGGTATGTTCTTAGCGTGAACCTCTCTTTCACCTCACTTTGTCCTCATAAATGCTCAGCCCAACACTGCCGCAGAACAAGCATTCCTCAAAAATATTTACTGAATGAATAGATTCATGTGTGAGCAAGTATTTAGTCTGAGATGTCCACCAAAAGAGTCCACTTTGCTGAATGTGACTTTTACTTACGCTCTAATGGAAGAAATAAGTCCCTTAAAGTCTGGAATATTCATGAAAATTCAGAGCAAGTTCCAAAAAAAGAACAACGGTAATTCACTTTGACAAAGAAAGGTGATGAGTACTCTTAACTAAAAACTTCTACCAGGACAGACTTTGGGAACCCTCCCCGTGTCCTTTCCTAAAGGTTTCCCTCAAACGTTTCCATGTTATACAAAAGCCTAGGGAAAGGTTTTGATAAAGGGCATGTTATTTTATAATTACAGCCAGCTAAACCTGTCATTTTTTGACCCATACCTATAGACAAATATTTAATCAATTCGTTTCTGGAACCACATTTAGCCCAAGAGATTCTAAGTTTTCAAGTTTTAATAGAGTACACTGATCTGGGTGACCCAATGAAATAAGAAGCCCTATTTTCAGCTTCTAGGTATGAATTATGATTATCCAACCATAACTGTCAGGAAGAGAGACAAAATACACAACAAATATGCAGGGACTTGGGGGGTGAAGATGACCCTAAGGGTAAGGGCTAATAATAATAATAACAACGGCTCAGAGAAGCAGAGTGTCACAGCCAAGGGAACTGCCAGTGGTCCCCATGGCTGTGACAGGTTAGGAGCACACGTGAGCTCGCCAGCGGAGCGGATGCAGCTGCACAGACATGTGGCTGGGTGCATGCAGAGATGACTGGGCAAAGGAGATTTCTTTGAAAGAAGTGGGGTGAGGTAGGAGTAGGGGCTCAAGACAGGAGTAGAAAGTTTGGAGGACAAGTAGAAAAACAGAGAAGCAACTTTGGCAACCTCTAGAGTGAGGAGATAGGGCAGGAGGATGGGGAGCAAGCAAGGAGAGAAGCTCAGGGAGGGGGGTGGCGAACACCACAGCCCAGACAATGACACGCATGACTGACAAACGCTGCGGGTAACTCGGCTGCAGGGAGCACAGAAAAGGCCTACGGGCGTCGCATTTGTAGGGCTCCGACCCGGTAGGGCAGAGAGTGGACGTGGCATTGGGGTCCCGGAGCCACAGGGGGCGAAAGCCAGGAGCCACGGGGTGCGGTGTGGAGAGACAGGTGTCTCCGACTAGGGCGCAGGAGGTGTTCCCCCGAGACCGGCAGTGTGGGTTTTGGGAGACCCCATGCCCTGGCAGTCTTACCCTAGATCTTCCAACGACTCCAAGATGTCAGTCTCCATGAGGTCACACTCCATGCTACTGTGGTATTCAAATTTCCGAGTCGTCAGGCTCCCCTCTTCGCCGGCAACGCGTACACTCACGCATGCGCTGCCTCCCCGGAACTTCCAAATCGACAGCTGGCGCCTCAGTGTCCGCACTGCGCATGTCCCGAGCGTGCGCAAGAAACTTAGTCCCGCCTGCTTCCCCACCCCTGCGGGAGGAAAGATTACCGGGTGGCACAATGCTGCACATGCGTATTACTGAATAATGAGGCCAGCTGCCCAAAGAAGGGCAGGAGGACTGGCTGCGTGGCAGCAGGGCGTGGGGACCAGGAGAGGGAGGAAAATTCTAAACTCTTAATTGGGTGTACGCATGTGCGAATCTTGGGGAGAGAAGGGCGGGGTAGGAGCTTGGGGGTCTCTAGATATGGGTGGGTGTTGGCTGTGAAACTGTCTCTGCGTCCCAAGGAGTAGCCGGAGTGGCTGTCTGCAGCCTGCCAGCGTAGTCTAGCCTTAGCTGTGGGTCCTGAAGAGAGGGAAAATTCATAAGCTCCGGTTTAATTCCTTAGGACAGGGGTAGACCGACCAAGTGTTGAGACTGGCAGATAACATGCCTTTTGGTATCCCTGTGGCTGCAGTGGCTGTATTTCAGGATTAGGGAGGAGTCAACTTTCTTTTGACTTGGACGTATTCGGAAAGTTGTTGCGTTTGCCCCTTTGCATTCTTCTTAAGCCCTTCCCAGACTAAGCATCTTATTTTGGGGGGAGGAGAGGGAGAAGGGCGGACAGAGGAGGGCTTCGCTCCGTATTAAATAGAATGTATTTAAAGCCACGCGCTTCAGACAGTGAATAAACTTTTAATCTGTAATGCAATTGCTTTTGACGTTATTTGGTTGGGTGTGACATTCAGTTCACGAGGGGTTATGATTTCTTGGCAGTTGTTGGTTGGGTATATGCTTAGAAGTTATTAAAAATGAAAAAAATGTTTTCTAAGTGAGGACATATTTAGAGAATTATATTTAACATAAATTGGCATAATGTTGCATTGTGTAGACATTTAATTCGTTTTCACATTGGTACCAGTAGATTTTATTTTGTAATTCTCAAACATTTTCATGTCGAATGGATAAATGCCCCCTATACCTTTTTTTTTAACTTCCTTATTTTGCATCATCTAGAGTGGGGGAAGGAGTTAACATTTATAATGTAGCCAAAGTGTGCTTGACATGGTATTACTCCCGTGATCCATATTGTTTTATGCAATCATCATAGGGCTGTGTATGTGTTACTCCCATTTTACAGATTAGGACACTGAGGCTCAGTGGCTTCATGAGCTGTCAAAATGGTAAGACCAATAAGGACTGGATTTTGAGACAGAGGCATATCTGAATCAATATTCCTTCTCATTTGACTAGTCAAATAAGGTTTTATAAGCAGAATGTGAAAAGATAGGAAGATCAAGCTAGTTGAATTTGTTTCACCTTATATATGTTGTACATAATTACCTTATAATAAAAATGGAATCATTTGTTCTCATAAGGTTGTCTAAGCTGCTAAATAAAAAGTAAGGCTTAATTCACAATCAATTTGAGGGGAAAAAAAAGGTTCACTTTTCTATGTAAGTTGTAACATACTATTATTAGTCAGTGAACAAGTGATGATCAGTTCTCCTTCCATCACCATATATTTGATCCCTTTTACCCTCATCTACCACCACCCTCCTCCCTTACCCTCTGGTAACCACTAAAATAGTTTGTGTCTATGAGTTTTATTTATTTATTTGTCTTGTTCCTTTGTTGTTTTCAGTTTTATATCCTACATATCAGTGAACTCATATGGTTCTCGATTTTTTCTGTCTGACTTATTTCACTTAGCATAATAATCTAAAGATCCATCCACGTTATTGCAAATGGCACTGTTTCATCTTATGGCAGAATAGCATTCCATTGTGTATATATACCACATCTTCTTTATCCAATCATCTGTCGAAGGACACTTTGGTTGTTTCCATGTCTTGGCCTCTGTAAATAAAGCTGCAATGAACATCGGAGCACATATATCTTTTTTTTTAAAATTTATTGGGGTGACAATTGTTAGTGAAATTATATAGATTTTAGGTGTAGGAACACATATATCTTTACGGATAAATGTTTTCAGAGTTTTTGGGTATATAGCCAGGAGAAGGATTGCTGGGTCATATGGTAATTCTATTCTTAATTTTTTGAGGAACCTCCACACTGCCTTCCATAGCAGCTGCACCAGTCTTCATTCCCACTAACAGTGTATGAGGGCTCCTTTTTACTCCACAGCCTCTCCAACACTTGTTATTATTTGTCTTGTTGATGATAGCCATTCTAACTGGTGTGAAGTGATAGCTCATTGTAGTTTTTATTTGCATTTCTCTGATGAGTAGTGATGTTGAGCATCTTTTCATATGTGTGTTGGCCATCTGTACATCAGGTATCTTTGAGAGATGAGTTTTTCTGTGTTGAAGATGTTCAACTTGAAATCATGAATGATCTTAAAAACCAGCCTTTTCTGGTCTTGAAAAGAGTAAAGTGAAGTCATAGTTTATACTACTGAAAAAATGTAGAGGAGAAAGTTGAAATGAAAACTGATACCAATTTTCAGTCGAGCATCTTTTTATGTCATAATCTTAAAGGTTATTATAAGAGAAATTTTGAATTATGTAGTTAAATTTATGCAGCTGAGAGTCTTAAGAAAGTTACTTATAAAACGTATAGAAGGGTAATTTTTATAACGGCAATAAACTAGGTATATATTTGAACATAAGGTTTGTCATTTGTCATAGAACCGTTTCTAAATCTTGATTAAATAGGCACCTAAAATAAATAATTTTTCTTTCTCAGATAAAAGAGTCTGAAAAATAGCAGCATTTCCCAGTTCTAATGAATTTGCCTTTAGAATGGCCCTCCAACAAGGAGAAAATGAGAAAAACCATAGATTTGCTCATGTTGCATGAAATGAGATTTGTATATGCTACTAAATAAAGTCTTTTCAGCTTGCTCGCTGAAAATAGTCCTTTTTTTGTGTCTAAATATTAGTATGTAGAATTAATCTTGAAGGGTCTCAAATACCTTTATATCACTAAATAATGCTGTTTTTTAAATCACGCCTTTGGTGATGTTAGTATATTTTCTGAACCCAGGCAATTTTTAGAGATTTACAAAATTTGAGAACAGTATCTTGCCTATGTTTAACTTGAGGAGGAGGTATAGATCTGGATATAGATATATAGATGATTAGAGATACAGATATAAACAAATATTTCCAGAATAAAAGCTCCAAACTTGATTTGTTTTGTTTGTTCAGCCCAGCTTAAGCCTACTGGGCCATGTTCTGCCAACCTGTGAATCAGGCACATAGTGAACCAGATAAACACTGGTCTAATTTGGATGCAGTAAGAGTTTACTAGACTCTGGCCCAGAGGTAATAAACTAGCATTCATATCAGTCTAAGAGTTGTGGGAGGGTTTTTGTTGTTGTTGTTGTTGTTTGGTCTAACTCTTATAATTTAAATAACTTTGAGTCATCATTTAAAAATTTGGAGATACTATCTGAAAATCTGGATTTCTAGGTTTTCTTGAAAAAAATAAATCAGGTGACTAGGCAGCACTAACCTCTAATTACTCATCAAGGCAATGATTGGCTTGTGTTGTAAAACTGCCCCTTCTAGATCGGGCATGAATCTACCAATTCTCTGTTGTGTCTGTTTTCTGTCACTCACACCATATATCGTATGCATGTACACCCAGTAATTCACCTGACCCCTTGTGAGTTTGAGATTTTCAATCCCTTTTGCTCTTTTAATTCTTAATCATGTTAATCACTTCTCTTACCTTACCTCTCGTAGGCCTCTCCTCCTTTCTCCTCTGCCTATTCCGGTGTAAGGGAAGAAAATTTTTTCCTCTACCCTCAGGTTTATGAATGGGGACTGCAAGTTAAACTGACAAAGACAGATTAACAGAAGAAAAAGCATACAAGTTTTTATTGATGTTATGATTTTTTTAATGTTTCACAGAAAAGACATGAAGACCCCAAAGATGTAGTGAGACTTGAGAGTTTGTAAATCATTTTAACAAAGAGTGATAAATTGTGGAGAAGTGACTCAACAAATGAAAGGGGTTTTAAGCATCTAGGGGTGGTAAATTGTGGGAAGATAAATATATGGGGAAACTAATGGAAGATAAGGGTTATTTTTATAAGGTTTGTCTGTGCAGACTCCTTTAGAAGCCAACTTTCTTCTTCATTATCAGAAGTTTCTGCTTGTTGTCAGATAACGGAAGCTCTGAGAAGACTTCTATTGATTCTCAATTGCCTTCGGCTCTAAATAATCCATATGCTGAAGTGTCATATTTTGGGGTGGCATATTCTGATCTTCACTAGTCACATGAAACTTCTACTATTCACTTAACACACCTTGCTCTTCTATGCCTGTATACTTTTGGACAAGTTGTTTTTTCAGCCTGGAATCCCCTTTCCTTCATTCTCTGTCTGGCAGTTTCCCCCTGCCCAATCCTTAAGACTAAGTTTGGGGGAAACCTTCTCCAACTGCCTGAGGGACTCAGCCTCGATCTCCCAAAGCTTCCCTAACACTTCTTCTCAGATAACATTCCTGTTCCAGGCCAGTCCACAGATACCCTTTGTTCTCTCTGCTGCTTTGCTTACATTCTATCCCATCCTCAAGACTTAGATCAGTTTCACTGTTCCACAAGAATGTGTTCCCTGACTGTGCTGGTTAAAATTAATTTTCCTACTACTAATATAGCAGTGCCTAACTTGATTGTCATAATCATGTGGGGGACTTAAATTCAGATTCCTGGGCTCTGCCTCTGATGGTTTCGTAATTAGTCCTTCAAAATCTAACATTTATTAATGTTATATTTTTATGTTATTTAATAGGTTCTGACCTTTTCTATTCAGTTGCTATAAAACCTTGCACATCCTACCTATTGCTTAGTACATTGATGCATAAAATTGTTGATTAGTTGATTGACAAGAAAATGTTTCCTTTCTCTTGACCAGATTTTGCTTTCTTCTAAAAGAATAAAGTGATTCTTCACAGGGAATGAAAAAGTATACAACAGTGAATTATGCTCTGAGCTCCTGGATCATCCTGGAACTCAGTCAATGCCTATTTAAAAGTAGGCTATTCTGGTAGGATGATATGTTCTCTGCTGACTTAGATTGTTATTAGCAACTTTGTCTTTTAGCTACTGCAGTGATCCTTTATGGTGGGGAGTTAGAATCCTCAGGGAGACTTTTCAAGCTCTCTACCCCACAAGGGTCCCCAAGAGAATCATAGCATTGTGATGAGAGATGCTGCTGATTAGGAGTATGCAGTGAACAAAACAGAGCTACAGCAGAATAAAGGCTGTGTAAATCACTGTCCTAGGGAGACCTTGTCAATACGCCTATTATGATTAGATAAATGAACTTGAGGCTGACTTTGAATGTCCTCAGCAAATCTTAGTTTCTAATTCTTGGTAACAGTTACATTCTTAGTTTCTTTATTATGACAATAGGATCATTGTTAATAAACCCAGTAGAGGAAGAAAATATATTTTAAGCAGAAACAATTATATTCAAATGCTTGTGTTGGAATACTTAATTTTGGAGAATTGGGATAAAATCACATAAATTTGACTCTTGGGACATCATTCTAGACTAGATTTTCTCAACACTTCCAAGAGAGAATTAAGCCCTAATGCCCTAAGACATCCATTGTATGTAATAATTAGCTTCTCTCCTATGCATCTAGAATGCCAGCTATCTTTGTATCATACTTGGGAGAAATGAGAAGAGAGTCACTGAAATCATTTTCTCTTGTGCTCAAATATTTCCTGTGATTGAGAAAGGCTAAAAGAGCTAGAGCCCAGCTCAAATTTTTGCGTGTTTCAGAATTACCTGGAGGCTTTTAAAAACACAGATTGCCACCCCTAGAGATTCTGATTCAATTGGGATGATGCAATGAGATTCCAGGTAATAGACCATGCTGCTCCTGTAGAGACCCTTGTAATGTGCTGTGTTTTTGTGTTGTGTACTGTGTTTTTGTTTGTTTTCTAAACTCTAGATCATTTATTTAATGCTGATTGGCAGCTCCTAAATTGATCTGGGTCACTAAGATTGCGAGCAGCAGTCTGAAAAACAGTGAATGAGGAAGTCTCAGTCCTTTCCAGCTTTAGCATTTCACCCTATGGCTTAACCACCCTCATTTTACAGATAAGTATAGGAAGCTCCATGCCCAAGAACCTAAATGATGACCACCCACCAAGGATTCTGACACATCTGGGTAGACTAAAGGGAAGATGTTTGGGACTCAAAGAGCAACACCTGAAATAAAAGGCTTGCCTTCAGCATCCATTAGTGCTGGAAAACCAACTTCGAGGCACTCAACAAGATTGGGTAAAGAAGTCACCCTAAGCAGAGAGCATGACTCTGTACAAACTTTCAGATACACTGACTCGGGCATATCCGGGATGAATGGTTCTGGGCCTATTATAGGGCAATGACACTTAAGTGGACTTCTGACTTGACTCAAAGTAAAACTGGGCCTAATTCCTAGAGTAGAGAAAAAGAAAAATAAAGCAGAACTGTAAGGATTGTTTTTTACCTTTATAAGGTCATCACAGACATTTACACGTTAAGGAAGTCTTGTTTAATGGCCTAAAGACAGAGGGGACTGACTAGGGGAGAGAAGAAGAGGTGTTTGTTATTTTCTTTGCCCACTTTATTAATGTGACCTTGGAAGTGGGAAAACTCTGGATGACAATGTCAGTAGTAGAACAACATCTATACCAGAAGTGCTCTCAGGAGCTATGCTAAGAGATAGAACAGATTGCTACCTGGATTTCACTAATGGGGACTATCTGAAAACTGACGATTTTTTAGGAAGAATCACAATCTGTGATTGTTCATTAAACCAATGTGTCCTGGGCAGTATATTTACTTAGGAAAGAGAGTTCCTGGTTTGTGTGAACTGTCCTGCCCCAGGCTATGAATATTGATGATGCAATGACTGTGATTCTCAACTTAGTGCATATGGATTTTTGTTGTTTTTATTTATTCGTTTGTTTATTTTTTGAGCCGCTTGAACCCCGGCAGCCCAGTGTGCCCCTAGAAGTCCCCGCCTATGGCCATGATTATCCCTTCACTGCCCAAACCTGGGACGCAACCGGAGGAGTCCTGAAGCATAGGCGGGAACGCGCATGTGCAGTTCGCCTTGTAGGCACCTACTTCGGGGCCCGAGGGCTGTGTAAGCAAGGGCTGCCCCAGCCGAGCAGGCCATGTTTCCGGAGCTACTGGTTATCTGCACTTCACCAGTGATGCAGAGCGGGGAAGGTCGTTGGGGTCAGACCCCTTGCTGCGCTGTGCTGGGAAGATACACGGGTCCTCCTCCGTGGGAGTCAGGTCTCCCAGCTGTCGATCCTCAGCGGACTTCCTAGTGGTGCCCAAGAAGGCAAGGCTAAGGCGTTCCCGTGAGATCTGGCTTCAGGGAAACAGGTAACTCTTTTGGAACGGGTGGACCATAGCAATGCTGTGTGACTCCCAGAAATCTCGGCTGGTGGCTGGATCTATCCCTATAAGTCCTGGACCCGGACACATCCCAGGGTAGCTGGATGCTGAGTCACGTGGCCCGCAATGTGCAGTTGGCTCTTCGGCATCTTCCCTCAGGCACCAGGCCCTGCAGGCCTGCTGGACAGGACCTGCGCTCCCCACCAGGCCACCCTCCTCGGGCTGCAGGTCCCCTCAGTATGCCGTTGATGAGGAGGTTTGAGGGATGATTATAGACTCCATCTGGTCCTGCTGTTCTCATGACGCTAGGGGCCTGTCTGGTAATCGTTGTTTTTAATCCAGGGTATGTTATGTATCTAAAAATACCTCTTTGATTGTGAGGTACAATTTATTTTAAGAGGTTCTAGCGATAAAATAACAGATTTGGGGGAAAGCAAAACACTACACGACATAGACGTGAATTTTTTTTTTCCACATTAATACATACTACAAGATAACAAATTTTGTGTTTAATCCTTTTTTACATTAAGCATCTAAAGATTCTTCTGGGTAACTTTTTGCCATTGACAGACTTGTACAGCATCATGGTAACATTGACATAGCTTGGATAGGATGATTGAGCAATACTGGGGGGTGAACAATGACGACCTCGGATGACCTTTGTGTGATTTAGTGGAGGGTGATGGCTTTTACCTGCTATAGGGAGCCATGGAAAAAGATCAGATTTGTGGAACAAGATCATGAGATGAGTTTTGGACACCTGGAGACATTTTGAAACATTTTATTTGGCACAACTCCTCAGAGCTCCCTTCTGTTTGCGAGATGGGATACTGCCCGATTCATGACAGCTCCCCAGAAGGCCTAGTTGTCTCTGCTGGTTATGTCTAGATGCCTTGAGACTGGGCTCCAGGCTCCTGGAAATCGTCTTACTAAGGAACCAAGGCAGCTTCTGTCTCCTGGGAAGTTACATTCTTTGGTAAATTCATTCACACTAAGTAAAACAAGGGCATACTTCCCATCTTTGCTCACCATATGCCTGTGTGACATGTTCCCACCTTGGCCAGTCCTTGCCTGTTTAAAGCCACTTCTTCTGTTTGCGTTTTAACCTATCTTTTTTTTCCCCCTTAACATTTTACATTAGGGCCTGTCTTAGTTAAACTGCCTAATTGCTTCACTTTGCCAAAATAAAAGAAAACCAAGGTATTGGTTCATTAATGCATTTGACAAACATTTCCTGAGTACTCACTATGTGTCATCATATTTAATGAAGGTCTAGGGCCTGAGCTACTCTGGTGCTCCCCTCCCTAGCTGTTTACCAGAGGAGACCAATTATTATTCACACATTAGGGAGTAGTATTTGGTGCTTGTGATATTGAAAGAAAAATCTGCTCCAATAAATGTCTTGATGGTTTATTAGTTCCATGATCATATTTATCAGATCTGAAACTATTGTATTCTGAAGTGACTAAAATCCCCCAAATTGTTTGAATTGGCTTACACTTCCTTTTATATTTGAATGTTATGGAGCTTCATTTTTTTTTTTTTTTTAAATTTCGCTATTACAAAAAGATACCTCAGAGTTGGTGTAATCTTGAAAAATGATAGAGAAACCTTAGAAACATTTATTCTACATGTCTTAAGTGCTAAGACAGATATTTTAATCAAAGTTTTAAAATATTGTAGTGTTAGTCCACAGCTATCGATCATGGCCTGCCCTCCCCACCTTCCGTGTACTGAAGTGTTCTCTGCTGAGGCTAAACCCAAAACAACAAAATGACCTTGTGTCCTCCCACATCCATTGTAGTTGACTATATGAGAGGAGAATACATGATTTAAGAATCAAATCCCCGCAAATCTATCGCATCAGGTGAAAAGATGAGCTGGATCAAGCTTTTCTCTCCTTTGGGAATTTGGAATTGGGAACCCGGAGAACTAAGACTGAGCCAGTTGGCCACAGGGACAGTGGTGGAAAGGATGTGTGGAGGGGAGCTGTGATGTAGCATGACCGGGGTAACTTAAGTTAGGAGAGAGCAGTAAGGAAGCTGCCCAGGAAACCTGAACAGTATAGGCCTTGTCTCATCTTTATGGATGAAACTGCCGCTCAGAGAGCTTAAGTTATCCAAACGTGCAGAGCTAATAAAGGTAAATTGTATTCACAACTTGTACTTTTTATACTCTCTCCCTTCATATACAAAACAAAACAAAAACACTTGAGTAGTGCCAATGAAATAAAATTCTAGGGAGGAATCTCCATCTCACTTTGTCTATGAGGGATCGATCTCTCTCTCTCTCAATCTCAAAATGCTTAGAGGTGATGTACATACACATATTTTTATGGGTTATCTGATTTGTATGTCACCCAAAGTCATCTTAAAATTCCCAGCATAGTACAATGAAAGATTAGTACTGTATTGTCTTTATTTCACTAATTAATTAGACTATTTCTCCCCCCATTTCTACCAGTAAAATTGAGATCCACAGCCTACTTTTTGTTTATAATTCTAGTGAGTGCAGGTCTTTCTATTTACTGAAGAGGCTCAAAAAAGAGGAGAAAGAGGTTCTCTCTGCCCTGTAGCTTCTGGGGAAGAGAGAATTTTCTGTGCCATCAAAGCAGTCAAATAATCCAATTTGATAAAGCACTGGAAACATTCATTAGACTCTCAATCTTGCTCTTCTGTGCAATAAAGAGATTTGTGTGAATATTCATAATTGTTGCTAAATTGTTTCCTGCTAATATAAATCTGCCCTTGGAAGCAAAATTGAAACAAAGGGAAATTGTAAGATTCCAAAGACCTCAGAAAATACTGCTATGTCCTAGGAAAATAATCTTCAAAGAGAAACATGTAATTTGGATTGTTTTTCTTACTTGTTATTTTATTTATTTATTTTTTGCCCTGTTAATGTTGAAATTGACATCTCTATATTCCTAAAAAGGAAAAATATTTATAAGACGTTTTTCTCAAATCGGTGGCCATTACTTCTCCCTCATGTGAGTGGGGGTTGGGTATGACTGCTAGTTTTTATCATTTAAAAATGATTAATAGTTTTATTTAAATTAACAGTTGTTAGATATATATTAATTAACTCAAATAATCTTGCTAAAAATGATATGACCTGTTTCACCAGCTTGAGGAAAAAAAAATCACTTCATATCCTTCACCTTCACATGCTTTATTGGGCAAGAAATCTAGTATTTCCACTGGTTTTTTCCTGCCCTTCCTGATTCTCCAAGAACCCTTGGACTGAAGCTTTAGACTGTTCACACACCAGGAAGAGAGAGGTGGGAAGTCTAGTCAGCTGGTTAGCTGCCTGCTATTTCAGATGCTCTCTCTGAGTTCTCCTGTGGGCTATCTTGGACAGTCTGATGAACTCGTGTCTGTTTCTCCAGCGATGCTCTTCCTGGCATAGATCCTTTCAAAGGCTGCTATTGGTGGTGCCTTGATTTGGGCTCCAAGCTGACACTGACATGCTCAGCTATTTTCCTCACAATGTGACACTGTGCCTCAGTGGATCCACAGGGGCTCCAGACTCAGCCCAACTCTGTACCAGGGTCAGTTTCCACACTTTGCCTCTTAGTTGACCCTGGACTGCCAGCCCAGACTCCCTGTTCACCTGTAGTGATTCCACTGTGGGTCTCTTGACATCTTTTTCAGCCAGTGGACTATTGTCTAAGTCACCCTGATCTACCGAGGTCATGCAGGGCTTCAAGTATCTTCCCTCGCGGGGGTCTAGGTCAACCTCTTCTCCTGAGTGCTGCATGCCTACAAAGGAGTCTTAGGTGGGGGGAACTTGATCAAGCCCCACAGGATTCCGTTACATTTTCCCTAGGACATGGCTGCATGCCTGCCTTTTACTTGTAACACTAAAAGAGCTACCATTCAAGTGATGATAGCTCACTTAACAAGACAATCTGCCCCTAGACAAGTTGTGCCTCAACTTTGGACCCAGAGGTAGCTGCCATAAGTTTTAATTTTTCCTCATCTGAGACTCCAAAGACTTATCTAAGGCCAGGTGCTGCCAATAACAGGGCAACAAAGGAAGAATTTGAGAGCATGCAGAAAGAGGTATGAGTTTTTGAATCTGTGTGGGTTCATGTTGTTGAGTGGAAATCTCTGTGTATCCCAAAACAAATTGGACCTCTGTCTGGAAAATGTAGAGGTAGGAAGAAATTTTTCTCTTGTGTTCTGTGCCTGGGAGCTTGCAAATTAAACTGACAAAAGACACATTAGCAAGAGAGAAAACAGTGTATTCACACGTGCTATGTGCATGCACAGGGGAGTTCTCAGTGATGAATAACTCAAAGAGGTGGTTAGAATTCAGGGTTCATATACCATCTTAATAGAGGAAGGGGAGAAAGGCAAATCACTTCTTAAAAGGGCATTGGGAGAAAGGGCATTTATGGAAGACGAATGACTTTTTTTTGGACAGATAAATGGGCTCTTAGGTGAATAGATGGGAGATAAGATAATCTTGAATTACCTGTTTGAATGTGGTGTCTTCTTCTTGAGTCCTAGTCTCCAAGAAGTTTGGAGTTGTCCCCATGGAAGGGATATATTGAATTGTTTTGGGAGTGTCTGCGTTTAGGAAGATGAAGGATTTCACAAACTCAAATGCCTTTAGCTCAAAATAATTTTTATGTCACATTGGCATATTTTGGGGTTCCCTGATTGCCTTCAAAAAGGACCAAATTATTTGAACATTATAAAATATAATAAAATATTAAAATATACAGAGGATGGTTTCCTGTTCTTTTTGAAGAAAACTATAGTTCATTTTAAGAAAGTTCAGTTAACTCAAATATCTCCTAATCTCCTTAGCAAGCCAACCATAATTAATTTTAACCCTAAATATATGTTCATTCCAGTGGATCTTGGACAAAGGAACTTTGTCATCTTGGAATCCCCTTTACTGTAGAACCTCAGCCAGTAGACCTTGACTGGTGTTTCTCATTGGTTAACTCCATGGTGCCTCATCCATAGGAGGCGAGGGGGCTGGTGGCACTTCGGTATAGGAAATGAAAATGCGATTAACTTACATGATAAAAACATGGTTTCTTGCTTTTCATTTTTCTCTTCTTTGGTTTTTAGTTTGTAGTCACTAACATCTAACAATATTCTTTTCAGCTTGACAAGTTTTTATCTACTTGATGGCTTACCAGATTGGTTTATGATAGTCTCTACTAAGGATTGGATGTATAATTTTTTTTTTTTAACCTGAAAGATAAAATTTAGAGTATCATTTTCACCTTAACTATGTGCCTGTGGACCTGGAAAAGACAAAAGATGAGTTGACTAAACTCTAATGAAATGGAAAATATTTGTGTTTTGTTTTAATAACTCTGAGCCCCAGAGCCTGTGTGTGTTTGGGGGAAACTTGGCTTTTATTTTTTACTGCAGCAGGTACTCAACAATGGCTCTGGAACAGCCTCTTTCTTCTGTGGCCAATGAGGTTTTCCTGCTGGTGGCAGATGGTGATTTATTTTTAAATTGGCTTGAACAGGGATACTTTTTTTCTTTCTTGGCTATGGTGATGATTTCCAGAAGACAAGCCTCCATAGAATGTTAATTCTGGCAGGTTAGATTTTTCATGTAACCCTAATTGGAAGAATCAGGAATAATGACTGTAGGTTGACCAATAAATACATCCCACAGGGGAAAGATCTGCTCAGATTGGTAGCTAATGGTGTCAGGGTCTCCAGCTTCTGGAGCTGATGACCGTTATAAATTCAGACTTCTCTCTCGTGCCTTCTCTTGGTAGATACGCTTTGAAGACCCTTCTCTCTCTGCTACCACAAGGCCTCTAAACATTCTTGCATAGCTGCTATTTTATATTTGCGTTTCCTTGATGACTCTCCTGAGCCGATATCAGCATCTGCTTCTACAGTTCGCAGGGCATTAAAGCGAGAGCTCCTCTCGGCACTCTATGATCTATGACGGACATTTCCTATCGACTGCATTTTCATCAGGTTCTCTCTACTCTGCCTCTGAGTACATGTGTTTTCTGCATTGTGGCATTGACAGAGGCTGTCATCAGCTGTGTTCATAAATTCATAAGAAAATTCGTTTAGGGTTATGAAGCAATGCATTACATTTTCCTCATTCAGATATGTTTCTGTCAAAAGGAAGATTTGCTATTTGCCTACGAAGGACTGAATTGGTTCTGTTCTTTGTTAGAACACGGAATGATACTTTGGCAGTGCTTCCATGTGTGTTTATTCATTTTCAGATGAGACATTTATCTGTTCTGTGGCTTATGTCACGTAAGAAAATTTTAGATAAATTCTACAGATCCATGCTGTGCTTTGAAACTATCATTAATTTATGGGAATTTTATTTCAGAAGTGACATTCATAACCTCATATTAAATGACTTCTTATGAAGTTATTTCACAGCACTGAAGGAAGAAATCAAAGAAAGAAATGATTTGAGTATGTGCATGTTTCCAAATCTGTCACTGATCCAAGGGTCATTGTATGTATGGGTATTGCTGTGGAGTCTTATATAATGAAGGAATCTTAGAATATTCATCTTAGAAATGTACATATAAATATAGTAAAATATTTATATACATATAATTATGTATATATATATCTTATACATATGAATAAGTAGTGAGAGAGAAAAGGAGGGAGAGAAGAGGGAGGGAGGGAGGGAGGGGATGAGAGAGAGAGATAAAGAGAAACACTTCAATATAATTTTGTACATGGACAGGTTCATCAGATAATTTATTAGGACCTCTTTTCTCTGGAGACCTTCCTTGAGCCCAGAGATTTCCTGTTGCTATCTCTAGGCCTGTTGCACAGTTATCCTTTGGGAATGTTCTTTATCACCCTTTTGGATCCTTGTTTCATGAATACTAAGTCCCTCTGTTTCTTGGTTTACTTACTTATTTTGATGAAGAATATTCTTCAATGTGTTTACCAACTGTCTTACATTTACTCTCGTACTTGATTAATGCTTTGGCTAAGTATAAAAATTCAGATTGAAGGGAATGTTTCCTCAGAATTTAAAAAACATTACTTCTAGAATTTATTGTTGTATTTGAGAAGATTGATTAAGTCATTCTCGTTTCCTTTTATAAGTGACATTTTATTCTGAAAGTTTTTATAATCTCTTTAACTTTGATGTTCTGCAATTTCACAGTGGTGTGCTTTGATTATGGTTTTTTCTCATTCCCTGGTTTAGCTATTGATAGTCTTTTCCAGTCTCTGGATTCATGTTCTTTATGAGCGACCATGTTTTCTCATCTTTTTTTTTTTTTTTAATTGTGGTAAAATACACATAACATAAATTTACTTCTTATCAGTTTTAAGTGTACAATTCAGGCCTTCAACTGATTGGACGAGGCCCACCCACATAATGGAGGGTAATCTGCTTTACTCAAAGCCTACTGATTTAAATGTTAATCTCATCTAAAGAGTACTTTCACAGCAATATCTAGACTGATGTTTAACCAAATATCTGGGTACTGTGGCCTAGCAAAGTTGACATATAAATTTAATCATCGCTGTCATATGAGTGGGATCATTTGTCCCACTCATAGTGGGATATTTGTCCTTTTGTGACTGGCTTATTTCACTTAACATCATGTTTTCAGAATTCTTCTATATTGTAGCATGTGTCAGAATTTCCTTTCTTTTTAAGACTTAACAATATTCCATTGTATGTATAGACCACATTTTGTTTATCCATTCATCCGTTAACAGACCCTTGCTTTGCTTCTACCTTTGGGCTATTGCGAATTATGCTGCTGTGAACCTAGATGTACAAATACCTCTTCAAGTTTCTGCTTTCAGTTCTTTCGGGGCATATAACCAGAAGTGGGACTGCTGAACATATGGCTCTCACTTGTTTTTAATTTTGAAATCCTATTAGTTGAATGTTAGAATCCTTAGATTGATTCTCTAATTTTCTTACCTTTTTTCTCCCATTTGACTTTCCTTTTTATTCTACTTTTTGGAAGTTTTCCTTTACGATGGCTCTCAACTGTTCTTTCTTTCTAATTTTTCTCTTCACCTTTCTCTCCTTCCTTCTTTTTGTCCTTCCTTCTTTCTCTTCCTCCCACCCCCTTTCTTTCTTGGACGTCAGTTCTCTCATGTTGAACAAGCACTGCATTGGGGTGAAATCATGAAGCAATTTTATTTTTGTCTACCAGTCTCTTTTAATTACTCTGTGGAGCTAATTCTTTCTTTGCCCTTGAATGAAATTCAAGGCCATTCCCATAGCTTTTCTCATCATGTTCAGATAACCAAGATGGTTTCCAATCCCATGTCATCGTTAAATGTTTAATCTTGATTTAAAGTTCAATCTTCTTTCTTTCTCTAGCTTAGATTGTTGCAGATAGGATATCTGAAGTCAGGAAAGGGGGAGTATAATCTGCTTCTTTTCTCCTTTATACTTGACACTTTTCTTTCTTCTTCCCAATCATTCTAATCCCATTTTCTGATCACTGTCTTCTCCAGGGTAGGAATTCTACAAAAGGATAGAAGGAGAAGAGATGTGTCTATGATAACAGTAGGGTCAAATTGTGTGGTTTCTTGTAGGTAATACTTTCCTATATGATTTTATGAGAAAACAAAGTCATTTTTTAATTAAGCGGTTTATATTTTTTACAACCTCAATAACGGATGTAAAATGTTTATTTAATACGATCGCAATACATTTCAATTATGTGGAAGCATCTTCTGAAAATCCTCCCACAGTGTCTCCACCATCCCATGTGTCTCCAACAGGGTTGAGCCCATCTCCATCTCCACCACAGCTTGCTCCTGCTTCTGTTTTACCTGTAACAGACTGCATTGAAAGCATCTGTTCGCTTGTCTGTTTCCCTCCTGGACAGTTAGCTCCTGGAGGGGCCTCATTGTCTTTCCTGGATGATAGTGTTATTGAATACATTTCTGTCAAACTGAACTGACAGAATTCAAAGGATAAAAGATCAAAGATTCAGCAAAAGAACCCTCAAAGTGAGGACTGATTCCAGAAGAAAGGCTGTTTGTCTATTTGGGAAGGAACATGTCCCACACCTGATTATGACCTCTGGCCCCATCCTTTCCTCCTGCTTCAGTGAGCATGGGTGTGGGGGCTGACAATTTTTTCTAGTCAGCTCAGGGCTATCTCCACCCAGTAGGTGTTAGACAACAGGGCTAAGAACATTTTTCCTCTTGAGAAGGAAATTCTGGTTGCAATGATCATGCTCAGATACCTAAAAGATTGCTGGAATCTGACCTCCGGTTACTGGGGGAATGACCATATTGTGAAAAAACAAAAAAACAGTCTGAAAAAAAGATAATGAGATAGGCTTGTTTGTAAATATTTGGCTCACCTTTCTAAGACTTATCTTTAAGCTATAAAAGTGGACAGTATGTTTTATGGGTTTTATCTGCCTTCACAGCTCTAAACTCAGAGTTTTATTGGTGTGAGCCCTCTGTGTGAAATAAATGATCGATAAACAGATGATCACTTTATTTCATGGTTGAGACAAAATGTGTCGGGCTTTATTGCACTTAATCCCCCACTGCAAGAAGAGTTTTGAAGTGCACAGTAGTTAATTCTCTTTGACAGGTATGAGCTGTAAACATGTTTTCAATTGCTTTTTCCCTTTATTAAATTAGAAATTTCAGTGATTATAAGTTTTTACTTCTCTTGTGGGGAACTTGGAAACAATGTTTCATAGCTACCTTTCCTATTTTTCAAATGCAATTGCAATGTTACCTGCAGTGACCTGGGATACAGTTTTAATTAGTTTTAGCATATTACTACCATTGGTATACATGGCATTTTTGGCGTAGAATACAAACATTAGCCATCCTCACTATTGTCAAAGTCGTGATTCCTGATTACCCCAACCAGAAAAGAGTTCTTCCATCTTGGTACTACTCTGTCACTCTTTGTTTGCACTTGGTAAGTGAAGTTCCTTTACCGGGGTTGCTTATATAGCAGCATGGCTGATTCCCACCCTCTTTATCCCTGATGATGGGACATAACCGACATAACCACTCTGGATCTGTCCTTCTAGACTCCTTGGTATATAGGTAGTAAATGCCCTTATCGTTGAATCCCACTTAAATTGGGTTTTTTCTTATTTGCAACTGAAATCATCCTTACTGATGCCTACCATACCCCTCATCTGTATTTCCTTTAGAACCTTGTGCATTTTTCTATCATGGCTTTTGTTTTTTAAAATAGCTTTATTAAAGTATAATTTTCATTCATAAAGGTGACCCATTTAAAGTATGCAACTCAGTAGGTTTTAGTATATTCAGAGTTGTGTAACTATTGCCACTATCTATTTTTAGAACATTTTATCACCCCCCCCCAAAAAAAAAAAAAAAGAAACTCTGTTTCTCACCTTACCTCTACCTTATCAGCTCTAGGCAACCAGTAATCTATTTTCTATCTCTATGGATTTGTCTGTTCTGGACATCTCATATAACCGGAAGCAACCACTAGATCTCTTTTGTGACTGTCTTCTTTCATGCATAAAGTTTTCAAGGTTCATCCACCTTGTAGTCTGTGTTAGTTCTTCATTTACCACATTTTGTTCATCCATTCATCAATCGATGGACATTTGAGTTGTTTCCACTTTTTCACTATTATGAGTAATGCTGTTAATTAAGCACATTTGTGATCACGTTTTTGTATGGACATGTGTTTTCATTTCTCTTGGGTATATAACTAAGAGTAGAATTTCTGGCTCATATGTAACCTTGTGTTTAACATTTGGAGAACTGCCAATTTTTTTTTCCAAAGTGGTTGCACCACTTTACAATCCTTCCAGTAGCATTGGAGGATTCCAATTTCTCCACATCCTCACCAACACTTGTTATTGTCCATGCTTTTTAAATTTTACCTATGGTAGTGGGTGTGTGAATTGGTACCTCCTATGGTTTTGCCTTGTGTTTCTCTGATGGGTAATGATGTTGAGTACCTTTCGTATCACTGTCTTTTAAATACCTAGCTCTGTGCCAGTCCTCAGTGCCTGCTGTGTGCACGGTACATAAGTACAGGTATGTTAGCGGAACTGAATTGAACTTATTTATAGATTGGGGATGTAACACTTAATAGAGTTATTATAGGACCAAACAGTGCTTCACAGCTCGGACATTCGAATCAATCAGCTTAGATTCTAATGCAGGTTCTGTCTCTTACTATCTGTCACCTCATCTATAATTTAATGTTTCTTGGTTTTAGTGTCTTCATTAGCAAAAGGTGGAAAAGGTTATCTATCCCCCCATATTGTTGTGAGGGTTAAATGATAAAGTGTAAGAACGTCCTTGAGCACATGCTGACACATAGTCACTGAGAGAGAGGCAGCTGCTCCTTAAGAGATGTCAGTTCCTGTAGTAGACTGTGGGGAGCCCCGCAGGGACCCCTTTTCCACACCCTGTGAGGGTTGGCTGCTTAGAGCTCACTTCTGCCCTCTTTCCCCAGAGTTTTGCCCTGGGACTTAACCCTGTATTCCCCCACTGGGGGAACAACAGACAGACAATGATTGACTCCTTATACAAAAGGCTGGCCCTGGCCTCAAAGCAGACCATTCTTGGGTGCGATTTCTGCTCCAGAGCTCTCTCCCTGTGAATGAGGCTCAAGTCAGTCTTTGCCCGAGATCACATCCTTGTTTGCTGTTTTCGTTTACTTTCCTGCCTCACTCCTCCCCTGCATGCTTTTTCTGAGTACATTCCTTCAACAAATCACGTGCGCCTGAAACTGTCTCAGACTCTGCCTCTTGGGAGCCTTCTCAAGACAGTGCCCTACCCACTACCCAGCATGCCCCTCCTCCAGCACCCTCTTTCTCTTCCCCATCACCCCCTCTTCCCTTACTGGCCCCCCCTCATCATGTTCTCCCCCACCATCTGCTGCATAGAGAAGGTGAGAGGCACATTATGAAAGTGTGAAGGAGAGAAAAATAAAAGAAAAAGAAGCAGAAACTGTGGAGAAGAAAACAAGGACTGAGGAGTTGAGGAAGTACAAGAGAGAGGAGAAATGGAGCCATACACAGAGGGAGTGTGAGTGAAACACATTCAACAACAAAATTTATGGTTGTGGTGTGACAGGAAAAAATCCTTATGTGCAGCCCTTTCAGACACTCCTTTCTAAGAAGGATGTTCCTAAAAATGAATCTTTGTTTTAAGAGGTTAGCTGATGCATTTGAAGATGAGAAGCAGGCAGGAGATAAATTACTGTGCATAAAATAGAAAGGCTGGGGTGGCAGGGAGGCTGGAGGAAGAACCTGAGGTGCGAAGGGGAGGGCAGAGGGGAAAAAGATACGGTTGGTAACTGGTGCATTAAATTAGAGATCTTTAAAGTGATTTTATTTTAATGAATTTTTTTTTTTTAAACCATAAGTGTTCAATGTAAACCCACCTTACAGCCTTCTTCAAGAAATAATTAATAAATATCCATTTCTCACTAATGTGCTGGGTGTGTGTGGGGGGAGTGATCTATTTTTGGAGTAAGCCCTAATTTAGAAGCAGATGTAGGGGTGAGCATAGGGACTGTCCCCAGGGAGCCAGCCTCCTGGGGTTACGATAGTATACATACTTTCCCTACTTCTAAAGGAAAATACTGAGAAAAAGAAAGGACTAATTGGGAGTCTGTGCATGTGTATTTCTTACTTTTAACAGAAATTATTCACTAAAATAGAGCTGAGGAGAGAGCAGGATGAAGACAGAGAGACAAAGCACAATGCAGTAAAAATCCCCCAGCAAATCCTTGTGAGTTTCACTCCAGGAAACCTGAAAATTTCCATGAATGAAGGCTTTGGTGTTGTTCCATGACTTGTGTTTATTCCTGGGATTTTTACTAATGTCAGTGGCTTCTAAATAATTAAAAATTTTTGTTTTCACCATGATTTCTAAAGTCCTGTTATACACTAGCATGAGGCACCTGTTCTCGTAAACCCTAGATGAGCCCTGCAGCTCCGTAAAGAAAAGAGGGTCATGGTGTGAGGACTAAATTTCTCTTAGAAAGCTCTCCTGCAGCCCCATTTAGTCATTTGCTTCTATCTTGAAAGCGAGAACTGGGCCCTTCAGCCAGCCCTGGCTGCAGGGGGCTATGAGAAGACAAGTATTGTAGTTGTCCAGCCTCTTTAGTAGAGGATACAGGAGAGAAGCAGGATGTGAATGGCCTTTGGGTGGCCAATGCATTCCATCTGCCAGAAAAATGGTCCCCAAAAGTCAGGAAAGTGAATAAATGTGAGATAACTGACGACCTAGCACAGAGCCTCTAGCCTAGGCACCCAGAAGGAGGATCACCTCTGTCAAGAATCAGAATTCTCACACATGGAGTGTTGAAGTCAGGGTGGGTGGCTGGTTAGCTCAGTTGGTTAGAGTGTGGTGCTAATGTAACACCAAGGTTGCCGGTTAGATGTCTGCATGGGCCACTGTGAGCTGTACCCTCCTTAAAAAAAAAGGAATGTTGAAGTCTCAGAATTTAGAGAGACCAGACATTATAAAGGTGGAGACATGGGAAAAAGCTGAAGAGGGGACATTGGGTGAAATACATATACAGAGCAAAGTGCCAAGGTTCCTTCCAATCCTCCCTATACACATGGAAACTAATTTAGTCTCTGGAGACATTCTACAGGACAGAGTGTGGAGACCAAGTGAATCCTGCATTCTCAATCACTGTCCTCCTCTTCCCCCAAAGATCCCAAGATACTGGATCCAGAAAGGAAATGGAAGGATTCTTCCCTGGGGAAATGACAATCCTCAGAGAAAAGGCTTACAGACACTGACATTTGGCTTTTGATTTCTCTGTGATCTCTACCTCTGGGCAAAATCTCTGAGTCACTCCTTTAAAGCTGGGAGTAAGGATAGTTGCCTCGCTCACTGTGACATTTCTGCTTTATGAGCTGTGTGCTGGGAGGGGCAGTAACCTAGTCTTCTTGGTTTGCCTCTCCTGACACGGAATGCAACCCTGGAGTGGGTGAGGGGGATCGGGACCCCAGTGTTCTCAGCCTGTGGTGCTTGGGGTAGAGCCTTCACCCTATGAGTGGGGGCTGGGTAGAGGAAGGGAGCCCTCAACCTCTCAGCTGCACTCACCTGGAATTGAGCCTCTGCCACAGAGAACGAGCAATGCTGGCAGCATTCGGTCTCCCCCGCCGTCCCTCAGATACCAGAGAGACCATAGCCTCTGACTAGGAACTGGGGGGACAGGGAGCCCTATATTCTTGGCCTCACCCACCCAGAGTGTAACTTTCCTCATGCTCAGCTGAGGGGAAGAAGGAGAGAGCGGGTCATGGCTGAAGTGCCACAAATTCTCACTGTTGTTGCCAAGATTTAGTAGATTTTTAGATAAATGATTCTTCATTTGCTGGATGTCCTTAGGGCAATTTTAAGAGACATTAAATGGTTGGATTTTAATGATTTCCACCAGTTATGTTTGTTTTGCTGGGGAGTAGGTCTGCCAAGTTCCTTATATCACCATTCTGGATGTCATCCTCCATTTTGACCGTTGGTGGAAATGTTGGAGGGACTTCCTCAGCGTATCCACAGCTTTTACACACATTGTAGAAGAGATATGATAGAGACAGTTTATTTTTATGGAGGAGACGAAGAACTCTGAACCTGAGCTCCTTTATTTCCCCCCAGACTTAGAAGTTATTGGGTAGATGGTGTGGATGTCAGCCACATACTATAAATGAATGTGGTGGGAACAAGATTTATCCATAGAGAATGAGTGTTCTCAGTCGACTCCCACTCTTTTACTAGCTAACAGTAACTTTGCTTACACAGATTCTCCCCTCCCTTTAGTCTCTAAGGAGAACTCTGTCTTTGGCCGCCTGATTCCAGGCATTTAAAATTACCTCCAGTTGGGTAAACTTGTAGAGAAAAATAAAACCAGAAAGATTAGAGGAAAAGGGAAAAGAGTTAGGTAAAGATAAGGCTAGGAGCTGGGTGGGAGTAAGAGAATGAATGTGGAGGGGGGCATACCTAGCTCATTGGATGGAGAGGGAATTTGGTGGAGGGAGTGACAGAATGGGGAAGAAGAAGAAGAAAAGAAAAGGGATTTACCAAGTTTTGCTTTGAGTTATGGATGGATATCATGGTCATTGAGAGATGCAAAGAGAGATGCAAAGAGAGTTTGTAGTACTGTTCTAATTTCATTCCGCTGATGGTCCATAATTCTATATGCAGAGACTGGTCTTGTTCTTATTATATTTTAATGAATAAATACTAAATATACCTTTCCCCTGCTTTCTTATTATTTCTGCCAGTGGTATTGATTAGAAAGGATGCCGATCATTATATCAGACTCAGGAAAAATGGGAAAGAATCAAACCCTGTCTTAAGAAAAACATCTGATTGCCCCATGATTCTTTTTCTCATATAAAAGACATAAAACTTGTAAAACATGTAATTTTATTTGATTTACGTATTCAATTCCATAGTATATAATGTGTGTGTCATTAACAGCTGTTAAAACCGAGATTCTGAAATACCATTCCAGCTAACAGAATGCTAACCAAAAGTATATGAAATGACATTGTGCCCATATTTCTCAAAAGAATAAATGTCATTTAAGGAATAAATTGAGAGTTTTTCGTGCACTATTCCAATGCCTGATGAGGGGGTTAGTAGGGAAGGGGTAACAACTGTGAATGATTCCTCCCACTTTACAACTTAGTTCACTGACGGTGATGTTGTTTCAACAAGATGTAAGTGTGGGAGAAGAGCAGTTCCGGAGGTAGAAGAAATGATATTTGGAGGTGTTGGGCTCCCTATGCCTGTGGGACATCTAGGTGTATGTTTAGTGGACAGATAAATGTATGGACATGGGCTTTGAGGATGTTTGAGTGAAGGATATTGATTTTGAAGTCAGTAACATAATGATAGTGATAACAAAGGAATAAATATGGTGGTAAAGGGAGGAGGTGAATTTGTGGTAAGGAGTCTTCTCGGCAGAAGACAACAGGGGGCGAAAAGCTACAGCGTGCAGAAAGGAAGAGGAATAAGCACCAGGGACTGAAAAGCACTAAACTGAGCAAAGTATATCAGGAACTCTGGAAGGAGAGAACTTTTAAAGGGAGAGAACATGAGTAATAGTATCTAATTCCAAAGCAAGCTTAAACAAGAAACACTAAAACATAAAAGTATTAAGGCCATTCAAACCTTTGTTGAGTGTTGGGTGAATGGATTTGGCAGCGAGGAAGTTATTTTCTGTCTTTACAAGTGGAGAGGATCAAAGATTGGGGTAGGCTGAGGAGTCAGTTGGAGGCGAGGAAGAGGACAGATGGAGTGTATGTAATCGACTGCTTCAAAAACCTGAAGGAAGAGGAAGGAAAAGCTAAATCATGAGCTCATCTACTGAGATGCAAGCTCCAAGCTGTTGTCCTGAAAAATGAAACAGCCAGTTATTTTACCATCAAAATGAGTTTATTTGGGAATAGCAGAGAATTGAATTTCAGGACAAACATAACTTGCAGCAGAAACTATCCGCTAGTCCAACAAGCAAAGGAAAGACACATTATAGAGAAAAAGGAGGAAGTTGGGAAGGGTTGTTTTGAAGGAAAGTCCAAAAGTTTAGGGCGGTGATAGCTTCTCATTAGCTGAGTTGCTAGGCCAGGGAGGAAATTGTCCTTCTCCTGCTGGAGTCATGAAGTAGTATCAGCTTACAAGGTGTGTCTCTTCCTCTTGAGGTCCATAACTGGCTATTCTTCCTGTTGGGGTCTAATTGACTAGGAGCGGTAGTGCCTGAGGGCTCCCCCTTCTGGCCTCCAGACTCCGTCTGAAATGAGGCTTCCCTTTATTAATTTTCACAAAGGGAACAGGCTCATGTCTTTTCATTTTTCTAATGAAAAATAAGTTCCCCAAACTCAATATATCTGACTTAGTAAGTAAGGACTCAACAAATACTGTTAAAGGAAAGAAAAGTCAAGGGGACAGGATGTTGAAGGTACAAGCAAGAGAGTAGTTGAATGATCTAGTTTGTTCTACTTGCTCTTTGCTCATTTTCCCAAACTCAAACCCCTGCTTGGTTCTACTATATGTAACAGACACCAGCTGGCTAGCAGACCTTCTAGTTGTGGTGTCTATGCCCATAAGTGATGGTTTAGAAATCTTTCCAAGGTGTATGTGAAGAGTACCGTGGATTTACTCTCTCAATATGCAGACGGATCATTCTGAAGCCTGAGAGATATGCAAAAGGAAATGGTTACTTCCTGGTACCTTCTCCCCTTTCCTGACCCTCACCACAAAATAATCTCTCTGTAGCTCCATTAAATCCCTTAGTCACTCCAACCATTAGTTCCACTAATTCTCCACACTGGAGCAAATGGTTTCCTCTTTATGTTCAATTGGTCTTATCTTAAATGAAAGGTTTTCAACTCTGACTGTATGTTAAAGTCACCTGAGGAGATTTAAAAAATACTTATGCCCAGGCCATATCTAAGACCAATTAAGTCAGAATCTCTCAGTGTAGTGTCTGGGTACTGGTATTATTTAAAGGTCCCTTAGAGATTCTGAGATTGAGAACCAATTTCCTAAACCTTCACTTGTGCATAATTGTTAGCTATGTCTCCAAATAATGACCCTGTCCATGACCAGATAAAGCTGGCTGTTGACCTTCAGGAATGGAAATACAGCATCACATTTTCTGAATTTGAGGAAGTACCCTTCCCATATACCATGGAATTGCCCCTTCTGTGCCCTCAATGCCAGCCAAGTGGATTGAGCTGGCTATACCCAGTTATGCCAGACAGGAGCTTGCCTTAGTGGGGGGATGAGCTTGCCTGTGTTATTAAGATCAGAAGTTAGGGATGTAATGTACAGCATGATGACTATAATTAATATTGCTGTATGGTACATATGAAAGCTAAAGTGTAGATCCTAAGAGTTTTCAGGAAAAAACATTTTTCTCACAGTATTTCTCACAAGAGAAAATATTTTTTCTCTTTTTCTTTGTTTTGGTATCTATATGAGATGATGGATGTTAAGCAAACCTATTTCATGATATTTGTAAGTCAAATAATTATGCTGTACACCTAAACTAACACACTGCTGTGGGTCAATTATATCTCAATAAAACTGGGAAAAAGAGAACAGTGGAAACATCTTCTAAATGCAATTGTTATATTCATCTCAAGTTGATACATTGCTTAGAAAAAGCTGAGCTCCTGGAACAGGTGTTCTTACCGGAATAGATCTTTGGCCCTCTGGATTCCTGCTGTCTTCTGGACATCCTTGTACCATTCCACCTCTCTTCTAGGTGAATGCTATTCAAACTTTAAAATCTTTTTTTTTTCCAGGACCATCTTTTCAAGTGAAAGTCTATGTAGACTTGGGTAAAAGAGTACTTGCTCTAGTGGAGGTAGGGATGTGGGAAGTTTTCACTCCTGGCTATTGGCTCCTCTGGAACTGCTGAGGCACTTCAGCTAACGTTAGTGTTTCCAGGAACACAGATTGAAAACCACCACTTTAGGATGATAGCAGCAATGTCAAAGTCAAAGAGCAGAAGATAACATTAGACAGAGTGTCAGGAGTTGTTTGGCCCAACAGCATGACAAGGGCACTGAGTAGCTGTGAAAGGCGTTCAATCTAAAATGGAACTGGAGGCTATAAAATGGGGAGTCTCACGTATTTGCCCTCAGAAGAATGGAACTTAGGAACTGAGTGACTCATTTGCCATAAATGCCTGATTTGCAGAAGACTGAGATTTATCTCCTGACCAATAAACATCTGCAAAGAATCTTTTTTTCATCTTCAAGCCAATGAACTTACCCGTTAGACTCCAGAACTCCCCTCTCTGAACTCCTTATGCATAAATACAACCCACCCCAAACCCTCTAGGGACTTGCCTGTAGCTTGCTACAACCTGTGATTGCAGAATTGCAATACGTCTGCTATTTCTGAATGAACTCAATTTCTGTAATTCAAGCATGCCTCCATTTACCTCTCTAAGTTGACAGAGTCAAGGCTATGGAAGTCAACACACTCCGTGACAATGCTAGATGTAGGGGAAGCATCAAAGAAAGGAGACAAGTGCAAAAAATGTCGAGGGGAGTAACCAGGATAGTGATAACGATTGAAGAATCCCATTGTAGGAGAAATAGCTGAAAGAACTGGCAATGTTTTGCCTGGAGAGAAAAGTAAAAATGTCTTCAGATATTTTTAGGGCTGTCACATATAAGCAGGAACGGAGCAGTTCTGTGTGGCTGCAGAAAGTAGAACATGCACCGTTGGGTGGTAGGAAGTTTCAGGGAAAAAGCTTTTGATTCAGTTTAAGAAGTGTTTGTAGTATTAGAATGGGTCACCTCAGGAGTTAGCAAGTTCCCAGTTCCTGGAGATGTTGAACCGTTGCTTAGATGACGGTCACTTATTTAATCCCTCTCTCCCCTCCTCATTCACTCTATTTGAAAATTCGCATTAATTTAAGTAAACCTGTAACTTGCATCAAATAAAATTAAAATTTGAGCACCTGCTATATGCCACACGAGTGGTTCCTCACTACAGTGTTGACAGAAAGATGTGAAGTATGTCACAAGAAATTAATTTCTGTTAATACATTACTAAAGCTTGCAAAGGATTTGCTTTAAAATGAATGCCAAATTAGAATGGATTCAGTGTTGTACCTATACCATGGTCACTTTCATTCTTCTGTATTCTGTGATGCCTAATTTGAGTGGGAGAAAGCGATGGGGGCTATTAGCTAATGTGTCTGAAGTTAATTATAACGTATGTTATATCAAATTTAAATTACAACTCAGGGTTAATGACTGATAGTGATCTACCCTGGAAAAGTGTGGCTCGAAGTAAGTCATCTGTCCTTGTGTGTTGCCTCTGGCACCGCTTGTTTTATTTCTCCTGTAAATATTTTTGTGTTAAGAGCCTCATGGGAATATGTCTTCCATGTGAATATCATCTGTTATGGAATACACCTCAGGCAAGATTTGTAGGGTCACTGCCTCCACCAGAGTGGAAGGGGTGGCAAAGTTGACAGGGCTTTGGAATTGGCCACGCTTCCATGTGATGCCAGAGCTGCCGTTTCTAACTCTGCCACTGTGGGCCGATCACTTATCTCCCTGGGCATCAGCTTCCTCAGCCACGAAAAGGGAGATTAGCTTCCGTACAGGGTTATCCAGACGGTGAGAGATAACGAAGTGACCTTAAGTGCGTTTGTTAAAAAGAAAGTACGCACTGAATAAATGATAGCTGTTACTATAATTGACGGAATCAGAATAGAGCTAAAGATAACATCTTATTCTGTTGCCTTTGGATTTTCTCTAGTAAGATCGGAGCATACTTGTAGTTCTGGGGAAAAAGTAATTACATAAAAAATGGCTATTTTTGAGGTATTTCCTGAAGAAATGCTATTTTCTGAAGTACATAAATTTTTATGTTGTTTGACCATTTGTTTATTTTCTTGTGAGGTTTTCCTATTTCAAAACAAAACATACATTTGAATATTAGATATAACCCTACCAAGAAATTAGCAAAATATAGAGCTGTGGAACATACTCCTTTGGTTATTTTCTTGGGTGTCATTTTTAATCCTTAGCTATATGCTAACCGGTGACTGGTTATATTGGGCCTCATTGGTGAGACTTGCAAATAATTAAAGGGCTCTGAAAAGATTTGACTCTTATTACACGTGCTCATTTTATGTATTTCTGTAAAGTGTAGCTGACATGAGCAGGCCTCACCAGACTGTGATTGCAGTGTGGGAAATGTGTTAATGTCCACTTGAACTCAGCTCTGAACTACACGGGCCAGGGTGAGGGTGAGGCAAGAATGCCCTTTTACAAATGAAAAATTTCCATAGTTGGAAATTCTAACCCTATGTTTAGCAGGCACTTAAGGGGAATAAGCTAATATGTTAATAGAGGAAGAAATATTTTTGGAGCTCCAACGAGAATTGTTTGAGAGCCACAGGCTGATCTGAGGATTGCAAAGCTCTTCTATTTCTCAAAAAATTCAGAGCCTATTTAGAGGAGGCCCTGCTGGTACCTGGTAATTATCTATTTGTGTATCTGTCACCTACATCTCTCTCTATCTCTTTATCTCTCTCTCTCTCTCTCTCTCCATATATATATATATATATATATATATATATATATATATATATATATCTTTATTTATCTATCTTTCTGTCATCTCCTTGACTGTCAGTGTTACCTTATTAATTCAATATCCTATATGTTAGAATATTATTTGGACTCTGAAGTGCTGTTTAAAAAGAGATTGATTCAGAATCTCAGCCTATCATGGCAATGTAATATTAGAAATAAAATCTAAATCTCTTTCTTGCCTATGGAGTCATGTTAAAACTTATTCATTAAAGGGAATTTGGAGGCTGTTTTGTTCAAGTGTCATCTCTGTGAAAAGCCATCCTCTGGTGATAAAAGAATAAACAGGTTTAGGAGCAAGTGTTTGGAACATCCCCACATACCTTCCTGGAATAGTTAGGGATACTTCTTTGCATCCCATCTGTAAGCTAAATGTGATAGAGATGAAGAAAAAATAAAAGTGAGGGCCTGTGACAAAGAACTGTGTGTGGTCCATTGTGTGACTGATTTATGAATACTAGATGATGTTTCTAGATGACGTTGTCACGTCAAAGACACGGGCAACCGGGCAACCGCAGTAGTGAACAAGATTGCCTGGTCTTTATTATTCAGGATATGATTGTTTCTTCTTTGATTTAATAATTCATTTGGCTAAAAATCAGCGATGTTATACTACCCTACAGATTTGCGTCATATATATCAAAACTGACTTTATCAGACACATGCGGATGATGAAAAATCAGTGGTGGTCAGAAACTTTTTCAGTAAAGTGAGGTTCAGTGATTGGAACTTAACGCACTACTGTTTTCCTCAGACCTGCATCTACAGATACAAATATAGTACTTTGTAATTCATTCAAAGGAAAAGTTAAATTATATCTATTTTATGTCATATAGTAAGCCTCTGCACTTGGGTCAAAGAGAGAGTTAAACTGCTATTATAGTCTACTTACGAGGCTATGAGAAAACTAACATCTAAAGTTATGGAATATGTCAAAAGCTGCACACAGAAGAAAATTTATAGTATCAAATGCTTGGAGAAACCAAAATGAAGAAATTCAATATTCAGGAGGCTAGAAAAAAGTAAGGCAACCTGTGAAAAGTGGACAATATATTAATAAAGAAATGCAAAAAATATTGCTTGAAACAGTTTGGGATTTGATTCATCTAACAAATACTTATCGTTTGCCTCCCATTTACTATTCATGTTAAAAACGTGTATCTGCAAGAGATACACTTTAAATCACTTTAAAGAGAGGATTTGATTTTTTTTGGAAAGAGCCATATGTACTTTGATTAGAGACTTTTAAATCCAATAGGTGATCTGTCTTAATGATTCAGATTTTGTTGTTAAAAATGAGGTGAGAAAAAGTTGTTTTGCTTTTACTGGAACATTGTTGGACCAACCTTTGAAACTATGAAGACAGATAACACTCCACAAAAGGAAGAAGATACTCTCATTATTCAATCATACCTCATTTTGTTTCCCAGATACCCACTTCCCTCTAACAGCTTTTTTAAAAATATATTTTAAAAGGATGATTTATAAGTATTCCCTGGTGGCACATTATGGTGCTATATTAACCCTTTTTCTCCTTAACAGTATATCTTAGAAGATTACATGGAAGTCTTCTTGCATCATTTTTATGGCTGCATAGTATTCCAGCTTGGCAGGACAAGTTAACCCTTACCACTATTATTTTTCATACTATTTACTTTTCAGTGTGAATTAAAATCTACTTGTTTAATTAAAAATCCCTTTGTTATTTAAAATTTGGAGTATGTTAAATTTTGATTAATTTATAAAGATTCTACATCTTTTTGATTCTCTCTTCCTAGCCAAGCACATGATATATCTTTCCACTTGTTGAAGTCTTTTTAACTTCAATGAGCATTTTATAGTGATTTCCTATAGATTTATATATTTCTCAAATTTGTTTCTACAGATATAATCTCTTCAGTTAGTATTTTAAGTGAAGACTTTCTTTCCCTTATATCTCCTAATTGGTTATTTGACAAAGTGAAGACTATTGATAACTAACTGAACATTAGTTTTATATCTAGACCCCTTATAGATTTACTTTCTTATTTGTCATGGTTTTCTATTCTTTTGGTTTCTCTAGGTACACAATTATATCATTTATAATTCATGATCATTTTACTCCTCCTCCTCTCCAATTTTTATATCCTTTGTTTCCCTCCTACTTAATTAAATTGACTTGCACCTCCTAGAACAATGTTGAAAACAATGTTAATGGTCATTGTATAAATCCTTGTCTCATTCTTGCCTTGAATAGGATTGCCTGCAGTCCTGTTAGGTTGGTTTTGGGATTGAAATAGAACTGTGTACATATCATTTTATACATAATATTTATTTTACATATTTATACGTATATAAAGTATATAATATAAAATGTATTTACACATATGTGATATATAATACATGTTATATTCAGGAAATATCCATCTGTTTATATTTTGGTATAGAGGGTGGTTATCATATAACTTTCCTGATTAGATATTTTAATGTGGTCCATGTAACACACTGCATTTCTGGAATCAACCCCATTTGGTTTTCATGTATCTACACACAAAGATATAAGTTATTCTTCACAGTATAATTTCAGCAGCCACACCTCCCCTCCGTTTTTGGCCCTCCTATCACCCATTCCTCATTCCCTCTCCATTAAATCACAATCTGTGGGCTGTTATACACACTGCCCCACACTGGCCATGTGTTGCTTTAAACTAATCATAAATCACGTTTCCTGGCCAGTGATTGGATTAGGGATGGATACATGATGAATTAGGCTGCTAAAGATGTGTAGTGGCCACAAGGGCATTCTTCCCTGGCGTAGTCATGACGGCAGTGGGCAAGGTATGTAATCTCAGAGGTAAGACCAGAAGCCCAGGAGGACAAAGGGGGACAAGTGGCCACCGAAGGCCGCTTTCTGCTACCATGGAAAGGAGTCCTTGCCTTTCCACCCATCGGGACATGTAAAAGAGTTACCGTTAATTAGTGATGACTGCATTCTCTTTCCATTCTTCCCCTTCCTTGAATTAATAGAAAAATTACGTTTATCTATTTTCTCCTTTATTGTTGGATCTTGGGCAGTAAAGGCAATATTGGACTGCATTGTCTGTAGAGAATTTAAAAACAGTAATAACCCTGACCAAATTCAGTCTGCTTTTCTTTATCACCATGTGCCAGCCATTCTGAGCAATGTCAGTGATAAAAATAACCCCTCTCTGCTAGGGCGGAGCTTCCACTGGCATTCCCTTCATCCTTTACTTTGGACGACATCACTGAATTATGAAATTAACTTACCCTGGAGCCACAGTGCCTTGGGACTTTTCCTTATGTGAAACGTTCTTGTTAAAACTATTGTGAGCCAAGTTTCCTGTTTCTTCTCTATGAGGCCTTACTTGATCCTGTACTAGAAAGCTAACCTGTGCTATCGTTCTCTGCGATCACTCTACCTTTTACATACCTCTTTGGTTGTACTTGTATATATCTTTTGTTTATTTGGCTTTTCAATGAAATTTGGAGTTCCTTCAGGTCAGGGAACTTATCTTACTCACACTTGTCTCCCTAGGACCGTACGTGTCACACTGGTTGCTCAATAACTGATCATTCCATGACTATATCTTTAGCCTTATTTGGCTATTGTTCTAGTGTCCTGAAATCATCACAGTTAGGATACTGCTCTTTTGCAATAGCTCATCCTGTAGTTTGGACAACAGGAACTTAATAAGACTTAATGACATTATTGTTCTGTATCCCTCAGACTAGTTATCCCAGGTCTTAAAAAATAGAATGTCATGGTGTGAAGATCAATGCATCTCTAGCTCTTCCAAGTGTTTTTCTGGGAGATGTCTGCTCAGATTCTGCTGTTGAGGATGTAAGACTTCTACTAAATATAGATACAACAATACCTTTCTTTTTTCAAAAAAAGAAACTTATTCTTTCCCTGAATCAGAACATAGAATTTATGAATTTCCTGTGTTATAGAAGAGAATCCACTAGATGGTACTGTTACATAAGTGATCAGACTTGAAAGCATACACTGAAAATTTCTTCTCCATTAAACAACTGCTCACTGAAATACTTTGTTTTTCAACTCAAACTAAGCCAGCTTGATTAATAATGTAACTTGGTCTAGAGTGACGAAGTAAATTGTCATTATTAAGATTTATGGTAAGCTCCTTGTAAAATAAATGAGTAAAGTAATCAATTAGCAGTCTTCCAGTAGTTTGTAATGCACGGAAAATTTAACCACAACATGCTGTATTTGAAAATTGCGCTCCTTTCAGAAAAACATTTTGGTGCTTATGAGAAAGAAATTGCATTTGGTGTGCATTTAAAATCTCCTGCTTTGTAGATGGTAATTTATTGACTATTTGGTGTTTACAAAGTTTTGCCAGGAAATCAACCACCAATCTGGGAAAGTCTAAATATTACACACTATGCAATTAGAAGTAAATTTCATGTAGTGGAGCAGCTTCAGGGAAGCCTCCTTGTAATATTTTCCATGGAGTTCATACCCTGGATCTACCTTGGAGGTGGGTCTATTTGAAAGCAAGCCATTTGGATACCTAAGTATCCTTGGAAGTAATCCAAGATGAACCTGCTTCATATAGAATTCATTTTATAGTATCATTATAACGGACTCTCCAAATCACCAAAGTAATGAATTACATATGGAGAATTCAAAGACTTGAATATAAAGGATAATTCTGTGTTTGTATTAAAATCAGCAATTACATATGTCAGCACTAAAGTACTCCACTGGGAAATGTTCTCTAAGTGATTTGTAAAAAAGTGAGTAAGCTAATATTACATTGTTCCTTAAGCTCTTAAATCCCTCTAATTCAGGAAATCTTCACCTGGTTCATGGGCTTTTTGCATGTCTAAGGATAGAAAACAGGGGCCCAGGAACTTTGAGTGGAAAATTACATCTAACTGAAATTCAACATTTCCTTAAATTACAAATGTAGACGACAAACCGTAGAAGAGTTATCAGTACCTGCGCTTTTTACAGCAACAGAAATAACAAATATTTTCATATCATATTACAGTTGTTTTAGCATTTTGAAATATTTTTCTTGTTCATCACCAACTTTAAAATTATGGTGGTTATTAGACTCTTTGCTGGATCTTTTTATTAAGATGTTAATGAAGAAATAAATATGTTACTCTATAACAGTTTTGAAATATTTTGATTACCATATTTCAGTATATTTGGTTTCTTTTATAATCTGAGACACTTTACTTTATACATTTAGAAATATTATTATGACAAGGGGTTCATAAGTTTCACATCAGAATCCCAAAGGGGTCTGTAATACAAAATGTTCAGAAATCCTGCTCTAAGTTGTGCTTTGAGATAGAACATTCTGGAAAAAGCTGCACATTATTTCTCTTCCTAAAAATTTTTAAAAAGTAACATCCTTTGGACTGTACCATTTAAGAGCATTGAATGACCTAGAGGGTGGATGACCTTAAATAAAATTGACGATTACCCTTCTGTTTAGCTATAAGAGCTTAGACGGTGACTTGTTCAAGTGAGACCGTATTCATGATTTCCAAATTTATCAGAAAGTAAAACTTTTAAAATGCAAGACAGTAGACTCAACTTTCTATAGCAAATGGATGGCGAATTGAACTAAATAACAGGCAGGAATCTTGTCTCTTATTATTCAACTTCCAGAAGCATTTAGAGGTTGGGAACTAGTCCAGTGTTAACTTCTGAATTAATGCACAGGTTCAGGTAACCTCAAGAAATTAAGTAAATTTCTACCAGGAATAGAATCAAAAGGTTGTGAGGTAAAATATAATACAGTATCCTAAAAATATAAAAGGAAACGAAGAACAAAGCCAAACTATAATCAAATTACTTGAATTTGGTAGACTCATCAGTAAATATCACTTCTTATAGACATAGTAAACTATTAGCTGTGACTAATACCTTAAATGTATGTTTTATCACACATTGCCCACATCTCATTTCCACTTAACTATGAATCTTGGCAAAGGTTTATGTTGCTAATAAGTCCAATACCTTCTCCTGGTTCTTCCTATTACTCAAAATGCCAGTTTAGAATAAACAATGTATTTAAAGTGAACTTTAAGAACTCAGAGGAATTGAGAGAGGAAAGAAGGGAGATTAATGATTTGTCTACTGGATAGAAAACACTACAGCACTTTTTTTCCTTGATCTTGTAAAGGCTTTTACATTTTATTTATTTGTTAAGTGTGAGGGATTGTCTCTGTGTTCAAAGAAAGGCGGACGGTCTTCACTACTCCCTGTTCTGCACAGTTCGTCAGTGGGAAAGTTAGAGCTTCTGTGTGTGGGGTCAGTGCCCTTCATCTGGCAGGATCTGTCCCTGGAGGAGTCAGGCTGGAATGCTTTGGGGGCAAACTTGTGCCTGTTGTTTTGAAGTAGGAGGCCCCTGTCCACCATAGTTCACCTGCCTGTGGAAGATCACCAGGTTGGCTGCTGGGGCTCTGAACTCTCTCCTCCTGCTCGGCTAATGGCTCACTCGCTGGGCAGGTCTGCTTCTGCTCCCTCAAGTTTTTCCTTCATTTCTCTGAGAAGCTTGTTTCCACAATGTCTCCACAGCACCACTATTTCTCTAGTTAGTGTTAACATTCTGTTTACGCCACACCTGTGTCTACTCAGTTCTTAGATCTTGATCAGATAGGTTTTTCTTCTTCTTCTTCTTTTCTTGTCCCTCCCACCCTCCCCCCACACACATTTTAGTCTATATTGCCACATTAGTTCTCTAGTCCCTGGTCTTTTCTTTTCTTTTTTAATTGGGGAAGGGGAACAGGACTTTATTGGGGAACAGTGTGTGCTTCCAGGACTTTTTCCATGTCAAGTTGTTGTTCTTTCAATCTTAGTTGTGGAGGGTGCAGCTCAGCTCCAGGTCCAGTTGCCATTGTTAGTTGTAGAGGGAGCAGCCCACCATCCCTTGCGGGAGTCGAGGAGTCGAACTGGCAACCTTGTGGTTGGGATCCCACTGGCCCATGTGGGAATCAAACTAGCAGCCTTTGGCGTTAGGAGCACGGGAGCTCCAACCTCCTGAGCCACCAGGCCGGCCCTCCGGTCATTTCTGACCTTGCATGAGATATATATATATATATATATATATATATATATATATATATATATATATATATATATATATATATCGTGTGTGTGTGTGTATACTCGTGTGTGTGTATGTGGTTATTAGAATCCAGTGAAACGGAGTCTCCTTTGGCTTCCAGAATTCAATCTTACCACATTAGCTTAGAGTCATTCCATGCATCATTTTCACTTAGTCTCTTTTCCTTTCGTTCAATACTAAACGCAATGCCAGCCATCTTGATTGTAACTGAGTTTGTCATTGTAACTTCTTAAATCCTTCAGTGACTTCCTATCTTCCTCTTCATTGTCAGTTGCAGTCAGCATTTTTATCAATATTGTTTTCCTCATATCCTAAGACATATTTTCCTGTTCTTCCGGCAACTCCCAGAAGTCTTTCATCTATAAGCCATTGTTCAAACTTTCTCCAGTATCTCCCTTCTGCAATGCTCTAGAAACGTGACCTCATTGTCCAGACTTCCATCCATACCTTTTATAAATTAGTTCTCAATTATTTAGAAGAAAATGCAGGCTAATTATTCGCAACGAGTTAGGGTATCTTCCTTCAGTGCTAATAGTTCTGTTACAGCAAATGAAGATTCATAACTGCAAATATTTCAAGAAAGAATTTAGCCACCTATATATGTTTGAGTGGTGGCTTCTTTATGTGCAACTGGTTCTACCCTGTGAAATATTTTTTATCAAAAAACTGCAAAGGTGGTTTCTGAAGCTACAGCTGTATCTTGCCTAGTTGAATTCCAGACTGCATCCCCTGGGTTAGCCAATAATGAATCATTCTTTTCTTTCACTCTTAATCTTTATTAACTTCTCTACATCCCACGGAAGTTTAGCGCCGACAGAAGAGGGAACGTGGCAGCCAGTGGAGCTCTGTACAAGTCCCAGGCACCTGTGAGGGTCTACACTCATCCAACCAGTATCCCCGTGTCCAAGGGACTGTGACATTAAGTAGCAAGAGAAAGACACTATGACAGATCAGGAGAGACTGCAGAAGAACCAGGAAAGTTTTCTATTCTAGTACCTTCAGTGGCACTTTTTTCTTGCTGTCAAACAAGGGCCCCACATTTTCATCTTGACAAATAATTCGACAAATAATTCAACAAGAAAATATGGAATTTTGGAAAAACTTTGAAAACATTTTGGTTGAAGTATATATTCAGGGCTAGTATCTTAGTCAGCTCAGACTGCTATAGACTGGGTAGCTTAAAAAACAGACATTTGTTATTCACAGTTCTGGAGGCTGGGAAGTCCAAGATTAGGGTGCCGACAGATTCAGTCCCTGGGGAGGGCTGGCTTCCTGGTTTACAGACAGTGGTCCTCATGGCGGGATTAGTGTCCTTATAAGAAGAAGAATGACAGAGAGGCCACGTGAGCACACACGGCCTCTTTTCAATACACCACCACAGGGGAGGTTAGGGCTTCAATGTATGAATTTTGGGAGGACACAAGCATTCATTATGGTCACATAACCTGCAAGACCCAGTGCAAGATGAAAACGTGGGGCCCTTGTTTAACAGCAAGAAAAAGTGCTACTGAAGGTACTAGAATAGAAAACTTTCCTGGTTCTTCTGCAGTCTCTCCGAACCAGTCATAATGTCTTTTTCTTGCTACTTAATGTCACAGTCCCTTGGTCACAGGGATACTGGTTGGATGAGTGTAGACACTCACAGGTGCCTGGGACTTGTACAGGGCCCCGCTGGCTGCCATGTTCCCTCTCCTGTGAGTGCTGAACCTCGACGGGAAATCAATCTCCCTTTCCCATGGGATTGCTGTCTTAACCAACAATGGACAGGTGGTCCCCGGGTGATTGCACCTGCCACACTAGGATGCACTAAGTACCTAGATCAGGGATGTCTGAGTCGCTTGCCCTGGCCAAATCCTCTGCTAAGTGTGCTGTGGCGCTGCCAGCCTAGAAACGACATGGCTACCACCATATCCCTCACTGATACAGAGGCTTGTGTGCTTTTGTACACACCACACCTTGACACTCCCCACACCCACACCCAGGTCCCCAGTGGGTGGATGGTGGCAGCAGTAGTTGGGTGGGAGTGGGGGTGGCAGGTGAGTGGGGCCCTCAGCACCATGGAGCCAGGAGCCAGGCAGCTGAGAACCTGACCTAAAGAGGCAGCGGAGGCCGGGCTGCATCCGAGACAAAGCTCCAGCCCCTGGCACATGCTTCCTTTCCTCGTTGGACTTCACTTAACAAAATGGAAATTGAAAGATAAAATTATTAAGAATTTTAAGACAAAGACTGCAGTGTCTTAAACTCTAAGCAAGGGGCTTTTCTGCTTATGAGGCCCTGTGCGGCTGCACTGGTCACAGGCCCGTAATGCCAGCCTTGCCTGCAGGCCCTGAGACTCGGCTGTTAGTGGTGTAGCATTTTAGATCAAGCTAGTGAATCCTCTAAGGACAGAAACGATAGCATAAGTCACTCCTCATGAATGACTATGTCACATCCTCATTGTCTCTGAATCCCACAGTATCCACTATAGCCGCATATGTGAAAATGTTTGCTGCTGCTCGTTTATACATCAAGGCAGTGATCCGGCAACAGGATTTCATCCAAAATTAAATACTTCATCAGTGAGCATTTATCTAGCAGTATAATTTATACTCCACACAGACATTTCATTTTTACACACCTATGTTCCCAAATCTGAAGATGTCTTTACAAAGGTACCACATAGATTATTTTTTCTTTAGCAAATTGATCAATGTTTAGGAAGGAGCAGCCTTCACAGGGAGGAGCTCTGAGCTCATTTAAACATCAGGATTTGAAATTTCTATCTCAAGAGTGTATCCATCGAGAGTAGGATTGTCTTCACGTATAATTAGTTCCAAGGCAGAATTTTATCAGCTGAGTCTTTGGGGAGTGGTACTATGTAAACACATTAAAATGTTGGGGCAGGAGAGGGCACACATCTACATAAGTCAAATTAGACAGATGCAAATAAAACCAAAGGCTTCCTGCCCTCTGGGATTATTTGTTCCCTGGTTGAAGATATATGTCTATCATGTGGTGGATTTTCATCCATGTTAAGAGACAGCAAGGAAAGAGTAAGGACAAATGCTTTTGCGGTTTACAAATAGCTCTGACAAAAAGAGATATAAATAGTGCAGCTCTCAGAATCTAGTATTTTTCCCAAGGCATCTTTAGGGGAAAAAAAGCTATTGAGTTATGTTTCCATATATTAAGTTCTCATATGTGGAAAGCCTGAATTAAAGTATATTATGGGCTGTCTTGTACAAATATAAATAAATCGATAAATAAACAGTATACAGTAAACATGAGACAAAGCAACAGAAATGATGGCTTATAAGATGTATTGAATTGTTTTTTTTGCCTCCATTTTTTTATCTATATAAAACCACTTAGTTTCTTGAGCCAGCTGGAGAAATTAGAAGTGAGTGTCGTATTGAGTCAGGAGTATGTTGAGACAATGGCAGGTGAAACTTGAAGGGTGAAATCGTTCCTTTGATCTTTCTTCTTGGTTACCAGCCTGGTTTTGGGGTAGTAAGGACTACAGACTTTGTAAAAATTGGCAAGCTCTACCTGGCATGGCTAAATACTCAAGACTTGGTTTGCTTTATCCAGCTAGAGTTTGGGAGATTTTTTTTTTTTTTTCTTCACCCTGTTGTAAGTATTTACTGACAGAGCTTGAGTGAGACTTACACTCAGAAACTAGGTGCTGTGTATTTTTAGTAAACATTACCTGAAATATAGTCTCAGGAATGGTTAACTTCTAATGACTATAATTGAGATGCAGACAGAAGGTTACTATTAGAGTGGGGAGAGGAAAATTCCAAGTGTTTTCTGATTGTTTATTTGTTTTGAACACAAATGTCTTGAATTAAAAGCCTAAGATTTTTGGGTGTTAAGTGGTAATAGGTAGAATAAATACTCCCCCTCCCCATACTGCCACCTTCTTCCCTCCCCTTAATCTTAGTTTCCTTGATGAGAGAAGTTCTACCTTACATTTTGCCATGTGGAGTATCTAGCACAGTGTTGCATACTTCATAGTGTTCCCAGTACATTTGTGGTGTGAAATTTGAAAAAAAGAAAGAATCAGCTGCAAATGGAAAGAATCGTGAGGAAACAAAAGAGCTAGTTAGACAAATAAGCCAAACATTAAGTAAACAGAACACGAATTACAAGGGTGGTTTGTGATGTTTTCTGTGGACATTGTAAAGCTTCACAAATCATTTCAATCAGCAATCATTGGACATATTTTACATTGTGTAGCCAATATGTTTTTATTTTTAATATGTAATGAAGTTTAACTATAGGACTGATAATCTGTTTGTTCTTAGAAGCTATATTCATGTATTCATCTAGGTAAAAATTCATAATGCCAAGATAGCATCATTTTGCTTCATTTATATTCTCTAGTGGTGACCAATACCATCTTTCCTCAGCTGAATAACAAAAACCAGTTTCTTTGTTCTGTCTTGAAAGGTGATATGAAATGAACTCAGCCTGCCTTTGTTTGTCTATATCCCATGCTGTTATTAGACTTAGTGAATAATATAAAGTCAGGCTCTCCTTTCTAGCTCTTGGTGGTGCTGACACACATGGAAACATAGTGTTTTACATTTTATAAGCTTAAGGGGATGTTATGTATAATACAGCCTCACAAAAATGAGGTTATACAAGTATGCATTAAATTAAATAATGTTGACTTGAATGTGATAAGATGTAGATAGGTAACACCAAACTGTTAGGCTTACAGCTGTGGTTTGTTTTCTAACTGATGCAAAATGTAAAGTACCCAATTTTCATGTCATTGGATTCTAGCTTGCAATAATTTTCCTCTTTCAATTTCATCAGGTGTTTTCTAATTTAACCCTACATGTGCTTACTATTTATGTTATGTATATTATGTGTAATTATAGATACAAAGTTTGATCCAATTACACTTTTGGGCTGATGAGAGAACATCAGTAACGTGAATAAAACTGTCTTTGGGGCAAATTGTCATAAAAAAGCAAGTCTCAAAGCTACAGCAGAGGAAAGGCTATTTGAATTTAGCTTTTCCTTTTTCCCTTCCTCTCTATATTTACTTTTTCATTACTGAGAAATAAGAAAGATAAAAAATAAGTATGTTTGAATTGCTTTTCCTCTATCTACTATAGTAAAGTAAAAAACCAAAATATCAGGGATCACAAAAGGGTGACAGGACTCAGTACCTTCTAAGCCAAAGAAAATAAGAGAGGGCCTGGTGACGTAACTTAAGGTCAGAAAGGAGACAGGTGCTGTTCAAATTTAATATGATCTAGGAGAGCATTTCTAGAATAATGGAATAAGAACCCTTGAAAATCTACTACTCTATAAAAGAAATTTTAATTTTATAAAGTTGAATATTCAACCTCTTGCCACTCACACACTCTAACCCTATACTCTCCATATTATTCTTTACTATTTTTATACACATATAATCTTGAGACTCATGAAAGAAAAGTTCTCTTTTTTTTATTCCAAATAATTGTACGTTAGCAAATATTTTGGAAATTTAGATATGTCAACATATTTTAGTTATTTTAGTTGAGAGATGTAACTAGATATTTTAAAACATAGGACAATTTCTAACTTCTCATTTATATCAGTCAGGGTTCAATAAGAAAAATATAAATTATCCTAGATATTTCCAGGATTTTCAAGGAGAAATTCTGTTTTCCAGGGAATTAGGTGCTTACAAAATTGTAGGAAAGACCAGAAGAAGAGAAAGCAGGAGGTGGGGGCGGGGGCAGCCTTCCCGGAGATCAGGAAATTGTAGAAAGCTGCTGCTGTATGCTACCGGAAGCCTGACAGTAGACCAAAAAACCAGGAAGGAAGCTGTTGCTGCTGTCATTGCTGCAGGTGTCTGAACGCTGTGTGAGGAAGAGTAGAGCCTGCCCTTTCCTACCTTTGAAATCTCATTCAGCTGCTTCTTTTTGATGGACTCTCAGTTGGAATCCTCAATCCCATTCCTCATTTGGAATCAAGAGATTCTGGGAATGTAGTTCCCAAGCTTCTAGCTCCTGCCATGCAAGGAAAATATAGAAAAGTGCTGGAGTGTTACTGAGTAGTAGCCAGTGTAAGAGGCCTTCAGGAACCAAGGAACTGGTCAAAGTAAACTTTGTGACTTTTAACCAAGCACAAATCAGATAAAATAACACTAGGGATGCTGTACTCTTATTCTCTTACATTCAGCCACATCTGTACTTCTGATAAGTTTGGCTTTGGGTGAATACTGCTTTAGTATTAGAAGTTGAGATTTGTTCTTCAAGATACTAGAAAATTGACTGCTGTGTTTTGGCCTGTTTTTATATTTTACCTTTCTTATGTCTCTGGCTGCCTAATATAAACTTAAATCCAGAACATATTTGTATCAGTGTCTTCTTTCTTCTGTAACAAATTGCCACAAACTTAGTGGCTTAAAATAATGAAAGTTTATTCTCTTTACCTTTCTGGAGGCCAAAAGTCTGAAATCAATCCAAAGTTGCGCGTCATCAGGGCTGGTTTCTTTGGAGGGCTATCAGGAACAATGTGTTCCCTGCCTTTTCTAGCTTCTGGAGGCTGTCGGCATTCCTTGGCTTGTCCCTTTCCTTGAACCATTCCAACCTTTTGTTTCATCACATCTCTTCTTCTGTCATCAAATCTCTCTCTGCATTCCTCCTACAAGGACACTTGTCATTACATTTAGGACCCACTTTGAAAATCCAGGATGCTCTATCACTAAAGTCTTAACTTAATCACATATACAGAGAGTGCCAAAAAAGTGTATACACATTTTAAGGAAGGAAAAAAAAACCTGTATTAAAATTGTAATACTTAATATATACCAATAACAAAAGATGAATACAAGTCACGTTTGACTTCTGCAGTTACAAGAGGTGCTCAAAGTGGTTACCATCAGTGTCCCGACACTTCTGATTACGGCGAACTACTGCTTGAGCAACGTTAACGTTAAAAGTGTCCAATTGTATGGTTCCGCATGCCGTTTCAATTTCTTCCCGGAGTATCGCCAGTGTAACCGATTTTCTACGGTACACCACATCCTTTAAGGTCCCTCATAGGTAGAAGTCAAGGGGTACTAATTCAGGAGAACGTTCTCGAATTTCAAATACCACTTCAAAATGGTCTTGTGCTTCTTGAATGACAACCATGCTTCTGCCATTTTCTTGGACTGTCCTGCCTGTTGCATGGTGACACTAGCATTCATTTGATTAATGCTATCTTTTGAGTGAACGTCATACTACACATTACTACCATAATTCAATTCAACTTCGAAAAGTAATACATAGGTAACATCTCTTAAAATGTGTATACATTTTTTTGGCACCCCCGGGATGTTACGTTACTTTTGCCATACATGGAAACAGTCACAGGCTCCAAGGACTAGGACCTGGACATTATTTGGCCTACCACAATGTTAAAAACAGTATATGAGCTTTTCTTTTCAAATATACTTACCTTTATTCCTGTTTTGTGCCAGTGTTTTTGAGGGGAGCAGAATGCGTGATCCCAAAATGTGCTACTTTTTCATGTGGAGTATTTTGAGCCGCAGATAATCAAGACCCAGCAGATCCAAGAAAACTTCTACCTCTCTCTTAACTATCCAGACTAGTTTAGATGGCAGGCCTGGCCCAGAAAGAGAGCTGTTACTAAAAATAACTTATTTGAACGACCTACCTGTATGGCAGGACAAACATCTAATTACCAAACATCTGTTCTTATTACAGTCCTGTCAGATACCTCTCTCCCCTTTGATGCCCCAGGCACCTAGTCTGTTCGTTAGCTTAACTTAACGTATAAGCCTCAATTGCCTGATTTGTCCTTGGGACTTATATTCTTATGGGGCCTCATATATATGTAATCATATTTCTTTTTCTCCTGTTAATCTGACTTATGTTAATTCAATTATTAGACCAGCCAAATAACCTACAAGGGTAGAAGAAAAATTTTCTTTCCCAATACTTACCTGTCCAAAACGTAAGCCACCAGGCTTATCCCATCTCTATAACTTTGGATCTGAAATTTTACAGAAAGGGCACCTATTGATGATGCTAAATGCTTCAGCTTTCTGGGCACAAAGGGCTCTGGAGCTATGGATGCATTAAAAAGAATCCGTAATTCATTGAAATGTGATATCTTAATTTTTCTCCAAGAGAAGTATTATCTGTTTTCTGTGAAACACTTTGCTTGTTCTGGTTGATTATCTGGTTGATTCTTGGCTCACAAATCCCATTTCTGGTGTCACGGTGTCATGACTTTCTCAAGCACCATGGACAGCTGTGCTATAGTTGGAGCCTGGTAGAAGGACTGGGGCTAGGGCTGGGCTTTTCATTCTTCAGGCCCTAGAATGCACTTCTTTTACTCCACATTTTTGGGTCATGTTTAACTCCATTGTCTCTCCTATTTTCCCCAAAAAAGAAGGACTCCCAAGGCATTTACCTCCTCCTAATTTCTAGTTTTTATTTTTCATTTGTTTGTTTGTTTTTGTTTTTAATTGAAGAAAAGGATTTCTTTCAAAGGCCTCAGGCATAAAGACGAGAGTAGATGGATCTTCCTGAATCTTTCTATCAACTGACCATTGAGTTCACTCAGATTATATTAGAGGCCTCTTTGTTATAGCAGGATTTTATTTCAGAAGAAGAAAGATGTTATAGATAAAGTAAAAATATGCAGTAATTGCAGTTGCAGATGGACAGGTATCCCTTAATTTTGGGCAAGTGTATTATCTATTTCATTCATGGAGAGAATGGATGTTTTGGAAATCCAAATTAAAATAGGCAGAGTATGCGTATAGAGGAAAAAAGATTTTGTAAAGCTAACTGGAATTCATAACCAATTCTCTGCACATAATTCTTGCTTTCTTACTCTTTTACTGTTGGAAATGGACTAATGTAACTGACTAATCTTCGGTAGAATTGCTGATTTTCTATGATAGTAAAGTCATTAAATAGCTTTTATGAAAGCAATTTATTTTTGCTCCTCTCTGGAATAAACAAAGATCTAATTTATGTCAACAGAGTACTTTTTGAAGCTGAGTAAATGACAATGTCAGCAGACACTTGAAAGGGAGATTTGCTTCCAATTCATTGTGAATAATTGAGGTGACAAAAATCTCTTATCAATAGTTCCTTCCTAAACTAGAGCATTGAATGAAGTAAAAATGTCCCAGCACGCTCTTTTGGCCTCTGTCTTCATGCATCCCTATTTCTTCCCATTCCCTTCCTCCCCCCCACACACCGTACTAGATGAGTGATGTTTAGGTGACACCAAATTTGGCAGCAGTTAGAAAAGGACAGGGCCACAGTGTTTGGTTATACAGTTGGATACTCACCAGCACCTAACATCAGACTACTTTCTACAAAAGCACCATTCCGTCAAGCAAATTATCCCCCACACGAGAGGCACAGAGGGGTCATTTAGGTGTGGACCTTCCCTGTGAAAGCAATTTTTTAAGGACCAAGAAGGAAAAGCTTCAATGTGGAATCATATAGAGGATTTCCTTTGTTCTATGAAATAGTCAAATGTGCAGGAACGATTCTTTATTTACACAGTAAGTTCCTAACAATAGATTCCGATTCTGCTATTAGGGCTCCTCTTTCTCATTTACTCTAAGAGAATTTGAAATTCAAAGAGAAAAGAGAAGACCTGTGAAAAAGCAGGATGTCTGGAATATGCCATTGATGTGGAGGTTAACCTTTAGAGCAGGGCATCCGCGATGGGACAGCTCCATGCTCAAAAGTCTGTTTACAAAAGAAGGCATTAATCAAGACATAAGAATCCATTTATAATGTCTTTGCCCTGTTACTAACTCCGGAGTGAGTTGGTGAATGAGACGGCTGAAGCCTGACAGCTAATTTAAACCCAAGGTCTTTACTGTCCTGAGATTTATCAGAAAGTCAAGCAGCTAGTATCTTTTATGACTTGTACCTTCTCCTCTTTCAGAAGTAGTAAATGAAAAAGACTGAGAAAGAAGGTGCCATCTATTGCCACTATATAAAATCACATAAATACCATGCCCTGGGTTTTCATTAGAACACCTCCTTCTTAGCTAATTAATGTCAGCATTGCATTACAGAATCAGGCGGCCACACTCAATACCCATACATTCATTTCAGGTCACAGTTTGGCAGGGAACCTGTAGTGAAAGGACAAACCTTGATACACTAAGCCTTTTATTTGGGACTAAACAAAAGTCTTGACAAGTAGTGTAATTTGCATCAAGCAGGGCTACACCAAAGACTTATTAATAGGGTTTTTTTTTTTTTTTTTTTAAATAAAAGTTTGCTTTGCTCTAGGCTCTAGTCCATTTGACTGGACTTACCATTTTGCATACCAAAAGACACAAAGGTGGTAGATTATTTTCTTCCCAGTTCAAGCATTGTATCTTTTGTATTATCAACCTTACAAATGAGTAATGTGGTTTTTATAAAAATAAGCTCAACAGTTTAGACCCATCAGATCTGAGTGGTTGTCTTTTAATACTATGTTGGAGAGGTGGAATTTTTTGGTGGATTGGTTTTTCTAATATCTTGATTGGAGAGATTTACTATCCTAACCCTTTTAAATTTCATTATTGTACAGTTCAGTGTGCAGATGGTCAGATCAAAACTTTTTGTTTGTTTGTTTGTTTTTTTAACTGCAGGAAAGACTCAGTTTTAGTATCATCTCAAAATGTGTTTTTAAGAAATGCAGAAAGGTTTTAATCCGCTGAGGTCTTCCTGAGATATAAAACTATATAAAGTTACTAACTTTCTAGAGCGTTTGATTTTCTTTTTTTACTAACTAGCTGTCATTCTTCAAACAGCTTTTTTAGGAAAAAGAAATCAAATGTACTAAAGCCTAGTATATATGGGTGACAGTTTGATATAGTTTCTCCAGTAAACTGATTTTCTGATCATATAGAAATAAGATTGAAATGAGAAATTCAAAATCAGCATATCTTAAACTCATGTACAGTAGAGTGATGATATTAATCCATAAGAATGAATTTCTTCTGGTCTGCAGTGCTTGGGTTTTAGGATATAAAGGAAATGCCTTTGGTGAAAACGTGTTGTTCCTTTGAATGAAGAGTTCGTGTAGCCTCAGTGATGTCAGAGCCTGAATTTGGTCTCTTCTCACATATGACCTATGTATTTACTTCTTACAATTAGGAGTTAGGAATAATATCCATCTTTTAGATGAGGTAAGTCAAGCTAGAAGTAAAATATTTTGCTCAAGGTCACATGCTGCTAAGAGGCAGAGCTAGTATTGAAGCACATGTTCTTACTGCAAAGACGGTGACTTTCCTGCTACACCACTGCCTCTGCTGGAGTTTTCATCAGGTAAAGATTATATTTCTGTTGATCTCATCATTTCCATTATCAGCGGTCATTGTTTAAATGCAGTGCTCCCCCAGCAAAGTTTCTGAAAAGATAGCCTGCTCTTTGTTAATTGTCAAACCAAGAAGACTCTAGTTTTTCTTCAATTCATGGACTTTTAGGGCAGTGTTTACACTTGTGACTGAACAAAACAAACAAAGAAGCACTTAGAGTATTGCCCACTATCTTTTCTCTGCAGACTGGAACAATGAATAGACTCATGGCAGCGTCTCCACAGAGTAGGAACGTTTAAGTTAGAGAGTGTAACTGAAGTGGGTGAGTATGGAAGTGTTTTGGTCTGTGGGGATTCTTAAGAGTTCAGATGTGTGAGCTTTGCAAGGATTGGGGCATGGTAGCTACATTTGTAATACAAGCAACATCATACATAAGCTACTATAGCTCTTAATTCCTTCCCCTACGCTCTCCGGGGCCAGTGAAATATAACTTTTCATTTACGATGGATTCTGTAATTCTAAATAGTTGCTAACAGGCGTCAGTTTCACAGACGTGTTTTGTGACTGCCTTTTTTCTGACTAAATCAGAGTGAGATAGCCTTTGTGAGTGCTACAGAGTGCTTGGCACCGTGCTGGATGCTTGGGGAGGGGTCAGTACTCAATGGGACAGTCTCTGGATAAATTTTTATAGGAAATGGTAGTGCAGTCGGGCAGCAGAAATGGGCAGGTATTTACAGTGATAGCTACAACAATACGAAAGTATACAATATAGGATGGAGGTACAGGCAGGTAGTAGGAACTCTGGATATGGAGGCTGGGGAAGGCTTTCAAAGAAGGTATCTTTAAAGAATTGAAAAATGACTTGCTGGAGCAGAGGAAATTGCCAGTTCAAAAATAGGCATGAGAATGTGAAACATGGTCCAGGATGAGCAAAGGTGGGTGGAAAGCCTGTAATAGGAAGGCAGATTCTCGGTTATGAAGAGACTGTGGACCCTGGTGCTCAGACATGGCCTTGGAGGCCCCTGAGGCGATTGAAGGGCTCTATTCAGTAGGGGGTCACCATGATCAGATCTGTGGCTGGGAAGCATCAGACAGATTTCAGAGCAGTAAAATCAGAAGCTTGGAGACCAGTTAGGACCTCATGTCATGTTTTCTTTAAGCCCAAACAATTAGATTAAAAAAGGACTGCCCCTCTTAAATGACTCCTAAATTTGGTGGTGTTATTATATTTTAGTATTTATAAGTGCCTAAAATGATCCACTTAAATCCTCAGCTGGATGCCCCCAGGGACAGAGCAGCTGAGATGGGGATCTGCAGATAGAAGATATATTGGGAGGTGCCGTCAGCATCAATACGTGTGGGCTTGTGAAGGAAGCAGGAGGCGGTAATGGGAGGAGCTGAACTGTGATGCAGTCACACAGACCCAGTCCATGGGGGGCTTGAGTGCTGAATGGCTCTTAGAAGCAAGGCAGCTAGGTCTTTATATGTCTGTGACCAGTCATTGGATGTAGACTGTCCCCAGGGAGGAGAGAGACTCTTGGGCTGTGGGCAATTCCTGGAGTGGGACTCAGCTAAGAACCATCAGCTGCAACAATGTGGGAGCTGGGGGAGCGATTGCCTCGATCTTTGGGCACTCAGGTGAGTGCTCAGATGAAGCAAGGCCTCCACTATTACTAAAGGAGAACATGCTCAACACCCCCCCGAGAACATTCCTGCAGAGTCATGATGCTCATGGAACAGCTATCTTAGGTCTTTGTATTTGCTTTCTTCTGCCTGGAATATTCTTTCCCAAGCCCTTTTCTCATGTTTGGCTTTTTGTTGTAACTTAGTTTTCCTTTTAATATCTCCACCAAAAAGGCTCTTCTGATCACCCTCTGTAATCGTTCCCTAGCCCCAACAGTCACTGCCTAGGACATTACTCTGTTTTATTTTCTTTATAGAAGAACGAAATACATGCAAGTCTCATGAAATGTGTGCCCGCCCCTAGAAGGTAAGCTCCAGGGATGTTTTCTGTCTTGTTCACTGTTGCATCCCCTGCACTCAGAACAGTGCTGGTCACATAGTAGATGCTTAATCAGTATTTGCCAAATGAATAAATAAAAATGAAAGAGAATGGATACCAGGAGAATTAGAAGTTTTCAAATGAGGTAGCCTGAGGGATTCTTATCTGTTGCTTTTGACCTGGGTGAAACTCAAGTTCAGGAAGAGGGTTTGTTTCTCATTACTCTTCCACGGGTTTCAGTCACCCACAGAGAACTACTGGGGAATGCATCTTGATCATGGAGGATGGATAGGCCTCTGGCAAGAGCTTGGCTCTTAGATCTCACATTGAGTAACATTTGCAGTTTGAGAGCTTTTATTATTCCTAAAGAAAACAATCTTCGAGGAACATAAATTATCTATTAAAGAGACCTTTGGAATTTTAACATAAAAATCCTGAGTAGAACTTGTGCAGAATCGACGAGCTACTCTTCTATAATCATTACCTAAACCATTTTCTTTCGAATTGAAACAAACTGAAAAATGTAGTAATTTTCAAGTGCACAGGTAAAAGGCACTTAGCACAGCTTGAAGATTCAAATGATTCTGGTAACAAAGCTGTTATCCTTGTCTTTCATTTGAATTTCAGCTCTTAGAAACAGATACAGAGTCTAGCCTCTGCTGACTACCACTGCTGACTTCACAAGGGCTTGTGGATGGCAAAGCCTGGGAGGCACAGCCCCTTTTTCCTCTTCCTTTTGCCTTCCTCTCTCTGCTTCACCCCTGTCCTTGTACCTTATATGGTGATCCCATCCAGGAAGCACTCAGTATGTTTGTTCGAGAAGAATGGAAGGAATCTTTGGAAGTCATTAATTCATATCTTTGTCACTAGGCAGAAATAAATGAATATCACTCTCTAGAAATTCACTTGTATTCATATTTAAATATTTAGATTCTCTGCTATAGTGTTGGATCCTCTGATTCAATAAAGAAAGTACAGCGAACAGACAAGGAAGCATTTATCTGTGGAGATATTAAAGGCACTGAGGATACTTAAGGCAGATCTGCAGTATCTTCAAGCAACAATAGAGACGGTAAAGAATTACAGGGTACACGTGGAGAAAATGTGTATACGGATTTGCTTTTACTAAAGGAAATAAAGGATTAGAGAAGCTCAAGGTAGAAATGGAGTGCCTTGGAATGTGAAGGCTTAGTTGCCTAGGTGTTCAAATAGAGTCTGGACAACTCTTGCAAAAGAGATTCAATAAAGAATTCAAGAAACAGAAGCAAGATGATCTTTATGGGTTCTTAAAGTTCTATAAGCACAAAGAGAGTGACTGTCCATGATTTTGTGTCACTAAGTAGTTGTTACCATAAATGCCGATAGCTTTTGTGCCAGATCCGGTGGCTAAGGTGGATGAGGACACACCGTAATGTTTTTATTTGACAAATTGCCATATACCAGAAACGATGTGTGACACGTTGTCATAATGGAGGGTGATTTACGGCACACTTTAAAACACACCTTCTCTCAACTGTAGCTCACACCCTACTGACTGCACTGAACAAGTTGAAACTTGTCACACACTGTTACTAAGGTTCCACATGCCGTTTCCTGTATTGAAGATCCCTGCCTTTCCGTTGGATGGCAAGAGCATTCACTGTATTTTCTGATCACAATGGAAAGACTGTGTGTCACAGATTGTTTCTCATATATGGCAATTTCTGTCAAATAAAAACATTACGGTGTGTCCTCATCCACCTTATTCACTGGATCTGGCACTGTGTGACTTCTGGCGCTTCCCCAAAGTCAAAATGATTCAGGACATCGACGCAGCCACGACAGGGCAATCAAAGACTCTCATGAAAGGACTTCCAGGACTGCTTCAGAAAGTGGCAAGAACAATGGGTAAGAGTGTTGGAAGCGAGGGGGAGTATTTGAGGGGAATTAGTGGCACTGTGTCTTTTACTGTAATAATATTTTTTATTTAAATATTGACTGCATTTCTTGATTACACCTCGTATGTTATAACTTAGGTTAGAGCATTATTCAGTCTTATGTTATTATGACTAGTCAACTTGAAACATACAGTATGCACTGTCCTTCCCAACTTTTTATTTTCCTTCAGTTTGTAAGTGTGTGTGTGTGTGTGTGTGTGTGTGTGGAAACTTGTAAGATTTTCTTTTTTTTTTTTTCCCCTCCATATTTTAAAATTTCACAGTGATGTCTATTTTTATCCGTTGTGCTGGCCACTTGGATTGGGCCTTTAAAATCTAGAAAACCATGTTCTTTAGCTTTCGGCTACTTTCTTGAATTAATTTAACAATTGTCTGCACTCTGTTTTCTCTTTTTTCTCTTGCTGGAAACTCTACTATTTGGGTGGTGGATCTCTTGAGCTAGCTCTCTAATGTTCCTGTCTTTCCACTCAGGTTTTTTATCTTTTTGTCTTTTTGCTGTTCACTGTGGAAGATTTTGTCACCTTTGTTTTCCAAACCACCCACTGAGTTTTTCATCTCTCTTATCAGATATTTAAGGAGTTTCATTTTGGCTCTTCTTTTCTATTTTATTTTAGTAGCATACTGTTTTTGTTTCATGGATATGGTACCTCTTTTTATTTCTCTGAGTTTGTTAACATTAGTTTTCTTCCCCTTGCTCCCTGAAGAGTCCATTTTCTCCATGGCAATTTTCTTAATTAATTAGCTAATTAATTAATTAATTTAATTTTGGTTTCTATCATTCATGATAGATACTTTTCTCATGTGTCTAATAAGCCTTATATGTAAGGATAGGGAATTCGACTTGACTAAAAAAACCTTGGTAGATGGTTGGTGATTGTCATCAATGGGATGTACAACAGGATGACCCTGATTTGGGGAATTGGCGTGTGACTCAGAGTTGGCCTTTCTTTTTTGTTTGTTTGTTTAAATTATGCTGGCTTAGAAAAGATTTTTAGGTCCGTCTTTACATCTAATATATATTTTTTAAGTTGTATGAAGACCAAATGAGATCACAAATGTAAAAATATTTGGGAGAGAAAAAGGTCTCTCAGAAAGAGTTTATTTCGTCATTATTATTATGCTTATGCTTTCTTTGGCCATCGTGTTAAGTTCCACACATTTGTTTATAAAAAGGAGAACTGGATCAGACATATTAGCTAAGGATCTAATCAGTGTCAGTATAGTAAGATGGATTAGTTTTGCTACACGCACCACTCTGTGGGATGTCTGCTGGACTACTTCCAGATATTAGACCACAAGTATTTGCTGAAACTTCTTCCTTATTTAGTATATTGCTCAGTATTTGTCCTCATTGAACCTTAATGAGTCATTAAGTATAAGAAATTACTTAATAAATGTCAAGGTTAATTAGTTCTTGAAAGCATACAGGATTCATTAAGAAGATCTCCGTGAAGTTCAATAAAACAAATACGATAGAACATTTTGGAAAGTTAATAAAAGATCTTTCTGGTTCATAGATTCCAAATACTCTAAGACCCCTAAAACAGTGAAATCTATCACCTCGCCAGTGTGAAGGATTCTGAAATACTTGCTATTGCTTTCCTAGATGATTGAAAAGGGCTTTTATCTATTCATCTTTTGGAGTAAATTAACTATTTAGAAAATGTCAATAATGAGGGACAGTCATTCTCCCCTTGATCTTTTTTATTGCTTCATGTTACAACTCTCCCAGCAAGTAGAAAAACATTATATACAATCCATTTGAGTGATATATCTACGCTGATGTTCAATTTCACCTGTGAAGTGAATATGAATTGTATTTAATGAAATTTTAGGAGCAGTTGTACAGAGTGAAAAGGCCAAATAATTTGGAATCAAATTTGTCAAGTAACATTTTACAAAAATGATGTATTTTTTCATTTTTCATCATCCTCGTAACTCAAAATGTCATGTCCCATGTCTCGATTCCTTTCTTCTCTTCTGCCTGACAGTATTAGGCTCTCTCCTCTGGGCTCCAACAGCCCCTTTTTCTTTCCTTGAAAATAGAACTTACAACATGATATTGTAAATTGTTGGCTTCCTGGAGGGAAATTATTTTCTAGTACTCATCTTCGAACCCGCTATGGCCATCAGAGTTCTTGGCCCACTGCAGGAGCTCAGCATGTTTGTTGAATGAATAATACAGATTTCCCCAAAGCACATGAGTTTTATTTCATGCTGAAAAATTTCAGGATCCAATGTGTATTAGCTAGTTTCTGTAACAAACTCCAGCATTTCAGAGGCTTACCCAAATAGAACTTTATTTTTTATTCATATAACAGTAATGTGGTTGTTTTTGGTCAGAAGGAGTGTGGCTTTCAAGGACTCATTCTTTTCTTATAGCTCTGCCTTTCTCTCAGGCTTCAGAGTCCTAATTTTGTGTTGGTCTATATCTCTGTGATAGAAATTCCTGCACATACTCTTATATAATGCAATATATGCTGCCTTAGGAAAGCCACTTGTCTCACATTAATTTATCAAACTAATATTTATTTGAGAGTGACTATATGCAAGATAATGTTTCAGGCACTTAGTAAACAAAACAAAGGTCCCTGTCTTTGTGGAACTGACATTTTATTGCAGCTAAACAATAAGTAGGAAGTTAATAACTGAAATCATGCAGTATGTTAGAAGGTGAAAGTGCTAGGGAAAAATAACAGACAGAGCAAGGTAAAGGGGAACAGGAGTATCTAGGGGGCTTGGGCAAATTTACTTATAAACATTTGCAGGAGGGCTGTTTTGAAGTCAGATGAGATAGAATATTGTGAAGTCTTTGCCAGCCATAAGCAGGGTCTAAGTGTGTACTTACTACCGACATTCGTTCAAAGAGCTCATCATCTAGCCTTCATCGCTCATCCTTTTCTAGCGTCCTAGTCACTAGACCAGGTTAACACGCAGATGGAGACGACAGACTTCAAAGCTAGCTCCTTTTCATTGCTGTTTCTTACACTCTACTACCTGCTTCCCCTGACTAAAAACATGGAAATAATTTTTAACTCTCGGCTTGCCTTTCACTAATTGTTAAGCTTCTGCTGTTTCAAGTGTTGAGCTTGAAGCTTGGGTCCCTTCATCCAACCAGACCCTATATCTTGCCAACAGAGTGACTTTTTGGTCTGCCACTTTTTCCTTATGGGCAGCCACCCCTCCCCCTTACCGAACCCCTATGCCTTGTACTCAACTCCCTGGCTATGCTTCCAGATGCCATCAACTTTCTCTCTTACTCCCCAGCAGAATGTCACTGCTCCAGGCAAACCCATTGGCCTATCTCCCCCTGTCCTGACCACACCTAAGTCTGTATTGTTTCTTATCCCGTTTCTTTCATTTGGAAATGCCTCACCCTACTCTCCCTTTGTCTTTTAAGGCTTGGTTCAAAAGTCACTTGTTTTGAGACTGTGAAGAACTCCAGCCCACTCTTATCCATAATTTATTTGTCTCCTCCGCCTTCTATGCAAAGAGTTATATTACCTTACATATGCTTATGTGTTGCTTTGTAGCTGTTGTTGCTACCACTCTAACCTTCCTTTAAACACCACTTTAATCTTGATTATCTCCTCCCTTTCTCTTACTGCTTCCATCTAAAACACACGGTTTCCATGGAGGTTCTCCCCACTTCTGTCCCCTAAGCAGCACAGACTCACAGTGGATCTCAATTCATTCCCTCCCTTGTTTCAGTCTGGTTCACTCATCCTAATCTGTAGGTTCTTCCCATCCTTTAAGGCCCACCCCTGTGTAGTCATCCCACCTTGAAACCTTCTCTGGTTTACAAACTTGCTGTTTGTACTCAGGAGCCAAAGGGCTACTTGTTCTCCCTTCTTCACTGGTCGTGTCTTTGGACTCCTGCTCAGACAGGAAAAAGAAGAAAAAAGAAAGGATGAAAGAGAAACAAAGCCCTTAGTATATACTGCTGTACATCGTTTACTAGTATTTCAGCCATTGTTGTGTTTACTTCCCAATGAACGTATAAGCTTCTTTAATTATAGTATTTCTGGGTTTGCCACAAAAGCTTCCCACTCCCCTAACTGATCCCAGGAGTCTGTCCCTCAATATTGGAATCATTCTGAAAAGAGTTGCTAGGGAAGTGACTTAGGTTGTGAAATTGCGATTGGTTGTCTTCCTCCGGTTGTGGGCATTAGAGTGGGTCCTAGGAGTATGTCAGAGCCTTAGTGCATTTACTCATTAATTCATTCAACAATGGTCTTAGGTCCTCAAGATAAAGTGATGAATAAGGCGGTCAAGTGCCGGGGGAGATAAAAACACACATAAATGCACAGATAAATAAAATGCTTTAAGGGACTGCTGATTGCTGTGGAGCAGCTGTAATAGGATCATGGGCGAGAGAGTGACTGAGGGGCAGGAGGTGCTCCATTAGCCAGGGTTGGAGGACACCATTCTGAGGAAATGACATATGAGTTGAGATCTTTAAGAAAGAGGAGGCGGGCATGTTAAGGTCAGGGGTAAAAGTGTTCCTGAAGAAACAGAAAGTAAAAAGTTCCTGATACCAGATGCTTGGTGATTCTGAGGGAGAGGAAAAAAAGGTACTAGAGGGTAAGGACTGAGGGGAAAATGGGCAGAAATGAGAGAGGAAGGCAGGGGACACGCTGTGTAGGGTCTGGGAATTTATTCTGTGATGGGAAACCAGTGAGGAAATTTTAAACCAAGGAATGATAGGGTCTGATTTATGCCTCAGAAAGCTCACTCTGACTGCTGCGAGGGGGTGACACTGGCACCACAGCAATGGTTGGAGCTGGGAAAATTGTTTACATTCTCTCTCCAGGGGTCTGGCAAGTGATAATGGTGCTTATTTAATAAGGTTGTAACAGTGAAGGTGCTGAGAAATGGATGGATGCAGAATATTTTCTAGTTGCATGATCTTGGGTAAGTTATGTAAACTCTGTAGTGCTCAGTTTACCCATCTGTACAGTGGGTGGTACACATATATACCTACCATATAGGACAGTCTATACCTGCCATATACCTACCATATAGGACAGTCTATACGTGCCACATACCTACCATATAGGACAGCCATGAAGATTGGATGAGTATTTGTAAAGTGCTTAGAATGTACCTGGCACAGATAAGGCTATGTAAGTGTTTATTAAGTAAAAAATAAAATAAGTATCTTGGAGGTATGGCTAATAGAAGGTTCTGATAGATGGGATGTACAGTGTGAGGGAAGGAGGAGAAATCAAAGTGACACATAGGTGTTTTTTTTTTAACTTGGTCAGTTGCATGGATGATGATGTTATTATTGGTATGAGAAAGCCTTGTGGGATGAAATGGGTGTATATTCACAGGACAGTGGAAAATCAAGAGTTCTATTGTGGCCGCACACATTACAGAACAGTTGTCGAGTAGTCAGCACCCTCAAGGTATCTGCACCTTATGGGAGAGGCCTGAGCCCGAGATAGAAATTTGAGAGTCATCAGTGTGTGGCTGGTATTTCAACCATGAAAATGCGTGAGATCTCCTAGGGAGTAAGGTTAGATTAGAGAAGGCGAGGCCTAAGGACTGATCACAGGGACATGCCAACTTTCTGAGATTGGTAGAGGAGGCAGAGCCTGCACGAGGCTGAGAAGGAGTGTGGTATTGCAGAAGGAAACCCAGGGGAAGATATGAGTACAGGGACGCGGTGCAGAAGAGTTTCAAGGAGAGTGTGGGCAACCACATCAAATGAGGCTGAGAGGATGCGGAAGATGCAGACGGGGAACTGTCAGTGGGCTTTGGAAAAAAGGAGGTAATTTCTGACTGGTAAGAGCCATTTCTGTTGGATGGTTGGGAGGAAATCCTGACTGGAGTGGGTGGAGGAGGATGGGGCGTGAGGAGTCGGGAATAGCAAGTTGACAGCGCTTTCCAAGGAGTTTTGCTGTGAAAGAGAGCAGAGAAGTGGGGTCGTAGCTGGTTGTGTATGTAAGGACAGGGAGGTGGTTTAGTTTTCCCATTTATTTCTTTTTTCTTCTTCCTCTCTCTCTCTCTCTCTCTCTCTCTCTCTCTCTCTCTCTCTCTCTCTCCCTCTCTCTCTCTCTCTGTTTTAAGATGGGGGTGATACTAAGATGTGTGCTGCCGAATGGAATGATCCAGTAAAGAAGGTGTATTGTTGAGGCAGGAGAGACAGGGTAATTGCACAAGTGAGACCTGCAGACAGCCAGGGAGGAGGCACCCATTGCTTGAGTTAGGGTCTTTCTTGAGGGAGGTGAAATGGACAGCAATGTAGATAATAGATAGCTTAGGCTGTGGGTGAGGAACGCCCCCACTCCCTAATGTATCCTATTGGAAAAGTCTCTAGGTTCAAATAAGCTGTCAATTTAGGGGCTTATCTCGATAAGTACAGTGAGAATTTATAACATATGCAGTGGTCACCCGGCTAACTCATCCTGTCCTTCTCCTCTCAGTTTCCCACTTCCTCCAGATTCCCATGTCTGACTAGATTATGCTTTGCTATTTGCTGTTCTAGAACATGCACTTCTCCCATTATGGTACCTACACATTTTTATTTTTATGTTTGGGTAAGTTTTCACGGTTTTTCACTGAACTGAAAACTCTATGAGGAGAGCAAGCGTGTTTCTCTATCTCCCCATTGTAGCCCCAGTGCCTGGCACAGCCTGGCGTCTAGTGAGAGTTTAACACAGACATGCCTGGCATGCAGTGGCAGCTTAATACATGCATTTGTCCAAAGAATAAATTAATGAGGTTGTGGATGAGAGAAAGTTTCCAATTTAAATTAAGTGCCCCATTTAGATGTCTCTAGCAAGAACCCAGGAAATCCTTTTCTAATTCACAGAGAGGTAGGGATTTATGTGGAGAGGAGTTCTCAATGATACCCACTCAGACACCCAGTTTGCTCCTTGCATTGTCACAGAACAATCTGAATTAGATTATGGCTGAAAAAAACATAATTGTATTACATACAAGTGACTTTAGTGACACAAATTATTTGTTAATAAAGTTTCTTACACATATGTAAACAGATGCCAATTTTCTTTGTAATATTCAGGAATTAATTTTATCATTTTTGAGAGGGACTTTATTGGAAATGGTATTAATATTATCCCCTACATGTTCAAGTTGGTGAGAAGTCCTGTGTTCATTATTTCCAGAGGTCTCCAGACTTGTTTTGTGCTATCATGCTGTGGGCTTCTATCATGTCAACAAGAGTCCTGTAAACTCCAGGTTCTTGGGGGTGCGGGGGGTAGACCAAAACCCTGGCTCCCAAGATACTGTGGCTCAGTGGCCCGCCCCATTTGTGGACCCAGCGTTGCGGTTTCCTGTCTCCAGATCCAGGGCCTTCCCGAGGTTCTGCATCTTAGCGAGGCTCCCCAGGCTGGGTCGCGGGTGTCCCGCCCTGTACCCTTTATGGGCCTGATACCTCCAAGGCCCTTCTCCTGAGCAGCTGCAGAATCCGCAAGTCTTGTGCTTATTCCCAATTCTGTGTTATCCAGTGGAGCAGTGCCTACCTCTCCCCTGTCAGTCTCCCCAATACAGAAAAGGTTTATCCTGCCCTTCCTTCAACAACAGAGCTCGAGGAAGCACAGGATGGCCCAGAGCACTCGGCCTCAGACCCACCACAAACCAACTTGTTTTCCTTTCCTGGGAAGGAGAAGGACCTGACTTGAGGAATGCAAAGGCTTGATTCCTTCCTTTCAGATGAATCTATAGCAACAGGAAACAAAGCAGATTAATTTCCCAGCTGGTCACCCTAGTAGCTTATGTTCTCAATAAAGTACATAGTAAACACTCAATCCATGTTCGGTGAGTGCATTGAATTCTTTTCTTTTTTTTTTTTTGGATTCTAACATTAGGAAATAAATGAGAGCAAGCTTTCCTTTAATATACAGATAACATTTTTTAACGAGCACTTTGCATAAATGGTTGGGTTTAAAAAGCTTAAAAATTTGTGTTCTCGAAAGTAAAATTAAAAAACATTATCTTTAACCTGCTGTCTTTAACATTCTATTTATTTGAAACATTGTTTCCATAAAAATGACATATTCCTATAAATTTGACAAAAGATACTAGGCTTAGATATAATCCAGCTGTTGACATTTTATCTTCTTTACCTTGCAAGTGGAAATATTTATTTCAGTAGCCTGCAACATATACTTACAGTCTCATATTCTGGGGTTTGTAAGCATTGTGTTTGCAGGCAAAGAATGATCAAGTTCTCTTGTTTCTTTTTGTTCCTCCCCGGCATTTACTGTCAAAAGCCCGTGCTTCTCTAGCCACAGTATCGCTTGGTGGGTCTGGCCTCTGTGGCAGCCTGTTATTTTCCTTAATTTTTGGGATTAGAATGAGTGACCAGAAACACATTTTGTCTCCCAGGACACAAGCCCATTGAGGTTGCTGGGAAATGAGCACAATTAGGATCAGCTCATTAACTGCAATGGTTTTTAATGTGTCACGTGGAGCATGTATCCCAGTGAGGTTAAAGGTATTGCCCCTGAGCCCGCGTCTGGCCATCACCTTTCCATTCGGATTCTCTGAAACATCTCACGCTCTCTACAGTGGAAGGAAGGGAAATAGGAACTTTAATGAACACTTAGAATTAACACGCTGATTCAGGAGTGTGTTCGAAAGATAACTAGTGTGATATACTGTGTTAACGATTAGTGCGCATATTTTAATCATGTTTAATTTTTTTCCTTTCAGCTAGCACTTTTTCTAAGAGAATTTCATGAACATTTTTGAAAAGAAGCCATAGTCCTGGTTCAATGCAGATTAAAGGGCGATGAGAGAGAGAGACTTCTCTGCCCTCCTCACGACTGGCTAAATGGCCTCAGGTAAGCCATTTCATAGGTAATGAGGGGCTGGGTTAAATCAGTGCTTCATCATGGCTAATGAATCCTCTAGAGATCTTTCAGAAATACCAATTCTCAGGCACTATCCCAGATCAATTAAATCAGATATTGTGGTGTGGGATCTGGCATTATTAGTAGTAACATTATTTAACATCTTCTCTAGGTGATTTTACTGTAAAATCAGAATTGAGAGCCATTGGACTGGATGAGCTATAAATGTTCGTCCAACTTTCATAGTCTATGAATTAGCTTGTGTTCCTTGGAAGGAACTTTCTGTTATACTACAGTGTTTTTGCTCAAAAATATTTATGGCATTTCCCTTGTCCAATTTGAAATGTAAACATTAGTTAGGCAGTGTGAGGAAGTAAACATTACGATTTTACACTTCTGAGATCTGTAACAATATGTAGCTAGAGAGATGGGCAGTTTAGGTGTTAGCTGGCCTGCCAGTTGCTATGAGAGTCAGTCCTGTACATCAGTCACTTAACCAGTGTGTCTATGTTCCCAAGGGCCTGGCTGACTCCTTCAAGGGATATTCCTGCCCCAGGATTGAGATCAGGACCTAGAGTCATGAAACAATTGAATAGAGTCCTTTAACTTGACATGTAGGAAACCATGGAGTAGAAGTCCAAATATGAAGCCTGTTAGATGGTGCTAATGAGCAGCTGGGCTGGGAGACATTGATAATCCAACTCCCTATAAATGTAAAATACAATTTAGACACTCTGCAATTAATTGCTATATATGTAGCATAGGACTAGCTGTGTGGCTTTGGGCAAGTAATTACCTTCTCTAAGCCAGAGTTTTGATCTGTAACATGGAGCGAATAACAGTACCTTTTAATTAGAATGTAGTGGTACTTGGTGAGGTAATGCATGCCAAGAGCTGATCTTAGGCACATGGCTATCATTTTGAAATGTTACCTATTACTACTACTACTACTGCTGCTGCCGTTGTTGTTATTATTGTTATTTTTATTATTGATCTCTGGCCAAGAATGGCTCCAGGTAAATTCCATCAAAACTTATCTTCCTGCCTGTCATTCCTTGGGTTCCACACTTGCTAACCGACAGGCCACAGGCTGTGGAGAAATTGGGGATGGACAAGCATAGCCTTTCTCTAACCTTCAGCCTTTCTTCTCATCTGCTTTGTGCAGCTCTACTTTCTCCCAGGTCATCTGCCCCTTGGATGAATCACAAATGTCTTTACTCTCTCAGAGACCCCATTCTTAAAGTTCTTCATATGTTCATGTATTCATTCATAAACTCATTCATTTATTTATTCCCTCATTCAAAATAATACGTAGGAATTAAATATTCTGAAAATTTTTTTCCGGAGGCAGAATCATTTATATTCAAGCCTATAAACACAGCTGTTTCATTCTCTGTCACATTCAGAGGGAGAGCGTTTATAAAAGAAATTGGAAAAGATCTCCCTCTGAGACAACTGCATGTTGCTTCTGAGGCCCTCAAAGCTACTCCCTCATGCCCCAAATCATGTGTGCAGGAGAGATTTCCTGCCTGGGGTGCGAGGAGAGGCTATCAGAGCCCAGACTCCAGACCCCAGCCTTCTGCCCAGCAGATGGCAGACACTTGGTAACGGTACTGCTCTCCCCTTTACATTTGCATTAAACTACCAGCTTCATCTATCACATTGGTGGACAAGTGACACTTGCTCAATACTATTGACTTATTTGTTTGGAGGTGTAACCAGGGATTTGACATCCTGAGGAAAAAATGGTACTTCCACAGAAGCAAAAGGATGAAGAAAGTTTGCAAACTTGTATTCGTTGCTCATTAGGGTCTGTGATTCCTGGTCAGACTTTTAATATGTTTGTTCATGTATGAGTGCTGTAGGGAGGACAAGCTCTTGGTAGTGTTACCAATAGAGTGCAGTGTGTTGAAAAGACGCTTCATGTTCTTGCCACGTGGAGTCTAGTGATGAAAGGGAACATCTGAGTGCCATGGTTTGCAACTATGTCCTTATGTATCATTCTTCTTTTTAAAGGCCTTTATATGAGTCTATATAACGGGCAATAATTACATTTTCAATTTGGGCAGTTTGCTAACTTGTTATGTACTGGTACCTGCTTTCTCCTGCATTGCTGATTTTAAGAACTGATTCCAGAGATGTTGCCTTAATTAATCTGGATGTTGTGTTTCTGTAGATCTCTGATGCACGCTGTCTGTTTTTGCATTTTGTTGTTGGGCACTAGGAGTTGAGTTTCCATCTCTCCCTCGGGGTGGGGGGGACCTCAATTTAGGGAGGATGCCTGCATATTAGCACATTTATTGCATTCAAGTGTTGGGTTGTGGAAAATCTTGATTTGCCTTAAAAAATAATTTCCAGTTTTTATAGCAGAATACACGTGGATTGCAAACGTTTTTAAATCTAGAAGAAATGATAATAAGGACAATAAAATTACTTTCAATATGATTACGTGTATGTGTGTGTGTGTGTGTAAACACACAGAACTATTATCCTCCTTAAGCCCTCTTCCTTGGATCTATTTAACAAAATTATATTCTATTTATTCCGTGTTATATCTGAAAATTCTATCATGTCGTTGTACTTGTTTTTTGGTATTTTTTTCAGTTTTATTGACATACAGCACTGTATAAGTCTAAGGTGGACGGCACAATGACTTGACTTACATATATTGCAAAACGATTGCTGTAATAAGTTTAGTTATCGTCCATCACCTCATATATTTACAAAAAAAAAAAAAAAGCAATGTTTTCTTTCCTTTTGATGAGAACTTTTAGGATTTACTCTCTTAGCAACTTTCAAATATACCCTAGAGAAGTATTAAAAAGAATCATCATGCCATTATACATTCTGGAAGAATTATATTTAGTGGCTGCATAATATTCTGTTCTTTGGATAGATAACTTATCTGTTCCCTTATGGTTGGTCATTTAGGTTGTTCCTGATTTTTCACAATTACCAGTAATGACATGAATAGAAAATATGTTCAGGTATGATTTATAGATGATACTGATAATATTCCTTGATGTTAGTTCTAATCTGGATCAGGGCCAAGTTTGGTAGTTGTGTTAATAGAAAACCTTCTGTTATGACTTGCTATTAACTTTTATCTCATCATTAACAGATAAGTAGCTTGGTTTGGAGCTTGTTTCTAAGCTTATGCGACAATCTAATTTCAGAACATTTTCTTACCCCAAAGGAAACTCTGTACCCATTAGCAGTCACTTTCAATTCTCCCGTTACCAGCCCTCGGCAGACATTAATTTGCTTTCTGTCTCTATGTTTATTCATATTCTGGATATTTCATATACATGGAATCATACAATATGTAGCATTTTTTGATTGGCTTCTTTCATTTAATGGTTTCAAGGTTCATCCACTTTTCAGCACATATCAGGGCTCCATTCCTTTTTATGGCTAAATCGTATTCCACTGTATGGACACAGCACATTTTGCTTATCCATTTATCAGCTAATGAACATTTGAGTTATTTCTTTTTTTTTTTTTTTTTTTTGGCATTACAAATAATGCTGATATGAAGATAGAGGTTTGATAGGGTAAGTAATTTGTTTAATGTCATGCAATAGATGAAAGGTCTTAAATGAAGACTTAACATGATAAAAATCTAAGGTGATTCAGAGCTTGAACTTGTGACAACTATTTCATGTTACTTCTTGGCATTTTCATAAACTCTACCTTCATGAAGTCTCATATATTTATACAACTCCTTGGAGCCAGATGAACTTGTTGGGTTCTTATTGATGAGACCTAGAGTGGGTCTACCCACATGAGTGGCCCTCTCTTTGCAGGATTTTGCTCTAACAATAAGTATGGATGGTTGGAAAGAACATGTTATATATTTCCATATTATAGCTCAAAGAAGGAAGATGAGGGGAGATCCCTCTAGCTTTCCCTGTTTGCTGTCTCCATTTCAAACCCTCTGCTTCTCAGTGCCTAGGTTAAAAAAAAAGCAAGATATCTAAAAGAATATTTTGTGGCTTTAGCTGAAGCTCCACATAGTTTATTACCTCATATCAGTCATTCTAGTGTTGCCAAGGAACAGAAAATCAAATCAAGAAAATAAACACCAAAAAAAAAAAAAAAAAGAAAGAAAAAAAAACCCTACAAAAAATCATAAAGAGAGAAATGGTTTGAAGACCACTGTTGTTTTATAGCTTGTTTCAATTTCTCTCTTCTTACACTCTCCAACTGTGCAAAGGCCTTCAGCTCATACAAGTAAGAGGCAACTTGGAGAACAGCAAAGAAACCAAAGAGAGCATCCAGTTTTACTCATAGTAAACAAGAATCCCAAAATGCAGAGGGGAAACACTGTACTTTTCTTTTCTTCTTACAGCTCCAGTTAACCAATATTTAACTATTCATCTAGGAAACATACATCCTTCATTCCATTTACAGCTTCTTTTACATAATGATTTGTTATGGAGAGTGTAAAAAGGGGAGCATGTTTGTGTTGAGCCGGACCATTTAAAACAATGCACAGTGTGCCAGCTGGCTGGAAGGAAGGCAGACTTCCCCCAGGCATGATTTCAAGCAGGGGCAGCAAGCAAAGGTAAAATCAAATATGAGTTCATATTTCCATTAAAAACAGGGCTTATGATTTCGATCATGCTGTTCAATGTTCTGGCTCCTTTTCTTTCTCTTGTTGAAAATCCCCAGTCTGTCAAAAATAAAACTTAAAAATAATTTTTCCAACATCCTGCAGGAGAGCCACACTGCTCAACCACATGTGAAAGCTCTGATTCAATGGCCCTGCTCACAAGGCCTACAGATGCTTTGGTGCTGCTTCCTCACAGCAATGGGCCCCAGGAACTCTTGGCTTTAATTCCAGGGGGTTATACGACTGGGGCAAACCACTTAACTTCCCAGGGTCTGAATTCTAACTTGTGAAATGAGCAAAAGAGGCTTATCCGCAGGGGTTTAAGGAAACTAATTAAGGTGCATAAAGACCTTCTTGGATGAAAGATAATGTAATTGTTACCATAAATAATATGACTACAAATTTCCATGGCATCCTTCCCACCCCATGAGACCCAAAGTGCCTCGTGAATATGAATCTGTTTAAACTGCACAGCTGCCCCAGGAAGCAGAAAGAGATAGCTCTCAACATACACGTTCTACAAGGGGAAACTGAGGACCTCAGAGGCTAAACTGAGTGCCCACATTCTTGTTGCTGATGATTTCCAGTGGGATGCGTGTTTCACAGATTCATATTGAATTCTGGGTAAAATCATGGAGAAAACTTGATTTTATGAATCAGATTTGTCTCCCAAGAGAGCTGTGTGACTATTTTTACTACCCAGTAATTTACGGAAGAGAAACAGTGTGCTGATGTACATGCACCATGATGTCCTAACGTATGGATGATATGGAGAAAACAAACATTGAAAGGAAAAAATAAAGAAGGCAAAGAATAATTCAATGAGACGGTCTGGAAATGACTGGTATATTTCTGCCCCACTCAGTCACCAACACTTAACACACATACACATACAGATACACACACATAGCTTTTGGGAAGTGACAAAATATAGGCCATATCTTTATATGTAATGAAAATAAATTATTCTTCCAAATGGCAGTCTAACTTATCCTGATGCAATATTACCAGTACACTGAAAAATTCCTATAAATTACTCAGTTGGCTTTTAAAATACTGACCTATTTTAAATATCTAGGAGGCTATATTCTGCTTATAATTGGACTTGATACAACAGGTTAGAAAGGAATACCCTGCTCACTTTGGGAAGACATAATAACTCTTCTGAGCAATTTGGGTGCCACTTAGTACATTGGATGAGGCAATTTTCTAAATGGTGTCCTGGAATTAATGCCCATTTGAAAGAGAGTTGTTTACCCCTTTCTTAGCTATGGGCTCAGGCTTTACAATGGAATCCAATGGCTTAATTTAATTAAGACACCAGTCATGTGATATTTTCTGTTCCCTCAGTCTCAGTCCTGGAAGATAACCTCAGTAAGACCGCCTCTGTGGGGGCTGCAAGATCCTGATTGGCTCTGGTCTGTGCCATTTACAAGGTTTGGGTTGAAGATTCCATTTAATCCGACTTCTTTCCTGAATAAGCTATGAAATTTTAGAGTGAATAGAGTTATATCTTTTGGCTGAAATTTATGCAAGTCCCCCTTACCTTTTCTTTTTCCCTACTCTATGGGATCTGGTAATTAGCATGTCCTCAAGCTGTATTATGTAGTACATCTCTATCCAAGTTTGAGTGAAGAGAGATTGCCTTTCTGTGAACCCGGGTCTGGTGAGGGGGTGATGCTGATAAGGAAGAGGTGTAGGTATGGACTAGATTATGGTCTAGCTTGGTATGTGTCCCGTGGGTCCTTGAAAAGAATGTGTATTCTGTTGTTAGGTGGAGTGTTCTATTAATGTTGATTAGATCCTGTTGGTTGATGTTGTGTTTGAATTTCTCTGTATCCTTACTGTTGATTTTGTTTTCTTTTAAAATTAAGTTTGATGTATTTCTGGTTTTTGATATGATGCATGATTTTTCATTGAAACATAGATATTTTGGAGAATATAAGATTCTGGAGTTTATTCAAATCTTCTATTTTAGTTGGTTTCTCTGGCAGGGAAAGAGAGGGATGCCATCTTGTTATTGCCAGGTAGGGGTAGATGTCCAGCTTCTTCACTCAACCTCTGTTGACACCTGAGATGGAGGGACTCCTCACTATTGCTTGGTTGAGAATTATCCCCACTAGGCCTCTACTGTTATTGCACTGGCTGGGAGGAGGAGGAGTGAATTGTTACCGCACCCCAAATGCCCTTCACTGACACTGTGGGGATTGGTGGATATGGCCTCCTTACCACTGGGCAGTGGTAACAGTCCTGACTCTCTACTAGGCCCAAGCTGACACTACCCCACTGGGGAAGGAGAGGGTTGCCTTTATTACTGCCAGGTGGTAGTGGAAGCCTAGTCTCCACTGACCCCATGGGAGAGGAACTCATTGCCACCTGGTGGGGATGAAAGTCCCACTTCTCTATGTGGTCTTTGATACCACCCTGGCAGGAATATTGGGTATTGGCTTCATTACATCCTCTTGAAGGCAGAAGTCTAGATCCTTACTTGGCCTTTGCGGGCATGTGTGGGGGTGGGGCCACAGTGTTTCTGGGATCTACAGTATGTGGCAAAAAGATAACTCAAGGAGCTCACCACCTAGTTGTTCCTCAGATCATGAGATACGCCTGCTTGTCTCCACATTTCAGAGTCTTATGCTTGTTTTGTAATGTCCAGCGTTTTCTGTTGTACTTAGTGAGAGGAATAGGAAATGTATGTGTACATTTTTCTGTGCATCATAGACTTCATAAACTGTAAGGAACTTAACAGGTATTTAACATTGTACCTAAGTATCAACAATACTGTGTTGTACACTTAAAAATTTGTTAGGCGGGTAGATCTCATGTTAAGTGTTCTTACCACACACACAAAGATATTTAAGTCCAACCTTATATGCTCCAGGTGGACTTTTCAGCATTAATTGTGACCTTAAGATTACCTGGTTAGTTCTTGGTAGGAAACTAGGCTAAAAGGGAGGTGTCCTGATCCTTAGTCTATAGTTGTTCACTTTATTACATCATGACTAGCTACTGAAAAATTATTTTTGAAATGTGAAAGAGAATTACATCAAGCAAATTCTACCTGCCCACCCCAGCCAAAAAAAACAAACAAAAAAATTTTCAAGCAGCAAGCAAACAAATAAAACACAACAAACTAATATCAATATAAGAAGTAGTAGTAGCTGAAAAAGATTAAGAGTACTCTGGAGCAACAGGATATAGCTTATAAATTATATCCTGTGCTCCTTAGGTTAAACAAGTGTGCTAAAACAGAAACAAAATAACAACAACCTTGAGAATTTTTCCTAGTACAATATTCTATGTTACAAGATGTGTTTTTTTTAAATGTGAATTTCTTAATATAGAATAATAAAAATTTTTTAGTTTATATGTGATTTCCCCCCCAAATATTAATATTTGGTAGTCATCAGGGACAGAGTTTCTCACAATTAAAGAAAAAAACAACCACCACAACAAAAAACTTGAGGATACATAAAAACCCTAAGAAAAAAGTTTCACATCTTCTAAATGTATCTTCTTTGAGTGCAAAAAAGTAGCTGATTTAGTGGCTTCAAGAACTATTGTTATTTCCTAAAACATGAAGCTCTTTGTTAAATCTGTGAGTGTAGATGAAGAAGAGATACAGATATTACCTTCTGTGTTAAAATTAGCTGTTGAAAAAGTCTATATACTGGGTCAGATTTTTAATTTTGATGAAATTGGTCTCTTAAGGACCCAGATCTCAAAGGCAAAGAGAAATTCCCAAGATTTAAGGAATAACTATGATGTTGGGTGCAAATGTTGTTAATCTAGAAACTGTGAATGGTCTAAGGTTTTATCTGACTTGCAAGGTAAGAAGTTAGCCTGCTGTGTGTGTGTGTGTGTGTGTGTGTGTGTGTGTGTGTGTGTGTGTGTGTGTTTGTGTACATAGAAGAACACAAGACCTTTGGATCAGAGACGCAGGTAGTTTATTACTCATAGCAAAAATAGCCATTGTAGCATCTCGTGTCAGTTCCCCACCCCCCAACCCCCCACAGGGAGATGCAGGTGAGGGCCAGATACTGCCTGCATATACAGTGGGTTTTCATCATAGGAAACAAACCCTGAACTTAGGAGACTCTGAGCTTTTATCAGGGTTGCTGGTGGCCTGCCAATCCTCCCCTCTGGAGTACTATTGCTCATATCCCTGGAACTAAGCAAGTGTCCTTAGGGAAGAGAAGGCAGACTTTACTCTGGAATGTTCTATGTCTTAGATTTGCTATTCCATCATCCCTGAACAAATTTTATCAGTGCTCAGAAAGCCTGGACTGTGTAAGAAAGTAAGGAATCCAGGGAGAATTGTCTCACAGCAAATGCTAGTGGATATTTAACTACCGCTAGTATTTTTATTTAGATTGGTGTTGTTTGTGTTAATACTCTACTTACAAAGTTGCGCAGGTTTTAAGTGAACTTTTCCAAGCCTATTATTTTTTGCCCATAAACTCTCTAATTTTCAGTGTCTCCAGAAAAATTAAGTTTATCAGGAGCCCATAATCACATTATAGCCGCTATGTCTATTACCTCCAAATCTGGAAAAAAGACATCTGAGTAGATTTATCTTTTCTCCTCTGACTGAAGGTATTGGAATGAGGAGAGCAGAGTAAATGGAAGAAATGTGAGGAAGATAAGGGTCTAGGGTTTCACATGAAGTGGAGAGACACTAAGACATGAGGATATCTGTGCATTCAGAGGTAGATTTACAGTGAAGGTAATAAAACTTAAGCTTTAGAGAGCCTCACATGCACAGGTCCTTTTCAATGCCACAGGAGGGACCTTAGCACAATGTTTTCACATTATGTATTTTGTGTTTTTGTAAAATTTGAAAAAAGAAGATATTTTAACTGTGACTAGTTAAGAGAGCTGCTCTTTCTGTTCTGGCTTCTCCTTGTGTCAGATGGCAATGAAGCTGGCCAGTGATATTTTTAGCTAAGGCAATGTAGTTAGAGTAGATTTAGTGGGATATAGTTAAGTGGTTTGCAACTCTATCCATGAATATTTAAGTTATTGTTAGCTATCCCAGTGTAGGAATTGCTTCCAGAAATATTGTCCTTTGCTGTTCAAGCCCAACTGGAATTATTCTAAGCAATTGCAAAGCCAGAGGTTGTATAATATGAAAATGTGCTATGGTACCTGGCACTGGAAATATGTGGGTGCTGCAGGAGAAGTAAGTTTTAAAAATTTGGAACCAGAAGCCAAAGGATGGAAAAGCGTTCAAATATTATAGCTATATATGAAGAACTTTGATAGAGAATCCCAAATTTGATAATAGTCCCTAAAATTTAGATGACACTACCAAGAGTGAATTGTGAAGATAAAAGAAACTCTCAATAAGAAAACTATCAATAATAAGAGCAAAATAATGAATATGCTAGCAAAGACTAAATTATATTTCTAGTCTCTTCACAGAAAATGATTTTTAAAAATTGTGGTCATAATAAGAGGTGAATAAAAGGTTATGGCCAAAAATGTAGGGAAAAAAAAGTATTATAGAAGTTTGTAGGCAGTTAATTATTAACTTTTTCTGGATATTATCATTTTGTGGTATTCGACATCCTTTCAATACTTCTGAAGTTTCTTTTTCATTGTAAATAAAAATTTATGTTTATGTCTAATTTTGTACAATAACTTTGTATTCTTTTCCTTAAAAGAGTTCCTCAAATTATAAACTTTAGGTCTCACAAAACTCAGATCTACACTTGGTTCTATGTGATGTACTGCCTCATATCCTCCAATCTCCTTCCCCAAGTAGGTGGAGTGAATACCTTCAGAAAAGAGAACAGAACCCATGTATTCTTCAAGCAATGTATACAGCATCAGTTGAGCTTTTTCTTTTCTTATACTTACCTGCCTGCCTCCTGTAACTCAGTCTATGATTGAACATGAGATATCCAGCTTTCAATTTATAGCTGAGAGGAGAAAACAAACAGTAACCTGCATGATATTACAGAAAAATTATTTGGATACAGAAGCTCAGATTGAGCATGAATAGCATGAGATGAAATGACAATGCAACTATGAAGCATACTTCGGCAATAATAAAGGCAAGAATGGACAAAAACCAAAAGGAACAAACAATGACACCAATCTGGGAGAGATCATGACTCAGGACAAAAGAAAATTTCCCACAAGTGTTCTGTGTTTTCAGCAACTTCATAAAAATGATGACAATTATGTAATATCTCAGGGAAGTCATGAGAGATAGCATAATGAGTCTGCCGTGGAACAAATAAAACTGTAAAATTGAGGACAAAACCAACACATCACAGAATAAATAAAGTGATTAGAAACTTCATGGAAGAGACTCGCATAGGTGAAAATAAAAATACTGAAGGAGAGAAAAGGCTTTGAGGATGGAGGAAGGGACCATCAGCCAAGGAATACATAACAGTGTCTAGAAGCTGGAAGAGCCAAGGAAACATTCTCTCCTAGAGCTTTTAGGTAGAACACAGCCCTGAAACACCTTGACTTGAGTCCAGTGAAATCCATTTGGCAACTTCTGACGTACAGAACTGTAAGATAGTAAATTTGTGTGGTTTTAAGTTCTAAGTGTGTATTAATTTGTTACACTAGCAACAGGAAATGATTACACCACCAAGCCAATCATCCAAATATTAATGTAAACAGAGAAATAAATCTCCCAGAATTCATGGTCAAAGGGACTGGCAGTGAACATTGAATGCCTTTGAATATGGAACTAAGACAAAGTAACTCCAGGAGTTATAGTTTCAGAATAAACAATAAATGTATAGTCGATTGATAGATTAGTTAGATGAATTAGAAAGAATGCCAATAGGATGCTGTAAAACAAACAAACAAACAAACAAAAACACCCCTAACAATAGATGGGCTTAAAGGAAATAGAAATCTATTTCATTCTTACACCAAAGTCTGAGTAGACAATCCAGGGCTAGTTTGGTGGCTGAGGGTATTGGGGACCCAGGCTTCTATTACTTTGTTATCCTGTCATCATTGACATGTGGCTTTCATCTCATATTCCAACATGGATGCTTCAGTTGCCACCATCATGTCTGTGTTACAGCTTGTGGAAAGTTGGAAAATGAATGTAGGCAAAGGCATGCTCCTTCTCTGTAAATGCATGGCCCCCAAGTCGTATAGAACATCACTTTTTCAACATTTTGTTGCCCAGAATTTGGTCAGATGGCCACACCTACCTGCAAAGAAGGCAGGGCATAGTAGTCTTTAGCAAGGGTGTCTTATGCTCAGCTAAAACTTGTTTTATACTTGTAAAAGGGGAAAACAGTGATTGGGGAAGAAGAAGCAGTTTTTGCCACTCTTGATAATTTAAAAATAATGATGAAATCTCGGTTAAGGTGTGAGGAGGGAGAGAGAGAAGATAAAGTGATCTCTTCCTCCCTCACATTTTTATATCAGGAAGTCAGTACATTGGAAGCACCTAAAATTGAAATATGTAGTTGAAATTATATCAACTTAAAGCTTTTCATAACCACTTTTTGACCTAAGAGTAATCTTTTAGGAAATACTTCTTATGGTGGAGAAACATTCCATATTCAGTAATTACTTCAATTTTACTTCAATTTCATTTTTTTTTTTGGTTAAATAAAATTTAAAGTAATGTTTTAAAGTTAAAATAACACACATATTATGATTCAATTTTAATGAAAGTCAGTTGCTCTTTCTGGATATTTGAATAGACAGAAAACTAGAATAATACTCACATAATGTTAGTTATGACTATTTATGGGTAGTAAGATTTTAGGCAATTTTTTTCTTTGTTAAACTTTTCTGCATCAGGTGAATTTTTATAATGAGCACACATCATTTTTTTTAACAAAATGATAAAATCTTTGTTTTTAACAAAGATACAGTCATTACTAATGTGAGGAAGAAAAAATTTAAAAAAGTTTATTAGAGGTATCATGGAGTGTCTTTAATTAGTGCTTAATAACACAAGCTTGAATTTCTAAAAGTCTCTTTAACAACTCTTGTTAGCATATTCATTATGTTTGCTATTTTACATGTCTCCTTTCTGTTTTCCTATAATGATTAGCAGTACACCCCTCAAACTCAAAAATGAATGTTTTTAGATAGCAGTAAAGTGGAGATGTTTTCAGTCTCAAAATTCTTGCATAGGTAAGGATCTCTAGGAAGCAGAAGAGGTGGTGACAGCTATAAGAGAATAGGAGGCTGACTGAATTTGCTGGACTGTGGAAAGAAAGAGACAAACCCATGGATCCAGCCTGGGATTGATAAGAGAATGTACCAGACATGTCAGACCTGTCACCCTCTAAGAGGCACACTTAGCCCAGAGTTTCTGCTGCCTCGAAAATGGTATTTCTTACCCACAACTCTATCTTTTTGGCAACCGGATCATAGCTTATTGGACCAGGAGTGGGCACTTATTTTAGGGCAAGCAGTATTTCAGCTGATGGGTGACAATCTATATGTCTTGGCTTGAAGATATCATGTGTGCAACTTCTGAGTTATGCTCATGTCACTGATTGGATGATCAGTGCATAGGACAGTTATCCAGTAGTGCTCTTGAGATCAACATCTGGGGAAGGGGAAGGGAAGAGAGGGAATGGAAAAGAAAGGAAGGGGAGGAGCAGGGAGGGAAAGGAAGGGAGCGAGAATGGCAGAGGGAGCAGCTGAATGGTGATGTGGTCTCAAAGCAGGGCTCAGCAGATACTGTAGGGAGATCTGGAGCTGGAATGACCCTTCAAAGATGCCCCGAGTCGGGACAAGAGGACTAAGCCTTTATCCTCTCTTCAGTCAGTCCCTGCTGCCCAGGAGCGGGACAACGCCTTGGATGAGGCAGCTCTATTCAGTGAGGCAACCTCTGTAGGAGGCAGACGGGTGGGCACTGTCTGCCAGCAGCCCTCCCAGTGGCTAGGGAGGAAATCCCTTTATTTCTGAAGGGGGTCTGGGCAGCAGATAGCGTTTGTCCACGACAGTGCTTTCCACCTTTTTGCTAGCAGTCAGAAGCTATTGGGAATTAAAGTAGATAACATAACGTGCGTTATCATTGTCCATGGAAAAGAGTGAAAGTTGTTGTGAAGAAGAGCACGCAAGGCTATCATGGGGCATGCGGGTGTTAACATCATGGCACAGAAGCTGTTGAGTGCACCGGAGAGCAGCTCGAAGCAGGTCTGAATGCACAGTGGGTGTCACGAAGCACTCGAATGGTCCTGGCTGGCGTTAAGATGTGTGAACTCTTGTGGCTGAGCCCTAAGCCCAAACTTCCAGCTCCAGTGTGGTTCTTGATTTCCTGGACATAAAATTTTCCTTTTAGTTCCACATGTATTCTTCCTTTAGATAGCAGCCCAATGATCTGAAATTCTTTGGTCATCTAAGTGTACATACTTGTAATTCCATGTAGTTTGATCTATATAAATGCAAGGAACTCAGATAGGACAGGATATACAGGCCATCCTGTTTTGGGACCATTTATCTATATGGCCATTGGTGTAATAACATGGCCTCAGGTGATGCAGGATGATGAAAGGTATAGGTCGACATTTCATGGCGTTTTATCGCATTGATCCAGTGCCACTTCTGTGTTCCTACTCCGTCATTCATTCCTACATTTCATTGTATGCTGCAACAAAATATTCCTACACCGGATATTTAATTAATAAATATCCTGAGAATATTTAAATAAGTGAGATGGAGCATTATTTACTGTTGACCTTCATAATGATATTAATAATATAAATATTTATTATATACCTATTACAATATACAGCAACTATGCAAAGGGCTTTACACTCATTATTTTAATTAGCACTCAAATGTCATATGATCGGTAAATTGTCTTTTAATCCTGTTCTTACAGATAAGGAAACTGGTGCTCAGGAGATTAACTATGTTGTCAAAAGACACAAAGCTAGTAAGTGGTAGAGCCAGGATTGAAACCAGGCAGTTTGCGTCTAGACTCTGCACTTAACTTTATGTTGTTCTGTGTCATAGGCCTCAAGGATTATACTCCTGACACCTATAGCGCTGGGCTTTTCACAGGTTCATGGGTGATGGTCTGGCCAGCTCTGTTCTCCTCATCCAGAGGCTGCTCTGTCTGAAATTCAACCCTGTAAGATTCCCATTTCAGGCTCTTCTCCCAGCTCTTCTCTTGTAAGGGGCAAAAATAATATAGGACACCAAACTCTTGAACTAATTCTCCCAGGATGTTATTGGATTGTTGAAATAGTTTGCTCCTATAAAACCCACCTCAGGTATTGGGTGTCGAGGAGTCTAGGGCAAGCCGAAGAAAGGAGACAAGGTTGAAACCACCAAAGAAAATTCCCCTCGGGGGCCTTTTCCCTTCCACTGACTCTGTGTAAAGAAAAGCTTGTATGTAGGATATCATTTAGCCATGCACAAAAGATAACATTCACAGTCATGCAGCAAATACCAGCTGAATTTGAAAAGTTGGATACAATCCAAATAAGGTTTGTTTTACTCATTTTGTAAATCAACACATTACAATTGATAAAACATGTTCAAATACAATTTGGAGAGAATGCCAGTGTTTCTGAGCTATATTTCCATCCCTCACAGTCAATTTTCTTTTGGTGCGTTAATCAAATCTTCAGGTGGTGGCAGTACAGTTGCCTTTGTTACCTGAAATGCCAAAGCCTGTGCTAGGTGGTTGCCTAGCAACCCTTGTCTCTTTTATATTCTTTTGTAAACAGGTATTTGTGTATTGTACGATGCAAAATTTTGTATTTCTATTTATTGGTCATTTAAAATGAGATTTCTATTTGTGTGTTAGAATACAACAAATCCCATGTGATCCATCAAACCTCTCAGTAATAATTATGAGACAGCGAAGCCTTATTTGGTGAAACTACAAGCAATAACCACTCCACAATCATAAAGGCATTTCAAAGTCCTGCTGGAAAGCATAAAGGACTCCAATACTGCACTACGTCTAATGAAGCTGCATGTTTCTTATGAAATGTTGCTTTTCTAATACCTATGCTATTAGGATTCTCATGGGCTAAATGTACTTTTATTGAAGATATTGTCTTAAAGTTGCTTAGCACTCAAAGCTATAGTAATAAGAAAAATGCAAAACAGTATAAAACATGTGTAGGATATTTTTCATTATTTTATCTCAGAACTGATGAATATGATGATTTGCCTTTTTAAAAAAAATCTGAATGAGGAAGCCCTTAGGCTTCCATGTGGTTTGCATTCTAATTTTCATCTTTGAACTTGGCTTTCCTCGATCTTTCTCAAGGGTTCTGGAGGGTGATATCCAGAAGGCTTGAGAACAGAACCTCTGTAAGTGTTCATGGCAAAAGCTATGATCTTCTTAAAGTCTGGGGAAATCAGATTCTGATTTGGAGAAATGGTCTTATCACAAATATTTAGGTGCTCCAAACATAGAAGCTAAGATTGAATAAATGGCGAAAGCCAAATATAGACTTGAGGTGTAATTTAAGGTCTTCACCCATGCGGAACATTTCCTAATTAAGTAATGTCAGGATGAAATAGAAGACTATTGTTAGAAATTAATGCGATCCTTTTAGTAACCTGGAACTAGTACTAAGTAGTGCTCAGCAGCTTTCAAATGCTCTCATGTTTGACAAGCCTTCGCTATACGACTGGTTATATAAATAACCAAGTTAAGCAGTTTCCCTAAATGCTCTACCTAAATGTTCTGTGGCAGAAACAAGAAGCAATGGATCATTCTTTTGCCAGTGGCTCCTTTGGAACCACCTCTTGTCTACAATGGGGTAATTTTATTTACTGTACCCTCTAAAAATGAAACTTAGGGTCCTTATGACTTTGATTAAATTTAGCTTTAAATCCTAGCACTAGAAATTCTCTCTCTCTCTCTCTCTCTCTCTCTCTCTCTCTCTCTCTCTCTCTCTCTCTTTACCCGTCAGGGACCTAGGGCCCCCTTTTACCCCCACCCCCAAAATCAACTACCTCCAAGGCAGGAGAAGACAGTATCCGGGACCTGACTAATGGTCACACAGTGAGGACCTCTGGCAGCTAAAGATAACATCCTGGCCTAAATTATGTTTCAGGTACTGAGCTAGGGCTTAGGTAGAATGACTCCCTGGCTACTTTCCCATGAAACCAGACAGAGGGACTCCAGAAAAGACCTCAGAGCTGTCCTCAAGACCTGAAGAAATCTTTCATTACCCTCACCTCACCTCCGACCCATCAGCACGACCCCGAATCCCTAAGCCGTGGTGTCTTGTGATTTTGCACTATATAATCTGTAGCCTACATGGCATGGCAGGGTTCCGGCTTTTGAGCATTGGCTTTCTGTTCTCCTGGGTGGCACCATTCATAACCAAATAGCCAGTCTTTCTCCACTGCAATTTTTGGCGTTTAGTGTTTGGGTCTGCTAGCAGCAGGTGGACAAACTCTTTCTGTTTGACAACAAAAATAAGACAGGACTTGAACAAAACTGTGGGGGGAACCGTCTTCCTGCAGTATGGCCCAGAGTTCACAATGAGCTGGAGCTTGCCCTTTGGGGACTGTCTTACTAGGGGCCAGCCACACGTCCGGTGCAAGAAGGTCTCAGGGGGCAAGGAGGAGGAGGCTACATTTAAACTGCTTTTTAAAAAAGACCTGAACTTGATGTTTATTCCATCATGTCCTAATCTGGTGATCAATACACCCATGATTTAGGCAAACAGTGAGTGAGAGAGAGAGAGAGAGAGAGAGACAGAGAGAGACCTCTTTTCATTCATTCCCTATTTCTAGGTTGCACAATTTTTTAATGTGTTTTTTTTCTCCCTTAATCCTGCACTAAATGTTCATTTTGACTAAGTCTTACAGGTACGAAAGTGTGTGTGTGTGTGTGTGTGTGTGTGTGTGTGTGTGTGTGTGTTTGTGTGTGTAGGGGCTCTGCTGCTGGGGAGACAGGGTGTGAGGTTACTCTGTGATTCATAGCAGGGTCCACCCCTTCTTACTTTTGAGTTGACTTACGGGCATAATGTGTTTTTGAAAAATTATATCCATAGAAAGTATGGAAGAGAAAGGATTCTGAATTTGAGGATTACCTGATTTTTCTTGCTTCACATGTCAGCAGGGAGAGCCCGGGATGTGGCAGCTCTGTTCATGAGGCCAGTTGTTCTTCTATATCTGCATGTGTCAGGAAGGGAGAACCGCTACCTACTGGTCAGCAGCAATGCGCCCTTTCATGAGCGATGCATGAATAAGTGTGACATTGGAACCCAGTTCCTTTTTCTCTCTGTTCTTGAAGAACAGAAAAGAACTAAGAGTCACTTGAAGTATTCCTGGTCAAACGTGTCTCAACATTAGTTCCTGAATTTCACCAGCTCATTGGTTCTTCTCTGACTGGTGGACCTCAGCCTACTTTTAAGTCTTTCTACTCTTAATGTGTGTTTTGGAGTTCTTAGGCAAAGCCTTCGGTGTTGTCACAAATTAGCCCTTCAGCTCCCTTTTGCTACCAGACTAGTCCGTGTCATGCTGTTGCTGCCAAGATGCCTGCAGTGTGACGAGATGTTGCTGCTCTTTCCTCGACTGGTGGTCTCCTGTGGCCACTGTGTTGCTTGATAATCCCTTCTCCTGGTATGGCTTCCACCCTAGAGTCCAGCCACAAAGTTTCTTGTTCTTAAAAGTGCTGTCTGCCCAGAGCAGAGGGTTGTAGTAGACTGTTGTTGAGGCTTATCCAGTTTCTCATTCTCTTCATCCCCCTTTTCTTTTGGGGACCTACCCTGCCTCTTCCAGGTTATCTGCTGGGATTGTTAATGACAGTGCCTCGCACACACATGGCCGGCAGGTGTCCCCAAAACCCAAGGTGAGTTGACTCAGTTGCTGAGAAATTTGCACCTTGAATAGAGGGGGACACATTTTTGGAAGGAAGTTGTATTCCACTGGTATTGCCTCAAAGAGACTATCTGAGATTTTGATGTGGTCCCTGGGGCTACTCTGCTTTCTGTCTTTCCTGGGTTTAGGTGGATAAGCTTTCCTTCTGTGGCTAAGCTATCCAGAGTCAGTTTTGATTGCTTAGAACCAATTAACTGTTACTGATACCACAGGGGAATGGCTACCTCTTTGATCACTTAGGGTTAATTGCAGCGGGTTACTTGGCCCTTAAGGGGTTAGAAGATTTCTTGAGATGCCTGATTAGGTTATAACTACAACTTTGTCTTTCCAGATAATTTGCTGATTTCCTAGGTGAGTCGGATGGGAGGCTTAGCTGACCTCCATGTGCTATAATCAGGATAGCTACTTCCTTCTAACCCCAGGCCCTACTGCTGAGGCTCTCTTGTACAGTGATTCTACAGAGAGGGCACAAGGTCCAATGGGCAAATAATTACCTGGAGATATGAGTAATTTGAGCAAGTGTATTCAGTACTATGTAATGATATGTTACAAGTTGGAAAACTTGACATATCCCACCCCAAGGTGGATTCTCTCTTCCTAGTTGTGATGGTTCCTCTTCTCACAATTTACCATTTCCTATTCCCTTCTTTCTATCAATTTTCTCCGGTTCAATTGTTGTGGGGAAAGGAGTTCTCTCCCTTGAAGTAGCCTGATCCTATGGGAACTAATGGATAGAAATAAAACAGTGGTGGCAGGAGGAAGGTGCCTAACTCCATACCACTGAGTGTTTCCAAAATCACTTCTATACCCAGCAAAGATACCATTACATGGTGTTCACTGAGTGACTACCACATGCCTGTGTTGTGCTAAGTACTTTTTAATGTTATTTTATTTAATTCTCTCAACAACCTAGAGGTAGTTAGTATTGTCTCCCCCTTCCAGTATTTTAATATTGCATAGATGAGAAAATTAATGTTCAGTGTCATTGACTATGGTCACAGATAGCAATTGTATTTGAGTTCTCTCATATCTACATCCCAAGCCTGTACTTCCCCTGCCACTGTTTTTCTCTTAGTCAACTCCATTTTACAAATTCAAGTCCATTTTACAAATTTTTACAGAATCATAAGATCTGAAGATGTAAATAGATTGGGTATGGTCACTGTTATCAAAGAACACACCATTTATCGAAGAAAGAAACAGTTTAAAAACCAACTGTAATAAGAGTGAATTATTAGAGGCATGCACAAAATATCTCAGGAACTCAGAAGAGGGAATATTAATTCCATCTGGGTTTGGGTCATGAAGGAAAGCTTGTTGGAGGAGGTGACTTCTGGACCGGATTTGGAAGATAAACAGGCATCTACGGGCTTAACCCCTCATCACTCACCCTGCTCAGGCTCTGACACCCTATAGCAAGCAGCTTGGATGCCAGTCACCATCATGAAGTGCAGATGGGCGCTTGCTTGGTGTCACCTAGTGACTTTTAGGTTGACTGGTCCAAGAAGGAAATGGAAGGATAGTGATTTGGAAGAAGGAAAAGGAAAAGAAAGGAAGGGAAGGGAAGAGAAAGGAAAGGAAAGAAGGAATGAGGAGGGGAAAACAAGCTAGGGGTAAGAGAAGAGGAAAAAGGGTGAGAAGGGGAAAGAAGGGGAGAAAAAGAAATGAGAAGAGGAAAATTGTATTTGAGCTTTTTAGTCTTTCATTTTTAGTTAGTGTATATAATTCCATTGCATGAAAGTCCACAATTTATCTCTTCTTCTACTGAGGGAAATTTTGGTTGTTTATGTTTTTTGCTCCTAAATATTTGGGTTAATCTTTCACATACATGCACTTATGGAAACACCAGAAAATCAGTGGCATTAGACTTCATTTTTGGAAACTGTGGCCTGTCTTTTATATCTTCCATGTGGGAATCTATATCTTCCATTGGGTCTTGCTTTGGAACAACCTTCAGATTTAGAACAATAATACATTAAGTTGTTTAATCTTCTAAATCTATATTTGAACACTCTTGGGATGTCTCCTCATATTAGACTTAATGGCTTAGATAAACCTTAAAGTTTTAAAAAACGATTTTGGGTGTATACTTTAGCAACTAAAATGAAAACATCAATTCTAATTTTAGATTTTGTTTGCAGCTCTAATCCTCATTGGAACTTGTGTACGACGTTTAAAACTATACAAACTTTCGGGAGAACTATTTTTAAAGAATGGCTCAGAGGGTTGAATGAGGACTGAAAATGGAACAGCTGAAATTAAACATTCCTGGAGTGGTTTTGTATGTCATCTATTTTAGGTGAGTTTCTTCACCTCTAATGAACACTTCTTTTTTTCTATTTTTTTTTCCAAAAATAGGATATATTGTTTGATGTTAAACCTTTACAAAAAAGTATATCATTATTCTAGAAATAAGCTATGTCTTCCTCAGTTTCAGCAAAGCTTTTAGAGTTCCATATATTTCTTTGTTAATGTCTTATGTCTTTCCTTACTCTTCTCTCTCTCTCTAAAAAAAAAAAAAAAAAAAAAAAATGTTGATCATTTACTAGTTGCTGGGGACATAGCAGTCAAAAAAAGAAACAAAAATCATTGCCATTGTTGAGCTTATGGGCTATTGGGGGAGACAGAAAGTAAGCAAGAAAACTAAGTAAGAGATAATATGTTAGACTGTGATAAATGGAATGGAGTAAAAGCAGGGAAGGGGCATAGGAAATGTTGGGGTATGGTGGGTGATTTTAGATGAGGCATTCTGGGCTATGGTAGCAAGTATAAAAGAGCATGAGATGTGAACATCCCTGGCAAGTTTAAGCAACAGTAAGGAGATGAGTTTGTCTCATAGAGTGATGGAAGGAAGAGCACAGTAGTTCCTCCTTATCTGCATATCCACTGGCAGATACTGTTCCAAGACCCCCAGTGGATGCCTGAAACCTTGAATAGTACAAACCCTATATATACTATGTTTTTCCCTATACATACATACCTATGATAAAGTTTAGTTTATAAATTAGGCACAATAAGAGATTAACAATAACAACTAATAATAAAATAGAAAAATTATAAGAAAATACCACAATAAAAGTTATGTGAATGTGGTCTCTCTCTCTCTCTCTCTCTCTCTCTCTCTCTCTCTCTCTCTCTCTCTCTCTCTCAACTGATCTGACAACCAAGATGGCTACTACCAAGGGACTAAGAGGCAGGTACCATATACAGTGTGGATACGCTGGGCAAAGAGATGATTCATATCTCTGGTAGGATAGAGTGGGATGTCATGAGATTTCATCATGCTACTCTGAAGGCACACAATTTACAACTTATGAATTGTTTATTTTTGGAATTTTTCATTTAATATTTTTGGGCCATGATTGTCTATGGGTGACTGAGACTGTGGATGAGGGGGACTACTGTAGTGGGAAGTGAGGTCGGAGGGTTAAGGGCATGGTGTGTGCCTGTGTGCAAGTGCACAGAACGTGGGACTTTGTAGATCGCCCTAAGAACTCAGCATTTTTTACTGAGTGAGATGGATAAGCCATCATCCTGGCCTCTTAGTACTTTGTCTTCCTCACTTCTAAGGATCCTTGTCTCCACTCCTTCACTATTATCTTCAAAACCTCCACTTTAAGTATCCCACTCTGTGACTATCTGCCTCCTGCCTTTTCTTTCTTATTATAGTACCCCAACTCCAACCATTTGCAACCCCATTAGGGAACTTAAATCCATTGACTGCAGAGTTTTTCACTCTTTGTTGCCTTCGCCTTCCCTCCCCTCTTTTCCAGATTGGATTCTGGTATTTGTCACAGCAATAACTCCTTACTTCTATCAACTGCTGGGCGTCTTTCCTCCTCTATTGTATTCACCCAGAAAAGTCCTCACCCTGCTTCAACCCAAATCCACTCATTCTGCATCTGCCCTTGGGTTGAATACACCTGGGGCAAAGAATCTAACCACAGTAACAGGCCTTACTTTGAATGTATGACCATGAATTCCCAGGGGTCCTCAACACAGCCCATCAATCCTAATTATATCCATCTTCCCTTTATCACTCTTCCATGATCCCCAAAAGCTATTTTTCATCTTAATGACCCACCTCAAAACATTAACATTCTTCATCATTTATCACTGTCAGTGATGGTTTTGATTCTTGTTTCAATGAGAAAATAATGAACATAGAATTCCCTCCTCTTTGCAACATCAAATCGTCCAACCTTTGGGCATCTGTACCTTGATTCTCTGCCCTTGCTCCTTTTCACAAAGAAGAGCCAGCTCTGCTTTTGCTCCTGAAACTGTTCCCTCTCTCTGTCCACAGTAGTTCTTCTCCTCTCTATGGAATCACCATACCTGTTAGAATATAACTCATTCTAAAGCAAGCAAATAAACCTTTCCTTGACCCCACACCCTCTTTTACTGATGACCCCATTTTCCTGTTTACCTCTATTGTAAAACCCTTCCAAAAGGTTGTCCATGTTTGCTATCCCAACTTTCCCCTCTTTCATTCTTGCTTGAACAGTTCAATAAAAAATTCACTGTGACCAAACAAAATGGTTTTTATCAATATCACCAATGATTTCCACATCATCAATTCCCATAATCCTTTTTCATTTTTTTTGTTTTACATGAATCTCAGCAATATTCAATAGAGTGGATCACTCCCTTCCCAAAATAGTTTCTTCACTTGGATTCTGGAACATTTTACTTTCCTGATTTTACACCAGCTTTCTTAGTTTGAATCATTATATATCTCTTATTATTCATTAATATTTGGAGTGCATTAAGCATTTTATAAAGTACCTTTTAGTATCTAACAAGATTTTATAGTTTATCTTCTTTAACTTATTATGATGAGTATATTAATATGTATTGACTATTTTATCATTCTTGGAATGAACTCTATTTGGTTGTGGTGTATTATTCTTTCATTGTACTATCTAACTCTATTGTTTATATTTTAATTGACGTTTTTGCTTAAATCTACATGTATAAAATTTGCATGCTATTCTATTTTGGTGCCTTTTTTGGGTCAGGTTTTGATAGGTTACGTTGTCTTTTAAAATTTAAATATCATTTCTTCCTTTCTCTATGTTCTATGATAATTTATTGTTTTTATAAAAATAATTCCCATTTCTTATAAGTAATTCAATTTTCAAGGGAAAAACAATACACAGACTCACTCCAAATTTTATCATTTGAAAATAACTATCACTAATATTAGATGGACATAATACCAGATACTTTTTGATGTGTATGCATGTATACAAAGAACAGTGTACCTGGAACATAGTAGGTGCTCAATTACTAACATCTGTTTATTGAATAAACAGAATGTTAGATGGAATTAATATTACAAACATGGAACTAAATTCCATTTTTATTAATAGATTTTGTTACTATTTATTTTAAATAAAAACTTACAAAATTTGATGCCCAAACACCTCCATAGCGAGGGGTACCCTAATTGTATTAGTCTGGGCTCTCCAGAGATACAGAACCAATAGAGGAGATATATCTGTATCTATATCTGACAGGAATATATTCTTTTAAACTTGGGCAAATACCAAGTTGACAAATTCATTTTCTTAAATAACAATGCCTGTTGGTGTTTGTTAAATGTGGGGGTGGATGGGCACTCTCCTACACCTCTGGTACCTCTACACCTCTCCTACACCACATTTTTCAACAGTTTGGCACAATATACCAAAGTCTTGTTCACAATCTTTGATGAATAACTTTCCGTCGAGGCAGTTATCCTGAAGAAATAAACAGAAATGGGTAGAAAGATTTTTGTACAAGGATAATTATTACAGAATTATTTATAAAAGTGAAAAATTAAAAAAAAAATACACACAAAAAGCAAAAAAGGTTAGGGGCTTGGTTAAATAAATGAAGTGACATTTCATTTAGTGATGTAATGTAACCTTATACTCTAATGATATAATGTAACCTTAAAAACACATTTTGAATAATCTCTAATGACATGGGAAAACAAGGCACATTGGGAAGTGAAGAAAGGCTACAGAAGAAAGTATATAATACACAGTCAACACAGAATTACTGAATGCCAGCTGTGTGCCAGAACTGGGAACGCAATAGGCTCAGTCCTTGGTCTCATATACATTGATGCCAATTTAGCTGGAAAAGAATGTACGCATGTGTATTATTATACATACAGAAAAAAAAACTCCAAGATATCTCTTCAGGGTGCGATAATGGGTGTTTTTCCTATTTCCCTTTATATTTTCCTGTAATTTACACTGAAAAAAACAAAAACAAAAACAAAGAACGAGTGTTACTTTAATAATCAGGAGAAACTGTTAAATTTTGAAAGAGAGAGCCTGGGTCAGGGTGTTGGGGTGGGGTGGGTGAGCTGGGTTCAGAATGGAGACAATGTCTCTGGTGTCACACAGGGGGAGGTGGCAGGGACAAGAGAAGGGAGGAGGGAGAGACACAGCTTTGATGATATTGTTTGCTCCTCTGTAACCTTGACCAAGCCACTTGGCTTCCGAGCATGTTGCATCATCAGTAAAGGAAGCCATTGCGCCTCCTCTGCACAGGGTCATATGAGAAGGGACAGAACCCTGTGTACATATCTGCTTTTTAAAATGTGCGCCGTGCTTCTTAGGACCTTAAGCAGATGATATCCCACCTCTGGTCCCCAGTGTCCTCTTTCTTGGAGTGGACAAAGTGGCTTCCAGCTCTGACATTCTGTGATGTGTCTAGATGTGACTCATGTGGTGCCTACTTTCATGAAGGTGTAATTACGTGCTCAATAAATACTGTCTGGTTTCGACAACAATGAAAAAACAAAAACAAATAGAAAATTCTACTTGATTTTCCAGAATAAAAACAAATGATTGAAATAACTGAAACTGGAGACATTTCAGAAATTTAGATATATTTTTTATCATAAAATGTTCCTCAAAGATGCATCTGTAGTTTAAGAAAAACAGTTTCATGAAAAAGGATGGTTTGATTTATTAAATTTATTTTTACTTACCTTTACTTTTAGGTAATATTTATTGATAGCATTTTAATAATTCTTGTCTTCACTTCATTATTTTTATTAGTTTTATGTTATTTTAAGTTGCCATATTTATTTTGCTTACTTTCTGTTCTTTATAATTTTTAATTTGCTTTAGCCTTATCACCATAATTTAATATTTTCAATATTCACCAGTGATCCTTTTAACAAGCCTTCTTTATTCTTCTCACTTGCCTTGTTCCTGTTGTTCAGTGAAATTTGCAAGGAAGTCTGTGGGTACTACAGTACCTCAATTCTTTTATGTTGAGAACAATATAATTAATCACCCTTTTTGTCTGATAGATTCTTGATTTTTCGTATTCCTTCAGTACTTTGCATATATAATTAATGTGTTCTGGGAGTGGATGCTTCTATGGGGAAATCTAAGACCATCTTGTTTTTAGTTTTATTTCATTTTACTTTATTATTGTTGTTTAATGATACCATGGAGTTTCTGTCAGAAAGGAGGAGCTCCTGGATTCACTTCATCTCCACTCATCTATCTTTTCATCTAAGCTGTTCCCACTCTATCTGGTGACTAAAGGGAAACAATAAAAGCACTTCTTTGATTGTGGTCCTATTAGAGTAGACAGATACAATCCATGACTCCCAGTTGAATTTGAATTTCAGATTAACAATTAATACTTTTTGGTATAGGTGTGTTTGATATAAGTGTAACTGGCTTTCCTGTGATTTTATTTGCTAAGTCTTCAGCCTTAGGTATTGTTGATTCTAGGTTGGGTTTTGTTCCCTTGGTGGGGTGTGGATGGGTGATAAGAATTTGACTGGGTCCTCTCAATGTTTCTTCTGTTCTCTGGCTATTTTTTCAAAGGATCTCATGTCATTAATTTTTTTTGGTTTGTTTTTAAACCTGCTAAGTCCTTGTTCCTTTGGGAATAATTAGGTCAGAGTAGAACCCATAGATGTATATTCCCTCCGGGCTTTTCTCCTGGCATGTAAAGACAGTAACGGCCATTCCTCCCACCTCGGTGGCAACCTGTGGAAAATGGGCAAGGACTTCTGCCCCTCTCAGACTTGGCTCGCCTAATTCTTTCTAGGAAACATCTTCATCACTCAGTTTCTCTGGGAATTGGGGCTGTTAGTGAGAATTTTCAGTGTATTTCGCCTCAGCTTTCCCTTGCGCCTGTTATGATATGGGTCAAAAGTCTCCCTATAACATGCCACCCCATACCTGAATATTTGCCTCTTTTCTTCTAGACATTTATGGCAGAAAGTTGGACTCTAGCTTATTTGACCTGTTTATGTGTGGATGTTTATTAGTTTTTACTACTTTTTACTACATTTTTGGGAGTATGGGGCATCTGTGGTCTGGCTCCTTTCTACAATTGTTTTTTTACCGAAAAATAGTGTATATATAACACAATAATTATCCTACCCTTAAAGTTTGAAATATTTTATTTGTGAACTTGCCTGAAATCAATGCTTTTGTGAGGATTAGCTCTCTGAAATCTTTGGAATTTCTTTCATTTTTAAAAACTTCATTTATATTTTCTCTGTTTTTGAGAGTTTCAACATTTTTAGAAATAAAATGTACAAAACTATTTTAAAAACTTATTTTAGCTTATATTGATTATGACTTTTTCTCATGCTTAAATTTCTATATTTGTATTTTTCTCCGTTTTCAAAAATCTTTGGTAGTGTGGTGGTTGTTTACCTAGTTTATTGATTTATGCCCCCCCCACAAGATTATTAGCTTTTATATTTATCCATCAATTCTGCTCTTTTGCTTTCTAATTCATTAATTACTATTTTTAATTAATTGTTTTCTTAAGTTGAGATATTTACCAATGTAACATACACACATTCAATCTAATGAAGTTTTACCTTTGTGTACAACCATATAACTACCACCCAGGTCAAGTTATAGAATTTTTAGTTACTCCGAGAAAGTTCCATTGTGCCTCTTCCCTATGAATACCGTCCTACTGCCCTCCGAGTGGTCGTTATTCTGCTGATTTCTACTGCCATAAATTAGAATGGGCTATTCTTGAACTTCGAATAAGTGGACATTTCATTTGGGGACCTGGCTCCTTTTGCTCAACATAATGTTTTTGAAGTTCATTCATGTTATTGAGTATATCTATTCATTTAAATTTTATTTTTGTCATGTTCTTATGTATATTTTATTTTCCAATTTAAGTGTAATGGTTAAATTTTGTTTATTTTTGTTTGGTAAGGTGGTTCAGGCCATGGATTTTCCCTGTGGTGCAGTGTTAGTTTCCCCTTAGGTTTTGGTCTAAGTGTTGCCTTCATTCTTGTTTCTAATTCCTCTGTCGTTGTACTTAGATCCACTCTTTGACCCAAGAGTTGTATTGAAGAATTTATCCTAAAAACGTTTTAAGTATCTGGGTTTTAAAATTTCTACCTCTGTTATAGACTTGGAATTTTATTGCATTGTGGCCAGAAAGCATGTTTGTGCCATTTTTTTTATTAACAGCTGTATTGAATTTTCCTTTAGTACATAACTGTATCCTCCTTTAAAAATGTTCCATGGGTCCCCAGAGAGAGTACTTTAATTTTTTTAAAAACTTATGAAACATTTATAAAGATTGATTATAGGATTAACCAGAAAAGCTGAGTGATGCATTTAACAAAGATAATAACATTTTTTTCTCTTAATCTGTACATATGACTACAATGTCTTCTGGCATTTAATGTTACTGAAAAGTATGAGTTTAGGCTTTTTTTGTTTGTTTTGCATATTCTCTGTTTCTTCTGCCTGATTACTTATAGAATTTTTTCTTTGAGGTTCACTATATTTCTGTTTCAATGACTTGCTAAAAATTTTTACTTGTATCTGTAAATCCTTTCAATCTGCCAATTCCTATCTTCTTTTCTTTCAGAAAATGGTTTTCTATTGTCTCTCAATATTTTTCCATTCTGCTGACTCTGCTTTTTGCTTCAGTACTACAGTTCAGATATTGAATGTCCTTACCTTTATTTCATACCTATCCTTTTATCTCTAATCACTTTTATGTGATTTTCCTTTGCGTTCTGTTCTTCCTTAAGCCAGTCCCTCCACATCACTGACTGTTTTTACTAATACTAATCTTACTTCCTACTGCTACTAATGTGGTTTTCATTATGTGATGTTTTTATTAATCTCATTTTTTCCTTCTTATTTTCTTTTATTGTCTGTCTCTTCATTGGTCTCATGAATCTCTTCCTTGATGTCCATTTTTGTAAAGCCCGTGACCTCTTTGATTTTTCAAGACCTTGAGAAGGTCTTATCTAGAAAAGTTTTCTGTTCTATAAAGAAGTGTTTCTTGGAATAACTCTTCTTCCAACATTTATTCTTCATCTTCTTTTTGCTTATTGGAGTTCCTTTTTCTTTTTCCTTTTCTCCATCCTGTTTCTGTGTTGGTTTAAACTCGGTGCAGGTGCCGTGTTTGAAACTACGTCTTATTCATCCTCTCTGAATATGGCAACGCTTCAGGCTATTTACTCAAGAAGTGGGGAAGGTGAAATTGTCTTTGCCTCTAAATATTCTTCTCCCACTTTATTCGGAAATTTACAAGTCGTACCACAGGATTCTGAGGTGTAGAGTTGAACTTTGTTTAGTCCTTCATCTGCTTGAGGGATAGGAAGACAAATAAGGAGACTTAATTCAGGTATATTGTCCTCACATTCTTTGCTATTATTACATATGGTGAATCCTCTGTCCTGGGGCCCATCTCCCCTCAGCTTCTGTCCATTTCCCACTTCGGGTCAGCATTTCACTTCGCGAGTGGAGAAGTGACTGGGCAAGGAGACTGGGTGAGTGGAGAGCCCTGGGACTCTCTATCAGGACCCTTTGTTTGCTGGTTTAGGGTTCATTTAATTCAGTCAAGCTGATTTTTTTGGCTTCTGTTTATTGTCCCTCTTGGTCTTCAGCTTTTTTCATGGATAGATACCATAGTTGGGTCATAAAAAATAAGTCTAAAACAGCCCTACCTCTGTGGCATATAGAAGTTGCTCAATAAATATTTACTAATTAATGTTTTCAATTTGTCCTATTGGTTGCTCACAACTCCTGTCCCCATTTTTACAAGCACAGGGTTTTGGGTAGGATACTTTAGGACTCTTATTTTTTAAAGGGAAACCTACATCTTTCTAAAGATGCGTAGATCAAGTGTTGGGTTCCATGCCTCCTTCTTTGACTTGGTGTGAGTTTTTCTACACAGATATTCATTGTGGTTTCTGTTACGATGTTTTCACCATTCCCTAGTTTCACCAGGGATGGTTTTTTCTGGCTCTATTTTTGATTATTTTTATCATTCACTTTAGTGAGTTTCTAGGAAGTGAACTAAGTAAATATGCACTTATTCTGTCACCTTTTAGCAAAATTTCTCAAGTTGTTATTTTAAAACAAAATACAAATAATGAAACAACTGTTCCCATGGTACATGTTTACAAGTAAGCTGCTGTTTGACACAGATGTCACCTACATTTTTACGTTTTCTTGTTGCAGGTACTAGGATTTTCTGTTTTGATTTCTGCCTCTCTAGAAGTCGTGAGGTCCTCAAGTCATGTCTAATCAGCAGGTTTTGACTTATTTTCTTATTTTGACCTTGGAAACTGTATTTCTGTGGACACAGGATTTTTCTCTCAGCCTGTTACTCAAGCCTCTGAACACCTTGGGTATAGCTAGTTTCCATGTTGTTGCCTTTCTTATTTTTAATTTCTCACTCCTAGTTTCCCGCATTTTGTCCTCAAGTCCACCATCAGTCATGGTCCAAGTGAAGCATTTACTTGTAAGGATAGCCCATCACTGTGCATTTACTCCCCGCCCCGCCCCATTTTGTACTATTGATCAAAACCAGTTTTTCCCCAAATGGATGATACGTGGTGTTCTCACATGGTTTGGATACAACCAGATTCACATAATAATATTTGTTAAGAATTGCTCAATGATTTCAGGTCTGAAATTGTCCACCAATTTTTTTTCTTTTTTAAATATATTCTCCCATGTTGTTGGGAAGAAAATAATGAAAGCAGGGCATTCTTAGGGGCAAAGTGGCAGGGTCAGAACCTTGGTTCCAGCACAGTGCTTTGGGACCTGAGGGTGGCAGAGGCTACAGGGCCATCCCGGCTGGGCCTCTGTGGGGCTCTGCCCTTTGTGGGTCAGGGTCTTTAGCTGCAGCCCCAGCTGTCACTCCCCTACAGTCAATATCCTCTTGGCCAGATTTCCTGCTCTTTGCAGGCCCCTAGCTGTGCACTATATTAGGAGCCTGACCCTCAGGCATCAACTTTTAACATATGCAAATAGACCCAGTGTAGTGGGCATTTTTTGTCTGTTCCCTTTATACTGAGCCTGGGGGTATACCCACAGTGAATCCTTGGTGCCTGTTCAGAAGTGTTTTTTTTACTATAATCTTGTGGGTCTTGTGGATGCAAGCCAGGTTGGAATTCAGAGCAAGGTGTTTCGGGGGCCCATCACTCATGTGGGAGTCTTAGAAGTTCGGGTGCTAGATGTTGGGTCCAAGCCTTTTGCTTTTCAGGGAGAAGCTGGGAGTTGAGAGTTTCTACCCAATTGTATGGTGTTGTACCTGGGTTGGGCTTATGATGAGAATGTGTCTTAATCTTTCCTACCTGTTTTGATGTGGGAATTTTCTCATTTGCTTAATATATAGAAGTTGATCAGCTAGTTTCTGGATTTCCTTCTGAGGGAATTGCTCCATGTATAGCTGTACATTTGGTGTGTCTGTGGAAAGAGGGTAGTCCAGGAGCCTCCTATGTCTCCACCTTGGACTAGAGCTAGTAATGGGCCTTTTGGGCAATGTCCCACACAGCTATAGAATCCTGGTGCTCACTCACAGGCCCTCACTTTCCCCCGTGGGAGAAATCGTGGTGTGAGAAGATCTTGCTTGGCACTGAGCTGTGCCTTCTTGGGGAAGTTGTGACATGGTAGTCAAACTGTTCCTCTTACGCTCTTCAGTGTGTCCACACTTATATTGTTTTGTTCCAATGGTGTGCTGGAACTTCTTTGCTGGAGCCCTGGACTTCCACAAAGGCTCTCTCACCTGGGGGTGATTATCTAAGGCATGTCCTGTTGGTGCTCCCAGACCATAGCCTAGAGGGTCTGGAGTCAGTTCATGGACCACAGTTCATGGGCCTAGCGGGGATGGAGGTCTATATGCCTATTACCCCATGCTTAGGTGGGCAAGACTTCTCCCAGTTTCTTTGGCATATAATGCTGGATTCCATATTGTCTGTGGATGGAAGCCAAATAGTGTTGGTGAGGGAGGAAACAATGAGGGACATCTTCTTCAGCCATGCTGCTGAGTTTACTCACCCCTGCATTTAATTCTTCAAGTTCCTCTGAAGTTAACCCAATCCTGTTTTCTTATAGCTACAGGAAAATGACTTCCATGGAAGGAAGTTGTGATAAATAGATGTAACTGAGATGCAGAGACCCTGTAGATTTTTGTTTGAACTGATTTTATTATTCTAAAATGTCTTGAATGTTGAAAGACCAAGAAAGACCTAATTCTCTGTAACCCTCACTGTCTGATTAAAATAAAGTCCTGCTTAGAGTGAAAGGAGGAGTATACGCTGGAATTTCCTTAATTCAATCTCATTTGTATTTGGAGCAAAGGTGTTGGTACATAGAGTAAGATGTAGGGTTCTGGAACAGGACCAGGGTTTTCTTTAAGAATTTGTCAGTGCTTTAATCAGTGATTGTAAGTCAACCATTTTACTTGGCCATTTAGTGCCTCTGATTGTCTGTTTATGGAATTGGAAACTTTAAATATCATGATTTTTGTAACCTATAGAGATTGTGATGATTGATGAGATAATATAAGTTCACTGATGTCTTCATCCATGAAGAAAGCACAGCATTTTGCACACTTGGCTAGAATTTGTGATTGTTTCATTGTAGTAATGAACTAGGATATTTGTATTCTGGTAATCAGTCCAAAGGGAAGTTACATACAGCTTTTTCTAGAAAAATTGGAGAATGACAAAATGGTGGGGAAATGAACATTTAAAGGTTAATTATAATATTCTTTTCAAGGTAATATATTTTGGCCAGACTTAAAGGGCTCTTTACACTTTTTTTGTTGTTTATTTTAAAACCCTAGTTTCAGACTTTTTGTTTTTCAGTTTAAGTTTTCATGTCAGTCAGTGATGAGAGTCTTATTCTGGATGTCCAATTGAAGTCTAAATTCATAGTAATCAGAAATTGAAGCAATTTTATGTTTCTCTATGTCTATGTTTTGTTTTTAAATTACGTTTTTTATTTTCACTTTAGGAATTACAATATTGTACTAGATATTCTCTCAGCCTGAAATGCTGTTACCCCGTGATCATACCTGGCTGGTTCCTACTGTCATTTAGATCTTAGAGACTCTCCTTGACAATCCATCTACTGATCTCTTTCTTTCACTTTTTCTATTTCAAATCTCTGCATAGCACTAAGGCCATTAGGCATTTCCCTTCCTTTTCCTTATTTTCCCATTCCTTTTCTGTTCTTCTCTTCCCTCCTCTTCTCTTTCTTTCCTTTTTCCCACCTCCTCTTCTTCTCTCTGGCTTTAGATGTCTGTCCTTCTGCTGCTCACAAGACTATGTAAAGTCCAAAGGAGCAGGAAACTTGTCTGTCAGAGTCACCTCGATTTTCAGCATCCAGAACAGGACCCAGAATAGGTGTCCCATGAAACATTAAGTAAGTTAATGAAGGAACGAATGAGAAGTTCCTCTACATTCCAATGAGCACAATATTGAAGGAATTATAATTAGTGAACAGTCCATAAAGCATCATTTAACATCCAAATGAGTGTCCAAATGAATGAACAGCTACATCCTTAGGGGAAATGTACTTCTCTGTATGATCCCTTGTGTTTTTAATAAATTCCTTCTTATTGTGATTGTTTGCTTTTTCCAAACTCATGGCTTGTCTCTTGATCCCATGCTTGAGTCCATCCTGAGCTAATCCCTGCCCTCTTTTTTCTAATTTTAATGGAGCACATCGAAAATAGGATTATTTGAAAAAAAAAAAAAAAAAAAAAGGATGTGATTCTTCTCATATAACAGGAGGGAGTAACTTAAAATAATGAGTAATTAATGAATTATTTTTTGAGGTGTGGATTGCATTATATTATTTATGAACTCACATATTAGGGAATAAATTCATGCTTCCTATGCTGGGCACTGGGGATAGAGAGGTGAAAAACGCAAAGTTCTTACCCTTGAGGAACTGATATTGTTGGGGAGGGTAGACTTATAAATACATAATTTGATGAGTTCAAAAAGGTGTCACAGGACATATACATTATTTCTCGAAAATTGCATGGGAGTTTTCCAGGAAGGAAAGGAAAAGAACATTCTCAAGCATGTGCCCAGCGGCCTCTTAGGCACCAGGTTCCAGTCAACTCCGAGTCATCCTCCGCACGATGCCTGCCCTGTGCAAGTACTTCTAAGCAGTGGGGTGCTGCTCAGTGGTATCTGACATATGCTACATGCTTGAGAAATATTCAGTAAATAAAAGAATAACTTTGCCCTTTGGGTAACAAGGATGCATCAAAAGTTTCCTAGTGGGCTACACATGAGTAATGCTTCTCTAGAAAAGTTCACACTGACATCAGGGTGGAAAGAACTAAAACGGGGGACATCATGGTGCCTGCGAGGCCGCTGGGATAATCCAGGAGGAATCAATGACGCAAACTCTCCTTGGAGCATCTGAGCAAGAACATTGGCGAAACATATGCAAAGCAGGGATGGGGTGTTGGAGTCAGGGAAAAAAAAGTGTAGAGATGTTGAGAGGAAAGGCAAGGGCTATTTTATTTATGGGCACTACAGATACTCTGAGTTACTCAGAAGTATTCAGGGAAAATATCCTTTGAACTTGACTCATTGGATTCTCACTCTTACTCTAAGTTACAACTTCCAAAAGGAAATCTTTTGCTGTTTTCCCCTAAGACTTGATATTTGTCAACCTTAGCTTCTGCTTTAAGGGAATTTGGCTTTTTCATTTTTTTCTTTTTCCCTAAGAAAGAAAAGCACTGCCAGTCCTCCTTCAATAAGAACTTGTCTGTGATGGAAAAGTCTCTGCCCTAGAATTTCTCCCACACTGACAGAGATTGAACTCAGGGCAGAATTCATTTGTCAGGGCAAGTCTGGAGAAAAGACTCCTGCCCTTGGGGCTGCCACCAATGTCCCTCTCAATCTAAGGTTCTGTGGCGGTGCCTCGTATATGATGTAGTGTCCTGAATCTCAGTCCGGTGAAACCTCTCACGTTTATGTACCACCTGTATGCGTACTGATGTTTTTCATTAAATACACTTTGAGTTAAGCAAAGTATTGAAAAATATTAGGCTGATCATAAGCAATCACATTCATGGAATCACAACTGTTTTTTTTCCTAATGCACCTTAAGATAAATTCATAGCCCATGCTTACTCTTGTATCAAATAAAATGTTTTCCTAATGGTCTAGGACTTCCACATTTGGAAACTCGGAGATAGTGTTTCTAAGCTTGCTGTGACACAGACCTTTGTGAGCAGCAGCTCTGGCTAACATCTGAAGGTGGGTAAAGAATAGAGGCGGGACCTGGCACCTCTGCCTACTACCGACTGCTGTCTCGGTCACTGTTCTGTTGAGGGCATGTGAAGGTCTTGGTGAATGAGGAATCAAGCGTACACGTTTGTCTTCCCAGCTTTGGTGTGCCCAAAAACGAAATGATACCAGAGGCTGAGAGATCTGCTGTGTCTCTCTGGTACAGAGAACGGTACAGGAGGTGGGGCTACAGCACTGTTGTGAGCGTCTGAAAAGGCAGTCACCACATTTCAATTTCTTCCTGAAAGTCAAGGGGACATTAACCCTTTGGCAGGGCCCTATGTCCCTGCGTGGTACTCATGACACGAGTGGGGAACAAAGTCCTGGCACACAGGTTCAGATAGAGTGAGCAACACAGCTTTATTTGGGAACCAATGTCCCTCTAGAGGCTAATGCTCTGGTAAGCACAGTAGGTTATACAAGATAGAATAGAATTTAATAACGAACCAAGTCCCAGAGTCAATCAGGATGGAGAAGGTCCCTGGTCCAGGAGAGACGACTGGGCCCACGACAGGTCTGAGGCGAGCTGGTCTTGCCAGGAAGAGCTTCGGAGAGGCCCGGAGTAGCAGACTTGCCCCTCGCAGAGGGTCTTAGCCGGAGCGCCTGGTTAGACTACTCACGGCTTTGCTCTGGAGTTCTGCCTTTATCCTTTTTCTTGGACTTGTTTACTTCTCAGCTGATAACCAGAAGTAGTTTGCCAGGACTTATTTACCTCTTAGGTGATAACTAGAAGTTTGTTTTGGTGAATGTGTTTATCACTTAATTTTGTTATGCTCAGTTTCACACAAAAACATGTTTTTCACTTCACTCTTATCAATCTCACACACGTGTGTCCATATTCCTCCCTCACATCCCTCCTAGTAAACAAGTTGTTTTGCAAACCTCCATCCAACATATATAATATATTTTATATGCTCTACACAAGCACTGCCAGTGGTGCATGAATCCTGGAGGAACTGCCGATGGATGAGACTTGTATTTTCTTCGGAACCTTCACTGCCAATCTGATCGTGGCTGCTGGGAATGACCAGATCTCCAGATAACTGGGGCTTACGTGCTCATGTTGGCCAAAAAGCAGGGGCATATAGGTTTATAGTTCATGTTCCAATAAAGAATCCAGATTTTCATTAACCAAGATGTCACTCTGTTATGTGTCTCTGGCAACTGAGGAACTAAGTGAAGAAAGGTTACTGCTTTTAGCAGCAACTACAGGGAGAATTCAGAATGACAGAAATGCAGTTATAGTGGCATTTCGATTAATAAAACCCATGGGAAACATGTCCTTTTACAAGGAAATCATCATGTTTGAGAAAATACAAAACAAAACAACTATAAATCACAAAGTTGCTATACATGCTTTTACTTGACTGAAAAAAGAACCACACCAACAAATGAAACATCTAAGCAATCAACCAAAAACCTCTGCTTCACAGCTTGTGTTGTTTCCTCACAGTTTGAAATGAATAAAGAATTCTTTGAGCAAAAATTGCTTTGAGCCGCCAGTCTCATCTTCCTGTACCTTCCCCAGCATACAGCCCACATACTCCAGTGTATTCCCTCTCCTCAATTCGGTGGTTACACCCTCCCCTCCCCTCAATGTTCAAGACCCTCTTTCATTTCTTTTTCTTTTCCTTCAAAGGAATCAGGAAACCCAAATCATTTGTCCTCACTGATTATTAGTTGGTTATATTTTAACTCATGATATATGTGAGTGTGCTCCATGGGCCAGTTTTTCAGATATCAATGGGTGCTATGTAACCAGAAGGAAAAGGTTACGTGTCAAATAAGTTTGGAAAATTCAAGGTTGAACAACTTGAATGTGTTTCATTACTGTGGGACTGCTCAGAAATTAACATGTATATGAAATTATGAATCATGAGAAAGGTATAGAGCATTCAGCTTTTCCCAAACTTATTTGACAATGGTAAAAACGTTATTTTGACCATTTTCAGCAACTTGTTTATCTGACACACTGTGGAGAATACCATTTTAGCTGAAGCTTATCCACGCGTGCCTAAGCAAAGTGTACACAAGCAATCTGTTCACATTTTGTGACTGCAGTAAATTGGATTGTGTCCCCCAAAAGATGTGTACAAGTCATAACCCCTGATACTTGTGAACGTGGCATTATTTGGAAGTAAGGTCTTTCAGATGTAAGTAAGGATTTTAAGTTGAGGTCATCCTGGGTTTAGGATGGGCCATAAGTCCAATGACAGTGTCCTTATAAGAGGCAGGAAAGGAGATGACATAGAGCTGTACAGGGAGACGAAGGCCATGTGAAGAAAGAAGTGGAGATTGGAGTTATGCTACCATATCCAGATGGCCAGGAGCCAGCAGAACCTGGAAGAGACCAGAACTTTCAGAGGAGGCTTTGATTTTAGACTTACAGCTTCCAAAACTGTGAGAGAATACATTTCTCTACTTTTAAGCCATCTGGTTTCTGGTAATATGTGGTGTCATCCCTAGGAAACTAGTACAATGCCCTTTACTTCTAACTGTGGAGTGTGGTGACTTAGGCCTTGACTTTTTATTTTTTTAAAAAAGATTAGGCATCAGTGAGCAGCGGGCAGATATTTTTGACGGTAGAGCCTGACTCTGCTTTTTGATCACTGAAAATGAAGTTGATTTAGTCGTTTTAAGTTAATTGGTTGTGGAGAAATTTGGGTATATTAGAAGAAATAGTAATGGTTTCTATCCAAAAGACAATTCCCTTATTTTTGGGTCCCTTTCTAGTGTTTTCCTGTTTGGGGGGTTGGGGGGCTACAGCATCCGTCCTGTCTTATTCACTTTGTGCACCCTATCAATCCCAAATCCTGCTGTTAACTTCCAAATCTTGCTCCAGTCTGTCCTCTTGTTCATCTAGTTACTGCAGCACTTGAGGCCAGGCTTTGTCACCTCTTATCTGGACCACTGGAGCTTCCTAACACTTCTGCATGTATTTACTCTTGCTCCTCCCCGGAACATTTTGCACCCAGAGCATGTTACCTATTCCCCTCTCTCTCATCACTTAAAATACTACATTGTATTCCCACCTTTCTTAGATAAAGACCAATATCCTTAATATGTGCTGCAAGGCCTGCCATGGTCTGAGCTCCACTAACTCTCCAAGCTCCTTTCATACCCTGCTTCACTCTGCTCTCTTCTCTCTAGCCTAAAGGATGGAGAAAGTCCACATTGTTGAACATGTGCATAACTCCCATTCCTGTCTCCGTGGGCATCTTGTTCATGAACCCAATGAGTAAGCCTGGATTGGCAGGGAAGAGGCTAATAAATAACTGTTTAGAGAAAGCCTCCTTCCCAGCAGAGGTCCTTTGGTCCTAATGCATATGGGATGAAAGTATCCATGAACTGTGGGGCCATTCTGATAGACGCATGTACATAGCTCTTTTTCAAATCTTCTTTTCCTGAATCCCCCAAGGAACTTGACCCTTCCCAGTTTCCGACAATGTGACTGAACGATTAACCACTACCCATGAATTGATATACATTCCTTTTTAAAAAATTTAAAAAATTAAAAAAAAAATTAAAATTACAGTTGACATACAATACTAGTTTAAGGGGTACAATACAGTGATTAGATATGTATATAATTTACAAAGAGATCTCCCTGATAAACCCGGTACCCATCTGACACCATACGTAGTTATTACAATACTACTGACTATATTCTCCATGCTATACTGTACATCAACATGACTATTTTGTAATTACCAATGGGTACCTTTTAATCCCTTTCCCCTTCACCTATCCCCGCAGCCTCCCCCAATCTGGCAATCATCAAAATGTTCTCTATATTTTGAGTTTGTTTCTGTTTCGTTTGTTTATTTTTGTTCTTTAGATTCTACATATAAGTGAAATCACGTGACATTTGTCTTTCTCTGTCTTACTTACTCCACTCAGCACAATACCCTCTAGGTCTAATCATGTTGTTGCAAATGGCAAGGTTTCCTTCTTTTTGAGGCTGAGTAATATTCCATTGTATATATGTACCACCTCTTCTTTATCCATTCATCCATCGATGGACACCCAGGCTGCCTCCACATCTTGGCTATTGTAAACAATGCTGCAGTGACCATATGGATACACATGTCCCTTGCAAATAGCATTTTGGGTTTCTTTGGATAAATACCCGGAAGTAGGATCACTAGGTCCTTCTTTGTCTCTTGTTATAGCCTTTGTTTTAAAGTCTATTTTGTCTGGTATAAGTATTGCTACCACAGCTTTTTTTGTTGTTGCTGTTTCCATTTAATTGATTTAAATTCTTACCTTAGGTATTCTCTGCTTGTAGGCAAAGTGGTCTACAGAAAGAATTACTCAAAGTCCCACTCAGTGTAGCAGTCCACTTCTGGTGCCAGCAGATTGGATATAATTATCTGTAATTCAGCCTTAAAATGTTCTCTTGGTCAAGTGGTCATAGAGAACTTCTCTCTGAACTTTAATAGGTTGAGTGAGGGGGTGACCGGATGGCTCAGTTGGTTTGAACTTGCCCTCTGAACAGCAGGGTTGCGGGTTTGATTCCTACATGGGCCAGTGAGCTGCGTCCTCCACAACTAGACTGAAGACAATGAGCTTCTGGAGGGGTGGCCAGATGGCTCAGTTGGTTAGAGCACGAGCTCTGAACAACAAGGTTGCAAAACGGCAACTGGACTTGGAGCTGAGCTGTGCCCTCCACAACTAGATTGAAGGACAATTACTTGGAGCTGATGGGCCCTGGAGAAACACGCTGTCTCCCAATATTTCCCAATAAAATTTATAAAAAATGAAATAAAATAAAAGTAGATTGAGAGATAGGTGGTCACAGCCTTTAGGAATGAGACTTTAGGAGGGGCTACACCTGAAGAGTGGGCCACCTGCTTATGCTTTCAGGACAGGCTTAAGTCTGATTTCATAAATACCACATCCACTTGATAATGGGGTGCCTCTGGGCATATTTATATTTACGGGTTGTTAAAATCAATTAGCACCTACTTTCAATGTCTTCTGGTTTTCCATTTCGACAGCCCATCTCTACCAGGCTCAACAGAAAGCCAAGAGCAGTTTCTCAACATGAGAATAGTTGAGAAGGTGAGGGGATTAGAAGGCACAAACTGGTATTCACAATATTGCCACAGGGATATCAAAGACAGTTTGGGGAATATAATCAATAATGTTGTGAAGATTTTGTACAGATGGGCACTTGTCTTATTAGGGAGACCACTTCATGGACGGTGTAGGTGCCTGACCATTGCAGTGAACACCTGAAGCTGAAGCTGAATAATACTGAATGTCAACTATAATTTAATACATACATAGTCACAGGATGTGGAGTACAGCATAAGGAATAGAGTCAATGGAATTGTAACAGCTGTATATGATGTCAGAGGGGTAATAGATTGGGGGAGAGGGGTTATCACTTTGTGAGGGGTGAAATGTCTTACTAGTACATTGTTTTGTACACCTGAAACTAATAAAAAAAGAAATGAGAATAGTTATTTAACAAAGGATGCATAGTTTTACTATAAAATCTTTGAGGCCACTTTCCCCGCTGGGGATAGCTATAGACTCCTTTCAGTTTCCTATTAGCCGCAGACAGTTTAAGCATCATTGGACTCTGTGTCAGAACTCCAGGACAGCCCTGGTCCCACGCGCTGCAGTGTTTGGGAGCTCCCACCTAATGGCACAGAGAATCCTGCTCTGGATCTTTTTATCCCCCCTGCTTGATTTCCTGCTGCCTTCCTTTGCTTTTGCCTTTCTACTTTTCTTCACATTTATACTGAGTTCTCTCTACCCTAGTCTGCCCTGCCTGACCACAGAAAGATCTTGGTTCCTTTTCACTTCTCAAACTTAATGCAATCCCTGCCCTTTTCTCCCTATACTCCAAGACTCCCAGATATAACTTTTATAATTCTGTCACTTTTGACATTCTAATGGCACTTAATTCATTTTTTAATACTGTAACTTTTCTTATTTTGGAGTCCTGGAACACATCACTAAGTCTCCGACATCGTTTGACCTTTGCCAGAAACTTTCAAAGTAGAAGAAATGTATTGAAGCCACACGTCTTTGCTGATGGAAGTGTCATATATTGAGTTGAGTTTGCCATGGGATTTGGGTAGCTGCTGAAACTGGGTCTTGGGACACATAATCACTGTAGGGAGCCAGGATTTCTACTTCATTCTTACTTGAGAGATGTTCCCTCTGAGGGCAAGACATATGTTTTTCCATATCATAAATAAACCTTTGCTCAGGAAGGGCCTGAGAGGTCATTTGGTCCATAGCACCAACAGGGCCGTATAGCCGGTGGAAGGATGCTCTCTCGCATCTGATCCCAGCTGGTTTAAAGGCCTGGAAACATAGACCTGCCCTTGCTCCCTAGGCAGCGTTAGATTCATGCCTTCACTCTTCATAGATTTACCAAGTTATTACACTTCATTTCTCTTTCCTAAGAGTCCTCCTCTTTCCTAATTTCTATTCAGACAAAATGCCATCCTCCATTACACATCGTTTTCACTATTTATGGACTAATTTCATGTGCTTCCATTTTTTATGAACCACTCAGCTGCACTTCTTTCTCTCCCTGGGACTGATCATTTCCTTTATTATAGCACTTTTATTTCTTGTCACTTATTCCCTTCACTTTAGACATAACTTTGTGACCTTCTGAATCTCCAAACTTGGAGTGTCATCCTCAGAGCAATCTCAGTAGATTCATGGTATTTTATTTGTTTTGTTTTGCACAGTGGAATAATAGAACTTTGCGCATGTTCCCAAACAGTGGTGTTCATTCTTTTCCCTAGCCAAGTTCATAATACAAACTTTTTTCTAATCTGCTCTTCTTGTTTGCCCATTGGTGTCTTTTATCAGTATTAGATCCCTATTTCCTCTATTCCCTTGGGCATGGCAAGCTTCTCAGTTGAATGAGTTAGCATTTTTCACATTGAGTTTTATACAGCTGTATCATGTCCGTGTTTTCAAGCTTAGTTTATGAGTTTTTGTATATTATTTTATCTTTGTTCACTGATATGTGCAACCTCTCTCAGATTTGTCATACGAGGAAGATCTCATTAACTCGCTGATAATTCTTCCTCTGAGATTTTTATTAAGATATAAAGATTTAACACCAATTCCTTAGCACTCTAACAGTCATTTTGGTTTCACACAAGTATTAGTAGAAAAATGAGAAAGGACCCTGTAGGTGTGTCTGTTGGTTCTATTAATGCTTTACCTTGCATGTCGTCTGGATCTGCTAATTTATACATGCACCTTAGATTTTCTAGCTCTACCTTCACTTCTACTTTTCTGTAAGAAATTCTTTTTATAAGATTGTCATCATTCATTAATTATCCATATTTAGAGTCTTTCAAATTTAAAGATAGATTCCCTTATCTCCATAAATTGTTGTGGAGGATGGGGGATTAACTGACACTTACTGAGTTCTTATTATGTTTAATATGTTATTATTTCATTCAGTAGGCAGCACCCGTATGTAAGAAGGGTTTATAACCTTTTCTTTGTAGATTTTGAAGCTGAGGTGCAGAGAGGTGAAGTAAGCTTATTTATAGGACCTGGGGAAGAAGTGGCTGGGCTGGGATTTGAATGCGGGTCTCCAGGTAGCACCTGGTACATTAACTACCTGTAGAGGGACATTCAGGCAGCAACACAGCTCTGTGACACACTGGCTCTTTGCCAAGGGTTTGATGTACCTGGTGAAACCTGAGAAAAAGCGTTCAGTGATGAAGGTAGTCAGGACACACTGAGGATGAAGCGACTGCACTGTGCTTTGGGAGGAATTTCAGGAATCTCCTGGAAAGGTGATGTCTGAAAAGCTGGTCTAAAAATCACCCATGTGACTACCTCTTCCCTTTGTCACCTCCCGACATGATCTCTTACCATTCTCCTACAACTTGTCACAGGACTTCCTGTGCCTGCTGCAGAAACTTAGCTTGTGTAGCACGGTACCACCTTGGGAATATGGTATTATTCTTTTTAAGGATCATGAAATCTATTTTCTCACCACTCTCTCTGCCGGGGTATGCATTTGGAAAGATGAGGCTATTTCACGTTCTCAGGAGGTAGCTAACACTGAACAGTGTAAAGAAAGGCACAGAGAAAAGTCACGGTAAGTGTATACAAGACTGACTTTAGTGAACTCGAAGGAGGGATTTGTTCACATGGGCTCAGTGCCTCGGACAGGCCCTTCCTCCTGTAGGTTGGGCTTCAGTGGTTCTGTGAGATTCTCTCAGTCACACACACCCTCCTGCCACAGATCTTTTCCTTCTGATCTATATTTGACCTTTGAGTGACATCCCATGGAGCCTGCCTTGCCTGGGGCCTGTTCCCCTGGGTTTCAGCGTTGGAAACAATCCTTCCAACTTCCATACCCCATTCCAACTGCTTGAGATGAACCCAGCCTGGGTCAGATTCCTTGTTATCCCACTAAACCGGGGAGAAGTCAGGCTGATCAAAAGTTGGTTGCTCAGAACAGGGAAGGACCAAGGGCCTAGTGCTGGAGATGTTGTGTTCTGTAATAGCCATTCTTAAGATCATCTAGATTGAATTATAGTAGCTCGGCTAATCAGCATAGGCTGTCGAGCCCTTGCTATCCTGGAGTCTTGTGCTGGGCTTTTAAAGTAATATACGTGCCCCAAATAGGGTTGCTAGATTTACTAAATACAAATACAGGACACCTAGTTAATTTGAATTTCAGAGAAAGAATAAATTTTTAGCGTATATTCCAAATATTGCATGGATACTTCTAGATTGCATGGAAACTGTGTGGGTGTTAAGTGGCACAACTGGAACTGAAATCCTCTACCCTGGATAAACTTGAAATATTGTACAGCACATACTTATGCTAAAAAATTATTTGTTATATATCTTAAATTCAAATTTAGTTGGGCATCCTGTATTTTATTGGGCAAACCTAGTCCCAAGGGAAGATGCCATAACTCAAGTAATAAAGACTTTGTTGGGAAGAGAGTCACCTGCGAAGACCTGCAGCAGCAGTACGAGGCGGCTCATAACAAAGGTTAGATGGAAGCTGGGAACAGTGAGCTCAAAATAGAAGACTTCTGCTAGATTCAAAGAATCCATAGGCGTTCGATAAGCAGCGATAAAGTTGCATGGAGAGGAGAGTGGATTTCAGGTTGGCGGAGGGACATAAGGAAAACTATGGAGGTGGGGAAGCTCAACACATTGCCAGGGAACGGTGAGTAGGGCTGGGTCGGAGAGTAGACTGGGGATGGATGGATGGGGAAATCGGTTTTGAACTTGTTCTGCTGTTAGTGTGGAGCCATTAAAATTTAACCATGGAGAAGAAACACGGCAAGTTATGTTTTAGGAAGATCATTATTTTCGATAAGAGGAAACTGAGGCAAAGAGAGGTTAAGTAGTTTGCCCAACATCAGACTTTTAGTGGAGAAAGGAGAAAGACCAAGTGGATACCGTCAACTTTAAGCAACTTTAGGGCTTTAGGGTTTATTTTTTTCCTTTGTGCTCGTTTCCTAGATTGCACAGCACCTGTGTAAGTCACAGAATTGTAGTGGACAGTCTCTACTCTGGATGAACTTGGCCTCTTTCTTGACCTCTTTTGATATTTGGAGCCTAGGAAACATGAAATTTGGTAGCTACTGAGTATTTCTCCCCAAGCGCTGGAATGGCAGCAAGGAAGTACATGTTCACCTGCTTTAGGCTGTGCCATACTGTGGGAGGGAGGGCCTCCAGGAGAGCCATGGTCGCTGTCACTGCTGCAAAAGAGTCATGCTTAGTTTAATCTACTAAATTGTCGTGGACAGTGTAGATCCTTCCCCTGCCCATCTGTCTCTCTTTTCCAAAGTGCAGTAAGAACATGGCCTATTATTTCAGTGCTGCCAACTTCAGAACTGTTTGCAATCTGTAAATTTTATAGGAATTGTGCTATGCCTGCATAAGTGTGAGGGCAAAAGTTTCAAGGAAGCCCTCTCCGGTGTGGATAGTCTCTGATGCTTTGATGCTCTCCTTTTGTTTAGGCCAACCAACTGAAAATTCATGTGTCAAATTAACATCAGGAAAACACCAGTGAATCTCCAGCTTTGTAATTTTCTGGGTGACTGAGATTGCTTTCACATAAATGCTTATAATTTTGTTTTTCATCTGTAGGTTTATATTTTTTTCTTTCTGCATTAAGTAATGACTTTCTGTTTTCTGAATGTGTGAGGCTAGAATATCACCTGTCAGAGGTGCTGTGGTAGAGATTTAGGCATTAGAGGAGATGTTGGACTAAACGACTTTTAAGGACCCTTCTCCCATTTGTGAGGTTCTATTTTTCTGTTTCCTTGGGGACTCAAAATGATATACTGATTTTCTCAGAATATTCAAAATTGTAGTTGATAAAACAAGGGCTTACAGATATCAATTGGTCACAAATCCTCTCTTTTGTTTAGATTTAATCAAGTGACATATTACTGAGTTTTGTCTTTTGATAACAATGATTTAATTGCTTAGCGACTGTTTATGTAATGTTGGCCAGTGAAAAATTCAGGTGATTCCACATGCTTTAGGCTGTCAGAGCAATGAATTGGTCTAAAACAACAACATCAGGGCTAACAAAGAATGACATGTATAATACAGGAGTCATGCAGAGTAAAATGTGCTCGAGAATCATTCTCAAACAGTGGCAATGTTTCTCATGACTCAGAATCATCAAGGAAGCTTGAAATGAAACATTGCTAGACCTCACCTTGGAAATTCTGATTCAGTAGATCTGGGTGTGACATTGGAATCCTCTCCTCCCCCGCGGAAAGCTGGGCTCTGGCCTTCTACCTGCTTGACAAAACCTGAGTACATCCACACCTGCCAGTGTCTGTGAGCACGCATGTGGGCTGGGGTGATCCTGGGAAGCAACCAATTCTCAGAGTCCTAAACTCACGATCTGGGGCAACTCCTCCTTCCCACTCTCCGCCAATTCCTTAGGTTTATCTAGCACCCCTCCCTCACGGTGCCAAATCCCATGCATCTCACACCATTTCTGATGTTCTCTCCATAATCCTCATGCATCAGTAAAATCAAGAAATCCAGCCATTAAAAAAAAAAAAAAAAAAATCCTCCTTGCCGTACCTTACTTCTTGAATTCACCTTCATAAGAAAGCCTTAAGATGGCAGACGGGATCCTGGAAAGACAGATGAACTGTTTTAGTCTGTTTGGGCTGCTGTTATAATATCACAGACTAGGTGGCTTAAAAACAGCTGAAGTGTACTGGTCATAGCTCTGGAGGCTGAGTCCAAGATCAGGCTGCCAGCAAAGTCAAGTGAGGGCTCTCTTCTGGGTGACAGTCTCCTGTTGTATCCTTATGTGGTGCAAGGGGGTAGGGAGCTCTGTGAGAGTTCTTTTATAAACACCAATCCCATTTATAAATGCTCTAGCTTCATAACCTAATCACCTCCCAAAGGCCCCCACCTCCAAATACCATGGCCTTTGGGGTTAAGATTTCAACATATGAATTTGGGAGGAACACATTTAGACCATAGTACTTACCAAAGGATGATGCCAAATTGGGAATGCTTTCCTGATATATGTATTTCAATGCTTTGTATATTAACTGACTGATAATATCTTTCCATTTTAGTGTTTGACCAATAGGTCATTCGCATTGTTGGCAGACTGAAATTGGTGAGTAAAGACTCTGCTTTTAGTGTGGACCTTCCCCACACTACAAAATGCACTGCTCCCATTATATGTACTGTTTCCAAAGGAACAGACAATTACTAGGCCAGTCTAAGTTATTTTAACCTACAAAGGTGTATGAAGGCTTATGTTGACTTGTTTTTCTTTTGGTTCAGGTTTCACTTCTTGCTTAGTAATTGCTTTTGGAAAAGACGCTTAGCAGAAAACAAACTGTTGCACCTAAAGATTGATTATACCTTTTCTTCCTTTTCTCTGTCCTTATCAATTTTATGTGACATATGTGACAGTCAATATAATGTTCATTTTTCATGACTACATGAAAATGCTCAGCTTTGAGAACCTTTAAAAAATCAGAGACTTTCCCTTTACACCTTTAAATCACTATTGAACATAAAGTTTATCATTAATATTTTTTAATAAGTACATGCATATTTCGAAAGTCTTTTTTCTTTAACTTAGGATAGTATCTGTGGTTATTTTAGAAAATGTAGAAAAGAGTTTATTAAAAAAAATAGAAGCCATTTGCAATCTCACCATCCAGAGACAATTATTATTAATATATTATTTTTGCAATCACTGATAAACTACATGCTGGTATGTACATTGGATATATGTTCTCTTTCTTGACACGTGATAGCATATTCACACAATTCTTCATTTATTTTCATTTACCAGTATATCTTACAGTTATGCTATATTAGTAAATGTAGAGCCACTGCATTTACATTCTTTTTAGAGGCTGGACATTATTTCATTGCATTGAAGTCCCTTAATTTATTTAACTAGTCTCCTATTGATGCCTATTTAAGTTGTCCCAAATGTTTTGTTATTAAAAACTGTGGCATTAAATACCCCTGAACCTATAGAATTTTATCCAAATGTGAGTGTGTCTTCAGGATAGAGTTCTAGCAGGGTCAGAAGTTGGATGAATGAAGCCAAATTGTTCTCCAAATAGGTTGTAGTATGAATACGTCCATCAGCATGATTGACAGTGCCTGCTTTCCTACACTCAGCTGTTAGACACTTCGGACCTGGTCACTCTGGTGGGTGTTGTTATCTCATTTCATTTGCATGTCTCATTATGAGAAAGTTTGAGCATACTTTCCTATATTTAAAAAACTATTCTAATTTCCTTTTCTCTGTATTCACTCTTTATATCACTTAGCCATTTTTCTATGTTTTCTATTATGTTTTTAAAACTGATTTTTAGTAGCTCTTTAATTTTCCTTAGGATGTTTATTAAGTTTTTTAAAAATATATTTATTAAAAATATAGCTAACAAAGAATATTATATTCGTTTCAGGGGTACACCATAGTTATTCAACATTTATAAACCTAAAGAGGTCATCACCACGAGAAGTCCAGCAACCATCTGACACCGTACTATGCTTCATATTATAGACTGTGTTTCCCATGCTGTACATTACATCCCCATGACTTAGTTGTTTTATACGTGGAAATTTGGACCTCTTATTCCCCTTCATCTTCTCCCCCTTTTAAAATTTTCAGTTACAATTGACTTTCAATATTATATTAATTTCAGGAGTACAGCATAGTGGTTAGATATTTATATAATTTAAGAAGTGATCCCCCTGACTAGTCTAGTGCCCACCTGGCACTATACATAGTTATTACCATATTATTGACTATATTGCTTTTGCTTTACTTTACATCCCCATGGGTATTTTGTAACTACCACTTTGTACTTCTTACTCCCTTCACCTATTTCACTCAGTCCCCAACACCCCTCCGTTCTATCACCCCACCAAATCTAGTACCCACCTGACACTATACATAGTTATTACAATATTATTGACTATATTCCTTATGCTATACCCTACATCCCCATGACTACTTTGTAACGACTAATTTGTACTTCTTACTCCCAACCCCCTTTTCATCTGACAACCATCAAAATGTTTTCTGTATCTGTGAGTTTGTTTCCATTTTGTTTATTTTGTTCTTTAGATTCCACATATAAGCAGAATCACATCACATCTGCCTTTCTCTGTCTGACACTTCACTCAGCACAGTACCTTCCAGGTCCATCCATGCTGCCACAGATGGCAAGAACTCATTCCTTTCTCTGGCTGAGCAATATTCCACTATGTATGTATAGGTACCACCTTCTCTTTATCCGTTGTTCCATTGATGGACACCCAGGCTGCCTCCACATCTTGACCATTGTAAACAATGCTGCAATATGGATGCACAGGTTCCCTAAACGTAGTGTTTTTGTTTCTTTGGATAAATACCCTGAAGAGGGATTACTGGGTCCTTTGTTGTCTCTTGTTATAGCCTTTGTTTTAAAGTCTATTTTGTTTAGTATAAGTATTGCTACCCCAACTTTTTTTGTTTGTTTCCATTTTCATGAAATATCTTTTTTCATCCCTTTACTTTCCATCTATGTGTGTCTTTCAATCTGAAGTGAATCTCTTGTAGGTAGCATATGTAAGGGTTTTGCTTTCTTAACCATTCAGCCCTCCTATGTCTTTTGATTGGCGCATTTAATCCATTTACCTTGAAAGTAATTGTTGATAGATATGTAGCTATTGCCATTTTATTATTCATAATTTTGATTTTTTTTTTTTTTTTCTATCTTGAAGTCCCTCTAACATTCCTTGTAATATTTGTTTGGTGGTGATGGACTCCTTTAGCTTTTACTTGTCTGGCAAGCTCTTTATCTGTCTTTCAATTTTAAATATTAGCCTCACTGAGTAGAGTAGTTCTGGTTGTTAATTCCTTGCTTTTCATCACGTTGAATATTTTGTGCCAATCCCTTCTGGCCTGAAAAGTTTCTGTTGAGAAATCAGCTGAAAATTTTATGAGGGCTATTTTATAAGCTACTAGTTGTCTTTCTCTTGCTGCTTTTAAGGTTCTCTCTTTGTCTTTAACCTTTGCCATTTTAATCATGATGCGTCTTGGTGTGGGCCTATTTGAGTTCATCCTGTTTGGGACTCTTCCTTCCTGGACTTGTATGTCTATTTCCTTCACCAGGTTGAAATTTTCAGCCATTATTTCTTCAAAGAGTTTCTCAATCTCTTACTCTCTCTTTTCTCCTTCTGGTACCCCTATGATGTGCATGTTGTTACGCTTGATGTTGTCCCAGAGGTCTCTTAATCTATTCTCATTTTTATTTTGGATGTTTTTTTCTTTTTTCTTTTCTGATTAGGTGTTTTCTGCTACGTTCTCTTCCAAATTGCTGATTTGGGAGAGGCCATGCTGCAAACCGAGAACAGCTGTCACTAGTACCAGGCCTGGGGTAGCTCTGCAAAAACCTCGGACACCTGGAGGCCTTCTGCCACCTGCCGGCTCCCTTATGATTCAGCCACTGATAAAGTCTCACTCACTGATATGTGAGTTGAGTGAGGCAGTCTCAGGGAGTTACTAGATTAGGAAGAGTTGTGGTCACCAGGTTAATGTAAATTTTGATTTGGTGCCAGTGCTGAGGCTAGAGCTACTCAGCAAAAGTCACAGAGCACACCGAGGCCAGCTGCCACCTGGCTCGGGTCTATAGGACTCTGATAGTTTTCCAAGAAAGAGTGCAATGTGGGCGGGCTGACTCCTCACCAGAAAGTGCCTCTGGCATTGGGGAATTTGGGTAGGGCAGGATCCCAGTAGAACTCATCAGACCAATCAGATTCAGATTTGGCCATGGTTGGGGAGGGCTCAACACAAGAAAGATGGTGCCTACCTGCTGGCTGCATGGGAGAAGGCCCCCACACAGGGAAAATGGTGACTGTCTTCAAGCCCTTGCCTCGAAGTCATACACCTCATTCTACGCCCTGACAAATGTCTCCTGTGCTTGCTGAGTCACTGTCCCTCCGCTGGAACACTGGGTGAGTGCCTGGGAATGAATGGGTTTGTGTGTAGGCTGTTTAAGAGGACGTCTGTGTTTCGTGTAGCCTTCCATTCCACCTGGATGGTCAGAATCCCCACTGTTTTTCACAGCCAGATGTTGTGGGGGCTCCTTTTCCTGGCACCAGTACTCTGGGCTGGGGAGGCTGATATGGGGCTGGGGTCCCTCACCCCTTTGGGTGGAACCTCTGCAGCCAAGATATCCCTCCTGATTCTCAACTGCCACATGGAGGTTTGGGGCCAGCTTGTTTTGTGTCTCCACCCCTTTTATCGTTCAACGTGGCTTATTCTTTATATCTTCATTTATAACATTTCTGTTTGGCCAGATTTCAGATGGTTCTCCAGGTTGGTTGTTTTATAATTTAGTTGTAAGTTTAATATGTTCATGGAAGGAAGCAGGCACATTGTTTGTCTACTTCACTATCTTGAATCTCTACTTCTAGGAGCTCTTTGAAGAGTAAAGAAAGTTAGCATTTTGGCTCTAAAGTGCTTGCTTGTCATTTTCTCCCCATTTTGTCATGGTCATGGCTGTTTTCAACTTTGTTACCGTTTCTTACCTCACCTACCTGCAGGTATTTAAGAAGTTTTTGTTTTTTAAAGAAGTTTTCATGTCATTAAATTTATCAGTATTTTCTTGTATGGATTCTAGATTTTGTGTTTTCTGTGGAAATAACTTTTTTCCTCCAAGATTATATATAAAAGCTACCATTTGTCTTTTGTTATGTTTCACTTTTTTGTTTCATTTTAACTTTAAGATTGGAGGCATTGATTAAAGTGTCTTTCCCCCTCCCCAGGTGACTACTTGTTTGACTGCTTATTAAATAGTCTATCTTCTCTTCATTGTTTTCGATATCATTTTTATCACATTAAATTTCTGTATGCATTTGTGTCTGTCTTTGGAGTGACTATTCTGATCCACTTATTTGTCTATTTGTGTGCCAATACCTTTAGTTTTAGTTATTGTAACTTTAAAGTATGTTTTAAGTAGGGTAGGACTAGTGCTCCTTTATTACTATCCTTTTTCAGAATTGTTTAAAAAATATTTGTTGGTATTTTTTTATGTATTCCCATGTTTTGAGGCATTTGGTTTATTTCAAAATTTTAATGCTTTTAAGTAATAATTTTAAGATTTTTTTCTAACAAAAATAATGTTTAGATTTTCTTGTAAATAATCTTTATCACACTACAATTTATTTTTTATAAAAGAATAGTAGATGCAGAACTATTGGGTAAAAATGAATAAACTTTCTACAAGGCTCTTGATGCATATTGTCACACTAACTTTCTAGAATTTAATAGTATATGACAGAATGTATTAGTTGTATATTGTTGTGTAAAAAAAATAAATAAATAACCCCAAAATATAGCAGCTGAAAACAAAAGCATTTATTATCTCCCAGTTTCTGAGTGTCTGATATCCCAGTGTGGGTTATCAGAATTCCACTGGGTTAGGGTCTCTTACAGGGCTACCATCAAAGTGTTGGCCAGTGCTGCAGTTATCTCAAGGTTCAACTGAGGGAATGTTTGCTTTCAGGTTCACTCAGGTGGCTATAATCACACCTCAGGTTGTTGTTAGCTCTTGGCCAGAGGTATCAGTACCTTGCCATCACTGGCCTCTCTACAGAGCAGCTCACAACAGGGCAGCTGGTTTCTCTCAGAGTGAGCAGGGGAAAGAGCGAGCGAGAGAGAGCAAGCAATATGGAAATCAGTTTTCTCAGTAAGCTAAGTCCAGCCCCTCCTTTGGAAGGGGATTGCACAGGATGTGAATACAAAGAGGTGGGAATCATGGGGCCATCTTAGGGGCTGCCTATGACTGAGTGCTAGTTTTTTTGCATCATTACCAGCACTGAATACAAATAATATTTCACTGTAATTTTGTATTTTATTTCTTTTATTACTAAAGGACAGTTTTATTTATTGTTTATTGGTTGTTTCTAATTTTATTCTTTAAATTGTCTATTTGTTTCCCCTATTTTTTTCCCTTTCTGGATCTTAGTTCCCCCCACAGATTTGTAATGCTAGTTTAATTTGAAATTATGACCTTTCTATGGAAGAAAGATTTTCCTGTAAACTTTGGGGAGTTGAGGGAAATTTATATCTCATTTTGCTTTGTGGTTCAATGCAAGCATTTGTTCCTTATAAAAAAAGATTAGACTATTAATTGCGACTACGATTGATGGTTACTATTGAATCTCAGAAGAAAAATAATGAAAAATTTGACATTTATTCTCCCATCTGCTACTGGATTTGTAACGACATGTTGACATTTAATGGTTTTACTCGTTACAGATGATCTAGCAATTTTCAGGCTAATCATTAGCATATAACTTTTTGATTTAAAATTGGTTAATACTAATTAAAAAGCCATGCCTAAAAATTTGCAGAACTGTAAACGCCTTATCTATCAAAAGGTTCTGAGAAGACCAACTCTTAGATATAAAAATTCAACTTTTGATTTGAAGAGCAATAATTAAATAGCAATAAGTAACAATACCTGCAATTGCAGGAAGCATATGCTTTCCTAAGGCAATAAATAATGTTAATAAGAAAGAGACCATAGACTTATATCAGTCAATATGTGACCTTAGGCAAATCCTTTAAGCGTGTCGATTCCTCATCTACAAAAGGGAGGCCTGTGGCTTTGTTATTATACATATTTCAAAATGCCATGAACATTAATGAAGTAATATCTGTAAGACATAGCATTTATGAGAACATTTCTTTTTATGACTCTCACTAAATTTTCTGCTTTGGAATTTAGCTCCCTTCATTTCTAGGACAGTGCTTCCTTTTTTAACCTAAAAATCTATCTTCTGATAATTTTTACCCATTTACTGTAGTTTTATCCTCTGAAACCACGCAAACTGATTTTTGTTTCTCTACTGCATGTTACATGTTAGCACTTTAAATATTTGAAATCCATTACTTAGTTCCCCTCTAAGATTTAAAAGAATCCATACAAAGCAGTATTTACTCTAAAATAAAATTTGCTTTTTTTACTTAGGAAAAATTTAAAGAACCTGAAAGAATTGTCATTTTCTTATGTCAAGCCATAATCACTAAAACTATTCAGTAAAAGCTCAGCTACATGCAGTGCTTTACAACGAAATGACACTAACACAAAGATATTTGGTCATTATTCTATGGTTGCTTGTAATACAGAGGGGCAAATAATGGGGCTGACAGAAAGCAAAAACACTCTGACAGCTGAGCTCGTGCTGCATTTATAAGATGAGTTCAGCTCACAGAGAATGCCTGTCCTGACAGAAAGACGACTCTATGTGGGGTGAAGAGTAACTGGAGAATTGGAGGACAATCTGCATTACATTTGGGGATGGATAGTGGGTTGGATGAGAATGTAGAGAAATTTCTTTCCTAGTGCTATGGCCATAGTAAATGCTCACTGTATTTATTTGATCTGTTAGTATGATGGTGTTTTGTTTTAGTCTTTTATGTGGGGTTGATGAAAGCACAGAACCCATAGTACTGTTTTGTTAGAGCATCTTCAATCTTTCTTAATGCGATTCAGTTAATTTTATCAATTCATATTTTTGAAGTATGTATTATGGATCAGACATTGTGCTGGGCACTGGGTACATTAAAGTGAAGCTTGTATTATCAACTAGTGACAAATATGAAAACAAGGAAGTGCCATGCAGAGGTCCAGGTCTTCCCATGGAGGTGGATCACAGGGTGGCCGTGGGCGGGGTGGGGCGGTGGGTTCAAGGCTTCTCAGAGTGAGATGGAGGCTGGGTCTTGAAGGCTGAGTAAAGAAAGAGAAGGGCAACCTGGCGTATGGATGAGTACATGCAAAGGCACTGAGGACAGAAGCCACAAGGCCTATGTATGCAACTATCAGTGGTTGGAAATGGCTTGAGTTAGGGAGCTAAAGAGGAGCAGTGGTTAGAGATAACTTCTGGGGAAAAAGCCAAAATTCATATTACACCAGCCACCTGCCAAGTCCTTCTTAAAAGGAATTATATCATGTTCTCTTCTTGCTTCCCATTGTATCTGCAGTAGACTAATGTTCTTATCTTCTCCCGCAAGACTTATTCCACTGATACCCCAGGTTTGTTTTCCTCTAGGCACTACTTCTAAGCTCTTTTCCCGCTATGCTCCATCCCTGTTCATGCCCCAACTCCAGGCCTTTCATTTGGGCTTTGACTCCTGCTTATAGGCTTAGTGAGCTCAGTCTATTTAACTCTACTGCCACTTGTCGGGGGATTTATGGACCTCTTGATTAGGAGTTCATGTAAATCAGTGTAAGTTACAATCTTAAAACCTTTATTCAACACATTTTTATTTCTTGAAGATGAAGTCACTGGTTAGAAGTTTGAAAGTATTGATCAGTATGCTTTCATTGCAAGGGTCAACAGTACAACTCAAACTAGCTTAAAAAATAATATATTAGTTCACATTATTGAAAAGTTCAAGTATGAATCAGCATCACTCATTGCTTGATCTAGGGCTCAGTAAGTGCTGGCGTGACTTTGGCTGTGACTCTCCTATTTGGTTCTACTTGATTCAGTGCTGGCTGCTTTCTTAGGCAGGCTTTCTCCATTTGGTGGCTTCTGGTAGCTGCAGATGGATGGCAGCTGTAGAGTTAGCATTCTCAGTGTAAAGAGTGCTTCTCCTTCCCAACAGTTCCATCCATCCTGGATTATCCATCTTTTTCTTTATAGTTTGAACTTTTTTTTTTTTTTTTTTTTTTTTTTTGCCTTGTATAAGAAATCCTTTCCTACTCCAATAGTCAAGTTAGTCATTCTTCTATTCTTTTATAAAAGCTTATAGTTTTGTTTTCCCCCCACACACGTAAGTATTTTGTATCCTGAAATTGACTTTTCATAATGTGCGGGTTCAATTTCCCCTCCCCCATAGGGATACCAATTATTTCAGGGGTGTTTAATGAAAAGTCATTCTTTCCACACTTGCTGGCAAAGTCATCTTTGTCATGCATCTATAACACATATACTGAGGGTCTTTTTTTGGGGGGGAGGGGGCTTTCTTCTGTGCCATTGTTCTATTTTTCTATTTTGGCACCGGCATGGTGTATTAACTGCTATAGATTCAAAAAACATATTGGCTATGACATTCTTCACTTTATTTTTATCTTCAACATATGTATTCTAATTTACATCATTTGAGGATAAGTTACAGATATTATAAACTTTCATCACTAAATACTTTAATGTATATAATTATCAGTTATGAATTTTTTTATCGATATAATACTATTATTTACTATACAGTCCATGTTCAAATTTCAACCATTGTTCCAATAATGCCTTTTATGGCAACATTCTTTCCCTGATTCCAGTTCAATTTGGGTAACACGTCACATTTTGTTGTTATATCCTTTAATTTCCTTTAATCTGGAAATGTCATTATCATTGAAAACAAAGGAAACTTCCTCAGTTTCCTTTGTTTTCAATGATAATGACATTTTTGAAGAGTACAGGTCAGTTGTTTTGTGGAATGTTCTCCAATTAGGATCCAGTTGCAGTTTTAATAGTAATGCTATATAAATTACATTGTTCCCTTTTCAGTGCCTGATGTCAGAATGTCAAGTCTCTCATTTAATTTTGATCACCTGGTTAAGGTGGTGTTAGCCAGTTTTCTCCAATGTAAAGATTTTATTTTTCCCTCTGCAATTCATAAGAAATCAGTGGAGAAAAAATTTTATATCATGTAAATATTCTGTGTTTTATCAAACTTTTATTCAATAGTTCTAGCATCCCTTGATGATTCTTGCCTGAATCAATTATTTTTACTATGGTTTCTAATCAATTATTTTAATCATGTTATTTCCTCTCATTTATCATTACCAGTTTTAGAAATAGATACAAGTTCTATTTTGTTCTTTTTCAAATCTTCTTGGTCATTTAACAATAAGTTTTGCTTTTTACTTATATTTAAATGTCATTTCTTTATATATAATAAAGTTAGCTTATGTTTTATATTTACATGTGTTTGATAATTCCAACATCTAATCTCTTTGGGTGTGATTTTTTTATTTGTCTGTTTCCTTGTATATTTTGTAGTTTTTACTCAATTTTCTTGGTACTTTATCTGAGGCAATTCTGCATTTTTCCAGGAACTTTTGGGAACAGCCAGCATTCTAATTTCCAACTGCCAGCTTTTGGGCACTTTACATTAAATTCTATGCTGAGGTGTTTTAGAATATTCAGGTGAATGAATTGAGTTTATAAAACTCATGAAGGCTGACTTGTAGTTAAGAACTTTTAGGACAGTATTTTTCTCTCATTAGTTAGCACTGAAATTCAGTAGTCAGTATTTTCTTGCTGTTTTGGGGGCAAGGAGGATGTAGGAAGATTTGAAAAAGAACAAAATAGAACTTGTATCTATTTCTAAAAATGGTAATGATAAATTAGAGGAAATGACATGATTAAAACAATTGATTAGAAACCATAGTAAAAGTAATTGACTCATGCAAGAATCATCAAGGGATGCTAGAACTATTGAATAAAAGTTTGATAAAGCACAGAATATTTACATGATTCCTAGTTCATCCTTTCTCTGAGGCCATTGGACAGCCAGGTTCATGGATGGGTCTTTTATGGGATTTTCCCTGACTTGGAAGGGCCCTATCTTTATCTTCTGTCCCCAATGCCACAGGGGGCCATGACAAATGAAGCTCAAATTCACCAGTTTTGACATGTTTCAGGACACAAATCTGGCTTTGGTGATTTGCTCATTTCTCTGAATTTCTGTTCCCACCTAATTTTTAGCTTCTGAATATTTCTTATCGTTTTTTTTGTTATCCATTTGAAGCATATTAAAAGAAGTTTTCAATAATTTATCTATCCTTTTTAGTCGTTTTTAGAGGCAGACTTGCTTAACCACCCTACCGCTGGAAATGGAGTCCTCCAGAGTCTGTTGATCTTATTGAGATACATGAACTACTCTGCCTTTAATAAAGTCACACAAATGTATTTAGATATACCAGTGGGGTAAACGCTGATGTGCCTGTTTATTCTTCTTATGGAATAATGCATAAAATCCCATTAGGAGTTTAATGAGGTTATTTCACGCAATTGTAGTCTAAAATACAGTTTCATATGCGGTTTATTTGATCACAGATGATGTTTCAACTTTTTAGCTGTGTTGATGAAACAGTAAGTAAAATGTTTCGTCAGGGAATTAAATTAGGTCTTACAGTCCTCAAAATAAATTTTGAGGAGTCTTCTAGCCTTTCTTCTAAATATTTGTTTGAAATGACTTTCATATAATAAACAGGCATTTTGTACAAGTTAATTAGGCAGATGAGCAATGAGTGAAGGACAGATCAGTAAGTATTGTTCCATGATCAATCCCAGTTTATTGTACACAGGATAGCCTTCAATTGGCCATCAATGAGAGAGGTTTATACCTGGCTGCATCCATCTTTAGCACCTTCCACAAACCTGACAATGGGGAGGGTTGAAGAAAGAGGTTTTCAGGTAAACACTGTAAATACTTGCCTCACGTCAGCCACTAAATTGAATTTCTAGCATAAATCCCATCCTAGGCTTCAACAGTGCAGTATTATTTGGAAAGGTACAATTGATGTAAATGCAAGTGCCAGCTATTTATCAAGCCATCCCATTCTTTTTTTCACCAAGAGCTAAGCAGGTTGTAGCATTTGCTGTCATTGAAATACAGTGAGTTTTCAAGGACTGCTTTCTAAAGTCTGGTTATTTTATTTGGAAACATTTTTGCCTGGAATTCTGGCTGCTGCTGCTGCTATGAATAGGATGGCGTGTGAGGGTTAGTCAGGAATGGTAATCTAAGGACCCTAAAAATTATAGAAAGGAGCCTCAGCTTGCCATGGATAGTGGCCCAAAGCAAGATAGACATTTCCTGAGCAGAACTGAGAGGCTTAGTGTCAAGGCCAGGAAAGAGTCATCTCTGTAATTGGCCATTAGGTAAGTACCAACCATAGGAACAGAGCAGAACTGGGTTTCTGGCCCACAGGCCAGACTTAAGCAGACCTGGATGTAGCATCTGAAGATTAATTTCAAAACATAGGCTGTAGCTCAGTTCTATCTAAGCAACTTCCTAAAGGGGTTGTTCCTTCTACCCCTCTCCTACTCCTCTTTGAATAGGATAGAACAATTTTAATTCTTGTGTTCTGAATCTTTGTACATTTTTAATGGTAATAACTTACTAATGTACTCATTCAAATGAGTTTACACAGTGGCCTTTTCTAAGGAATCATCCCAGGTGATAGTCTAGAATGCTACCCAGAGGTCGCAAGACTAGGCATCCTACATTCTAGAAACCAAGTTTTACAGGTTATGGAAGTCTAGATGGAAAATATTCATTTGTTCATTTCTTCAGTTATAAATAAAAATATTATTGCTACCTTCCTCCCATGCATTAGTTAGAGCCAGTGCCTAAGTGGAATGGTATCGATCCGCAGGTTGCCTAACTAATATCACCTCTGTATGAGTGATTCAACTGGATAGTTCATATAGAGTTTGGTTAAATAACTGATGGAGGCTTTAGGATTGCAAAGCTATTTAATTTATTCTTCATCTTTGCAATAACTGAGCATTGTAAATATGTAAATTTAAAATAGCTATTTGTGTTCAAATATTTTTGGTTCAGTAACCAAGTCTAAACTGTTCAGTACAGAAAAGTATCAGATGTTGCTTTTTTAAAAAAACAACAAAAAACAATTATCAATTATAATTGACATGCAATATTATTAGTTTAAGGTGCAGATGTTGCTTTTTTGTTGTCTGGCTGCTGCACATGATGGTGGTGTGTTTTGACAGCTGCAGTAGAAATAGTGTAAAGATCCTCATGTTTTGCAATGATGATCTGGGAAATAATTGTGGGAGACATCAAATTTAGAGAAAAGTTCTGAGCATGAGAAGGTTTAAATTTCTTGTAAAAGCACCCCTATAAGTAAAGTCTTGGCACAATTTAAATACAAGAGACAACTGAACATGATTTGGGGTTTCTTCAGAGGTTGTTGAATTGTTCTTATAGACTGAAAAACATGTAGCAGCACTATTAGTGGCCAGGTTGCAACCATTTCACTTATTCTAGTTTGTTGTCTTGAAATGAAAAGATCTTTGATATAGAGCAAGACTATCTTCAGCACTTGCAGTGTCTAATTTGGTTTGGTTGTTTAACTATAATCTATAACCACAGATTTTATGTGTTTCCTAGGTAGGTACAGGTGTAATTCCAAAATTTGGAAGATAGATGATACATATGAGTATATTTGGCAGAACTGCTAATCTAGAGTTTTTAAGTCCTGAAACAGAGGAGAAATCCTAAGATGAGATGATACCCACAGAAAACAACATATGTAAAGAGAGGCAGCAGAGTCAAGGATTAACCCAATAATTCTCAGGTGGATGGAGCAAACTTAGATACTGGGAGTGTGTTCTAGGTGGACTGTGGGCTAAGAAGTTAAGTGGACCAAGATTTTAACAACAAAAACAGGCTAGCATGATTTTCCAGCATTTCCAATGTTATAATTTGTGAGGGTTAGTGTTTCTGAAGAGGTTGTTGAGTAGTGTTAATAATAATTATAATATTAATAGTCATAGCTAACTTTTTATACTTTTTATTAGAACTTACTAAGGTCTACTCATTGCCACTATTTCTTGATTCCTTGCAATATTCCTTGCAATAACCCCCCAATGTAGGTACTATTATCATCATCTCTATTTTGCAGATGAAGAAATTGAAATTTAGAGATGCTGTGTAACTTGTTCAAATAGGAATAAGGAGCCAGGTTTGAAAAACTACTGCTTCATAAATTACTAGAGTGTGGAATCAATGGACTTAGAGAATTATATTCCAGGACTAGAGCAAAGAGTAAAACTGGGGTTAATAGTTGTTTGCTTAGATGGCACATCAAGAAGGATAAATCAGAGTCTGGAAAAATAATTATATGGGCATCATTATAATATATCAGATAGGTGAGTGAGCAGGAGCAGGGTATCCAAGCCTCTCTATAGGCAATGAACTTGTGGCAGCCTGCTCTTAACTGCTGGGTCTTATTTCTTTTGTGTTGGGATGGACCAGCTTTCAAGTGGCATATTCTGGTTACTCCAGCCTACTGGTGGGATTGGGTGGGATCGATGTTTAGAATAGGACAATGGAAAACTACAAGATATGCTTTTATGAGCTGGCCTCTTATGAGCTTTGAAATTTATCTCCCAAGTGTTCCTTCCCCTCCATTTCTCCTTCACCCCTACCTATATTTCTAATACAATCTCTGACCTACTTGCTTTCAAACATACTCTTTCTTTTCTTTCATGACAGATCATATGCCTTTCAAACGCCTTTCTTTTGAGTCAGTTGAACTATTACTTCAGTTGCATTCCTGACTCTGCATTAGGGAAGGTTTTGATGCTAAAACTGAAGTTTACACTGTCCTCCATCAAAGCAATCATGTAAGAATATTGTGATGTTTGCTCTTTGACTTCCCACTAGATTGTATACTTGAAGGCAAGAGGATATTTTTTTTTATATAATTTTGTACCTTGCACACGATATCCTCTAATTAAAAATGTATTAAAGTTCAATAACTAAATAAGTGAAGAAATCAATAATAGTTGGGGGAGAATAGTAACGTGGCATAGTGAAGAAGTAAGTCAAGAAGATATTCAGGTGAATATTCAAACACCTAAATGTGGAGCTCACTAGAAAGAGATGGATGAGGATGAAAGGTGAGAGAAGCAGAGGGATATTCTTATGGGAACAGTCAACAGGCAACACAGACAGGTTGAAGTTATGAACTGTACATATATTGCTGACATTATGAAACAGGCAAAACAGCCAAATGTACCAGTGATAACGCAATTCAACTCTCTGGGTAGCTGCTCAGCATTTTATCATGCTAAAAGCAGAACACCTGATTAATATTTTACAATTTCAGCTCTCAAAAGGCAGAGGGAGTAACGTGGGGAAAGCCGTTCAGGACTGGGTGTTAACAGTACTAACACGCGTGTGGTGGGAGAGACGAGAGTTCTGGGGAAAGGACATTCTGCTCTCTGTGCCAGAAATGATTACTTTTAGTTTTCTTAGCATTAAAATGATACACACACTTGTAAAGATTGGAATGTAAAGAAATGTAGAAAGAGAAAAGAGAAACACATAACTCCAAATCTCCTTTGATCACTATTACTGCTAACCTTGAAAGACCTATTTCTTTAGGTCTTTAAAAAAATAGGAATATGCATCTAGTCTATGCAGTCTTTACGTATTTGGGATATATGGTTTGGTAACATATGTAAAAAAAATAATGCTACTTTGAGGGTATTTTTCTGTATTATTTCAGATTCCTTTATAGTAGCACTTTATTAGATAAGTGATTATGGATATATCATATGTCATGAATACTTAATCTCTTATTGTTGGATGCTTAAGTTGCTTTTGATCTTGGCTATAATAAGTCATGCTGCAAGGAATATGTTTATTTAGGACTTAATGCATGTCATTGTGTATACATTTTTCTGGATGGATTTCTAGAAGTGACATTATAGGCAAAGCATGACTGTTAAGGCTCTTCATACATTCACTAAAATTCCTTTTTAGAATTATGCTCCCACTAGAGGAGTATGGAAGAGATGTTTTCACTTTATTTTGGCTTATATACCAATACATATGCACACCACATATGTATGTATATGAAGGTCTGGCAATTAAGTTTTGCAGACACACCCTAGTAAAGTGCTACACACCTCATTGCTGAATATCACTACGGTGACCTTCAAAGTACTCCCTTTGGGAAGCTATGCACCGATGCCAGCACCTAGTCCACCCTTCAAAGCAATTTTGGAACTTTTTTTCTGGACTGGCCATCAGAGCTGTCATAGTATTATCCTTGATGTCCTGAATGTCATCAAAATGTCTTCCTTTCATTATTTCCTTTATCTTTGGGTAAAGAAAGAAGTCATTGGGGGCCAGATCAGGTGAGTAGGGAGGGTGTTCCAATACAGTTATTTGTTTACTGGCTAAAAATTCCCTCACAGACAGTGCCCTGTGAGCTGGTGCACTGTTGTGATGTAAGAGCCATGAATTGTTGGCAAAAAGATCAGGTCGTCTAACCTTTTTACACAGCCTTTTTCAGCACTTCCAAATAGTAAACTGGGTTAACTGTTCAGTTGGTACAATTCATAATGAATAATCCCTCTGATATTAAAAAAGTTAGCAACATTGGTGCAACAAATTCGCAAACTTAGTTGTCAGACCTCATACTTAATCATATATTAATAAATACACAATACATATATGTTGATTTACATTTTCTTGATTACTAAAGAGGTTTTTTAATTACTAAAGACATTAAAGATTCCAAAGAGTTCAGTACACCTGTCAGTTAATGAATTGCCTTTTCAAGGTTTTCACCCTTTTGTTTTCCTTTCTTGACTTACTTGTTTTTCTTATAAATCAATTTATACTATCTAAATTCCTTAGATTTATTTTCTTACTTTGCTTTTGTATATAACAGGAAAGAACAGGAGATGACCCAGCAAGTTAGAATCCTCACTCCTTTCAGGAGCAGGGATGGAGTGGTGGCTATTGTAAATCTTTTGTTTCCATCATGGCCAGTTTTTCTGACACTTGTTGGTGGAAAAAGAGAAACTAACAGGGAGAGAATGATAGAGGACTCAAGGGCATAGGTGGAAAACCAGGAGAGAGCAATGAAGAGAAATAGAATATGCCACCTTTAAATATGTCAGTTCAGCATAAAGATTATTTTTGAGCTGAAGTCCCTTGAAAAACAGTGGGTGCAGCAAGGACACTCTGACCTCCCCTCTTTTTTTCTTTTCTTTTTTCCCTGAAAGCAGGAGATATAGTTTCCATGTGAAAGATGCTTTCCCTATACAAGGAGGAAGGAAAACTTCTTATCACTGGAGACAGGGAGTCAGGGCTAAGATAATTTTGTACAAATAGACCTTTAAAAAAAACCCCACAAAAAAGCCTTATCTTCCTGTAGTCTCCCCACATACTTTAGTCAGTTTTCCACAGTTGCCTCTCTTTGTTCAACCTAATATATAAGTACTTAGGTTTTGCCACTTCTTTGGGTCTTCATTCTCTTATGAGGGTCCCATGTCATGTAAACTTATAGTAAATAAATGCGTATGCTGTTTTTCTCTTATTAATCTGTAGTTACAGAGCCCTAGCAGAGACCCTAAAATGGGTAGAGGAAAAATCTTTCCTTTCCTACATCAATGTAATGGAAAACAAAGCAAGGGAGAGTTTCAAGAAGGAAGGTATTGTCAATAGAGATAATGCCCCAGAGTAATCATACAAGAACAAACAAACAAACAAATAAGAATATAAATAAATAAGATATTTATTTATTCTTCTTTATTATAAATAAGAATGTCTATTAAGCACATATAACATCTCATTCATTGTTTAGTGCTTTATATACTCTCCCCACTTAATTCTCACAGCAATTCTATGAAATGGTATTGTTATTATCTCAATTTACAGATTGGGAAACTGATACTTATAGAGGCTAAGAATTGTGCCAAAGAATACACCACTAGTGGGAGATTCACATCCAGATTTTTCTGGCTCTAAATCCCAAATATTTCACCATCATGATTAAGTGCAATGTGAAGAAAAAGAAAGGTTTTGGGAACTAGGTTACAGAAAAAGCTACTTTTGAAATGTTGAACTCTCCACCAGGATTTAGTTTAGCAGACATTAGGTAACCATCTACTAGCAGACATTAGATAACCATCTGTTGTAGAGGGGATTCTTAAATGAGAAGGAACATGGAAGGTTTTCCTGAAAAATTGTAATTGTTGGGTTTGGTGGTCTTACCAAAGAAAAAGTAAACATTCCCGTTGTAAGAAGATACTGTGTTGTTGTTTTGGACATTTCATATTATTTTCAGTGATATAATACACATCTCTGGCCATCGTATCTGGAGGCAGCATTTTGTAGTTTTACATAAATTATATCTATTAATACATGTGGATTTTAAAATAAAAGGTACAGGTCATTAATATTCAACTACTGGTTCATAGGACAATATTTGACATTAACCGTGCTATTGAGTCCAGGACTATAAAGTGCTTCATGGGGGAAAAATAATCCATACTTATATTCCTGGATACATTTATTAGATTGAACCTCTGTTTTACTGAATTTGCCGCACATCAAGTGTTTCAGCCATCCTTATACATTACCCAGTCCATAACCTTCATAATTTAGATAATGGTGAGTAATTGGTGGCCACACACTTAATGATATTTGTAGCTGCAAAGACCTCTGCTTTCCTGTAAGTGGCAATTACATTTCTTTAATCATTCTGAAGTATATTCTGGATTCACTACTAATCTACTGACGGGCTCTATTCAGTACAGGCCAGGAAAGTTATCATAACAAAAATGTAAGAGACATAATTATGGTACCATCCAATTCAATCTTATCAAAGCAAATAGCTAATTTCCCTTTGTAAGTTCAAATGATACTATTTATATGGCCTGTCAAATACATTTAAAAGCTATAAGCTATATGAGAATAGTCACTCATAATGTATGGCTGGCAAATTCTTGAGAGCACAGAATGTATCTTATTCATCTCTGTGTCTGCAGCAACTCCCATAAATCCTGGCACAAAATAAGTGCTCAATAAACGTTATAGGCACATACAGAGATGTGATTTGGAGTAATAAATAATCCTACCTGTGACTTTAAAAAATTGTGTTTTGATTTGTGATGTAAAATGAACCTACTAAGAAGATTTTTTCCATTGAATTTAATTTGGTCACATGTTCGAGTGATCACTTAGGGAGATTTGCTTAAACAAGTAACAATTTGTGATTTTAGTGGGGATATTAAATTTGAAGTTTTAATAATGCTACCAGATTACAATGTAAAAACATTATAAAATGTTTTAAAAGAATACTGTTGGAAGGTTAAACAAAGTTTTAAGCCTGAAAAACGTTGAAAAGTGTAAAGATTGCCCCCATTTCTTGGGGTGGGGGCCGGTCAGGGTGATTGGGCTGGAGGATGTTTTTCGTGGCATCCTAGGAGCTACCTAGTGGAGGGTTGGGAAGAAGTTGGAGGGCAGAGGTCGGGAGCAGAGGAGGGACTGAATGTTCTGTTATCCTCCTCCACCCTGCAGAGTGAGGTCTGCTCCTGAGCCAGGTGTCCTGGCTGCCTTTGACCTGCAGAGGGTGAGCTGATTTCTTGTTTGCCCAGCTCCCCAGAAGGGAGGCCCTTTATTGCTGTGCAAAGGGCACTAGATGGAGAGAGCACTGGGCACAAGGGCAGGTGAGGGATCTCCCAAGGCCCTATCGGGTGCCCAGGCCCCCTGGGAATGGGACAATGACATTTTTTTTTAAGGCAGCCCCAAGTCCAACAGTGAAGCATTTGGGTACCTTCTTTCCTGAGAGAACTCAAAGTTACAATTCTAGACCTCAGTTCTCCACTGCAAATTCCCTGTAACTTTCAGGTTTCACTTGTACTGCAGCATCACTTCTTCCTCCAGTTCTGTATGCCCAGGATCATGCTCTTTTATAGGACATCAGCGTTAATGGTCTGTAAATATTTTATTATAAAATACTTCAAACAATCAGAATATTATGGTGAAACACATTACCAAACCCATCAGGTCAGGTTTTTTTTTTTTCATATTTACTTTAGATATTTTCCCCCCAGAATTAAAACATACAGATCAAGTTAAAGCACCATGATTCTCTCACTGATTCTATCCTTCTTTTTGCCCCAGAAGTAATCATTGCCTTGAATTAGTAATGATCATTTCTATGCACACTCTTAATCAATTATCATTACTATACATAAATAACATAAAGCAGTTTTTCATGTTTCAAAAATTTATGTAAATGGTATCATGTAGAAGTATATCATTTTACAATGATATATCATTTATAGCATTTTTTAGCTCAACCTTTTTATGTTTACTCATTGATGCTTGTAGCTCTAGTCATTCCTTTTAACTGCTATTTTATACAGTATCTCATTATATGAATCATTAGAAGGACTCTAATATTTACTAAAAGGAAGATCTAATTTCCCTTCTGTTTTGTATATGTTTAACCTGAAAATGCTCCCAGGTTACTTACTGTAGCCAAAGAGGCTATTTAGTTGTTGACATATGTATGAGTGCATGGTCCAAAGAATATTTACAAAGTGCCTTCCAGTTTGTCAAGTCCCATGTTCACTGCTAGGTATGATATGGCTAAGGAATAAAATAGAAGACAGATATATAAACACGCCAGGATTCTGCAACCTGAGCTGTGCAATGTTGGATTTGCACAGTGTGCTTTGGGATCACAGAGGAGGGATGGGGGGATGACAATGGCAGGATAGCAATTAGGGAAGCCTTCACAGAGGAAGTGACATTTGAGCTGCTGAAAGAATGAATTTCCCAGGAACCAAGTAGGGGAAGAACTACCGTTTTTAAAGGGATTAGCACCTTAGAAAGACGGGGGCATTTTGAAAAAGAATAGTATAATCAGCAAATTGCAAGTAGATTAACTGACACCATAACTGAAGGGAAAATTGCCTGCCCATCATAATTTCACCGCCTGCAGAATAGAATGCATAAGGAATGCCCACCACTCATAGCACTTGTAGCAGCTTTTATAACCACCGAGTAATATAGGGGCATGTGTGCACTCTCCTCATTCAGATGGTTTTCTAAAACTCTCTTCTTTATTTCCTTGAGGAGTTAAAAAGCATGGTCATTGGGGTCTGACAGACCCATATTTCAAACCCACCTTTGCAACTTGCTAGGTGTATGACCTGAATTCTTGTGAGACTCAGTTTCCTTATCTGCGAATTGGAATAATAGCCGGTTTCCTGTAGTTGCAGGAGTTCAGAAAGGGCAGCTGGCAGTCACTGGCTCTCCAGGCATTTTTCTTTGTTGGGCTGGCAGGACTCTTGCTCCACAGGGCTCTGCAGACTCACATGGCAGGGTCCCTGGCATACCTGAACCCACTTCGGTCAGGAAACGGGGTGGGCTACTTGTTCACAAATTTGAGTGCGAAATGTTTATAAGGATCCCATGGAAATTGCCTTTTTTGCTCAAAAATGCTTCTGGAAAATCTAGGTTAAGCAAAATGAAACAACTTTCTTGGGGACAGGATTTCTCAAAGAGTTTTATATATTAACAAATGTTGTGAATCTCGAAGACTGAGATCATGGTCTACAGCGTTTTCCAAACGTGTTTGACTATGTAGGAATCCCCTTTCAGCTACCTCTGTGACTATCTCCTTGAACCATAGTGCTTCACAGAACAAAGCTTGGGAACTGACTTGAGTGCATAGACAAGACTTCATTCAATGTTAGGAGATGAAGCAAATACTCAATTTCAACTCCCTGGATCTTATGATTCCATTCCCACCCCCGCCCCTGGAAGTGACACAGAGAATGCATGGTAGGGATCATGTGACATTAATTTCCAAGTGTTTGTGATGCCTCAGAAAAATATATCTGATTTTCCTTAATTAGTCTATTCTGACTCTATTATCCTAGCCTGAAATTTTTCTAAATCTTTCTTGAATCTATTGGATTTTTCTTTATGAATCATCTTATAAGTAATATAACTAAAAAAAATATTGTTTTCTAAATATCACATCCTTCCTTATTTGTCCTCAAGTCTCCTATCCCAGACTTCAAATTATGTCTCATTTGAGCATTCTAGTATTCTCCATTGTTACCAAAGGTCAGATATGAAACTCTCATTGTATCACTAAATCAAGGAATTAAAAAAAAAAAACCCTAGTATTCTAAATTTCTCTGATCTGGCATATCAATAATAGCAAAATCCTAATGAGAAATTCAGAATGGAGTATGCATTACATTTCATTCATGAATGACAAAATATGATCCTTTTCTATTTATAATTCATGATGTGTTCCTTATTTGCTTCCATGAATGATTTGAGAAGTTTACAAATAAAAGACACATTTACAATAACACTTTTAAACAGAAAGAAGGCAATTAACAACAAGAACAACAATAAACTATACAGGTGGGGAGAAATATATGTGTCAAAAATGTAAGTTAATGTTATTTCAGCAATTGAAAATTAAATTAGGCTCAGGTCTTCCTGGCAGACAAGGGGAACAAAGAGGGGGAGGATATAGAACAAGATCTAATAAGGTTATAACATTAAAGCTTTAATCAGCCAAGTTGTTTTTTTTTTTTTTGAGGGCTTAGCTGATGAGATCTGAATGCGTTGCTTGCTCCTTGATGGACTAATTGGGTCCGGGGGTAGAATTACGAATTCCCAGAAGACTGAAAGGCTCATATAATTTTGGGCTTTGTCAATTTTCAATAGACAGAAAAAACACCCAATGGGAGATGCTTTTCTTTAAAATGAATCTGTTAGATTGCTTCATCTCTTTACAGTGAGCAACCTCACTGAGGCAGTGGACCAAATGACCAGGAAATACCACGGATGTAACTGAAGGCAAGTTGGTTAACCTCTATTCACTGATGAAAGGACACCTGCAGCTTTTTCAGGTGCATGGGTCACGAGGTAGGCCCTGTTGGGGCATCTCTCTGTTCACTGTAGATCACACCATGAATGCCGTTTAGAAACATAGGTTGTGAGGCTGCCAGGCTGTTGCCCTGTCCAGAACCCATTGCTGCGCTCACTTCTGGCCCCTTGAATAGCCTAATGCCTAGTGGTGTGCCCTCCAGATGGAAAGCATTCTTAATGCTTCTCCAGACCCTGAGGGATACTGTTCCTCAGCCCACCCTTCTATGACTTGCTGATACTTCGAGACTTACATTCATCTTCCCAAGGTTATTCACCTGAGCAGGACACATGAAACCCACAGGGAGGTCAATAATTTTATGTCTCGGAAATATTTTCAAGAAGTCATTCATTATTCAGCTAGAAGGCAGAGAATATATGAGGGAAGGGGGGAAAGATTCTCTGGTATGGCACTCAACCTGTTCTCTGGGGTCAGCTATGACCCCAGACCTTCACACCACACTCAGCAAAATAAAAGCATGCAGCCAACTGGACACATCTGAATTCGCTGGTAGTACTGATTCCTTAGGTTTCTGGGCTGTGCTACCTGTAGGTCTCAAGTTCCAGCCCAAGTGGCTTACCAGAAATTCTTTCCAACTACTTATAGGCTCCTGAGAGGATTGCTGGTAAATGCAAACGTCTCCATTTAATTACATTTCCAGTGATGTTTTTATGCCTCTTATTGATTGGTGCCCCGGTCAGCTGCCTGGCTGGCCTACTCCTTAATCTAGCTCTGGTAGACCTCAATGGAAATTTCTTTGGGGTCTTTTACATACACATCTATGACCCTTTGGTTGTACTGAAAGCTATAGAAATCAATCAAATACAACAAAGGCCAATAGTGAGGCTACATTTCAGCAAATGAAACATTAAAACCTTGCCTGAGGAAAAAGTGGAAAAAACCTGGCCCTGTTTTGCCCTTGATTGCTTCTTTTTGGATACACTTTTGACTAGGGAAAAGAAAGCAGAAATTTGGGCAGTTTGAAAACCAATCAACATATAGGTAGGAGCAGGACACAGAGGATAGTCTACCACTGGACTATTTCTCTCATGTTGGTGTGAGCGCCACCTCGAGGATGTTTAAGGCTCTTTTAAACCATTTATGTTCAATGAATATGCCCATGGTATGCTGGGAAAGTAAATAATACTTGGAAAATTGAAATTGGTGAACATTAGAAAGAAGAAAAGAAAGTATATTGGAAAGAAATTTTAACTGCATAAGACTTGATGTTTAGGTGGAAAATTCATTATTATTATATGGTGTGTCATCCATCACTGCCATCCAACCCCCTTTATCACTGGAAAATTCAAATTGTATGGTCTAGAAATGAAAGGTATACATACTCTTTGGTAAATTTGGGGAAATGAAGAAACTGGGCTGTGTAACTTTATCTACTTAACAGAGACTTGTGTATTCATTTTTTCTGAATGTTTTTTTCCTAAGTGTATAGCTAGAATTTCAGGAGACAGTAAAGGACCTTTTAAAAAAATATATATAATGAGCAAAATGTAATGAATCTAGTTGACTGGAAATTGAGTCTCCCACACATGAGAGACCTGAAGGTATTCTCTCATCTGCTCGTTTACCCACTAACCCATGAATTTCTTCCCTTAATCCTCATTCCCACACTGGTGCACTCTGGGACAGATACTCAGTTTATTACAACATAGACCTTGTTCTTATAGAGCCCTCATCCAAGTGTATGCCCACAAACTCATTAATGACAGAGCATACGCTTTAGTGAATGTGAGTGTGACATTCTAGGAGAAAACTAAAAGAGAGAATCTTTCTCAGAGAGAGAACAAAACATTAGGAGTGTGTATAAATAGGGAATGGGAGGGGAGGAGGCAAAAAGACTTCTTGGGGGAGCGAATATATATCTTGAAGGATAAACTACAGTTCGTTGAACTGGACTTGTCTCTCTGAATGATGTTTGTGCGTGTATATTATTGTAAAAATAATATACAATGAAGAAAATGTGGGAAATGTAGGCAAATATTAAAAAAAAAGACCGAATAAAAGCATGACTCCCCAAATTGGGATGTCCACGTTCTCCTCTTAACACAGTTAGTATGTACAGTAGCTGAATAGAGTTTGTGAGATGAGCCCCAACTGCTGTGTCTGGTCATCTGACCCCTGCATTTGATTGGAAGTAGAAAGTGAGGCCCTGGGTTGGGGGTTGGGACATAAAAGGATATGCATACTGACCTATCATGAATTAATCGCTCAAATGGGAACAGATCCTTTGACTCCTAACTCCTTCTCTGAAGTCCTTTTTGCTCCATCACACAAACTGCTTCAAATGAACTTTCAACCGGAAAATAACACTTGTGGAGCATATTCTGGAGACTTGGTACCTGCTGTAGTTCCCAGATTGTACCCCATTTTCTGGGGTATTTATGATGAACTGGTATCAGAGAGTAAAGGTGTGTACCTAACTCAAAGGTGACTTCAGACTGTGGTTAATCTCCCGTGTGCAATGAGTTTTTGAAAAGATTCCTTTTATTGGAAGCCAAGGCAATGCAGAGCAGTGAGTCTATTTGAATGCAATAGTGCTTTTTAGGGAATCAGGTCCAGCAATTTCTGACTCCCCGAGGCTAAATTCTATTAGGCATCAAAACTCAAATTTCAGGCATCTTGCACTGATGAACACAAGGAACATCTGTAGCAAGTTTCTAGCATTATAACCACTGAATACTGATTACTGTCGGAAGAGCTAGGCCTACACTGCTAACAGGCAAAAAGGAAGAAGCGTTTGTTTATAAAAATATGGAAGTACCTTTTTTCTACCTTCTAACTGGACTGAGAGGATGGTGGATGATGTTGATAAATACAACCTGTAAGTTTTCAGTTTGATATTTTTTGCTCTAGAGCATTTATAGGGCTTACCAATAGACATGCTAATAATAAGTACCATTAATTGGGCATCTCCTGCGTTCTAGACATTTTATGTACGTCATTCCAATCTTTACAGTAATCCTGAAAGTCAATAGGCTTCACCTCATAGAACACTGAGGCCCGTAGAGAGGGTAAGCTCCTTGCCCCAGGTAAGGCAGTGAGAAGGTACAGGGTGCTAATCAAATGAGGCTTGTTTGACTCTATGCCCTTTACACAGTTCCAGGGGTTGTTTGATTTGTTTCATATCCTCAGCTTTTAGCCAATCCCTCAGACAGGAAGCATACAATCAGCTTTTTTTTTGAATAGGCTCTAGTTAAACAGTGAGAATTTGGTATTCAAGAAGTTTACAGGTCAGCTAAGGAATATTCTGTGAGTGCAGTACGCCCAGCCTTAACGAGGAGGCTGCTTATTCTCTGCCCTGTGTTTGTGTGACTCACAGACTGGAGGCCACCTGAGGCCCACGAGTCTCTGTTCCAGCTAGAAATGTGGGAGACATGCAGGGGAGTCTCTCCTCTGACTGAAAGAGAGAAAACAGCCATCAGTGCTATCTCTTACTTGGCCTCCAAAGCCATTCTGCGCGCGCTCTATCTGCCCCTCCTGAGGCTGACCTACTCAGACTTTACCCTCTGTTTTTCTCTTTGCCTTGCCATGGTGGTCCAGATTAGGAGATCAGACTCACTGCTGGACTGAAGGGACCCACATGCTCTGACCTGCTTTGTGAACTGACATATATTCACCCAAAGATGATTGTTCTCTTTTAGAGTCCTCCGACTTGTTAGATTTGTGACTTCAGCCATTTCTAATTTGTTCTGCCCAGCAGTTCTCCATGACCCGAAGTCAGGGGGATCAGAAGGAAGGATTGATGCACAGAATAAAAGGAGTAGGAGTTAAAGGGCAGAGATCTGTCCTTGAGTGGTAGGAGGCCAGGAATTGATCTGATGTGACAAAAGACTTTAGGAGGATATGTGAGGGTTGACTTAGGAGACAGCCTATTTTCTGATTAGAGATTGAAGAGCAGGATGTAAAATAGGTATTGGGACTTTTTTGTTTTTGTTTCAAGTTACATAATCAAACTGGGGACAGAGTCCCAGAGAGAAGTTCCCAGGCTCTCCGCCTCACATGGAAAGGTCCTGGCTTGCTTATTAGATGGCCATCAGCTGTAATCAGACAGCCATCTGCTGTGGCTGGGTGGCCATCGGCTGTAATGGTTAGCCACTAATATAACTGCTGTGGCTACGCTAGGGGGTGGGTTGGTTGGCAGAGAGGTGGACGGCAGGTTGTGCATCGTGTGGCTCCTGCTTCCTGTGTCTCCAACCCAGCCGCCAGCGAGAATATAGTGGTATGACTCCCCTATTCATGGCTCCATTGGTGTTACTTTTTGGCCTCACCATATCCTGCGTTCTTGTGTGGGGAACAGGACCAGAAACCCCACATGACAAAAACTTTGGCTAAGCTAAGTAAAAGAAGACAATATTTGGATGTTTCACAGTGTTCAAAGACTGGTATATAGCTGCCTTTCAGGAATAGCCTGGAACTCGGGACCTGAATGCTACTGCTGTTTTCCATACCTCTCTTCTGCGCTTCTTTCTGCCTCTTGGTCTTATTTTTCCTCCCTCTCCAGCATCTGGTCCATGGGCAGTGGAAGTGTGGGCATCATGAAAGTCTTAGTTTCATATGTTACAGGTATAATAACTGAGAAAGAGACTTTTTGTTCTTATATATTTTTCCTCTCAGTCCCACTTTCTTCTTTTTTTCCCCTCCTGTCTCCTTTCAAGTTCCATAATTTCTGGGCGTAAGTAATTAACCCAGCTTGGGTCAGGTATTAACAATAGGACCAGTTAACTGTGGCAAAGAGCACAGACACATTATAGAACCATGGCAAGTTTTGTTGCTGTCATGTGGATGGGTTGTGGGGTGGTGATTCTCTAGAAAAGTGGGTCAATTCATAATTATTACCCTCAAAATCCAGAATCTGATAGGAATAGGTCTGTGGTGCAATAAGAGTATAAATCAATATGGTAATTATGTACAATAATGAAAACAGCCAAAGGTTATTGGGTCCAACAGGTACTGTGCTAAGTGTTTTATGTATAGAATCTCATTTAAGCATCACAATTCTAAGTAGCAGTATTATTCTCCTTGTATAGGTCAAGATACAAAGCTCAGTATAGGCCACAATGTTAACTATTGTACCATACTGTCTTACCTGACGACTGGCCATTCGTTATAGAAGTATAACATGAGATCTTTGATAGGTTTAGTAAATGCTAGTGCAAATAAACTCTTTACAGTGCTCTTTGTGACCAGCATACCAAATAGTTGTGAGTTTAAGAAAACAACAATGCAACACACTAGGCAAGGTACATTAATAATGCTTTGTGATCGTGCAGTGTCTTTTATTTGAGTGTTTTACAATTGTCAACTATCCGTATTTCTGTCCCAGTGGGATAACATGAGGCACAGATGTACAAAGTGACCTAATAAAGTCCAACATAAATCCAGTACCAAAGCGAAGAATACAATTTAGGTTTCTGATTGCCCAGATTTTCTGATGTCCAGACTGCTTTTTAGTTGAGTAGCTATAGAGCGCTTTTATTTCTAGAGAAAAACAAAATTGATTCTATGGTTTGGAATAAGAACTGATGCCTTCTACATTGATTTTATGATGCTGGAGAGGAATTACTAATATATAAAGTTTCAGAAAACCAGGAAGAAAGACTTTTTGTAACCTTGAACATAGCAACAGCCACCTCAATACATATATATGTGTATGCATTTTGTTGTTGTTGAGTGTTTGTTTTGTTTGTTTCCATTTGATTTAACACAATTTAATTTAGCACAAGGTTGAGAAAAGGACAAACGGGAGTGGTTGTACCCTTGGCTCTGCTCAGACTATAGCCACCGACCAAATGTTACCCTACGGAAGGGAGTGTGGTGATTTGATCCCAAGGAGCTTAGTTCTCTCCCTGCCTCTCTTCTATTTACTACTTGTAGCATATTTATTGAGCCTCTGTTTCTTCATTTATGCAATGAAAATATTAATAACAGTTAAGTTACTTTCACTATCTCATAGGTATAGCCTACATATCGAATTAATTTATATGAAATCACCCTATAGTCACTAAAAGTATTACACATTTTTTAACTTTCATAATTAACACTTATTTCAAAAATTCAAAAGTATGGGGAATTATAAAACACTCCTGTATCTACCACATAGTTTAAAGAAGGAAACATTACTGATAGTTTGAAGTCCCCTCCTATACCACCCTGGCCCAGAATTAATTATTTTGAATTTATTTAGCATTCCAAAGCATTTAAAAATAAGTTTGTAATACATAACTATCTCTCTAAACAATATATGTTCAGCTCCTTACTATAAATGTCTCAAGGTCAGAAAATGGAAACCTAAGGACAACCAGTCACAAATGGCTAACTTGGTTTTAACTTATAACCAATCAATAATTTCCTTGCTTTGCTTCTGCCTTTCCTGTCTATAAAAGTCTCTCCCTCTGCTCCTGACCAGTTACTGTTTGACACTGCCTGATTCAGACCAGTGTTGCTCAAATAAACTCTTAAAATGTTTTACATGCCTCAGTTTATCATTTAACAGTCTCAACACTTGTCATGCCAGGCAATCTCTCTTAGGGTTTTTCATGTATGTCCTGCAGGAACTGCTTTCTCTCCGGCTGTGTTTCTCACAAATCAGAGGAGCAGCATTACATGACATCCCCCCAGCTTTGTCCACAGAGCTGCAGACAATAGCTCAAAGCCAGAGCCTGCAGACATGGAGAAAGGAAGGAAAAAGTTAGGGTCCAGGTTGTATCCACACCTGAATCACTGTCCATGGACAGCAAGAAAACACATTTTTTCTACTATTCTTGCATCATGGCTAAACATGACCAAACCAGCCCATAGTTTCCCTCCTTCTCCAAGAGCAGTTTGGGAAGAATCTATAGCTCTGTTTTTCAGGAAGGACTCAGAAGATAGGAATGTTCAGAGGTCAAAGTAAAGAATGGACTTCAATGGGCGCTCTCTTTGCCATCTCATTCTGAAGTCTCACTTCCCATTCCTTGCCCCCTTTTGATCAGCGTTTCAACCTTCCTTCTTTCCCCTCCTGAAGCTGTGTATTGTGTACGCCAAACATTTACAGTTGTTAACTGTTAGTTGGCTTTTACTATTGATTCTTTTTTGTTTGTTGCTTTTTTCCTTTGAAAGCTTCATTCAGAACTCTGGCCTGAAAAAAAGCTCAGCATGAATAAAAACAACATAACGCTCCCCCTTTCTATCTCTGTGAGAAACCCACTCCAGAACAAGTTGCGTCCATCTTCTGTGCCTAAAACGATTTTTAGAGCTTGTAGTTTTGCTTAGGGTAGCGAAGCTGGATGTGCAGAATACTGGAAGAGGGCCATTAGTCAGTGAGCATACTTCCCTGGGCAGAGACGCAGAGAGGTTCTTGAAAGCTGAATTTTTGTCTTTGTTTTTTCCTGTTTGCTGCCAACTGCAAGTTACAAATTGGCTAAAAATTCCTTAACCTTTGGCCAGCAGCACTCAACTAAGTTGCAAATTCGACTTAATCATTTCCCTCAAGTTTTCCCAGCTTGTTTTTTAGAGGATTGTTTCGTTTGGTTATTTCACTCTGGTTAACACTTGACTTTCTGGAACATTCTGCAACATTACTGAGGAAATTACAACCTATAACAACAACCACCCACTCTGCCTGATATGAGCATAGTACCACATTACAGCCTCACAATCAGACTGTTGCTTAGAGCTGAAAACAAAACCTTGAAGATCATAAATCAAAAATTATGTCTCATTGGAAAAATAACAATTAGTATTGCAACCTGATATTCTCTATCTAAAATAAGGGAAGAGATATGAGATTTAATTAAGTGAAGGCAAATACGGCTCTTAGTACAAGTAGTATCTAGATACCTCTCCCAATTGAATGGAATATATATTTCCCATTCCAGGGAGAAGACAACTATTTCCATTTGATGGGAACCTTGCCTGTAGTTTATTTTTGTTTTTTTTTTAAACTCCGTTTTCAAAGAAAACCCTCCCAAAATGAGCCTGGGAACTTCTCTGGAATCTTCTGTGTTGGTTGCTGTATTAGTTTCCTAGAACAAATTGCTACATACTGGATGGCTTAAAACAACTGAAATCCATTCTCTCACAGTTCTGGAGACAGTTCTAGAAGTCTGAAATCAAGGTGCTGGCAGGGCCATGTTCCCTCTAAAGGCTCTAGGGAAGAAGCTTTCCTTGTCTCTCTCCTAGCTTCTGGTGGTTACCAGCAACCTTTGCCATTCAATGACTCCTAGACTTTGGTCTCTGCCTCTGTTTTCAGATGGTGTTCTCCTTTGAGTCTGTGTGTTTTCTCTTCTTATAAAGGCACCAGTCATTGGACTTAGGGCTACCCTAATCCAGTATGCCCTCATCTTAACAAGTTATATCTGCAAAGACCCTATTTCCAAATAAGACCCTATTCTAGAGTTGTGGGGAGGCATGGATTTTGGGGGGACACTGTATTCAACCCACAATAGTTGTCCACTGATTTAAACTAAATTTATATGATGCTAGATGTGTGAATTTCAGTCACATGTCTGGAAGTTTTGTTTATTTTGTTATCTACTTACGACATTTTGAGGATAGAGACTTCTACTTTTTTAGGATTACTATCAAGGTTTGGGAGACAGAATCCAGATCTTCCTTTGATTCACAAGTGGACAATCTTCAGGCCTTTACCATGTATCCAGCACAAGCAGGTGATGTATTCAAGCAGTCGAGGCAGAAGGGACTAAATCCAGAATACAGGAGGAGCCTTTTGAATCCTGCCTAAGGCAACACAAAGATGCACCCGGCTAAGCCCCAAAGGGGGACTCAGGCTAAGAACTACAGTATTGTTTTCTGAAAATCTTTCTTACCTAAGCTTTGGCTTGTAATTGAGTTTTTAGAATTGAAATTTAGCATGTGACTTAGGCTTTCCACTGGATCTTGAAAGTCTATCTAGTTGAAGTGGGATACTAACTCTTTGTCTTTCACACTAGGAAAGATGGCCTGTCTGGGTGCTCCTGAAATATTTTAGTGAAGTGCTCATACAGTGCTAACACCTGGTCCTTTGACTTGGACCCAGTTCAGCAACAACTGATATATTCTGGGGAAGACGAAGAAAGGAACAAAGGATGAGCATAGCAGTTGAGCTACTTTCCAGATCTCTCAACTTCATTTCTGGTCTTTAATTAGTCTCTCACCCTCTCTTCTCAACATCCAGACATCTGGTTAATAGCGTAAACGGATGATAATAAGGGAAAGTTTATATGAGTAACAAAGTTCCTGAAGGTGCTGCTTAGGTGTATGGGTTGGGGGAAGGCCAGCACCATAGGGAATCTGGAAGATTGGCCTGGATAAGAAGATGTGTGAGTCAGAGAAATGCCTTAGCACAGTGGACATCAGGACGCTTGGAGCACAGAAACCTGAGGAATCCCAAGATAGACATACTGAGATAATTATCGTTAATCCATATCTTGAAGCTTTCATTGAGTATTCAATCAGCAGTCTGCCCTGGTAACAACTATTTCTCCACATCTGCCAACTTAATGCAGCTATCTGTGGGTTATCCACAGGGAAGTGGATAAATGATAACGATAAATACTTATAACAGCAGTTTGCTTAATTATATTATAACAAGGAGGCATCATTAGTGAGAATTTGTGGATTCCTGTATTATCAGTTGCTCAGGCTGACTACGATTATTCTATGATGTTGAAGTGTATCATGAATTCTTTACTATCTGATACACATTTTGCAAAGAAATAGTACTTTTATTTTGCCTCCCACACTGATCACTTCCAAGTTTACCATGGTTTCTGAATTGTATTTATTAGTTATTCTGTAACTACATTAACTAATTTAAGTAATTTGAGTAGATTAGTTAAGAAACTGAAACATAAATTAATCAGTGCAGTTTCAATCATTATGTCTGCATTCTCAATCATAATATTTGCACAGAGTGAAAAAGATATCAGATGACTGCTAGGATTCTCTGCTTTAAAGAGATTTATTAAATTTGCAATTATTTTGCTTACCATGTCAATGTTAAGTTAATTTATTTCAAAATCTTAGAAATAGACACATTTATGAAGATATCATTTTTGTTTCTAGGCATTTATGACAGATACCCACTCCACAAAAGGAAAAGTGCTTCAGGCAACTAATTAGTTCAAGTTGTAATACAATATTTCAACCTACTTTTCATTTATTTATTCACACATTTACTCAATGAATGGTTATTTTTTGTGTGAGAACCTACTATATGTCATAGACTCTTCTAGACACCAGATATATAGGGCACAAAATAAGCCCTACCCCAATACTAGAGCTTACATTCTCGTAGGGGTGTATCAGGGAAACAGACAATAGACAACAACAAGTACCTAACATCTCAGGTGCTGTCAAAATGTATAGTGCCATTAAAAAATGGGAAGCAAGGTCGGAGGATTGTGTGAGTGATATGGTGGCTTTTCAGCAGAGACTCCAAGGAGTGAAATTGTGAAATATGGGGCAAAGGTGGAGTTATTGTGTAGCAAATGAAGCTTAAGCTTTGGGACTTTCACTTGCAAGGGTCTCTGTGAGTGTTGGGAGTTCCTGGGCGTTGCTAGGCACTGTAAAGTGTTCTTGTGGGAAAGGGAAGCTGGCTTGCCATCAGGGAGCATTTCTTTTTTTAAGATTTTTTTTTTTTTTAATTGGGGAAGAGGAACAGGACTTTATTGGGGAACAGTGTGTACTTCCAGGCCTTTTTCCAAGTCAAGTTGTTGTCCTTTCAATCTCAATTGTGGAGGGCGCAGCTCAGCTCTAGGTCCAGTTGCCGCTGCTAGTTGCAGGGGGCACAGCCCACCATCCCTTGCGGGAGTCGAACCGGCAACCTTGTGGTTGAGAGGATGCGCTCCAACCAACTGAGCCATCTGGGAGCTCAGCGGCAGCTCAGCTCAAGGTGCCGTGTTCAATTTTAGTTGCAGGGGGTGCTACCCACCATCCCTTGGGGGAGTTGATGAATTGAACTGGCAACCTTGTGGTTGAGAGCCCACTGGCCCATGTGGGAATCGAACCGGCAGCCTTCGGAGTTAGGAGCATGGAGCTCTAACCGCCTGAGCCACCGGGCCGGCCCCAGGAAGCATTTCTACATGAACATTTCTGTTAAAATGCTGAAGATATTGCCACAGAAAATGAATAATTACTCCAAAGTAATCCCAGAGCTCAAATAATTTGCTGTAATTTCTGATCTCATTCTAAATAAATATTAACCTAATTTTGTATTTGTGGTTTTATTTTTTTTTTTCTACCAGAGCATTTCATTGCTATAATTATGTAAGTTTCAATTCTCAACCAACATTTACCCACTCTGGCCATGGGAAGTGCAGGGCAAGTGGCAGACAGAGGGACAGCAAGGAGGCGTGTGTGCGTGTGTGTGTGTGTGTGTGTGTGTGTGTGTGTGTGTGTCTGGAGCTCAGCATGGAGGAGGGTGATAGATAGGCAAGAGGTCAGTGAAGTAAGGTGTGTGTGTGGTGGGAACAACAGGCCTCTTTAAGAACTTTGGGTATTATTCTAATTAAATTGTGAAGCCAATTAAAATTTAGATCAGAGGAATTACTGGATCTGATTTATGTTTTAATCTGATCCTTTTAGAAGAGTCAATCCTGCTGCTCTGTGGAGTTGAAGTAAAAAGAGGCAGGAGTAAAAGCAAGGAGATCAGGTAGGAGGAAACCAGGAATCCAGCCATGAGGTGTATATGGTTGGGGCTGTGTAGGTAGCAGTAGAAATGGGGAAAAATACCAGTATCTGGGATATATATTTAAAGCAGAGTGGAGAGCACTTGTAAATGGATTGTATATAGTTAACAAGGAAAAGAAAGGAGTCAAGGAACATGCCAAGGTTTTTGGTTTGAGTAACGAATGGATGGAGTTGCTATTTACTGAGCTGGGGGGACTTGAATTAAGAGTTCAGCTTTGGCAATACCAAGTTCAAGATAGACATCCACGTGGAGACCTAAAGCAGATGGTTGAGTATGTAAGTCTGGCACAGTCATGCCATTTAATCTTCAATGCACCTCTGCTATGTGGGCATCATTATTCCTGTCTAAAGGTTAAAAAAAGGGGTTTATAGTTTATCCAATATCATCTAACAATACGTGGGGATTCTAAGACTGGAACTCACATCTTCTTGATATCTGATCTCTTGTTCTTCCCATTGTATTATCTTTCTTAACCTTTCCATACTCCCTTCTTTCTCTCTCTCTCCTTTTCTTCATTCATCCATCCATTCATCCATTCATCCATTCATTTATTCACTCATTCAGTCTATACTTATTGAACACCTCTACAATGCTATGTATTGGGGTTGGAAACACGAACAAGCCATGGTCCCAACTTTCAACTTGCCTTATGATATTAATAATTTTTTTGATATAGTAAAGTGTGGAGAAAACAGAGCCCAAACTGATAATATTTCCTTAAGTCTAAAAAACCATGAGTTATAAAAAATAGAATTCGTAATGACTTTCTGGGGAAAAAGGAAACACTTCTAAAATTAACATAAATTTCAATTTTAAGACACTGACTTTACATAGATTATATAAAATGTATCTTGGAATTAAGAAAATACCGTGCATATAGTTAACATTTATTGGGCACTTATATTCTAAGCCTTTGGTGTACTTTATTTCATTTAATCATCACAAGCTAATATTATTCCTATTTTACAGATGAGGGAAAGAGGCATAAAGAAATTAAGTGGTAAGTAGGAAAGCTAGAAACTAAACCCAAAGTATCTGATTAAAAGAAGTCATGTAATCGTTTTGTTAAAGTGACTTTAAGGGTTAAAATTAAGACTCTAGTCCAGATTTGATTTCTAAACTTTGGGACACTTGTCCTTGGACTTTTAGTATCCTCACCAGTAAAGTTGGATTTGAAAATCTCAGGGCATCTCATATACTCTACCAACACTGTAACAGTAGTTACTATATTTTATTATGAGATGTACTTCTCATTTATAAAATGGCAGGCCAGAAGTAAATATAGCTATCATTTATTCAATACCTACTGTGTGCCAAGCTAGGTGCTTTATATAGCTTATCTACTTCAGTAATCACAGTAGCCCTGTGAGGTCAGGTTTGTTATATATGTTATAGATGGAGAAACAAATTAAATAATTTGCTGACAGTCAAACTGTTGGTAAGCTTTGGAACTGGATCTAACCCAGTTCTGAATTCAAATCCCATGGACATTATGCCATGTTAGTTTGTTTCCAGAACAGTTGGGATCATCTAAAATGCAAACCCCCCAAAAAATATCAACTCTCAGAAAAATACAAGACGTTTTGGAAGGGTTGAGTCTAGTTAACAGAAGAGGGTGTAAAATGCTGAAGTTGTTTGCCACAATTCCAGCCTAATGAGAGAATCTCAAACAACTTATTGTCTCTGGTTGGCAAGCAATTGTAGGCAAGAACCTGCCAGGATTCATCCATTAGTAGAATCTAAGATTTCCTTAGCAAATTTTGTCATTAATTTCATACATTATCTTGCAGACATCAAAATGTTGAGGGAAACAGATCCAGTCTAGGTCTTCCTGGAAGTCTGCATAACAACTTTTATTATCTAAAAGGGCCACTTATCAGGATGAAGTAAACTGATATTTCTGTATATCAGCATTCCTAATTTCAGACGTAAACAAAAGAAGAAAGAATATCTGCTTTCTGGATCTATACATTTGCCTTTTCTGGACATTTTATGTAAATAGAATCAAACATATTTGTCCTTTTGTATCTGGTTTCTTTCACTTAGCAAAATGCTGGTAAGGTTCATTCATATTTTAACATATATCAGTAGTCCATTCATTTTTGTTGTTGAATAGTGTTTGTCATTGCATTATATGCATACACATTTTGTTTATCAATTCAGAACTTGATGAACATTTGGATTGTTTCTAGTTTTTCACTATATAATGCTTCTACAAACATTTGCATATGTCTTTTCATGGACATAAGCTATTTCTTTGGTAGATACCTAGGCATGGAATTGTTAGGTTGTATAGTAAGTCTATGTTCAACTTTGTAAGTAACTGCCTAACTCTTCAAAATGGCTGCACCAGTTTTTATTCCCACCAGAAGTTAGTTCTTCCAATTCCTTTACATTTCCATATAAATTTTGAAATCAGCTTGTCTATATCTGCAGAATTTCCTGCTGCATTTTGATTGGAATAGCCTAAATCTCTAAGTAATTTAGGGGAGAATTGACACCTTAACTATGTTGAGTCTTCCAATTCATGAACAAGTATGTTTCTTTTTTTTTTAAATTTTATTGGGGAATATTGGGGAACAGTGGGAATATTAGGTAACAGTGTGTTTCTCCAGGGCCCCTCAGCTCCAAGTCATTGTCCTTCAATCTAGTTGTGGAAGGCACAGCTCAGCTTCAAGTCCAGTCGCCGCTTTCAATCTTTAGTTGCAGGGGGCGCAGCCCACCATCCCATGTGGGAACTGAACCGGCATCCTTGTTGAGAGCTCATGCTCTAACCAACTGAGCCATCTGGCTGCCTCAAATATGTTTCTTGACTTATTTAGGTCTTCTTTGATTTTTTTTCATCAGTGTTTTGCAGTTTTCAGCATATAGATCCAATACATGTCTTGTTAGATTTATACCTAAGTATTTCATTTTTGAAGGGAGCTATTGTAAATGGTATTGTTTTTAAATTTAGGTTTTCAATGGTTCATTGCTAGCATATAGAAACAAGATTGAGTTTTGTGTTCTGACTTTGTATTCTACAACCTTGCTAAACTTATTTGTGATTGGATTTTTTATTTTATTTTTTTGTAGAATTCTTGGGGTTTTTTTCATAGACTTCCATGTAATCTTTGAATAGGGACAGTTTTATTTCTTCCTTTCTGATTCTGTGTGTCTTTTATTTATTTTATTATTTTATGACATTGGCTAGGACTGCCAGTATAATGTTGAATAAGAGTGAACAGAGTGGACATCTTTGCCTTGTTCTTGATTTTAGGGCAAAGCATTTAGTCCTTTGTTATGAAGTATGATGTTACCTATAGCTATTTGTTTGTTTTTGCTATTGGTTTTTATAGATGCCCTTTTATTAGACTGAGTAAATTTTCTTCTATTTTGAATTTTCTGAGAGCATTTTTCATGGATGGATGTTGAATTCTGTCACATGCTTTCTCTGTTTCAATTGATATGATCAGATTATTTTGTTCTTTAGACTGTTTATGTGGTGGATCGTGCTGACTTTCATATTTTAAAGCAGCTTTGAATTCTTGTTATATCTTTTATTTGGTTGTGGGATTTGTATGTGGGCTTTTTTTTTCTTTGTTGTTGTTGTTGTTGTTGTTGTTGTTGTTGTTTTTCATTGTTGTTGTTGCTTGATTCTGTTTGCTGAGGTTTTCTGTGTCAGCTTGGTGTTGGTGGTTATTGATTTTTCTTTTCCCTTGCTGGTTGGATTTTCCTGGTTCTTCATATGTAGAGTAATTTTGGATTGTATCCTATACATTCAAACATTATGATATGAGACTCTGGTCTTATTTAAATCCCACTGAGCTTTTTGAAATTTTGTTTTAGCATTCAATCAGCCCAATGGGACTCAGGTTGCAAGTTCAAAATAGCCTTCAGTGGGTTATGGTTTCAATCTTAGTTCTATTGGCCACTTAGTAGTGTGCACTTTGGGATTTGGGGAGTGGGTCTGTCCTGTAGTTCAGTTCTCAGTCTTTGGCATGGTAATTAGGGTCAGACCCACGCATGCACAACCTGGGGTTGAGTCCAGAAGTCATCAACCGCTTCATGGCATTGCCTGCTGGAGCTCTTACCTTCCTGTGGTCTCTCTAGCACTTATTGTCTTCCCTTTTCAGGCTTTTGGCTAGAAATCTGGGTCTTTAGTTACCCTGCTCCCTGCACACTTCCTGGGACTGCATCTGCATCCTAAGCTAAGCCAGACGACAGAGAGCGGAGTCTGGCTTCTCATACTCACCCTTAAGCAAGAGGATCCCATTTTTTGGGACCATGTCTCCTCCGATTGGAGAAGAAGGTTTCTCTCCTTGAGAGTTTGAGGTGCTTGTGAACCCCTGCTGCCTTGACTGGGGCTGTGTTGGGATTGCCTTGGGGCTGGTGGAGCAGAACCGGGGCCGAAGCAAGGTTGACGTGTGCTTCACTGTGCTGGTGAGTATCATGTGCTTCCTGCTGTTGTGATTTGTGGTTGTGTGGGGGTTGCTGATGGGCACACAGTGAAACACAGCTATGCCATAATCCTCTGCCATGATTCTCTCCCCTGTGGTTTTGATTTGCATTTCCTGATGATTAATGGTGTTGAGCATCTTTTTATGTGCTTATGGGCTATTTGTATATCTTTGGAGAAACCTCTATTCAAATCTTTTCCCTATTTTGTTTTAATTTGAGTTGTCATTTTGTTATTGAGTTATATGTGTTCTTCATATATTCTGTATACAAGTGCCTTATTAGATATTTGATTTGTAAACATTATCTATTCTTTTTTTGTTTTTACTTTCTTGATGGTGTCTTTTGAATCACAATTTTATTTTTTTTGATGAAGGCCAATTTATCTTTTTTGTTTTTTTTCCCTTTTTTTGCTTGGAGTTTCGATGTCATATCTAAGAAATCATTGCCTAATCCAAGATCATAAAGATTTGTCCTTATGTTTTTAAATAAGAGTTTTATACTTTAGGTCAGATTTTAATTGAAGATCCATTTTGGTGTGAGATATTCATATTTTACATGGGACTATCCAGTTGTCCTTGCATCATTTGTTGAAAAGACTATTCTTTCTGCCATTGAATTGTCTTGGCACCTTGGTAAAAAATTAATTGACCCTAAATGGGAGGGTTTTTTCTAGGCCCTCAATTCCATTTCATTGATCTACATGTCTATTCTTATGCCAGTGCTACACTGTCTTGATTACTGTAGCTTTGTAGTAAGTTCTGAAGTTGAGAAATGTGAGTCATGCAGCTTTATTCTTCTTTTCCAAAATTATTTTGGCAGGAATGTGTTTTTATCTTAGGATAATACATATTTAAAATATGAAGTTTAAAGAAACAGCAGGCTTAGATATTTGTGATTTTTATCCTGACTGTACCTTTTTTCCATTCTGCACTTTCCAACCAAACAAATCTATCCAAATGCTATTTATACTGTTAAAAATGTGCTTGGCCAGCCCCATGCGCCATAGCAATTTCAGGCCTACCTACTTTACTCTTATTTGCTAATCTCTCTTCTTAAATCTGCCCAACACTTTACCTTTGGATTTATCTCCTATTCTGGTCAGCCCCAGATTAACTTTTGAGCTTGAGATTTGGTTTTCTGGGTACACATTTTCAAACTGAGCTTGTGAACACTGTATCCTCCTGTGTGCTCTGTGTGTACTCCTGCTGGAATAGGATCATACCCCACCTTGGGACTCTGCCCTGGCATCATAGGGACCCTCTGGACAGAGTTCTAAGCTGCATATTGGTATTCTTTCTTGTGTCTTGGTGCCCAAGTCCATCCCTAGTACTAAATGGATGTTTAACTCTTTCTAACCAGTGGGGAACAACTTTGCCTCAATAGGCAACAGAACCCTGTATGTGTCTATGCAGAGATGTTATATCTAGTGTTTCTTTTTGGATTAATGGATAAGTTTATGCTAAACTGGTAAGCAGTACATGAGGAAGTAAACAGCCTTTAATTCCCTGGATTTTTATTTTGACTTTGATTTTGAGATGGATAATACTCAATCATGTTTTAACCCACTTTGAATGAAATGGTAAAAAATGATATAAAACAAGCACATCAACTCACTTTGAAGCATATGTGTTGAATCAGGCTAAATGATGTCTCCATAACCTAAAAACCAAAAGGTAATTGGTCTCACTTACTAATGTAACGTATTCATAGGAGACAATCTAACCACTGGAGAGAATGCCAAGTTTACAAGGCTATAGAAACTGGAGCTTACCACTTTCTAGATAAGAACCTGTGGGACTGAGAGAGATTTAATCAGCATTCAGACTATAAACATACTCTGTGCCAATTCCAGGTTATATTTAAGTTTTAGGTTGATTTCCCAAGAAACAAGAGGTTTAGCACTTGTACCAGGATGTTTCGATGTTTCTTATTCAACCTCAGATCCCAGTTGCTTATTGTTTGCAGAGGTCAATGGCATTGTTTTTGGCAATGGGAATGGAAAATTCTCCAGTGTCCCTATGAGGTCAAGCTGGCCTCTCCCTGATAGTTGTTTGAGAACCTGAGATTTGAATCAATACCATGAATAACAATTTTGATTGTGCCAGAATCTGGAAAATTTTCATTCAGTCCAGTGGGCTAGCTTGACCAAATATAACTTTTTTTTTTTTCTTTCTTTCTTTTTTTTTTTTTAATGGACTTACCTGCTTGTCCTTGAATTCTGAAGACTGGACTGAAAATTGGCCCACCCTGAGGCTAAGTAACCCTGTTTTCAATATGTATGGAGAGAGGTGTTACAGGCTTTAGCAAGGCTGCCTTTGGAGATTAACATGCCTTATTCTTTTTTTCTTTCCTTTGATGAAGGCCTGTGGCTCTTTGAATGCTTTCTGGAGTAAGCCTCTGCCCAGACTACATGAACTGTTCTTTGATTCCTGCTTCCTTCACCATTCTTGCACTTTAAAAGAAAAATGAAATTTTATCCTTTGAATGGAACAATCCACAAAGTCTCTGAAATTCCAGCTCTTTAATTTCTGCTATGATTCTGATTTGACAGGTGGCAATCTGGTTTTTAATCCTTTGCATCTTTCCTGGCCATTTTAGAAATACTGAAGTGATTGCAAACACAGAGGAAACCTCCTTAAGAAAACCGACTCAGCAGCCCTCTGCTGAGAGAAAAGGCTATCTCTTTCCTCTTTTTTATTGTGACCAGGGCCACTCAAATTATTTGTCCACAGGAAATGCCCTGGCTTGCTGGGAGCTCTAATGGGCACAGCAATCAATACTGCTTACACTAATACATCACACTCTCAGTAAGGGATTTCAATGGTAGATTTTCGTTCTCTGGGGATTCAGTTAACAACATTTATACAATATGCACAGCATGCAAAGCATGGTACTAGACTTGGGAAAAGAAGGCAGAGAATCACAAGGAATGGTTCCTTCTCTTCAGGAGCTTCTTAGTTGAGAGAGAGATAGGTGTATTAGGGTTCTCTAGGGAAACAAAACCAAGAGAAGAATATGTGTATATAAAAGAATATGTAAAGGGAGAGGGAGAGAGAGAGAGAGAGAGAGAGAGAGAGAGAGAGAGAGAGATATTATAAGGAATTGGTTCACATGTTTATGGAGGCTGAGAAGTCCCAAGCTGGCGGCTCAGGAGAGCCAATGATGTAAGTTCCAGTCCAAGGGCAGAAGACTACCCAGCTCAAGCAGTCAGTGTAGAGATGTTTTCTCTTATTCAGCTTTTTTTGTTCTATTCAGGCCTTTAATTGATTGGATAATGGCCACCCACATTAGGGAGTGCAATCTACTTTACTCAATCTAGCCATTCAAATATTAATCTCACCCAAAATACCCTCTTTGTGAGCTTTGGGTGTTGTAGGTAAAGAGAGTGTAGATGAGCCCCTGCGTATCAAATGTGATAGAAAGATGAGAATGGAGAAGAGATGTAGGTCATGAATAGTGGGATTCTCAGTCACTTGCCCAGGAGTAAAGAAGATACATCTCAAAAGGTAGTGGAAAGAAGTAGAGGATATCCATTTAAGAAGCAGGATTGGAAAATGCATAGAAAAGAAGCAAGCATTGGATAGAAGGCAATAAAAGCAAATGATGTCCTTTGAAGTTTGGAAACATCTCAACATATTTAAATGACACTGTTGTTATTATTTATGATAAAGGCTCTAAAGTAAGTTGAGCCTAGATTTAAGCAGATGTCCTCAGTAGTGGAGCTTCTGTCACTCTAGTAGGACTCCACTTTCAGCATCTTGAATGGTCAAATGCCTCTAGAGGAAGGAAACTCACAATTTTCAATTTAGACCATTCTGTTGTTAAGACCTCATTCCTGACTTAAGAAGCTTACTTTTACAACAGAAAATTTCCTTATTGAGTAAACTGCACTAAACTAAGAACAAGGATTCCAGGGGCCTGTCTTTGGGAAAAATATCCAACAGAGCGCCCGTCACTGGGGGCAATAAAACTGAAGACGTTCCTGTCCGTAAAAGCATGAAGGCTCTTCCAAACTGAAGAACTCTGCTGCTTCTCCTAGGGTTTAATCAAGTAAGAATTTGCTTTGGGATACTGACCAATTCCCTTTTATCCTCAGCCGATTAAACTTGTTGGACTCCATCTCTGAATGGCCACCATTAGTTTCCTCTCCTGAAGGTGGGCTGTGGTTACAAGAATCATTCAGTTGCATTTTTATCTGACGGTTTTAGTTTTAAATGCCCAGTTCTGCATTCTCTCTCTCCATGTAATTGAGGTGTAACACTAGCCCTATCTTAAAGAATACAAACTCATTTTATATGCCTGTTTAAAATGTAGTCTTGCTTTGAAAAATGGATATTGTGTCATATCTGAAACCTACCACACTCAAAGTTTGGAATTATTCAGAGAAAACTACTCTGAAAATACAGATGCATCATTTTATTTTGCAGATGTTTCCAAAGTTGCTGAGTACTTTACCTTTAATCAATGTCAGTGAGTTTAAAATTGGGTAAAAAAATTAAGTGAAAAATGACAGGGAATGAGTATGATTTTGAAGTATCACTTATTATCACGATTATATAGTGATATTTTGCTAAAATTTATATGGAATAAAATGTGACTCTTGTGCAGCATATATCAGAACACCAGTGCAATTTTTCGATTTCATTAGAAAGTGACTTGAAAATGTATTCTAGCAAGTACCCATGTACCTTATGACAAACTGATTAGTACCGAATAGTAAAGATCATATTACACAACTATACCCTAAAGGCAGGGATCGTGTCATATTTAACTGCATTTCTCCCATGGAACCCAGAAGACCACGATTTTTAGGAATTATTCAAAAAGCATTTGTTGAATTGTATATTTGTCGTAAAAGCCAAGTTTTCCTTCCCCTCAAAGGGCATCGTGAGGTGAAAGATAAGGTTTGAGGAAGACGTATCAAAGCATTGTAAGAAATTTCCTGCTTGGGCCAGGAGGAATCTTAACTCATGCATTGTTTCCTGTGGGACAATAAAATAAAATAGTATTGCTGATTCTCCAAGCCTCAAAGGAGGAGGGAACCCGGGATGCTTATAGCGCATGCGTGTGTGTATGTGTGTGTGTGTGTGTGTGTGTGTGTGTGTGTGTGTGTGTGAAGAAAAAGTGTTAAAACTAATGGAAACAGCTAACTCTTATCTGGAGAGCAGGAGCTTCCTAAATACTAGTGCTATCTTCTGACTTCTTAGTGTTCTGAGTGTTAGAAAACATTTCTTCCTTTGCGCTAAGGTGCTTAAGATGATGGCTGGTATATTACTCATCTGCTTAACATTCTCCAGTATATTGCCATTGCTCTTGGAAAAAAATCCAAATGCTCTCTTGTGCCCCCAAAGGAGCCAACAATAAACTTCTGACCAGCTCAGCAATCTCATCCCATGCTTACCACCCCTTCACTCACTCCGCCACTATCTCTTCTCCCTCAAATGCTATTACCCTAAATTTCTTCATTGGCTAGACCCTTATCATCATCCTTGCCTCAACTCAAGTGTGACTTTCTCAGAGAGGCATTTTCCGAATATTTTAATAAATTACCTCTTCCCACCTCTACCTGTTCCAACTCCTTCCTGTTGTAATTCAGAAAGAGAGCTGCCTCAGATTCCAGATCTGGAAAATCATTACCTAAAGAGGCTGACTTTGACTTTCAACCCAGGAAGTTCAATAAATTCTAAAGAATTTGACCAATGTCTCCCACTGACCTTATTTGACCATGGTGGAAAAGAACGTGTATGATATAGGCAACCCATCCCCACCTTGGATAAAACTTGGTCACTTTCTATTCCATTTTACTCTTTCATTGTCCTTCTGGCTCTTATGCCTGTAGAAAATTCGTAATTATTTATTTGCTTACTGGTTTACTGTGGATCGGCCCATGACACACATCCATGGGAGCAGAGATCGGTCTGTTGTATTCTCTGTTGAATTTTCAGTGTCTAAAATGGTGCCCAGTGTGTGTAAATACTCAAATATTTGTGCAGTGTAGCTGGATGATGAAGTGGCCCTATATGAAGTGATTACATATAGGAGGTTTAATTTAGGTGACGTGTACAGTCCTTAGGCTAGGGCCTGGTGCATAGCAGGCGATCTACAAAAGTTCCATCTCTCTCCAGCCTTCCTTATGAAGGAGGGTCAACGATGTCTTTGCAAGGGCTACTTGAGCAGCTTTTAAATTTAGATGACCGTAAAGTTGGTTTTAGGCTTTTCTTACCTATTTACTGAAACAGAAGATAATCTACAACTTAGGCTCTGCTCTTTCTCCATTTTGGGTAAGTACCTATTTTTGTAATGATCCTTGAACCATGTTTTGTCACTTAGAGATTTCCCAAAGTTCACATGTCCTTCCTCCTTAATCAACGTTTGTTAATGAGGATGTTATTGAACTATAAAATTAGATTGACAAGAACGACTTTTTTTTAACTTAATCACACCCTCATATGTCCATTGTGTTTCATATACTTTGTAGTGTTATTCAGATAAGAATGGGTGTACAGCTATTTGTATATACCGCAAAATTAGGTTGCTGTATTAAAAAGAGCTGGATAGCAGTACTTATTGGCTCTGTCTGCACACATTGCAATGAGGTCTGATAATTAGCTCAGCTCCACACAGCTTGGTTAAGCTTGCATATACTAGACTTACTGCCCATTGACTCCTTCCTGGTCTAATTCAGAAAGGGAGCTGCCTCAGTCTCCATATCTGGAAAATTATTACCTAAAAAGCCTGATTTTGACTTTCAATCCAAGGAGTTCAATGAATTCCAAAGATTTTTGCTAATGCTGCAGTTTCACCTTATCTGTCCAGAATGCAAAAGAGTATGGATTATGTAGGCATCACCACCCTGGATACAACCTGAAAACTCGTCTATTTAATTTGAGAGAGTCAAGATTCCTCTGGCTGTGCACAATGAGGAAGATGCACCATTGCTACCCTGTGCCCCCACCCCCTTTTTTTGAGAGGGGGTCTTATAGAGTCCTTGGAAAGATTTCTGTGCAGGTTCCCATCTCTCACATTTTCATGCTATGGCCATTGCTAGGAGTTGGAGCTTTGTTTTCCCTATGGGTTGGGGACTGACATATCTCTACTTCCACGAGGAAGAGGAGCAGTGTCTTTCCTTTAGCTACTGCATACCAGAACCTTAGAATCCAGTACAGGCTAACTGACCGCCTAGGAGAGGGATAAAATCCTCCACCTGTACCCTGTACAGATACAGCTTCAGAGCAAAGGTCCACATAGTGTCAGGTCGAAGGGCAAAATCTACAGTTCATTATTGTGTGGAATGGTAGATCATCTGAAACCCACATACAGGCATTGCTCATGTAGGTCCAGTTCTCATGGTGCAAATTGGCTATAATAGAATTGACTAATCAAGGGGCATGATTTTCATTCTGAGGACCAGTACAGTAGTACTCCCTTACATGGTTGCACTTTCTGCTGTTTCAGTTACCTGCGGTCAACTGTGGTTTGAAAATATTAAATGGAAATTACAGAAATAAACAATTCATGTTTTAAATTATGTGCTGTTCTGCACAGTGTGAGTCATCTCTCTTCCTCCCACCCAGGGAGTGAATAAGTTCTTTATCCAGCATATGCATGCTGTATAGGCTACCCACCTGTTAGTCACTTAGTAGCCTTCTTGGTTATCAGATAGACTGTCGTGGTATTTTAGTGCTTGTGTTCAAAGTAACTCTTGTTTTACTTAATGACGGCCCCAAGGCACAAGAGTAGTGATGATGACAATTCTCCTGGTTCATAGAAGGCAATTCGCAAATGTTCCATCTGTCTCCAGTCTTAGGGGGAAGCCATAAAGTACTTCCTTTAAGTGAAAAGTTATATATGTACAGGAAAAAGCATAGTACATGTAGGGTTTGGTACTATCTGTGGTTTCAGGCATCCACGTGGCGCCTTGTAATGTATCCGAGATAAGGAGAGACTACTATACACGCTGTAACTTGAACCTGCTTGGAAATTAACATTATTGCTGGAGGAGGGTCGCTTCTGTGCAGTGCATCTGTACTTTGTTTTTCAGAACACTGAGTGATGAGAAAGTGGAAGAAGCTTGTGCTGACGGGTGGCTTGGACACTGGAAAGGAGGGACTCCAGTGTGGGCCACAGTTAGATGACCTCAAAGGCAGCATTTGCTCAGAGGTGTTTGGATTCTATAACTATGTAAACACTCCCACTAGAAAAGTAAAGTTATAGCAACAGCTTGAAACCCTCTATCCCCTGTCCCTTTCTGACATTCACTTAAAAACAGAATGTATTAAATCCCCACTGTGTGCCCAGCCCCAGGGACACTCTGGTGAGCCAGAAGTGAATGACATTCAAACACAGTGTTTGAAAGTAAATTATTTTAAGACCTAGTTTATTTAGGAAGAGAAGGTTGTTATAGGGCCACGGTTCTCTCATTATAGCAGAATAGACTGTCTTTCTAATTCTGAAGCTCCTCAAATGAAATCCTGTGTTTCCTCTATTTTCCTTCCTCTACCTTTAAAGGTAAGCACTCGATAGCATTAAGTGGGCCATCACCATGGTCTGGATCTCTGAAAATTTCTGGAGAGAAGGAGATAAAGAAGGTCCAATTCCTGCTTTAATGGAGCCCGCAGTGTATTGAGACTGTAAATGATAAACAAATAATGAATTACAGCATGATGTGATAAATGCAGGAACAGAGGTCTGCCTGAAGCCCTTTAGAGGGTAAGCTACATGCCACAGAGCCAGAAAAGCCGTGAAGGCGTATCACCAACTCAAATGAGATAATAATATCTAACTTACAGATTTGTTTTGGGAATTAAGTGAGATGTTTTATCTAGAACATTCAACACATGATAATTCTTCATACCTGTTTTCACGATGATGACAAATTAACCTTGTTTCTTATTACTCTTGCCTAGAGAAATTTTATTTGAAACTATCTTAACGTGCGTATAGACTGTTAAACTACTGTCTAATTTCTTTTTTTCTTTACAGCCACAGTCTTCCCATATTTTTATGATATTTAGTATTCTATCTTTCTAAATGTCGAAGGTGGTTAAGAGGCAGTATTGTATAGAGGTTCAGAACACCAAATCTATCATTAGCTGTGTGACCTTCCAACATCAGCTCCTTCATTTCTAGAATGAGAGCAAAAGCAGTTATTATGTCGCAGGGTTTTATGAGGATTAAATTGGAAAATGCTCTTAATACAGTTATTGGCATAGAGTAAGCACTCAGTAATTTTTTTTTCTATTGCCGTGATTAGGTTATGTCTATAATTATTGAGTAACACGTGAACCTGACATGAAACACCCATTTCCCAAAGACAGATATTACCTTCTTGTCATAATGTTCTGTTTCCCTTTTCAGTCCTTCTGAGAATAAGGAATAAACTATGAAAATGTTTCTGTATAACTTTTGCATTTAAGAAGCTTTTTGTTTTATGGCTGACTGATGTGTTCCAAGACTTGGGGAGTGATTGGCTTTTTCCATGACTTCTACCACAGAAGTCTCACCTGGCACCCAGCCTGCTTTAAATGTGGTAGGTGGGTCCTGGCCCTAGAGCTCATTTGGGTCTGTCATAAAATCAACACTCCCTCTGTGACGAGCAATCTACCTCAGAGGAGACTAAGCCAGCAGAAGCACAGGCTGCCTGCCAATATGGGGCTTGACCTGGCATTTGCACAGAAGACAATTTCTCTGTTTGCATCAGGGTTTAGTGGCAGGATGTTTGGTCATGGTATGCAGACTTGGTGCTTGGGAGCTGAGCTGGAATTCTGGGCTATACCTGTCATCCTCCCCAAGTGACTGGAGGTGTTGATCAGGGCAGAACAAACTGGTTAGTCTCATTCTTTATATGTGAGTTGGCATTCATTCTACAGGAGAGAAGCTTCTAGAAGTGGCATTTCTAGAAGTAAGCAGCCAGAACTCCAGAAGGTAAAGGAAGAATCTTAGTTGATGTATTGAAAACTATGGATCTCTGAACACTTAGTAGTTGTTTCAGGTTGGTCTGGCTAAGTTTGCAGAATACCCTAAAACTTCCAATTTATCTTTCACCTGTCAATTAGCTGTTGCCTGAGTGCATTTATTGTTAGTATAGCCCCCACCATGCTCTGTTTTACAAGGACATGGAGTGACAGTGTCATTAGCTCTAAGTGCTCACAGGGCTGGAGCTCTAAATGGGCTGATGTGGGGCAGCTGGTGAGATGGTGGTACATGTTTAATTAAGCTCCTTTTTTTTTTTCCAGCACAAGCTCTATGCCATTTTAATTTGTCCACATGAAAATTCTGAATTAGTAATTTTGACTGAACTGACTTGTCAAGACATTCAAAATATCAGTTACTGGTAATTTTTCCATTTATTTTCTTGGATCTCCGAATCAGCCAAATCAGTTGACTGCATTATTGCAAGAAAGGCCCAATAGCAGTGCTCATGGCAGTCAAGCAGAAAAAAAAGGAGCAGAGAGTTCAAGCCTCATTTTCTCCATTAGGAAAATATAAGTTGTAATATCAACTTCAAAGATTTTAATAAGATAACTTTATAAGGAAATATTTGAGGAAATATGTGAACGTGCTTTTATGCAAAGGCAAAACATTTCCAAAATGGAACTCACGTTGGAGAGGAGCGTGCAACTGGTGTGATGGATTTGGAATCATCCTGCTAGAAAGTAGAGTTGTAGTTGTGGCAGTGAAGGCCTTCCTGGAAGAGAGAGCGAGGGGTGTGTGTGTGTGTGTGTGTGTGTGTGTGTGTGTAGAAAGAGAAAGAGGGAGAGGCAGAGAGAGAGAGAGGAAGTGACAGGAAAGAGGGAGAAATGGAAAGAAGGGAAGGGAAGGAAAAGGTAAGGAAGTGGAGGGGAAAGGAGGGTATGGGAGTGGAGAGCGGAGGGGAAGGGAAGGGAAGGGAGGGGAAGAGGTGGTCAAATGAGAGGAGAGGTACACAACTTAGAAAAGGTGAATGAGCAGAAGACACTTTTTATCTTAAGGGGTGGGCCCTGCTGCTGGTTACCCTGATCCTCAGAGTCTCAGTTCCCATTAATCCATGTCCATCCCCATCTCCAAAGTCAAGCCTTGCCTCTCTGCGGTTGCTATTTTTGGACCTTTCTTATTCCTCATCCCCATGAATGTGATAAAAAAGCAAACAAACAAGCAAACAAGCACAAAGACATTTTATTTAGAGTAGTTAAGTAAACTGTAGTACCAAAAGGAAGTCCAGAAATGTAAGAATACTGAATCAACACTACCAACATATCTACTTTCTTATAATTTTGCTGCATGGTCAGGGCTGATAGCAATAGATACGCGTAGACATGTGCAATAAGGGTGTATGGCTTGTTTTCAGCTGGCATTCGTTTTTCTTCATTGGTGCCAATGGTACTATTGTTAAAATGGTATAAATGTCATTTCTGTCTATATTTAGCCCAATGACTTCCCATTTCTCTTCTTGCCTCCTGAATACAAGCAAACTATATTCTCTTAGTTTTTCCCAGGCCTCTTTCTAATACTTCCAGGATCCATCACCTTGGGTGACAGGAATATATATCCAAGATATCTTCATGCTCTAAAATAAATTCTTAAAAGTTCAAGCTATTGTTTTATTGAAAGAATGAAAACCCTGCTAACTTCCTTGGGAAAATAAACTATTTTTCCCCTTTTCAAAAATAAACCTTCAAGTTGGAAGATAATCAAAGCCCTGCCTATGAGTTAATGTTGACAATTTGTAAGACAACATCTATTTTGCAATTAGTGTCTATAGAACTTGTCAGAAGTAAAAAGGACTATGACAGCTGACATCTTATTTTGTAAAATAAAGGAGGCAAGCATTTACTAACATTTCTTATATGTGCATATTATCTAACTAGAAACCTTTCAGTAAATTTTGCCTTAGAGTCCTTTGTTATCCTTAGTAAGTACTGTGAAGCTCTGTATCAAGCTTCATAATAATCTTCAGTTCTCTGTGTGAATACCAGTCAGATCTACGAAAGCATATTGTGGTCATTTGGTTTTCATTTTGGTCATTTTGTTTTCATTGTGGTCATTTTGCTTGCTTTGTTTAAACCTCAAAAGACTATCTTGGTAGGCTAAATAATGGTCTCCAAAGATATCTAGGTGCTGATTTCTGGAACTTGTGAATGTTTTCTTATATGGCAAAAAGGACTTTGCAGATATTATTAAGTTAAGGATCTTGAGCTGAGGCGATTGTCCTGGATTATTCATGTGGGCCCTAAATGTAATTACATGTATCCTATGAAAGAGAGAGAGAATGAGAGAAAGAGACAGAGATTTGACAACAGAAAAGAAGTAGGAGATGTGATGATGGAAGCAAGAGGTCGGAGTGATTCAGGAAGGATACATGAGCCAAGGAATGCAGGAGGTCTCCAGAAGCTAGCAAAGGCAAGAAAACAGATTATCTATGAGATTCTATGGAAGGAATCAGCCCTGCCTGATTTTAGACTTCTGATCTCCAGGACTATATTTATATTATTTCACACCACCAAGTATGTGGTAATTTTTTAAAGTAATCATGAGAAACTAACACAGTCACTTTTTTTTTCTCCCCTTAAAACCAGCTCCATTACCAGGGACCAAGAGATTTGTTTGGGGAAGTTAAGGACACACAAGTAGGGCCATTTTCTTGGAGCATGGAGCTTCTCTAGGGAGATGTTTGGTGGCTGTCATTAGTTTTGAAAAAAGTTCTTGGTCATTATTCCTTCAAATATGTGTTCTGTCCTATTTGCTCTCCTTCTGGTATTTGTTACGTATGTGTTAGTGTTTTTGATTTTATATCACATACATCACAGTTCTTAGATGTTCTTCTTTTTTTTCCCCTCTCTATTCCTTTTTTTGTTTTGTATTTCAGTTTGGGAAGCTTCTATTGACCTATCTTCAAGTTCACTGATTCTTTTCTCAGCTGTGTTGAGAGCCCATCACAGGCATTCTTCATTTATGTTACCGTGTTTTTGATTTCTAGCATTTCCTTTTGGTACTTCTTTAGAGTTCTCATGTGTCTGTTGACATTACCAGTTTGGTTTGTTGACTATGGACCTTTCACATTAGAGTGTTTAACATATTAATCATAGTTATTTTGAAGTCCTTCTTTAATAATTCCATGTCATCCTTCAACCTGCTTATGATTATTGCTTTGTCTCTTCAGAGTGCCCTTTGTCATCTTTTGGCATACTTTGAAACTTTTTGTTGAAAGCTGGGTATGTTGTATGGGTAATAGTTACTTAGGTAAATAGGTCTTTAGAGTGAGGGTTTGTGTTAATCTGGCTAGGAGTTCAGCTGTGTTTAATATTTGTTGTAATTATAGCTAACAATTCAAAATTCATCTAGTGTCTTTGTTTGTAATCTCTTCTCCCGGCTTAGGGGCTTCTCTCTGTACTGCTTCTGAGAAATAGCCTGTATACCATGTTTACCTGAAAATAAGACCTAACTGGACAATCAGCTCTAATGTGCCTTTTGGAGTAAAAATTAGATAAGACCCGATATTATATTATATTGCATTATATTATATTATATTATATTATATTATATTATATTATTATTTATTATACTAAAGACCCAGTATTATATTATAGTAAAATAAAACTGGGTCTTATATTAATTTTTGCTCCAAAAGACGCATTAGAGCTGATTGTCCGGCTAGGTCTTATTTTCAGGGAAACACGGTACTATAGCCTTTCAGCTTTATCCACTGTTACTACACTGGAGGTTTGTTGGTGTGGTGGGAGCATGTGGTGGAGAGTGATTATTTTATAAATTTCTGATTAAGTCTTAGTCTTGAGGGTGTGGTTTTCACAAGTATTTTCTACTTCCTCCACTGTTATAGCATCTTTCCCCTCCTCTCTGCTCTCTACTCCTTTTTCTGTCTGCAGCATTTCAAACCTATTTCCTTGAAGCCCTGTCATGTTTTTGACTGATTTTCCCCCTCCTTTAGATGACAAAGAAAGGATAAAGTAGGACAGAATTTTCTTCTCCCAGGAGGGCTAAGGTTTCAGTACTGCCCCCTGGTAAAGTCTTTCCCCTCTTGGAGAGTAGGCTTTAGTTATGGAGAAGGCTCTGGAATGGTTTCATCCTGGGTGTTCTTCCCTTTACCTGCCAGCGTCCTGAGGGACCTTTACTTGGATCTTCACCATGAGAATTTGGTGGGATTCCTGGAGGAGAAGCCCTTGAAAGTGGGGAGGCTCCCTTATTTTTTTGTCCCACAGGAAATTCCCATTCTTGTGCTAGTTCCCACTCAGCCTCTAGCAATTTGTCAAAATTACTAGTCAAGTAAATGATCCCATCACTTGTGGCATCCAGAAGCTTGTGCTTTAGGTAAGCGAATCTCAGATGCTACATCTCTCTGGATGTACCTATTTCTCCATATTTGGTGATGGCAATTTACCCTGTGATATCAGTTTTTTGATGGGTCCAAGAAGAGATGTTGATTTTCAGTTTATCCACATTCCCCCCTCAGTTTTATTGAGATATAATTGACATAAAAAAGTTTGTAATTTTAAGATATAATGTGTTGTTCTGATATGCTCACATCTTTCAAAATGATTACCACCATTACTCCAGCCAACACCTCCGTCCCATCACATAATTACCATTTCCTTTTTTGTGATGAAAACATTATTCACTTTTTCTTGCTGTAAGGACTGGAATGATGACATGCAAATTATTTACATTTTGGAGTGCAACTAAATGTATCTCAGGAGCTTCCTTAAAAAGGCAAAGGTAATGGCTCCACCTTCAGGAGTAGGTGACCCGTTAGCAGCTCTGAATTTCTGCACAGACTTCCCTTTTCAGATTACCTAGCAGATGGGATAGGGCCATGTTCAAGGATATTTAATGAACTGATGAGGGTAGGGTATGGCCAGACTGGAAGAGGATACCTGGCTGTCAGGTAGAGAGAGAGAAGGACCCATAAAGTGATTGCCTGCAAAGGAGAACTAGGCAATATGGCAGCACGGGGAAAGAAAGTCAGCAAGTCTTGCTGGCTTTTCTTAACTCAAGGAGTGAGGAAATGTGGTAGGGAATGAGGAAAGGGAAATGCGAGTTGGGATACATTGGGCAGTTACAAAAAGGAGAGTCACCAAAGTTGACAGACATTACTTACTGTCTTCAAAGCTTGCAATTGGCCACTCTTCTGCCTTCTCCCCACCCCAGGGGAGGTGCTTGGGAATTGTACAGTACAACTTAGAAAATAACTCATTTTTTTTTAATGTATTGAATAAATATCTATGGGGGCAAGTGTTTTTACTCTCTCTGCCATTATACTAGCAAATAGTTTATTTTCTGGTCTTCTTCTATCTTCTCAGGGAATGTGTATTTTATTTATCATTTGCTTTCAAGGTTACAAATCTAACAAAAATGTGTAATAATTAAATTTGCTGGCTTTGCAGTCCTGCACTGGCCACTAACTGATCTTGGACAAATTATATGATTTCACTAAGCTTTAGTTTTTACCTGTAAAATGTGGATAACACCTATCTCATAGAGTTATTGTGAGGTTTCAATGAGATAATATACGAGGTCAGACAATTAAGTTCACGAACTCATCCTAGAAAAAGTGCTACGTACCTCATTGCTGAATATCACTATGGTCATCTTCGAAGTGCTCCCCTTGGGAAGCTATGCACCAACACCAGCGCCTAGTCCATTCTTCAAAGCAATTTTGGAACTCTTTTTCTGGAATGACCATCAGAGCTGTCATCGTTTCACTCTTGATGTCCTGAATGTCATCAAAATGTCTTCCTTTCAGTATCTCCTTTCTCTTCAGGTAAAGAGAGAAGTCATTGGGGGCCAGATCAGGTGAGTAGGGAGGGTGTTCCAATATAGTTATTTGTTTCCTGGCTAAAAACTCCCTCACAGACAGTGCCCTGTGAGCTGGTGCATTGTCGTGATGCAAGAGCCATGAATTGTTTGCGAAAAGTTCAGGTCGTCTAACTTTTTCACGCAGTCTTTTCAGCATTTCCAAATATTAGACTTGGTTAACTGTTTGTCCAGTTGGTGCAAATGCATGATGAATAATCCCTCTGATATCAAAAAAGGTTAGCAACATCAGTGCAACAAGTTCACGAACTTAGTTGTCAGACGTCGAGTGTAGTAAGTGTGGTGCTGAGCACTTGGACTAGTTAATAATAAATGTAAGTAATAAGTTTTTATATTATAACATTATAGCTTCTATTGTTATATCTGATTTTTTTTTCCTGTGAGGAAATCCAGCTGGGATCTAAAAATCAGCTGATGAATACAACCTCAGCCTTTCTCTTATCGCAAGATACATGTAGTATGTCTATGTACACATGCATACGTGTGTGTGTATATATATGCTTATCCCTGTATATTTGTATGTACACACACACAAACACACACACTTATGTTTACTTAGAAAAAATTCTGAAAGGATACACAAAAACTGTTTATACTAGTTATTATTGGAGAGTTAAGATAAAAATTGGGGAAGATAATAAAGAAAGTTTTACTTTTTTATTCCATTTAAACATGAGCAGTGTTTCTTTTTATAATAAAACTCACTTTGATATATACCTATGTCTACAGTTAGAGTTTTCATGCCAATGAATCTTTTTCCTTGCTTTAGAGTTATTCAAGAAAAAGTGTCTAGTAAATGCTATCATTTTGTAAGAGAAATAAAACGTGTGTGTCCTTTCTAAATAACTTTTGAACTATACACATGCATCACAAACAAATAAGCAAGGATTACAGTATTTAAGTTAAATGTGGCTTCTTTAATTGTGATATAACATGGATCTTATTTGTGCTAAGATGAGCGGGAAAACATTCTTCACATGGAAGTGATTTAAGAAAAATGCACAAAACAAATATGAGAATCTATTTTGGACATACCGCTGGAAGCTTCAGCAATAGGGAGTGTGAGGGACCAAATGTGCTTCTTCATGTGGCCACACTCTCTACTTGAGATCACATCAAGAGAAGACTGAAGACTTCCGTGGGGCATGGAACACGATTCTGTGTTTTATCAGAAGGGACACCAGTGCTTTTGGTTGTCTGACAAAATGCTTCACATGCAAGTTAAAACCTCCTAGGAAAAAAAATAAAATACCCAATTAACACTCTCTTCTTTTAAAAAGTGAAAAACACATCCTTAGGGGTATTTTGGTGAACACACACAGCAAGTCCAGTCTTTCTCTTTTGTCACACAAACACACTCAGGATTGAGACGTAAGCACGCATAAATGCCCTGTAAGCCTTTCCTAGCCGCTGAGGCTGTTTGCATGCACCATTGGGACCTGACAGAATATAAATCATGAAATGCATTCAGCATTTAGCTCACACAGGAGTGGGCTAAATGATATCAAAACAGGTTTTCTGGTGCAATGGTGATGTCTGAGCCATGAAAGCTATGTTATTAGCACTGGCAGTTTATATTCCCCACCACAGAATGTATACAAGCCCAGGAGTTATATGCTAATATCACTCTCCAATCTGTAGTTTTAGAACAGGTTGTATTGCTGAGAGGCTAAAGTACTGGGGATGTTTGAAGACATAAACTCTCTCTGATTTCGTTGCTCCAGACTGTACTGCTAACTCTGGGTGGCTAACCTATCAATGTGTACAACTGATCAGAAGGTGAGGGTAGTGGGGGTCAGGTAAAAGAGGGGATGCATGAATCTATGCAGATCTGTCTCCTCTTCTGGAAATAACCCCAAAGCAGATATATACAGGACACTGTGCCAGTAGCCTTATGTTTCAAGGTTAAGCAGCTGATAAGACCCTAGACTCAGAGCTAAAAGGGCCTTTAAAATAATGTAGGCCAACCTCCCCTTTTTATATGCGAGGAAACTGAGGCCCAGGCAGGTGAGGCAAGTTACCAAAGGGAATACCATTTACTGTAAAATAAATCACACTTTTTGGAATTCAATTGGCTTTGAAGACAGTTGGCAGAGCACTGTGGGCCCATAACGACTTCTGGGTACCTGCTTTGAAACTCTGCATTAAACTGTTCCTAGGCCTCACAACAATTCTGCAAACTGAAATTTCTTTTCCTGGTTTTATAAACTTTTGAGCTAAGAATGTTCAGTAACTTGTGTAGGATCACACTGCTTAGAGGTTGTGTTAGTCTGCTTGGGCTGCAGTAACAAAATACCCCAGACTGGGGGCTTAAATAACAGACATTTGTTTCCTCACAGTGCTTGAGGATGGAAGTCTAAGACCAAGGTGCCAGCAACACTGGTGTCTGGTGAGACCTCTCTTCTCGGCTGGCAGATGGCTGCCTTCTCACTGTGTCCTCTGTGCGAGTGTGGAGACAGATCTCTGGTATCTCTTTCTCTTTTTAAAAGGACACCAGTCCCAGTGGATTAGGGCCTTACCCTTATGTCCTTATTTAACCTTAATTACCTCCTTAAAGGTCTTATCTCCACATATAGTCATTGGGGTAAGGACTTCAATGTATGAATTGGAGGGAGGCACCATTCAATCCATCACGAAGATGAAAGAGTTGGGGTGTGAACGTGAGTCTGCCTGGCTTCAAAAGTTATGTTTATCCTATGATACCTTCTGATTCTTAGTGTATGAAGCTAATGTATAAAATGACAATAGTAGCATTTTTCTATCAAATTAATGTATGTGTATTATAGTTCATAACTTAACTCTATTGTGCCTTCCCTCTCCTATCTTCTCATCATAGGGAGGAATGGCTGATGACCTAACTAAATGGTACAAAATAACTTATTTTGATTGTAACTTGTATATTTTAACTCGAGAAAGGTGAGTCTTTCTGGAGTTGGGAACACTTGTGTCCTGACCTGTCATGTCAGGTTCAGGGTCCAACTATCAGAACTTGGCAAACAGGTGATACCATTGACTCGTTCCAAGCAAGTACATTCAGTAACATTAACTTGATCCATACAAAAAGGTATTGAGTGTTTACTCTGTGCTGTGTGCTGTTCTAATGGCTGGGGATATGGCAGTGGGAAAGACCAATTAAAGCCCGTGCTTTCATGGAGAAGACAGGTGAAGGTAATGTCTCACGTAATTATGGAGGCTAAGGAGTCCTACAATCTGCCATCTGGAAGCTGGAAACCCAGGAAAGCTGCTGGTGTATTTCCAGTACAAACCTAAAGCCTTGACAACCAGAGGGAACCAATGGTATAAATTCCGGTCTGAGTCCAAAGGCCTGAGAACCTGGAGCTCTGTTGTCCAAGGACAGGAAGAGATGGGTGGGTTAGCTCAAGCAAGAGAGCAAATTCACCCTTCATCTGTCTTTCTGTTCTATCCAGGACCTCAGTGGATTGGAGATGATGCCCACTTGCATTGGTGAAGGCGATCTTGACTCAGTCTGTTGATTTAAATACTAACCTCTTCCAGAAACATCCCCACAGACATACCTGGAAATAATGTCGCAGAAGCTATCTAGGCATCCCTTAGCCCAGGTCACGTTGACACATAAAATGAACTATTACAAAAAGTGTTAGTTGTGGGAAAAGTTGGGAGTTAGATAGTCCAAGCAGAGGAACAGTAAAAACAAAGGTTCTGGGTTGGAAAAATGGGATTTGTTTGAGGAACAAACAAATGCAGTGAGCAAGAGGGATTGTGGCCCAAAATGAGATGGGAGAAGTCAACAGGGGCCAGATCACAGAAGGTCTGGTACACTGTGGAAAGGGCGTTTGCATTTATTCTGAATGTCGTGTGATTTTCTTGGAAGGTGTTATGCAGAAGAGTGATATGGTCTGATTGGCATTTATAAATAATCATTTTGCAGTGTAGATATACCACTTCTAACAACTATAATTTTGTGTCTGTCTTTCCTCAGTGTGGGGAGCAGGCTGTAAGCTGACAAGGGCCTTGCAGCCTGCAAGGTCATTCCCATGGGAAGCCTCGCCTCAGCAATCTTCCCAGAAAGTACAAGATAACACTAATGCAGTCACAGACACACAAACTGGCCAATACACAAAACAAAATGTTATAATAATACCTGCTTGTTCTGCTAATACTTGTTTGTATAGATAACTATTCTAAGACTGTATAAAAACTGTGTGTGAAATAAAGACTGCACCACTGCTCCGCCATCCATGGAGGGTAGACCTCTCGATCCCAGTTTTCCTGTCTCTGTGTCTTTTCTTAATCTCCTCACCCTTCCCCCTCAGGCCGAGCCCTCATAGCCGGCTGGGCCGCTGCACCTCACCTTGAGTATTTTCCTGTGAGGTAGAAGGGGACAATGTTTTCTGTGCAGTGGTCAATTTAAAATGAGTGTTTGAAAAACTGTCATACCAGAAAATTAGAATAGTTATATCAGTACAGATCTATTTAAACTTTGCTTATAGCTTCCTCATGAGTAGTGTGTCCAGAAGTTTCGCCTCCTGCCTATAATCAAGGTGATGTTCTAATGAGAAGTGATGAGCAGCTTCCTTTCTTACTTTTTTCCTTCCCTCCTTTCCACCCTCCCTTCTAACCTTCTAATGAGGAAAGCATTCTGTGCTTTCTGTCCTTCGGTGCTCTTTTCTCCAGGCAAATTCAGCCTGTTCCAGTATTTTCTGGGCACTGATTTCATTGTCTTCTTATAAACTCCACCAGTTCTCCGAATTAAAAGGCTCCAATGGGAGGGAAATCTGAACCTGGCAGATGAATGGGAGGCTGGCAGACGTTTGCTGCTTGCCCGAGGAAGTTGCTATAAGCCAGACTCACCCCCTGGAAGATTCCAGGAGAAAGGGTATGCTGCCTCTATCTGCTGGCACTCCTTGTCTCTGTGCTCTGATGGCACCTGTTGCAGGACAGCTGGTGTGGTTGGGGGCATTTGTAGCTGTTAATGTTTTGTGCTCCCACAGAGCAGCTGATGTCTGTAAGCATCCCCCATGGGTGAGGCAGGGAGCATAAGAAACAAACCAGAGGTACTGGCAGGAAACCTGGGAGATCAAAGGAGTAATGGCGACAGGATGAAAAAAAGGGCAGTGAGAGGCATTTGAGCAGTGCTGTAGTAGATGGCAGCAGGTTTTGAGGGCATAGAGGAGATAATTCTAATTTAATGGGATGAAATAGCAAATAAACACTGGAGTGCATGACGGTAGGGGTGGGGGAGAGTGAGAGGGTATGCTCGTTTGCGCCCATTCACTGATGTGTCCGTGATGCCCGTAGCCCGAGTCTTTGCCTCTGGAAGAAGGCGGCATGTGGTGACACAGCGTTCTGGCAGGGATCTCTGGTTCCTGGTAGCAGCACAGCGTTACTCAAGTGGTATTTTATGGGGATCAAAATGGTAAATATCTGAGTGTCCTTCTTTCTCCTGCAGGAGCATAAACTAACCTGTGTAACACACCCCCACATCCATCAGCCCTGAAGGGAGCCTCTGAGCTTCTTTCTTTTTCTCCTTCTCTTTCTTCCTCCTCCTCTTCTTCTTTTAGTGCCACGTAAACCTGGGCGCCACATTCACCTTAGAAGTCAGCTGAAGTATAAAGTAAAATACATAGGGCTGTAGAGGAACATAATTATATTAAAATATCCTGTCCATGTATTTAAAAAAAACAAATGTGCTGTGGCAATATATGTGCTTTTGAGTATATGTGCTGACGAAGTGAGCACAATGTATGTGCTTTTTAATTAACATATTAAAGAACACGATCTAGTGATGGGACTAATAACTTACATTTTATTGAAGTGATATGAACATATTTTGAAATATCTGGACCAACTGTAATATATGAAAAAGTCTAGGATTTTTGTTGGTGACAAAATAACAGGTACCATTGATTTCACTGTTTTTATGCTTATTCACAATTAAATAAAACACACTAAATTTCAGTAAGATGTTATATTTTTTTAACTGTTCAAGATCACTGACTCCCTATGTTCTATTTACTGGTCTGAGATTAAGGATCTCGGCTCCAGGAGGTCCTTGAGGTAGAGAGATTCAGTAGCCAACCTCCCCATCTGCCAATTGACAGGCTGTCCTCTGCTTCTAGGTTCTTTTCATAAAGTTTAAAACATCCCTGGGAAATAACATACTTCAGATGAAGTCTGGAAACTTGAAGTATTGTGAGGGTATGCTGGGGTAATTAGTAGAGAACTGGGTATTACCAGAATCACCTGTATTACGCTCAGAATCCATAAAGTCTCCTGGAACTGACCTGCTTCCACATTGATCCATCATCCTGGCCTGAGAAGAGCCCCCCTGCAGGATAACTGTGGGTTGATATAATTCCCACATATTCACGTATGTCATGATGTCATTAGGCTGGCTCCAATTGCAGCCTTCCTAAACAGAAGAACATTTATTCACACATCAAGGTATTTAAGAAGAAGGAAAATTAACTTTCTTTGTTACCTGTTGGGAAGATTCTTGCTCTGGGCCAGTTTTAATTTATAAATATCAGGCCATTGTAACCTATATCATATTAGACATGAAGCAACCAGTACTCATGTTTGGGAGATGTTTAATGATGGCATATGGGAAGTACAGAGGTATTGCCAGAATGGGTGACCTGCGTCCCGTCCAGGACATCACGCCTCACAGAGGGGCTGCAGACATGGCGCCTCAAGTTGGAGAGACAGATTCTGGACCTAAAAAGCCAAGATTGCTCAGTATTATAGGTTCTGGAGCTTAAAAACAGCATTTTCCTGCAGGATCTGCTTTGATGGATTTACAGAAGGTCAGCCAAAGCAGATTCTGTTGGAGCTTGACAGTAGTTTCTGACAGCAAGTGGAGTAACATGCAACTCATTCAGGACACAGGAGGCCTTCCGTCGGACCTCATCGTCTCCCGGTCCCTTGTTCACTGTTCTCCAGGTAAATTCTCCATCAAGGTCTTTTCTCTTGTCCTCTTTCTGGTTGACCTATTCTTCTGCCTCTCCTCTTGCCTCAGGTAACAATAGAAGTGTTATCTCAGAGTGGCCTCCTATGACATCTCTTGCAAAAGTCACTTTTCCTCATTTGCTGGTGATAAAATCATTCCATTTGTTTCCTTCATAGCATTTCTGCAATCTGAAATGATCACATTTATTTAAGAGTTTACATACAGATTGTCTGTCTGCCCTCCAATAGAATGTAAGCCCCATGAGGGCAGGCATCTTATCTGTGGGGTTCATTGTGATATCACCAGAATCTAACCACATATTAGTATAAATATTTGCTCAGTAAGTATTTGCCAACTGACTGACTTAGATAGATGACTTATCTAGTTAAGTCATCCTAAAGATGAGCACCACTTCTTAGTGATGAAGAAAAGGAGAGTAAGATTTCACATGCTATTTAAAATATGGTGCATTAAAAATACTGTATACCTTTAAAAGCTATTTTTAATTTTATCCAATTAATACATTTATATAATTTAGAAAGGAAAAGAATGTACAAGTCTTATAATGACAAACAGCCCCTGATTCCACTCCTCAGAAACAATCAGTTTTTTTTTGTTTTTTCCCATGTCTTTTGACATTTACCATGAGATTTTCAAATAATATGCTTATACCTACTACTATTCTCAATTTGTCAATAGCACACTTTAACCATTGACTTCCTCTTGTGAAAGAAGAGCATCTCCCTTATATACTTTTCCGTTCGGTGCACTGGAACTCCGAGAACCTTTTCAATATGGAAACTTGTCCTTCACACCTAAGAGAAGCTGTCACTTCTATTATTTGATAATTTCCTTCCCTCCTTTGTATTTTAGTCACTGCTTTTAGTTAAGTGTTGAATCCCCTGGACTAAATGACATATATACATACATATGTGTGTGTGTGTGTGTGTGTGTGTGTGTGTGTGTGTGTGTATATATATATATATAATATATACGTATATAAGTATATATGTATATATGTATATATATACCCACACACATATACACATATATGTATATATGTATATATATTATATATGTATATATCTATGTGTATATATCTATATCTATTATATATTATATATCTATATAAATATTTTTTATCATTCCTCTGTCATTTTCCAGTCCTCTTATTATTTTTTAACTTGTGGGGAAACTTTCTTTCAACTGTATTTTCCTACTGTTTGATTGGATTCTAACTTTGGCTCTCATTTTTAATTTCCAACAGATGTCTCGTTCCTTTGTTAGAGCATCCTGTTCTTTTTTCGTAGATGTTATAGTTGAATTCTGTGATGGAAGCCACTGTAAATTTTCTAAAATTTGTTTTGCTCGCTGGATTATTCCTGTTTCATCTGAGATTCTTTTTTCCTGTTTATTTAATTTGGATTATCTTTTTCATCTAAGAAGCTTTTCAAAAATATTTGATGATCCTTATTTTAAAGTGTCCATATTTCAGGATTATAAGCCATTTGGAAGTTGCTGTGGAACGCATGTTTGTGTCCCCACTGCCACCCCAAAATCAGATGTTGAAGCCCTAATTCCCAATGTGATATTTAGAGATGGGGCCTTTGGGAGGTGATTGGCAGCTATACCAAAATACCATTGGGTGGCTTACACAACAGAACTTTGTTTTTCGTGTTTCTGGGGGCTGGATAGTCCAAGATCAAGGTGCTGGCTGATTCAGTTCCTAGTGAGAACCCACTTCCTGGTCAGCTGGGCACCGTCTTCCTGTATTGGAGCTTTCATTATGGAATTAGTGTCATTATAAGAAGAGCCACCAGAGAGCTTACTTTCTCTCCTCTGTCTCTGCCATGGGAAAATACAGGAAGAAAGTGCCCAGCAGACCAGGAAGTGGGTTCTCACCAGAAACTGAATCAGCCAGCACATTGATCTTGGACTTCCCAGCCTCTAGAAACATGAAAAATAAATTTCTGTTGTTTAAGCCACCCAGTCTGTGGTATTTTTGTTATAGCTGCCCAAACTGACAAAGACAGAAGCTCTATGTGTGATATTGGTGGGTTTATGTGGAATTAAGTCTGATTTTAAAAAAAATGGGGATTCCCTGTTATAAATCATGGTGTATAGGACTTTTCTGCTTAAAATTCTCCAGTGGCATCCCATCTATCTCAGAGCAAAATAACTTACAAGGCCTCATGATCTACTCTCCTGTCTCCTCCATTACCTCTAGACTCAGTTTCCTGTCATTTCCCACCTCACTCATTCTGTCTGATCCAACTTAGCATCCTCATGGGGAGTATCTCCCAACTCCGCACCGTCCCCCAACAAATGGGGCCATTCCCTCTTCAAACCTTTGCATTTGCTCTTTCTATTGACTGAAACTTTCCCTCTGGTTGGTCAACTCGGCTTCTTTAGATCTCTGCTCAGAGACTTGTTACCCTCAGGAAAACCTGTATGACCACCTTATTGAAAATTGCCTCCTTCTCCTTTGCCCTACTCTTTTTAAATGCCTGGTTTGTTCCTTCGTTCTCTCTCTCTCTCTCTCTCTCTCTCTCCCTCCCTCTCTCCCTCCCTCCCTCCCTCCCCTCCCGCCTTCCCTTCTACCTATCTTTGAATGTAAGCTCTCTGAGGGCAGAGATTTTTTTTTTTAACTGCCATAGTCACAGTTTCTAGAACAATGCTGAGCACACTGTTCTCAGTACAATTTTTATTACATGAATCTTCTGCTATGTGGGACAATTGCTTAGCGCTCCAGAACGGGGAAAGGGTTTTGGAGGTCTGGATTCTTCTTATACAGAGTTTTAGACACCCCCCAAGTCTTAAAACCACAATCTGTGCTTTACTTTCAGAGTTATTACAATTCCTGAACCTTTCCAGGATCCTGAGGTGTGAATGGTTCTTCCTTCCTTTTGGCTTTTAATCCTGTAACATCCAAAAACTTAGATTCCAAACTTTCTAAGCTCTGCAAAGTCAATTACCACTTACCTATATTCTACCTTACAAAATTCTGTAGTCTTCTTGTTCTCCTGGTCTCTTACCCTACCAATTTATAGCTCTGCATGGTGAGAAGTTTTGCTGTCTTCTTCAATGCAAAGAACATGACAAATGTAAATATTCTGGATTTTCTTTGTATGGATCTGATATTGTATACTCAGGAGGAAAAGAGATTACTGGAGTGTTCAAACCAGTGATATGACTGGGTGTGGGAGATGTTGTAAAAGAGACAGAAGTCTGTATGTGTTTTTGGACTAGATTATGTTTTTGGTCGCTTTCAACCATAAAAGTCATGATTCAGTAATTCTGTGAAATGCTTTGAAATGCTAAGATAAAAGGTGCTTTGAACACAAAGAACATTATGATTAGCTCCATTTTTTGAAGTGATGTTATAATCTTTGTTCATTTTCAGTTTTAGTATTCATTTGAGCTTAGTGAATTTTCTCACCAGCTCCCCTTTTGTACTATCACAATATCTAACAGCTTTAATCAGCCAATTTGTCTTGACAAAAATTACATGCATGGCTGTCCCTATTCAAAGTACTGTTTTGTTTTTTAAATCTCCATTCAGCCGTAGACTCCCTCTCATAGAACACCCAATATGTATATTCAGTCTCAGTGTTTTGGTTTCACCAAAGGTCCCTTATCTGTTTTCCACAAACATAACCTGCTTAATACTCATTGTCTGAGAGCATTGTTTATAATCATTCCGCATTCATGTGGAATTCATATGTAGCTCCATTATCAAGATTCAAAATGAACCAACATTACTTAATGGAATCTTTAAATAGACTGTTAGAAGCAATTTTATTCCCTTGTGTTATTTAGTCCCATGCTTCTATTTTATCAAGAAATATAGTCCCTTTTACCTGGCCTTTCAGACTTCATTATTGGACAGGGAGTGCATTAATAAGATAAAGTTCTGAATCAAGATTAGAATCTTATATGAAGCTCAGTGTTTTTTCTGCCTTGGAATTATCTGACATACTGCCATATATTTAATTTTAAATTGGTTACATTGCTTTCTTTTTGGTCAAACATTCAGCTCTATTGCCACAAGTTTTCTGATGACCCCTCTTCACAGAATTTCTATTATATATCACTCTTCTTGAATTGGTAAATATTTTAAAGTTTGTTTTGGGAGATGATGATGCTTGCACAAATTTCTAAACACCCTGGCTATGACCTCCTAGGGTGCTATGTAGTAGCTGGGATTTTGTAGACTAGGCAGAGCAAGTCTATTGTCATATGTTTTACCTCTAAAGCAGAAATGCAAGCTGGCCAATGAATTCATCTTTAATCCTTGTAAAAATCAGTCCCAGGCTGATCAAAGGCATGTTCAAGGTACTGATACTTTCTGAGGTTCCATTTTAAAATGAAATTTGTTTGTTTGAGACGCATCAATATGTATAGTGCTCTGCCCCTAAAATCTTTAATTTAATTTTGCTTTTATCAGTTAAAATCAGAGGACTTGCTTTTTGTCACCCTCTATAATATTTTCTCAAGAGCTCCTTCAGATTATGACATGTGTTTGGGTTCAATTCCCAGTTTTGCTTCTCATAGGCATTCTGCTTTATATTACTGAAGTTCAATTTATGTGCATGAGAAATTAGATTTCAAATGCCTATCTTTGTATTGTTAAAGCAAATAAAATATAGCCAAGAGCTAAGATGAAATAATTTTGGAAGTACCCGCTGTTTAGTGTCATGTTTCTCTGTTTCTTCCATTAGCAAGAGTAATTTACGTCTATCTGTATATTAGTATTATAGACAGACAGATATTTTATAGCTATGAAACTAGGAGAACCTAATTATAAAGTTTAATCTGGGAATGACTGCTTAATTATTCAGATCTCCAATTTTCCTATTGACCCGCAGAAACAGCAAGACAAATACAGGCATATTTAGCTCTAACAATACTTGTATTTCCCTAAATTTGCATTTAATCAATCTCTGGCAGATCAAATCATAATTTTAGTACATGGAGGAGGGATGTGGAGGTGGCATACTATGTAAAAAAATATTTTTATGAATTTAACACTAACCCCCAATGCATTTGCCTTTATAAATTTGGATTTTTTAAATAATGGGTTTTGATAAAAGAGTAATTCAAGTTTTATAAATGAAGTCATATTTCAAATGCACTAGAGGAGCATTATTTTTTAAATGTTGCTTTACCTTGAATCCTTCTATGAACATGTTTTCTGGTTCATTTCATTATTTATACTCTTGATAAATTTTGGTTTTATAAATCAGCTGGATTGCCCTTCTCTATCCTACAGATGGATAGTAGAGGGTAATTAGTTAATATCCACAGTTTTCTGGAAAGATTAACAAAACCTGGACCTCTGTGTGCTACTGACCTCCTCCTTCACCTTTTCTCCTCCTCACATGCAGGCGAGTTTGTAGTGGCTGAAAAATTGTCAGGGAAACGTTGCTAGTAATTTACTCTATCTCAATGCTTTCTAGTACTTTCTTCAAGATACATTTTTATTTTATGAAAATAAATAAAAATAATCCAAGTAGAAGTTAAAAAAGGAGTGGGGGCAATAAACTTGAAAGTTGCAAATTTATTACAAATAAAAGAACCAGCATATGAACAAAAAAATTCTGAATTTTCTCCAATTGTTAAATTTCTTTTAAGCCTGGAGTGTAGTACCGATAACAAAAACATACTTTTCCATTCTTCTGTCTCTTGTATGCTTCCTCTTCAAGCATAAGGAACTTCTGTATCATCTCTGATCTGTTCTAAAAACCCTTAAAATGCTCTCAGGCCCTGATGCTCAGCCTTAGTTCTCCTGAATCCTTTCACCCTCTGTCTCCTTGATGTGAGAGCATGTCCGGGCACGCATGCTCGCACACACCTCTGTTGCGCTTTCTTCCTTGGGCTTGTATCACATTTCCACTGAGTTTTCTAAGTAGGTGGTGTTCGCATTCTCCATTATGCAAATGAGGAAACCAATTGCTATTAAAGGTATTTCCCTCTTCTGATTTTGAAATAAGATGCTTGCAGGTTCTGGAAATACTCCAACTGAGATGAGGATCTTTCCTTCCTTGTTCTTTCTTTGCTTCCTTAGCCTTGTGTAGGCTTAAAGGTGGCTCTCAAAAGAAATAGATGTTCCCTAGGGGGGAAAGACATTCATTTAAGAGCAAAAGTCAGAGTTGACCCTCTGTACTCTGGTTTCAGTTTCCTGCTTAGCCTGTGAGGTATAATTAAGGATTGGGGAATCTGGGTTCTAGCTGCTCATTTCTATGAATCGACCATCATCTATTTATACACTTTTCTCATGCCTAAAACTTTGCAAACGTCTATCTGATGTTCCTTGCAGGGAACTATTTAGATCTTACCTAGTTCTTTATTATTGTTTAGGAAAATAGACTTCTGTTAGATTGAGACTCCCCACTTCCTGTAGGTTATAGTGTCCTCAGTTTACATCAGCTGATGGATTACTCCTGTATAAATGCATCAGTCAGTAAGGCTACTGTGTCTGAGGGGAAAAGATACTCCTCCTGACCATAAAGAGTAAGACATTTTCTGGTGGTGCTGAGGCTAGGGAGTTTTTTGAAGCCTAAATCTTAGGGATCCTGCCTAGCTATTGGCTCCATGTAGGAACTTGGGTAACTGCTTCTCTCCTGGGCCACCAAACTGAAAATGAAATGGTTTTGTCACTAGGGAAACAGCCTATACCAATTGCTATTTTTCTTTGTTTTGATTGTTTTTTTTTAAACAACTTTTAATTTATTTCTCAATAAATTCACATGCTTATAATTTACCCATTTAAAGTGTGCAATGTAATGTTTTTTTTTAGAATATTCATAGGGTTTTGCAACCATCACCATAATCTAATTTTAGAACATTTTCATTAACCCTAGAAGAAACCATATACTCATTAACATTAAATTTCCATTTCCCTTCTGTCTCCTTCCCCCTTGCTCTAAGCAACCCCTAATCTGTCTCTATAAATTTTCTTATTCTGTACATTTCTCATAAGTAGATTCATACAATGCATGGTGTGGCCTTTTGTGGCTGGCTTCTTTCACTTAGCATGATGTTTTCAAGGGTCAAACAGGTAGCATGTGTCAGTACTTCATTCCTTTTTATGGTGAATATTATTCCTTTGTGTGGATATGCCATACATGATTTATCCATCTATCAGTTGATGGATATTTGGGTTGCTTCTGCTTTTTTGTTATTTGTATCAAGATACATATCCTTTATTACATATATGATTTGCAAATATTTTCTCCTATTCTAAGGGTTGTCTTTTTAATTTGTTGATGGTGTCATTTGCAGCACAAACTTTTTAATTTTGATGTAGTCATTTTATGTACTTTTTCTTTTGTTACCTGTCTCTTGGTATCATATTTGCAAAACCATTGCCTCACCCAAGGTCAGGAGGACTTAGTCTTTCTGTTTTGTTATGAGAGTTTTATAGCTTTAGCTTTTATAGTATGTTTATGATCCATTTGTTGTCTTTTCATTTCAGAATTGATCTAAACATGCAATACCCCTGAAAAAAATTGTCAGAAATGGTACAACTCCTAGTAGCTCCAAATAACGGAAAAGCTGACAAGAATTGAAGTAAGTGTTGAATATTTATTATTTCAAGTGGTTATGTCATGACTTCATGCTCTCATCCATGTTTCCTTCACTTAAACCTCCGCTCTGATAGGTTTTAAGTTTAATTTTTTTGCTCACATTGCTTGCCAATTTAAGAAACAGTTTCCATATTAAAGCCTGAATCTTATAGCTAATGGATGTTGAAATAAGATGTGCCTTGTTTCTTTTGAATTATATTTTTCTGTGATTGTGTTAGCTCTTTAGCCTATTTACTATCCAAATTCTAGTCTATTGTCATCCTCTAAAATCATTTTCGGTTTCTCCTTTTCACATGATCACAAAATGTATCTTCTCCCCATCTCTTTAGTTTCTCTTTTTTATTCTTTTGTTCTTGAAGATTTTTAAAAAGCCTTTATTCTGTGACAGGGCTTTATAAGAAAAGATAATAATGTTGTTCCATCTAATTATTCTGCAGTATTTGAAGTCCTTAATATATTGTGGATATTTAGTACACATTAAACAGCAAAAAATGTATGCCTGATGTTTTCAGATGAATAATAACTGGATTAGATTTCCTAATTAGCCATTGATCTGACTTCACCTATGCTTCCAAATTTAGATAGTGATCCCCCTCTCCTCCCAATAACACGTAAAGCTCTAGTGTTAATTTGACCAATGGATTAAGACAATTAACTATCGAAAGCATTTAGTAATAGTCAGGCCTCCCAGTATTAGCCATATCTTGCAAAACCTTGACCTCCATGTTTCTTTCTAGAGGTGGTCACACATGTTATTATATTAAGGGGGCCCTTGGCTTGTCTCCTTCACTCTAGGGAAGCAATTCTCTCTATTGTACTTAAAAAAGCTGTATCCCATATAGTGGTTGTCTTCCTGCTCCCTGGGAAATAATCTGCTGGAATTCAAAATACAATTATCACGCTTGACCACTTTCCTATATCCTGGAGCTGACCATTATTAATGGCATCCAATTATTCATAGCAATCAAGTAGCTGACCTTGCTGAACAGATCACAGCAGTGGGTATTTGGCAGTCAGTCTGCTGGCTGGGCATGTAATAGGAGACAATGTCATATCCTGGTCGTCTTGAGTGAAAACAGCATGTCACTTGCAGACTTACGGGAATTCTATAGTAACTTGATTGCAAAATTTACCATGTCATTATTTTAAAAGCATTTGTTTAGATATACAGGCAGGAGTGGGAAAAAAAGTTGATTTAAGTTAGCTTGGAGTTTGGGAATCTCTTTGGCTTATCCCGCATTGCTGCTAATTAACTGCGTGAACTGTGCTAAGTCATTAGATTTTCTAAGCCTCGATGTCCCCAACTCTAGTTGAGGGCATTTTGTGTACTTTCAAGGGTGGTTGTGAGGATTGAATGGTATGAAAACTATGAAACAATGAGATAAACAGAAGTTGTGCGGTCCTTGTCAGTGTCCTCCTATCTGTAGAGTTAGTCTGAGCTCCAGCTCCAGCTGAGGTAAAAGGCACAGCATAAAAGCCTTTTTATTCTTCACGAAAGTGCATGATAGATTTTGACTCTCACATGAATGCTGCTTTTTTATTCTGTCTCTTCCACAAACCCAGAAGTCAAAGGTTTTCCTTTATTGTGCAGTGGTATTAAAGTGTGATATTTGTTTGCAGCGAAGGAGCCTAAGTATAAAAACTGACATAAATTTCCAGGTGGTTGGCCTTTGACCCTCCCATTTCCTTGACTGTATTTCCCTTGGAGTTGGCATGAAATATAGCAGTCCTGATCCAGCTGCGGAAAGGAGCAAATTGTTTACTTTTGCAAGCACATTCATTCTCTCATGTTACTAGGACAGGGATTTTTCACAAGGAACTATTAATAATGTTGGGTTTTGAGCCAAACAATTTGAAGGGAGATGGAGAAATGTACACAGTTTATATTCATTTGAGGGTCACTGGCACATCTAACTGAAAGTGACCATAGAATAATTCCTTCGTTATATCCCACTGCTTTGTCACCATGTGAGTTGCCCTAGTGTCATTTTCAATCTCATTTAAAAAAATAAAAAAAAGTAATCCATGCTTTTATAAGATTGCTAGAGTGAAGTAAAGATAAAATATTCTCTTTAGCATTTCTTATACACACTGCTCACCAGTGGTGGACAAGCAGTGAATTTAATTTGCCACGAACATTATGAAGCATTAAGCAAAATTTCTGAAGAGGGAAAGGACTTAGTCTTAGAGAAGGTGGCTAATAGTGTCAGATTAGCCCTGAGAACCATTGGGAGTTTCCTGGTGACCTGTGAAATAGCATCTATTTCTGCACTCCAGGTGGACCATATGGATATATAAACAGGTAAAGGGAAAGAAAAGGGATTTTCTGGTGCCTTGGGCTTCTGATGTATTCAGCCTATAGGCTAGGCAATTCAGAAAAGCCCTCTCTGCTTTGTAGGCCATAAAATTCCATAATGGTTAAGGGCATAGTCTTAAATCTTAACATACTGAGTTTCAAATGCTAGGTTTTTGACTTTATTATTAGAGTTATCTGAGAAATGGAATTAAGTGTCAAGGCCCTTGGTGGGCTTCAGTGAAATCATAAATGCACTAGTATCCTGATGCTAAGTGTAGCGGCTTGAATAATAGTCCCCAAAAGATATGTCTATGTCACAATCCCTGGAACTTGTGACGGTGACTTCATTTGCAAAAAAGGTCTTTGCAGCTCGTAATTCCGTTAAGGATCTTGAGATGAGATCATCTTCGATTAACCCACTGGGTCCAATAAGAGACCGAAGAAGAAAACACAGACACACAGAAGAGGAGGCCACATATAGACAGAAGCAGAGATTAAAGCGTTGCAGCCTCAAGCGAAGGACTGCTAAGAGGCACCAGAAGCTGGAGGAGACTAGGAGCTAAATCTCCCCCAGAGGTTCTAGAAGGACTGTGGCCCTATTGATACCTTGGTTTCAGACTTCTGGCCTCCAGAACTCTGGGAGGATACATTTACAGGAGGTAAAAAAACAGTATAGTGTCTGGTACATGGTTCATGTTCCATAAGTTATAGCTTTAGTTTTCACATAAAGTAGACCTTTTTTTTGGGGGGGAAGGGGGGGATGTGCTTTCAAAAAAACCTTCTTTAAACCTTTCCTCCCCAGTTCTTATAGTATTAACTTACTTGCTCATTCATTTATTCATTCAGTATTTTTTAAACAACTCACCATGTGTTAAGTATGCTAAATACTTTTAAAAGAGCATTATACGACAGTGAACAGAATACAGATTGACCCCAGCCTCACTGTCTTTCCTCTCTAGTGGGAGAGACAGACAAATAGAAAATAAGTCCTCAACTGCAGTAAGTGCTGTAAAGAAATCTGGTTGGATTTGGGGACAGAGAAGAACAGAGAGGATTAAATAGGGTTTTCAGGGTGGTGGGGAAGGAAAGGAGAAAGTAGAGACACTACTCTTAAGTGACCAAGCCTGAAGAACTGTGGCAGAGGTTTTGGAAAGAAAGACAAAAGTATCTTTGTGGAGGATTTCTGTATTAAGACAAAACATTGACTTAGAGATTTGACTTTACGTTAGGCACAAGAAGTGGGAAATATTCGTGTTTGCTGGGTGGCATGTTGTTGCTCTGCCTATGAGGCAATGGGGCAGTTTCTTAGATATTCCAGAGCAGAGGTCAGCAAACATATTCTCTAAAGGCCGGATAGAAAATATAGCTTGTGGACTATATGTTTTTGTGGCAATGTTTTGACTTTATGTTATAGCATGGAGGCAGCCATAGGTGACATGTAAATCAAATGAGTCTGGTTGGGTTCCGCACTTTGTTTACTGGATATTGGAATTTGAATTTCAAATTATTTTCACATCCTGAAATATGTTTCTTTTTTTTCTTTCCGTAAACCATTTGAAAATGGAATAACCATTCTTAGCTCGAGAGCTATACCAGAACCGGCAGTAGGATGCACGTGGCCCGCAGGTCATAGTTTGCTGACCTTTGTTTTAAAGGGCAAACTCTGTTCTTTCAAGGAAATGAACAACCTGCCAAGCCTAGAAGTTCTGCTGTAAGCAGCAGCCATCAGATAGGAGTGGAAAGTTATGTGGGGAAGAGAAGACCCTGCAGGGATGCACCCTCAGTGTGACATCTCTTCAGAATACTCAGTTCTTGCTGGCCTGATAAATATGGGCTTGAGCTTGAATTAAACATGATTTTTTTGTTGTTTTTTTGCACTATGGATCAACATTTAATGATAATATTTCTCATTGATGTTTCAGCTATAAAAGTACAAATTATGCATGATATTGACATACATTGAACTAATATGAGAGAAAAACACATTAAGTATTTATATTGAAAACAAATCACTGCTATTAAGACATTTTGAAAAGGAGAACCATGTTCTTGAAAACATGACTGACTTGAAATCGGGGCCATTCAATTATGACCAGGGAGATGGAGCGCTGTGTTCCGCCTGTCCTACTGGCATTGACCAGTTGCCTTTATGGCCATAGATTTTTTTTTTTTTTTTTTTTATGTTTACATTTTTTATGAAGAAATTTTTAAGTGTACACAAAGGGATGAATTGTACAATAAACCCCTGTTTACTTATCACCCAGACTGAGCAGTTAGTTACCAAGAGTTTGTCCCAGTTGCTTTATCTCTTTTCTTTTTAAAAAATTATTTATTTTTTCAGTTGCGGTTGACATTCAATATTATTTTATATTACTTTCGGGTATACAGCATAGTGATAGCCATTTACATAATTTATGCAGTGATTTCCCCCCACCCCCATTAGTCTAGTACCCACCTGTCACAACACAGAGTTGTTGCAACATTATTGACTATATTCTCAATGCTGTACTTTACATCCCTGGGATTATTTTGTAACTACCAATTTGTATGTCATAATCCCATCACCGTTTTCACCCAGTTTCCCAATGTCCCTCCCCTCTGACAACCATCAGTTCTTTGTATCTATGAGTCTGTTCCTATTTTGTTTGTTTATTTTGTTCTTTAGATTCTACATATAAGTGAGATCATATGGTGTTTTTCTTTCTGTCTGACTTATTTCATTTAGCATAATACCCTTTAGGTCTATCCATGTTGTTGAAATGGTAAGATTTCATTCTTTTTTATAGCCAAGTAATACTCCGTTGTATAAATGTACCACAGTTTCTTTCTTTATCTAGTTGGGTATTGATGGGCATTTCGGTTGCTTCCATTTCTTGGCTGTTGTAAATAGCACTGCAATGAACATAGAGGTGCATATGTCTTTTCAAATTAGTGTTTTGGATTTCTTCAGATAAATACCCAGAAGTGGAACTGCTGGGTCATGAGGTAGTTCTATTTTTAATTTTTTGAAGAACCTCCAAACCGTTTTTATGGCTACAGATTTTAAAATGATTTCACTGATATGTGGTATATAAAACTGAAAACAGCAAAAGAACAAGACAAACAGATGAAGAAACAAAAACTCATAGACACAGACAATAGTTTAGTGGTTACCAGACGGTAAGAGAAGAGGGGGTTGATAGCTGAGGATAAAAGGGATCAAATATACGGTGATGGAAAGAGAACTGACTCTGGGTGGTGAACAAGCAATGTGATATATAGATGATGTATTACAGAATTCTATACCTGAAACCTATGTAACTTTACTAACAATTGTCACCCCAATAAACTTTAATTAAAAAGAGATATTTCTTATAATTTCTTATTTTGTGACATCATTTTCTGAATGATAATAAATAAAACATTCTTATAATACTGCATTTACAATCTCCACCACACTTTGGGTTCTGGAAATATACTGATAAACAAATGGTTATGAATTTTGAATTTGTCAAATGCCTTGTGGATTCAAGTGCCTTATTATTTAGACCTTGTGGTTTCTCCACAAATTATTAAGTGTGAGTTATGGCTTCTCAATTCTTAAGCATCTACCTTCCACATTTAAAACCTCATTTAAAAAAAGATGTTTTTGTTTTTGTTTTTTCAAATTGGGGAACAGTGTGTTTCTCTAGGCCCATCAGCTCCAAGGTTGTTGTCCTTCAAACTAGTTGTGGAGGGTGCAGCTCACTGGCCCATATAGGAATCGAACAGGCAACCCCATTGTTCAGAGCTTGGGCTCTAACCAACTGAGCCATCCGGCTACCCCAAAAAACCTCGTGGTTTAAGCCATACCTATTCTATAGTGGTATCCACAAAAAGTACATCCTATTGTCAATAAGTTTTTGTATGTTTAACATTAAATATCAATTTAAATGGAGGCACTCTCTATAGATCATAGATTTTTGGAGCTTTAGGAAGTCTCAGAGATGACCTAACCCAACTTCCTGATTGTACACCTAAAGGAAATGAGAGGCAAGTGACTTCATAATTCATTAGTTTTACTATTAGCTATAGGTGGTTTCCATTTCTCCATGTAATGAGCTCAGCTCTCCTCTGTACACTCAGAAATACTTGCTCAATGGTTTGTAGAAGAGACCAAATAATTCCTAGCCTTTCTTCTATAGTCTCTGTTTTCCTCATAATTATATCTGCGGAGGTCAGGAAATAACAAGTGGTTGTCTTAGTAACTTTCTTTTCACGTAGCCCACGGCTTTGGATGTTGATACTAGGAACCACTCCATGTAATATTGTTACCCTTATTAAGACAGTTAAGGGCACACTGATGTGGGATGGAATAGAAGCAAGTTATTCTAGAAGAACCTGCTCTGTAAAATAACCTGCTCTGCAAAAGAAGCTCGGTGGTTTCTTTCTGGATATTAATGTAGACCAGCAAGTAGCTGATCAAGTGGCTGACTAGTGATGGGGTGCAGGTGCATATGTTCCAGAAGAAATAGTTAATACCAAGGCATTTGGCTGGACAGGGACACCTGAGGGACCCCAGACTTGTCAATATTTGTCTTTATGCAGGCAACAAATAGAGATCTGTACACAACTGCAGAACTAAACCCTGGTTTTTGGGGCAGGATTCAACTCTTGGGAGAGCTCTAGCAAGAGACACCTTGCAAAAGGCAGGAGAGCCTAGAGATAAGACCAGAGGTCTTAGCGATGGAATAGGCAATGAAAAAGGAAAGGGGAAGCAGGTAACAATTTAAGCGTATGTTTGGGCACAGGAAGTATGAGTCCTCAGTGAAGTCAACTCTCCCAAGAAGCAGAGATAACAAAGGCAGGATGGGGACAATGACCTGGTCCACCCATGTTATTTCAGTGAAAACCCTGCACAACAATTGTACGTGATCCCTGTCTATCTTCACATGGATGGTTGGGCTTAACAATACTCACTTTCTCTCCAGAGATTTTCAATTTGAAGAGTTTTATGAAAACAAGTTCTTCATAAAATCAGGAGATAATCAATGTTCTTGTAACTGCTTTTACTGCAGGGAAAAGTAGACAATACCATTCACTGTATTTCACAAATACCTGTTAGTAACATGGTAGAGATATAATAATTGGTGTGGCCTTTTATGTATTTAAGGTTACACTGATAGGGTTATCAAACTATCAGCCAATGGTTTTTATCTTTGGTGTAATTTTTGTTTCAGAATTTTGTGCCATCTGATTTTCAGTACTATTGATGTTTATAAATAGCTGAATCATAAAAAAGAGATATAAAACTTAATATCCCTTTAAATTTCATTGGAGAACCCGGTTTCTGCAGTGGAAATGGTCTGATCCTTTCTTGACCAGATTGCTGTTTTCTTTCTGGTCTCAACTCTGCTTCTGGGCAGGTTGCATATTTCAGAGGAACTTGGGTCCATTTCAAGCCCAACTTGCTGCTCTTTCCCCTGTTAACCAGGCCATCCATTTCTGGATCCAGGTGAAGCTTTACATACATAACAACTGTACACACTTATCAACTCAGTGATTATATTTACGTTCCCAGATTTTGAACTCAATAATTCCACTCTTTAGGGTTCTGGCTAATCTATTTTGTCTGGGTTTTCCTTGCTAAAATGTTGCTTTGGGTGGGTTTTTGACTCCCACTCTTGTGTAACTCTGGGTCTAGTTTCTGAGTCTAGGAATCTGTCATTCTAGGTTTCTCTCTGAAGACCTACTTTGTATTTTTGGTCTCTAGTTCTATGCAAATTATGGTATTTAATCTGCACAATTTATTTCCTTGACCTGCTTTTTACTTCTCTGCGTTCTATAGTAATTGCCAAACCTTTCTATTCTATTCTATTTCTTACCTATTCTATTAGACTTTCTGGGCACTGATCCAAACTTTCTTTAATCATTGCTTTCAAATCATTCCCTAGGCTCTCTCTGTCAGTGTCACGTGACTCTGTCACCACTTCAGTTTTTTTCCCCCCCTCGTTCTCTGGGCTCTTTAACAACACATATCCATACCTTGATCATCAGTACCTCGCCAATACCTCTGACCTGGATCCTGGACATCCAAGACTCTCCTAATTCTTTCCTATCTCAGTCTAAAACCAGATGTCAACACTAGATGCCTTCCACAGTAAAACAAAAACCAAACCAAACCAAGCCACATATATTTAAAGAAAACATAAATAGCACTATTTCACAGCTGGATTAAACGAAATCAGTCTGTATGTCTACATAGCCTTATGTATATTCATGTCATAACCTGATTAGGTTTATTTTGATAGATTTTCTACCTGAAACAGAAATGGTTTTTGTAGAGCTCTATGTATAACATGAAAAACAACCGAGTTATGTTCATAAATCTTATTTGAATTAGAATTTGGCTCACCAGTACTTTTTTTTTCTTGATATGGCTGATACAATTTCCTTAAAGTATTTCAATTATTTGAAAGAATATTTTCAGATTTTTTATTATTTATTGCTTTTGAATACAATGCCTGTAACTGGTTTTCAGAGCATTTAAGTTTTGATCATTTATCTTTTGATTTATTGGTTAAAAACATTTTTTCTTACTGAGAGGCTTTCTTTTATATGTTGTGGGATATCACTTAGTTTGTAAAATAATCTGGAAGGGAAAATAGAATTCTAATTTTAAAAATCCAATTGATAACATAATTTTTAGCTGGATTTTGTCATCCAGTAGCATGGTGTACGCTTCCTTAAGCCTATTAGGTTTGTTTCAAAAATATTTTCTTTTTAAAAAGCAAAAAAATAACAATGTAAATTTTATTTATTCAATCCTTTATAATTATTGCAATGTGAATCAGCATGTGGTCTACCTTGGTGATTATACCATGTGCACTTGAAAAGAATATGCATTCTTCTCTAGTTGGGATATTCTGTGAATATTAACTTATAGTTATTCAACCTTTTATATTATGACTTTCTGTCCACTTGTTCTATCAATTATTGAGAGAGGAATTTTGAAATACTCAGCTACAATTGTGGATTTATATATTTCTCCTTGAATTGTCAGTTTGTGCTTCATTTATATTTAAATTCCATTTTTAGGTATATACATATTTAGGGTTGATATGCATTCTTGATGAATTGACACTTTTATCATTATGAGTCCTTTATTCTGTGTGATATTTCTTGTTTTAAAGTGTACTTTAATGTAAATACAGCTGCTCCAGCTATTATAGACTGAATATTTAGTGTCCCACCAAAATTCATATGTTGAACCTTAATTCCCAGTGTGATGGTATTGGAGGTAGGGCATTTGAGAGGCAATTAGGTCATGAAGGTAGAGCCCTTATGATGGGATAAGAAGCCATGAGGGATAATATGGGATATGATGACATTAGAGGAGACATGAGGGAGATGATCTCTTTCCATAATGTGAGAATACAGCAAGATGTCTTCTGCAAACCAGGAAGAGAGTCCTCACTAGGAACCAAATCTGCTGGCACCTTGATCTTGGACTTCCCAGTCTCCAGAACTGTTAGAAATAAATGTTTGTTGTTTAAGCCACCCAATCTGTGGTAATTTGTTTTAACAGCTCGAACTGACTAAGGCATACCCCTTCATGTATAATGTAGGAACCCTTACTCTACTGTGATTCTATTTACTCCTCTCCTATAATTTCTCCAATTGGTGTCTTTGTTTTCGCTTCTATATATGTTTGAATTTCACAACCCAGTTGCATTACTTTTGCTTTAAGCAGCGTTTTTTTAAAAATGAGGAGAAGTGTTTTTTATATTTACTCACATTTTTATAATTTTCAGTGCTCTTAATTGTTTCCTATAGGTCAGGGATCTCTACACTTTTTCAGTAAAGGGCTAGAGAGTAAAAAATGCTTAAGGGTTTGTGAGTAACACAGTCTCGGTCACAAATACTCAGCTCTGCCATTGTAGAGTGAAAACAGCCATAGACAATTTGTAAACTAACAATTATGGCTAGGTTCTAATAAACTTTATTTATAAATATTGACATTTGAATTTCAGATAGGTTTCAAAACACTATTCTTCTCTTGTTTTCTTCCAACCATTTAAATATGTGAAAATCATCTTAGCGTATGGACCATTAAAAGACAGGTAACTAGCTTGATTTGGCTCACAGTCTATAAATTGTCAACCCCTCCTATAGATTCCATGTTGAGATCTAGTGTCACGAAGCCTCAATGTGAAGTCCATTTTGTAACATTTCATGTGATGGCAGTCTACTGATGACAAATTTTGTTTTTGTTTGTCTGAAGATTTACTTATTTCCCCTTCCCTTGAAAATAATTTTTTTGTGGGATATATAATTCTGGGTTTTACAGTTTTTGTTGTATAATACCCTAAAGATATTGTTCCAGTGTTTTCTGTTGAGTTATATATTTCTTTTTACTGCAAGAATAATTCCTATACCTTTTATTCCAGAAGTCTTTTGTCTGTACTCAAAACATAAGTAGTGACTAGTTTATGTGATGCCTGTAAAAATCATGTTTGGGTTCTGAGAAACTTTTTTTAGAGTAAATATTATATTCTGCAGCTAACCTGTCTCTCACTCTGTCTTGTCTAAACTTTTTCTAGAAAGGGGAATTCTACCCTCTTGGACTATGAGGCCATAGCAAAAGCCTTATTTTAGGCCACGAACCTTGATGGAAATAACCACAACCAATCAATACATATCAAATACCGTCCACATAGCAGATGCTGGTAGGTCTCAGAACTGTTACTCCTACAAACTCAAATATTATAAAGTAAATCAAGATAACACTCTTTGAAGAAAAGTTGAAGAATAATTTCATAGAAACAAACAAGATGCCACAATTCTGAAGCGTTAGAAGTTGATCTACCTGAAAAATGAGTGTTCTTTGAAAACCCAAACAAACACTGAGACCTGAAGTTTCATCCTAACTCTGCTGGAATGATACTGTGTGGTTCACAGTCCTTTCAGGCCTTGCTTCCCTTCTCTGTAGAATGAAACTGTTGTGCTCAATGATCTTTAAGTTCCCTTCAGTATCTAAAATTCGTGATTCTCTGCATGTTCTTGTGTACCTCTTATACCTTTCTTCTGTCTCATGCAATTAGGACAAAAATAGAGGAGCATTATGTTTTTGAGGTTCTGCACTCTGAATATGAATTTGATGACTTAAAATATTAAATCTTAGAATTCACTTAAGTTGCAAAAAAAAAAAATGGTTTTCTAAACATAATAGCTAGTTACCTTACATGTATGCTTTTATGTGTCCTCTGAGTCATATCTGTTCTCAGTAGCTGCTGACAAAACAGGATTTTACTGCTGAAAGGGCAGCAAATCTGGTATTGCTGCAAAACAGCAGACTGAATTTTATTTTGCCTTGGGTCGTTAATAAAATTCTAGTCATGCTCTGATCTTACATGCTTTATTGTTCCCCATGATACATCACAGGTAAAGGAAAACTACCTTTTTAGGCATTGCAAAACTTAAATGAAGAATTGGAAAATACCTAAAAGGTCATACATAACTCTTAGTGAGATTGGAAACCATTCTCCCTGACTTAGTGACATAGGTAAATAGTTGTATTTGTTAGGGCAGTGCTGACTGCTGTACCAAATCGACCTTCATAGAAAGTGGCTTGCAACAACAGGAACTTGTTTCTTGCACAGGTAGTGGTCTCTGGCAGGTGAGTATGTGAGCAGTGCAGCGCTCCTTCTTCTGGTCATTTAGGAGCTCATGTTGATGGCTGCGCTGCCATCATTCAGGGTCTTCGGCAGATAGAGTCTCTGCCAACATAAAACACCATGTCCATGGCTGCTGAAGTCCATATGCAATCCAGTCAGTCAAGACTGGGGAAAGAGCAGGGAGAAGTTCGTGAGAGGTTTCAAAGGAGCCAGTCTTCAATTTTATTGGCTTAATTGCTCTGGATGAGAGATAGAGAAATCTCAGAATCAGGAAATAAAACCCAGACTGTCTGATTCCTGAGTCCTTGCTCTTAACTACGCTTTCACATTATCTTTTCTGATCATGAAGGTATTTGTCTGTCTTAGTCTATTCAGCCTGCTGTAACAGAATATCATAGACTGGGTGGCTTATAAACAACAAAAATTTATTTTTCCCAGTTTGGATGCTGGGAATCCAAGATCAAGGTACCAGCAGATTAGCTGCCTGGTGACTTTGCCTCCTGGTTCGTAGATGGCCTCCTTTTGCTGTGTTCTCACGTGGTGGAAGGGGTGAGGAAGCTTTCTAGAGTTTGTTTTATAAAGGCTCTACTCCCATTCGGCGGCTCTGCTGTCATGACCTAGTCATGTCCCAAAGGCCCCACATCCAAATACCATCATATTAAGAATTAGGTTTCAAGATATGACTTTTTTTTTGTGGGGGCACAAACATTCAGTCTAAAGCATGTCTAACTCTGGAATTCCACCAAATAAACTATTATTAGAATGCAATCTTATACGAACCTATACTAATAGAGAGCAATGAAATTTTTATTTGAACGTTTCCTTTGACCCAGATTTCCCCCCAAAGCCGTCCTCCCTCTCTTCATCCAGCTGTAAACTGGATGTAGGAGCAGAGCGTCATCCTTTTGATGACTTGGAGATCTATATTTGCCCTGGGAAATGAGGGCAACACAGATGGGCACACAATCCAAAATCAGCAGCTGTTTCTGCATTGTGGTTGCAAGGTTCCTATCCTTCAAGGAAGGTGGTTTTAAAAACTCTCCAACTTAATCTATAGCCCTGTTATGTGGAAGGGGCCTCTCATCTCTTTCTTCTGGATCAAAGGGGCTGAAAAGTTTTCTTTATTATATTTACTAGCCAATAACCTCAAATTTCATGTAAAAACTCAACGGTGCACATGTATTTGTTTTGGGGTAAAAAAATACATTCTCAGTTATTGTTAATGTTCCATAGTCAAGTCCCTAGTGCTATATCTAGCTTTTTCAATGTATGTAACTCAGTTTTCAGATGTGCCCTCTTGAGACTTTCTGCTTTTGCTATTTTTCTGGACAACCGTTTCATAATCTTGATGAACAGAGCATGTCATTTCAGCTATCCAGAAAATATGCTACATTTACATGGTATTAGCTAAGATAAAAGACACTTACCATTCAAAGACACTTCCTGCCGGAAAACTGAGGCAAACGTACTAAATGTTTTGCTTCTTTTAAAAACATGTTTATTCAAGAGAACTGAGGTTTCCGTGAGTTTTACAGATGGGGGGAAAAGTCTTTCACTCAGCCTTTTAATCCAGAGTTGCCCTCAGATATGATGGGAACTCTAGTGGGCTTACTCTTTAAAGGAAGACAGGATTGTTCTATGATATTTGCACCCACTGAAGACAAAATTCATTGCAGAGAGGAAGTGTGTAGACTCACATGGTAAAGGAAATGATTCACATTTGATGATAAGGTGTGACAACTATGAGATGCTATCAGAATTACTAATAGGCCAATGATATACTGAATATGGATTAAGTTATTTTACATGCTTTATTTTGTTGCAAAAATAGTGTAGGAGGAGTACAAATGATGTGCTCAATAGGAGTGATTTTGCCAGGTTTTTTTTAATTGTGGTGAAATACACATAACATAAAATTTACCATTGTAACCATTTTTAAATATACAGTTCAGTGGTATTAGGTGCATTCATAATGAACAACCATCCCTACCATCCATCTCTGTAGCTGTTTTCATCTTGTAAAACTGAAATTTTATATCCATTTAACAACTCTCTATTCCTACCCCCGTCACCACCCCACCCGCCTCAGTGCCTGCCCCTGGCAACCAGCATTTCACCTTCTGTCTCTTCTGTTTCTCCTTCTGATTTTGACTACTCTAGATACTTTATGTAAGTGGAATGATACGATGTTTGTCTTTTTGTGACTGGTTTATTTCACTTATTTTCCTCAAGTTTCATCCATGTTGTAGCATGTGCCAGAGTCTCACTCCTTTGTATGGCTGAATAATATTCCACTGTATGGATAGACCACATTTTGCTTATCCATTCATTTGTTGATGGGTACTTGGGTTGCCTCCATATTTTAGCTATTGTGAATAATGCTGCTATGAATATGGGTGTACAAATATCTCTTTAAGAACCTGCTTTCATTTGTTTTGGTCATACATCCAGAAGTAGAAATGCTGGATCGTATGGGAATTCTATTTTTAATTTTTGAAGAACTTCCATACCATTTTCCATAGCAGTCGTACCATTTTACATTCCCGCCAACATCATACAAAGATTTTTACTATGTTCTTGGAGGGAGGCAGCTATGATATGACAGTTAGTGCATCAGTTTTCTAGACAAAAAACTGAATATGATTTCTAGTTCCGGCATAGCAGTCATGTGACTCAGGACTGAATGATTCCTAATCTCTGAATCTGTTTTCTTACATTTAAAATACTGTCTCACAGGATGCTGTGAGATGGATGAAATAATGTATATAAATACTACTGGAACTGTCAGGTGCTACAAAAATCTCAAGTATTTATTATGATGTAACTGCATACTGAGAAATAGAAATCTACATCCTCTTTCCTGATTTTCTCCACACACACATGTACGTACACACACACACACACACACACACACACACTTTTAGATTGTGTCACTGGGTGTTTCTCAGCAGGGCTTACTGTTTACGATGCGTACTGAGTCTCAGTGGAAATTAAATTTATGCCAATGATAATAATCTCACAGAGAAGAGCTCCATTTAATGCCATAGCATAGGAATATCAATAGGGAAATTCCTGCTGTGTGGCTGTACTTCTTAGCTAGTAATATGCTATGCCATGATTTGTTCTTTCTGAAGGACAGTATTTAAGACGCAGGGAGTTGTGTGCAGTCACTATGATAAAGAACTTTGCCGTTTAATATCTATGTGACCTAGGTAAATTCCTATGTCTCTGAGCTTCCATTTCTAAGTTTCCAAACTGAGAGGATTGGAATAAATCATCTTTAAGGGCTTTTCCAGACTCTGAAATCTCGATTCTAGGATCACTGTATATATGTTTGGTCTAATACAATTTGATTGTTACCTCCTGTCAGTGCTCTTGATTTCAGGTGACACAGTGAATTCAGAAGCAATTCATTAAGAAAATAAAGTAATAATAGAAGTAGGAATATTTTCTACTAGTCATGAGTGAAATTCCTTAACTTCAGTAAGACGATGACGTGTGCTAGGATGAAATCTGATAAAGTTTGTAGTTTTTGGAAGAAAATTATATATATATATGAAACGACTGTACTTGTGTATAATTAATGAAAATAGAATAATGTTCTTGAGAAGTTCTGGCCAATAGAATATTCGGCAATGATGAGAATGTTTTTAATATCTGCAGTGTCAATATGGCAGCCACCAGACACAATGCATGTATTGAGCAGTTGAAATATGACTGCGGCTAAGGAACTGAGAATTTTTAGTGTTATTTAAGTTTAGTTAATCAAAATTAAATAGCCATATGTTATAGACAATGTGATGTTCCCTGAGTTATAGGCTTCTTTAAGGTGGGGAATCTGATTATTAATTTTGCTATGCATTCATTAAAAACAACAGAAGGCACCTAGTAGGAGATCAGTAAATAATTATGACAAAAAACGATGTTGAAAAAAATGATCTGTGGCCAAGCAAATTTTGAAAACACTACATCTTCTATGACATTTTTTGGAGATTCATAATGCACATTAATATACGCTTTGAGAATTTTTCTAATACATAGATCTATTTTGTTTTAAATCTGCATTTCTCAAACTTTTTTTTAGTATAGACTTCTTTTGTGTGTGTGTGTGTGTGTGTCTGACAGAGAGAGAGAGAGAGAGAGAGAGAGAGAGAGAGAGAGAGAGAGAGAGACAGACAGACAGAGACAGAGAGAGAGACAGAGAGAGAGACAGAGAGAGAGAGAGAGAGAGAGAGAGAGAGAGAGAGATTTTGAGAAAAAAGGGGAGAGAAAGAAAGATAGATAGATAGATAGATAGATAGATAGATAGATAGATAGATAGATGATAGATAGACAGACAGATAGACAGATAGATAATCCCATAGAACACAATTTGAGAATTTGTTCATTTATTGAGAGACCTGGGGTTTGCTCAAAGACATGATCACCTATCAGCTGGATGAGCTCACCCAGGCCAGGTGCCTGGATTCTGCTATCCAACATAATGCAGATGGAAGATATTGGTGGAGTGAAGGACTCTGGAGTGGAAACCAGAAGATTAACGTATATTTGAGGAAAATATGTAAGGCATCAGAACCCACTGTGGAATTGAGAAAGGAAGCTTATAACCTGGAACTCTACGTGAGACAGGTCTTCACAAGGGGAGCAACCTCTCTCTTAAGAAATGGTCACTGTTTCTGAATATTGAAAGAAAGGTTTTGTTCATATGTTTTTTAACATATCACTTATTTAGATCACTTATTTAGAAGTCCTTTTTTATTCTTTTTTGGAGGAACATCCACTTTAAACCTGAATTTGGTATTTAAAGAATTTGGATTTCTTTCCATAAAGATTTTTAAAATTTATAATAAAACAAAACAAAACAAAACAAAAACTCAGACCCTTACCCTTGGGTTTCCGTGATTGAAATTTTGGTTGGAGTTGAATCACATTTAATGAAAATTAGATACGGTTAATATCTAATACAAAGGGCAAGAGGCAGAAGATTGAGGCTTCTTGTTGGTCTAGCTTTGTATCTTCCTGAGAGTCAATGCACACAAGTATGTGAGTGAAAAGTGGAGCTGCCTGAATCTACCTGGTACAACACATTTTTTTTCCCCCACAGAGTACAAATACTCAGTCACCTCTTTGTTTATGAGGCAATGAAATTTTCCAGCACATAAATATTGAGGCTGAGACCAATGGGATGTAGGAGTACTAAGCATTTGCAAGACTTAAAGATCCACGCTAAATGAAGTTACATCTTTTCCTATAAAATGCAATCTGTCCTTCAATGGATTTTACCATCCTGTTGTTTTTATTTCTTCCATCTTTATAATTGGAGACATGCTGCCTGCCAGCCTGTTGAAAACACCACTAGTATTTCTTCCCGAAAGTTAGCCAACCTACTAATTATCCTTAAAATTCTGATTAGACATTTGCAGTTAAAATTAACACATCAAGGGAATGCCAAGATTTTGAGCTAGAAGCTGAGAAGAGGAAAATGGCTAAATAAAGCCATGAAAAAACACACCAATCTCTTAGGAACAATATTCTCTATGAAATAGATCTTTTAAAATGGGACAAACTGTATTACTTTTAACTTGCCTTGGAGCAGGAAGGGTCTGAATTCTGTATGTTGAATACAGTTGCTCTAACATTTATTTAGTTTTTTATCTACATGGACGGGTGCCTTAGTAACAGGAAAGAAGTTAGCATGTATAGATGCAGGTTCTGGTAGGTGAGTAGACGTTAGTTAGAATCCTCTTGTAGAAAACAACATACAACAAGTTCAGGAAACATTGTATTGCATCCCAATGGTTGGTGGGGAAAAAAATGCATTTCCTGATCAGGTTTTGCTTTTCAGCACCATATAAGAAATGAACATATTCATTTAACAAACACTTATCTCAGGCCTAATAGATTCCAGGCCTTGTTCTAGACGTTGGGTCCAGCAATGAACATTACAGTCATGGTCTTTACTTTCAAGGAGCTTATATTCCAGTGCTGGAAGAGAGGAATATGCAAATGAAGGGCTGAATATATTTCATATACTGACAAGGGCTGAAAAATAAATGAAGAAGGTAATGTGATAAGGAATGAAGGTAATTCGGGAAGGCTTTTCTGAGAATGGAACTTTAGAACTGAGACTCAGCACGAGGAAAGATCCAATCACAAGACAGCAGACTGAAGTAAGAGGCATAACAAGTACAAAGGTCTTGGAGTGGGAGAACTTTAGTTTTCAAGGATAGAAAGAAGACCAGACCAGAGTGGTTAGAGCAAATGATGCTTTGGGAGAGAGGTCTGAGAGGCTGGCACAGCCAGATTGTTTAGGCTTATGCATTGTCGGTCATACAAACAGTGCCATTTTGCTGAGTGCTTTACTGGCATGGTCTTACTTAGCAAAACCACAACTCTGATTTACATTCCAACTCTGTCTTTTCCTCTAAGATGTGAAAAAAGGCAGTGAGTCCACTCGCATTCCTTGTAGTACTGCAAGTTCTTGACAGAGCAATTAGACAAGAAAAAAGAAACAAAAGACATCCACATTAGAAAAGAAGAAGTAAAATGATCTCTGTTTGTAGAGGATATAATCTCATATGTAAAAAACCCTAAAGATTCCACAAAAAACTGTTAGAACATAAACAAATTCAGCAAAGTTGCAGGATAAAAAATCAACAAGCAAAAATCAGTTTCATTTCTATACACTAACAACAAACTCATCAGAATGAGAAATTAGGACAACCATCCCATTTACAATGACATCAAACAGAATAATATACTTAGGAATAGATTTAATCTATAAGGTGAAAGACTACACTGAAAGCTATAAAACATTGATGAAATAAATTAAATCAGACACAAATAAATGGAAAGATGTCTTGTGTTCATGGACTGGAAGACTTAATATTGTTAAAATGTCTATATTACCCAAAGTGGTCTACAGATTCAATATAATCCCTACCAAAATCCCAATGACATTTTTTTTTTTTTTAAATAGAAAAACAATCCTAAAATTCATATGGAACCACAGAGGACTCCAAACAGCTACAACCTTAAGAAAAAACAAAGCTGGATGCATCACACTTCCTGATTTCAAAAAATACATTATAAAGCTACAGTAATTAGAACAGTATAGCACTGGCATAAAAACAGACGTATAGACCAATGGAGCAGAATAGAGAGCCCAGAAATAAACCCTCACATACATGGTCAACTGATCTTTCCCAGTGGTGCAAAGAATACAAATAGGGAAAGAATAGTCTCTTCAACAAATGGCACTGGGAAAATTTGATATTCTCTCATAAAAGAATGAAATTGCACCTTTTACCTTACACTATACACAAAAGTCCACTCAAGCATAACACTTGAAACTGTAAAACTCCTAAAAGAAAATGTAGGAGGAAAGTTTCATGACATTGGTCTTGGCCGTGATTTCTTGGATATGACACCAAAAACACAGACAACAAAAGCAAATATAGAAAAGTGAACTACATCAAATTACAAAGCTTCTATGCAGCAAAGGAAACAGAGTGAAAAGGTAACCAATGGAACGGAACCTATGGAGAAAATATTTGCAAACCGTATATCTGACAAGGGGTTACTCTGCAAAATATGTAAAGAACTCCTACAACTCAGCATGATAAAATCCGTCTCACCAACCAACGAACCAACCCAACAAACAAACAAAAGAACATCCCAAATAATCCAATTAAAAAAATGGGCAAAGGGCTTGAATAGATATTTTTCCACAGAAGATAAACAAATGGCCCATAGGTACATGAAAAGATGCTCAACATCAGTAATCATCAGGGAAATACAAATCAAAACCACAATGAAATATCACATCTGTTATCATGTTTTATTCCCCCCCACCAAAAAAAAGATAACAAATATTGGTGAGGAGGTGGAGAAATTGAAACCCTTATGCACCGTTCGTAGGAATGTAAATTGGTGCTGTCACCATGAAAAACATTATGAAGGTTCCTCAAAAAACTAAAAATAGAACTACCATATGATTCAGCAATCTGGGTGTATATTTGAAGAAATTGAAATCAGCTCTTGAAAAAATATGTGCACCCCCATGTTCATTGCAGCATTATTCACAAATGCCAAGACATAGAAGCAACCTAAATGTCCATCAGTGTATGACTGGATAAAGAAAACATGCTTTACAATGTTGAAACATTAGCTTAAAAGAAGGAAATTCTGCCATTTGTGACAATGTGGATGAAACTGAAGAACATTATGCTAAGTGAAATGAGTCAGACAAAGAAGGACAAAGAAGGATGGGATCCCACTTATGTGAGGAATCTGAAATAGTCAAATTCATAGAAGCAGGGAATGGAATTGTTGTTTTCAGGTGCTGGGGAGAAGGGGAAATAGGGAGGTAATAGTCAAAGGGTACCAAGTTTCAGTTTTACAAGATGACTAAGTCCTAGAGATTATTATACAGAATCGTGTATATGGTTAACAATACTGTATTGTATATTTAAAAATTTTCCGAGAGGGTATATCTTATGTTAAATATTCTTGTCACAAAAAGAATAGAATGCATATGAGGATAGGAGGAAACCTTTTGGAAGTGATGGGTAGGCTTATGGCATACATTGTGATGCTTTCATGGGTGTATAGTTACCTCCGAACTCAAGTTGCGTACACTAATTATGCACAGGTTTTTGTATGCCAAAAAAAAAAAAAAAAAAAAAAAAAAAGGGGGGGGGAAGAAAAAGAAAAAACAAACCAAACAAAACCAAAACACAAACAAACAAACACTGTCTCACAAGCAAAAGCTGTGACTTAGTGCCGTCGTCCTCATTAATGCTGATAATAGAAAACTGTATTTCTGAACTGCAGTACTTTACCTTTGACCAAAGAAATGCCTGTGTGTGGATTACCTTTTAGTGCTGTGGAGGATACAAATGAGGAGTGATCATGTGATGAGCACTTCTGTTTCTTACAAAAGGTGACTATTGAATTTATTGTTTATTTGGTTGCTTACCTTTCCTTGCATAAGTATCCATGTGAAAATTGGGATTTTAAAATTTGCGTTGATAAAAATTTATCTCTCCTAAAAACTTTGGCAGTGGCTTCTTCCTATTCCTCTTTCTACTTCTTCTACCTTTTCCTTCTTTCACTGCTTTTGCCATGACTATCATGAAAATCTAATATAAATTTAATTATAAATAATACAGTAATGACAGGAGCCAAGATATATACTAAATTTGCATTTCCCCATAGCTATAGGTTTGAAAATTTCTATTTCAATATTCCATATATACATATATATGTATATATATACGCACACACACACATATATATATATATATATATATATATATATATACACACATATATATATCCTTTGTTGCAGCACTCTCAAATTCTTTCAGACAAATAAAGCATCATTTGTAAACTAACATATATTTACTAAACAAACCATCTGCAGTGGTAATAAACATTTTCTTATTCCTAGAATCAGACTCTCACAGTTTCAGTCTCGGGTTTTTTAGCTTTATAACTGTAATTCCCATTATCCTTTCGCCAATTTTTTGTGCTCTGCCCAGATTGCCTCAGATCCTTCTACTTTTTCTCCCACGTAGTGTGGACTTTTTCTTCTAATGGCCTGTGTCAGAGATTCTCTTGGGTAATTGCTTTCTGGCTACTAGCGCTGCACTGACAGTTCACACACAACTGTGAAGGATTTGGGAGTTTCCCTGTCTGCAGGGGCCCTTAGCCAATGACTGATTAAAGCCCAGCTCCTTGGCCTCCAGATGGGACAGACTGTGAGGTGTAATTATACTCTAGGGCTTCTGGCTTTAGCAGGCTGAGATTGAGCCTGGTGGTGAAAGCGAGGCTGGGACTTCACATGAAATCACAGTTTACAGGGCTTCTTCACCTTCTTTGTCCTGCCTCGTCCTTCCCTCACTGTTTTTTCTTGGTAAAACTTCCTTAACAAATGACTTGCACATGAATTCTCTCCATGTTTGCTTCAAGTGAACCTGGAGAAAGAAATATACTAGTTACTGAGTTTGTATCTTTACACACACACACACACACACACACTCACACACACACTCACACCCCCCACACACACCTCTCTCTCTCTCTTTCTCTCTTTCTCTCTCTCTCTCAGAACACTGAATGTAGAAAAAAAGGGCTGAATATTGTTTAAATTAGTTTAAGCATAGAGACATTCAGAGTAGAACTGTATAAGTATCCCAATTTTAGGGTAGTTAATAACAAATCCTTATTGGAATTAGCAAACTTCTTTGGGAGATTATTAATCAAAACTCAGAACCTGCAGTGGGAGGAGGGTGGCTTTGGAATCAAACAGATCTGAGTGTGAATCGTGACAACAACACTCATTAGATGTGTAATACAGTATGTCTGCAAGCCTGATTTTTCTTAATCTCTAAAGGGGGAAACATAAAGTAGGGTTGTTGAGATGATTAACAATTGTAATGTGTAAGACTACTGCCTCAGTAAGATGTTCATTCTCCAAATTAAACCTACAAGCATTACAGATATAAAGATAACATTTTATTTAAAGAGAAGTAAGATTGTTAAATACAAAGAAAGGAAATCTTAGATGGACTGGATTTAGGTAGGAAAACCAACAGAAAGTCTTCAGTAAGATACAGGAAGATTCAAGGCAAGGAAAAGGGAACAAAAGAGAACTATTCAACTACGGATTTGTTTTAGTTGTTAATTAAAGGAAGGCAGGAGATTAAAATCAGAAGAGAAACTGGGCATTCATATGTGTCTGTTCCTAGTATTGTTGAGTTCCTAGTATTGAGCGCAATACTTATCACAGAAAAGGCTCTTCCTCTAAAACAGAATCCCACTGGAGAGCGTTTATCATTTGTTGTATACACCTCCTGCTCATTACCCTCAGAGTAAACCTTACAGAGCTCTTATTCTATGTGTGGATTCACATTTCCAAAACAACAACCACAACAATAAAACTTTTGGTGTTTTTATTGAGTGTCTTATTAATGAAGCTTTTAAAGTATTTCTTTGGTTAGACATCTGGGCGGTGAGGACCTTACGAGGTCACAATAATCAATACCCTGGGGTCTGCAACAGGCACAGCAGATAACCAGAAACTCACAGGGAACACCATCTCAGCCAGGCCTCTTTATGTCTGGATGTGCTACTAGTTATACAGTAACACTGCTAATGAGGGCTTCATTCAATTTAGCTCTTCTAAACAATAGAGCATTTATTTGTTTAAATCAGTTTGAAGAAAAGAGTGCCAAACATAAAAGAAACATTGCCAAAGTAATCAGTGAAAGATTCAACCTTGCTAATTTACAATTGGAGTGATTTTTGAAAAGGATAATGGGAATGACAGTTATAAAACTTAGAAGCCCAATAAGAAAAGCTGTGAAATTATAAATACAGAAAAAAAGAGGGGGGTTCTTAGAAACACTTACTTCTGAGGACAGTTTGCTACAGAGGTAGAGCAAAATAATGGTGAATTAGATTTTGGAAACAGTTAATAGGATAGATATTGATGCTCTGCCACCCTCCCCTCCAAGTGAAACAGATGGCTCTATAGGGAAGGAATAGCTCCAGAAAGTACAGTGGGAAGATACCATTCAAGACAGAGATCGGAGAAAGAGACTATGATCAAATCTCCATCCCCATCCTTTCATTTAGTTCATGGGTACATAGCAACATTCTTTCACACTGTGGTTACTATGCAATTTTAGAGAAGATAATATGTCCAATCTGAAAGAACGGTCATTCAGTTCTTAGAGATAAAGGAGAATAGCAAAGAGGTGGACTCTGCCTATTTATGTGAGTTCTGTATGAAAGCTGTGGAAATAGTTGTAGGGTGACTAAGCTCGCCAGTAAGTGCACTCTTGTAGATGTAATCATTCTATTGGGAGATGTTTTCTTGAATCTTTGCTAATTGCACTTAACATTAAGAGAATTATTAGAGTTCCCTTTGGAGCACTTCTGTCCAAAGTTAACTTGAAGGAGAAGGAAGAGAAAGAGCAACAATTTAGAAAGCCAAGCCAAGAGTTTGAAGGAATAGAAATGGTAATGGGTGATGGTTTAGTACAAACTATTTCTGAATGAAGATACCGGGGTTTTAGACACCATGCGTTAGAATATCAACTTGGGCACTAGGGGGAAATAGTTTAAAGTTTTCCTAGTTGAGAAGAGATTCGGTTAAAGAAAGGGAAAAGTCTTTGAGTCTTTTTAATCCAATAAGAAGATAAGGCTGTGCTTCTAATAATGCCATATGAGACAAGCCATCATGTGTATAGTTATGGGTATCATATGACATTTACTTTCTTCAGTTATATGTATTCACATTTCTTTAGGAATGAGAATTCTGAGCTTCTCCACACAAATGTATTTATACTTTCACATCAATTAATGTAAAACTAGCTCTCTAGTTGGGTTTCAAAATAAAGAGAAAACCTTAACCTGTGTCTGAATGAATGTCAAGGAACTGCTTTGAAATTAAACATGTGAAAACTTTTAGAGTTTTAATTTTGGGGAATGCTTGTACTGTGCCTAGACAGAAAGCATACTCCCACCCTCCACTGAACTCTGTTTTGAAGAGCATCAGTTTATATTGTATGTACTTTCTAGAGCAAAACTATTCATCTTGTGCGACTGAATTCACTTGTGTGCTGAAATGGCATTTCTGTAAGAGCTAGTATTTTTGTTGTACCGTAAAAAACATTGATTACGCATTACAAAGAATCAGCAATAAAAACCAATGGATAAACATGTGCTGGTTGAAATGAAAGGGGGTATAAATTCTTAATTTGACACTAGGTTTGTGAGCACAAAGTAAACTGAAATTAGGCCATGTTTGGAATTTCTTCAACAAACTATGCTAAATGTTTAATATCTTTGTGATGAAACCAATTCATCTTCTGGTTATTGACCTGTTCAAATTTTTTGCCCATGTATTGTCCTCTAGGGGAAGACACTTCCTCACTTTAAACTGACCACTTAAAAAAGAATCAGGTGATTGTTTCTCTTTGGACAGGGGTAGGTTGGTGATTAAATTTTCTTCAGTCAGTGGAGAAATTACAAAAATGAAATCAATGTGCGTTTCTCATAAAGGTAAACTTACTCTATTAAAAACTGCTTTTTTAAAACTGTAAGATTGTGTTCTATTTACTTTTGTGGTTTTAAATTTTCCTTTTATGAAACTATGGTGACAATAGATAGTGCTTAAGTTTTTGTCTTTTTAACATCCAGATTTGATAAAAGAGAAGCTGATACCATATGTTGGTCCTCATTAAAAAACAACAACATTAGCTAATAATTACATTCCAGGCCTGGTATACATTACGAATTATACAACTGTATTGGCTGTGAAGATATTGAAATAAGTTCATAACTATTATTAAATAATTGTTGCCTTCCCATCCAGTCTGGCCACTCAGTCCCTTTCCTGGGACCCCAGACCGCCTCAGAAGTAGGTATCTAAAGGGTTAATGTCGGTAACAGCTGGGGTCATCAGGGGACTTTCTGACTGCTCATGGCTTTGCCAGCTGTGAAATATTTTAAATAGAACTCATGGTAAAATCCAAATGCCTGAGAACTATTGGTATAAAATGGGTGTTGTTGTCTGATGCCTTTAAGAAAGTAAAAAAAAAAAAAAAAAATTCTGCTATGAGCTCTCAGCCATGTAATCCCTTAAAAAAAAAATGTATTCAAGACATCCTGACAACTCCTAGTTTGATAAATATAAGGATAGGGTTGTTTTTCTCCCTTCCTAGGGAGTGGAGTAGAAAAATCTCCATAAATAGAAACATAGGGCTTTATGCTTCCTAGTCATAGATGAGAAAGGGTGGGAAGTCGTTATAAGCACAGGTAACGGGAGAGATGCACACCCTCCCTGTACCTCTTTTCCCTTTCTTCTCAGAAATCTTCCTTTAGTGAGAGGAATGTGATCAATGAGACTAGGAAGAAAAAATACACCGAATGAAAAAACATGCACCTCTGACAAAGAGCATACTTCGGACCAAAAAGATGAGGACAAATAATCTAAAAAAGACTTTCAAGACAACATTAAGCAAAGTGGGTAAAAGAAGTTAAAAATCTTGTTTTGAATTTGTTAGCACACATTAAAAAAATACCCCTCTCTCCCTTGTTCTTATACATTTGTCTCCAAAACAAAAGATAGGACCAGAATGAGTGGTCAACTTGGATTGACCTTTGAGCACCTGCCCCATTACACTTCAGGGACAGAGCATCTCCACTGCTCCAATGACCACAACTGGTACTGACCCTGCACATTTAAGCTGCAGAACCACATTAAAGAGGTGACTAACCTCGTTTGGGGCCTGAATCACCAAAATGTGTAATGCCCTTACATGAATAACATTGTCATTTGACATATAAACTTTATCTATTTCTCTGCTCTTTGAAACAAAAGCAGAGCTAGTCACTTTGATTTTGCTTCTCTTATTTCTTGACACTCTGCCGATATTTTTGCAGAAGAGATACATTGGTAGTTCTTTATTATAAAATGCATAAATAAAACATTTTGATGCCACTTAGAGTTGTCAAGTCTTGAGAATATGGTTATACAATTGTGGCTGAGGATTTTCACATTAATTGTCTGTAGAGGGAGGTCTGGGATAGAGAGGGTTAATGGGCACACTGGACTGAGCCCAGAAAATGCCACTGCAGGTGTTTACTTTAATGGGGTGTTGATGGAAAACCAGGGACACATAAGTAGGGAAATGAGTGAAAGAAAGAAAGTGTTGAAGTGGTTTGTATAAAACACAGGTCTGTGACAAGACGATCTTTAACTCCTAGAATTGTTTTGCCTTTTCTTGTTTGAGAATGCTGCTTTGCTAACTTTTATATAAGCATAATTAGCTTATAAGGACAGAACAATTAGAATGGAGATTTCAGAACAAGGGTTATTTAATCACACCTAGGAAGGTACAAATTCCTTATATTCATTTCACAAACTTGGCAGATAAAGTAAGTTACTTCTCTAAGTTTTCTTTTTCTATTTTTTTAACTTTACATATTAGGAAATTTATGACCTGTACAATAGTGGAGAGATTAGTGTAATGAAATCCTATTTATTTGGCCTCAAAAATTATCAAGTTTTCCACCTACATCCTGGTTCCTCTCCTCCTCCAGACTATTTTGCAGCAATCTCCAGACATTATATCAATTGTTAATATTTCAATATACATCTCTAAATAATAAACACTCTTTGAAATATATCTACAACCCCATTGTCCGACCAGAAAGTGCTATATCATATTTATTGCACCATAAATAATAATGATTTCTTAATGTAATAAAATATCCAGTCAGTGTTCACATTTTTGTTTATCACATTTTTTAAATGGTTTGTATGACTCAAATAACAAATCCTAAGTCCATACATAGCAATTTGTTAGTATGTCTCTCAAGTCTCTTTTAAATTTTAAGATTCCTTTTTCTGTTTTATTTTCTTCTTGCATATTTTTCTTTTTTGGTTGTTGGAGACACTGGACTGTTTGTATACAGGGTAGATTTTGTTGATAACATCCCTGAGGATGTCGTTTATATGTTGTTCTGTTCTTTGTATCTTATAAATTGTTGGTTAGATCTAGAGACTTGACGAAATTTAAATTTGATATGTTGAATAAGACTACTTCATAGATGTTCTAGTTTCTTTTTTTGTATGTGTGATGTTAGCAGTCTTTGAAGATGTTTACCTAGATCTCTATTTCTTTCCCTTTGTCTTATCATCAAAAATTTGACTACCCTAAAATGTAGTTCATAAAGTCAAGGCAGAAAAATTGATTGATTCTATCCCTTTAGTTATGTTTTTCAAATAATGAATTGGTTCCATGGCGTCCTCTAAAGAAGAAAAGTGGTATTATTAAATTATATTTTTTGTATCACTATAAACTCATGGATTAAAAACACTTACTACATTTTGATCCTCTGTGTTATCCTCACTAATAGCTGACCGCTGCTGAACTTGAACTGCAGCATTAGCTCTTCCCTGGGTCTCCAGCCGGCTGGCCTGCCCTGTAGATTTTGGACTTGCCTGCTTCCATAATTGTGTAAACCAATATATACATGCACACGCATCCTTTTGGTTCTGTTTCTCTAAAGACCTCTGACTTAAGCAGTTGTTAAACAAAATTTGTATTATTTCAATAGAATTTTTCTGAGTGTTTCAGGAATTCCATTAGATGCTGAATATTCAACAGAAAAGAAAATAAACAATAAATTATTGACCTCATGAACCTTAAATTCTGCTGTTTTCACCAATTACATCATTAAAATGCTTTGATTCAGCACCCCTTTATTATTTATGCTACTTTTGTTCACTGTTTTAGTTTCACATACTAGACATATAAGTATTATTTTGCATAGTCAATATGTGTTTAGATTCATTTAATTTATTTGCTTACTATTTCTCCTACACACGAGATTATTCTTCTGGAATAGCTTCCATATTTCTGGAAGTACAATTTCTTGTACTTCCTATTAGTGTAAGGACCTATTGGTGGTAAGTTATCCGACTTTTATTTAATCTGAACTATCTTTTTCTGGCCCACATTCTCTAACTTTTTGCTATATAATAACTTCAGGTTAAGATATTTTTCTTTTAAGATATTTAAGTTACATTTCCACTGACTTTCAATTATTAAACGATACTCAATTGTCTGTCTTTACTTATCTACTTTTAAGATCTTCTCTTTGTCTTTGGTGTTGCACTTTGATGTGTATAAATCTATATTTAGATTTACTTATACCACTAGGACCTTATTTTTATGTCATGAATCTGAGGACTCATGTCTTGTTTTCAGTCTGAAAAATGATCAGCTTTATCATTTGGAATATTGCCTCTACCTTTTCTGCCCTTTTCCTTCTGCAACTCTGATTAGATCTATTTTATACTTCTTCATTTTATCTTCTCTGTATCCTAACTTATCTTTCATATGTTCAATTTCTATCTCTCCATGCCACATTCTGCAGACTTTCTTTGGCACAAATGGGGCAAAAATTCAAGGCCTTTCAAATAACACAGATTGTAAGACACCACTATAAAATGGTGGATTGTGGTTACAAAATTTTAGGGGAAATAGTCTTTCCTTCCACCTGGCTCCAAGTTTGCATGCTGTACTTTCCTGAGAGGTGGGTTTGTTTCTAGCTCAGCCTATTTCTTTCCCCTATATCTATTTCGTGTGTGTGTATCTGTGTATCTGTGTGTGTGTGTGTGACTTTCTGTTAGATTTCCTGACTTGGCTGGCTGGGCTCTACTTTCTACTGTCCAAAAGCCCTAGTGAGGTTTCACAATAAGATCTAAGTGTTAGACTCCAGTGAATCAGCATGCATAGCCTCTCAGGTACTTAATTCTACATAGGAAACCACTGCATTGAAGAATTCATAGTCAATAACAAATTTTAAGTAAGCACATGCCTGGATTTTACTGTATTAATGAATTGTGTAGTTTACAGAACTTGCACAATGATTAAATTATAATAGCGTGGCATAAAACATACAGATAAACATCTTGCTTCTCTAGGGGATCATCTTTCAGGACCATTTAGATGTACATACCTTACCTTACGCAATGGAAGTTCAAAAACAATTTTTAAGCCAGGGAAATGTCAGAATTAAATTGGTGCTCCAATGAGATCATCGTAGGTGTGGCAGAAGAGATTGGATTAGAAGAGCAATTCTTAAACTTGGCTGCCTTGTAGGATTACATTGATGGCTTGAATAAAGTTTTGATATCTCAAATATTTAATTTAATTGACATGGATTGGAGCCTGGGCATCAGCATTTTTCTAAGCAAACTCCCCAAACTGATCTTATTTTCAAGCCAGTATTCAGAACTATGGAGCTAAAGCAATATAAATGGAGAGACAGATTTAAATGTAAGAGATCATTGTAAAATAGAATTGTATGACCTGGAGACCAATTGGGCTTGTGATAGTGAGAAGTAAAAGGTAATTTTGAGAATTCTAGCTTAGGTGACCGAACACACACATAGATGTTAAGCCAACATTTGTGTTACTATATGTTAGACTAAGTGCTAGCCATGTGCTAATTTAATCTTCACTGTTGTGGCAGTGGCTGATTACCTGTTCATCAAATTTATTTCCCTTTCCTTGTATACATAGAGATAGAGTTAGATTACATTATCCAGACTTTGTGTGTGTGTGTGTGTGTGTGTGTGTGTGTGTGTTTGAGTTTTGCCTAACGGAATGTGGGCAGAAGTGATATATAGCACTGCAGGTCTGGCCCATAAAAAGAAAAACCCCTCATCTTTTTTCTTTTAGTTTTTGTCTGCCAGTTGAAGCTGATACCCAGGATGTGTTAAATATAGCATCTTTTCCTTCTTTCCTGAGTCTCTTGAATGAATGCATAGAAAAGAGCAGAGCATCACAACTTTTATTTCCGCTGCCATTGAAATTGAGGTGAGAGAAAAATTTTTATTGCATTAAGCCACTGAGATTTCTGGGTTGATCTGTTAAAATAGCTACTGTTACCTTAATTCTGCAAGACAAGTGCTATTATTAGCCTATTTTTAAGATAAATATAGCAGAAGGAATAGGTTTTCCTGGAAAAGACTTTGAGATGCCTACACTACATTCAAGTAGAGGTACTTATAAATATAGGTCTGAAACTCACGATACTGGCCAATGTGATAAAGATATTTATGAGACATCAGCATACAGGTGATTGTTGAGGCCATGGAAATGAGAGTGATCCTTGGAGTAAACAAAGCAGAGAATAAAGGAAATGGATTAATGATAGAATTTTAGTACTAACAATATTTAAAAAGAAAATCTAGTGTGAGAAACCAAGAAAAAAAGTCAGAGAGGTTAGAAAAAAATGGGATGGAGTATTGTCCAGAAAATCAAAAGAGGAGATGCTTTGAAAATGGAAGGCTTATCGGTAGTGAGAAAAGATACAGAGTTCAGGGAATTAAAAACCAAAGAAAAGGCCACTTATCCAATTAGGTGGTGAATAATGACTTTTATGAAAGTCTTCTCAGGAGGTTGGTATATTGAAAGTCAGATTGAATTTGTTTGACATATAACTGAGAAGTGAAAACTTGTGGGAGGTACATGTAGATTACTTTTTCAAGATAGTTATCAATAAGGAAATAAGGTATCCTATAGACTAAGCATTTTGATCTCTGGATCACCTGAACATTAAAATAAGTGAGAATTGGGACAGTAGGAAATACGTCAGACCAATTCCTTCCCTTGGAGAAATTCTACTTCTATGGAAAAATAATGCACCATTATTATTATTTACCTTAATAATAGTTACAAGTAAATATTAAATGTAAATGGGACTTTGTTTGAGAAAGTTAGCACTTTGAAGGCAGGATGATGATTTAAGGTCATATTTTAAAGTTAGAGAGGTAGACTAAAGTGACACTCTAAGAATCAAGTTAGAAATTAAAAAAAAATATGGAGAGTATCATGTTATTAGAAAATTGATAATAACTAAGTATGTCAGGAAAGAAATGAATATTGAGATGGATCAGATATGATGACGAGTAGCTAGTATAGTACTGATATTTTACAAATGTAATTCATATTTAATAAACAGGGAAGGGAAATCCATGCTACTTTTTATATATAACTCTTCTCAGATGGGAATACTATATTCATATTGAGGTCCGCCAATTAAGAATACTGCAGAGGAGCTGGAGAGGCCCATGAGGAATAATAGATCAAGGGAATTGTTCATACATGGAAAATTTAAAGGGAATGGAGGTATTTAACATAAAAATAGAGTTATGAGGAGTGCCTTCAACCTTTAGATAAAGTCTTGAAATTAAGTTAAATATGGCATAAATACAAAACACACCTTTCCCCCAAAAGCATTATGTAGAGGGTAGGATGGGATACAAGGGAAATGTTTTAGAAGGGCCAATGAGATAACATGCAGTCTGTATGTCAGAGGGCAGTGACACGGATGCACCATCAGGAAGCCATTAGGAAACTGGGAGGGAGACACACATATGTCAAGCTGGCTGAGTTGTCACAAGCAGTTGGTAGGGGTTTGGGGACAAGGCATGGGCAAGAGCTAGGACCATATTCTGGGTATAGAAGGACAGGGTGTTTGGAGGTCAGATAGGTGGGGCTCCATTTTACAGGGGAAGGTGAACTAGTAACAAACTAGGCAGGAAAGTGAAAAGGCTGGGTCAGGACACTGAACCACCAAAGTTGAAGGTATATGGGGTAGAGGAGGTTTTACTTTGAGCTAAATGAAGTTGAACCTTCAGAGCATCTTCCCAAGCTCTGGGAGGGACCCTAGCAATGTGTTCAGTGATTACATATTCTTGCATATTTGCAAAAGTAAGATTATTTTGGAACTTTTTTGTTGTTGTTAACATGACCCTCCCTAAATTACGAGTATATATGTTGAGCCTCACTAACTCTCATGATTTTTATCATGGCACTAGGTTTAAGATACAAATATCAAATATCTCCATTCCCTTCAAACTTTCCATGTATGAACAATTCCCCTGGTGTATTATTCCTCGTGGGCCTCTCCAGCTTCTCTGCAGTATTCTTAATTGTCCTTTTGCCTCAGACTAGGGGCCTCTATGTTTCCTTTGTCGACAGTAATCAGAGATCAAACTTAGTGAGAAAATTCAAAGTGGGTGGGCAGAGGATCAGCTAAGGAGGTCAGTTTCCAGGAGTGGAGTTGGAATTATGTGGTAGAAAGAGATCTAGCCTAGGCCATCTTCAAGCAGCTCTGTGTGTGGGGTATGGGTTGTCTGGTGTTTTCGATTTTGTCTTCTTGAAATTACCTGTTGTTACCCTCTGTTCTTTGGTCTTTTGTCTTTTTCTTTTGATTGAGTTGCTTTTCTTTTTAAATACATATTTTTTTATATGCTACTTGGTACTGGGGATATGAACTCAGGGTTATACCTCCCCTCCTAGATCCGGATCTCCTTGAGGACAATGTTATTTTTTTATTCAGAGTCTAGCTACATCAAGCACAGTCACTGTGCAATAAATGGAATTGTTAGGGTATCTAATGGTTCTCCACTGAACTGAGAATGGGACTAGGCAATCACAGAGTCCCTGAAGAACTGAGGCACAGGCATGCAGCACTATGAAATTTGCAGTACTATGAATGAATTTGACATCACTTGTGTATATTCTCATTCTACAGTACTTATACTTTAAACTCCGTTTTAAGCATATTGAAATAATTTTGAATGTATTCTATTTTTATAGTGGAATTTGTCAAGATTAAAAGGCGGCATCACCTAAACCGATCTTCTTCTTAAATTCCCAGGATATGGGAAAAATTGCTTGAAAATAAGTACTTGACTTTAATATATTGTTTTAAGTTTCATTCATTCATTCATTCATTCATTCATCCATCCATCCAACAGATATTTTTAAGAATCAGATATGTGCTCTGTTATGTAGCAGGGTCCAGCTTTGTAATGGCAAACAAACCTATGCCCTATTAAGGCTTACAGTCCAGTGTGGCTTGATCAAGTGCTCATGATGTTTAAAATGATATACAATGAGATGCAAATAAGTGTTTCTAGGGACCATTTAACAATGGAAGCTGATCTAGACATGTGTTTGTGTGTATTGAAGGGAGGGAGTCATATTCAGGGAAGGCTTCTCATAAGAAGTGATTCCAGAGCTGTGGTCTGTAAGATGGCGAGGAGATCCTGGTGGTAAAGCAGAGTGGAAGGAGATGTAGGGACAGGTGAAAAATGTTCCACGGGGAGAAAACACAGTTGTCAAAGAGACTGTTGCCAGAAAGAGCGAAAAATGGGTAGAAAATTGGAGTGGCTGAAGTGAGAACAAGAGAAAGATTGATGCACAGTGAGGATGGAGATAGGGGTATGCACAGACCATTCAGACATTATAAATCATGATACGGATTTGGCTGCTTCTTAAGGACGATAGAAAGATATTAAAGGAATCGACATAGGATAAGGTGTGATCATATTTGGGTTTTTGCAAAAATCACTCTGGCTCTATTATATAGAAAGGATTGGAGGGGATAGAGTGGATGCAGGAAGAACAGGTAGTAGTCCTAGAAGGAGAGATGGAAGTGTGGACTACAGTGGTGTCAGTGGAGACAGAAAAAAATGGGCAAACTTTGGGGGTATTTAGAGGTAAACTAGAGTATATGTAAACAGGGTGAGAGAGAAGGTGGAGTCAAGGTGACCCCTAGGATTCTAGCCTGTACACATGGCTGGATGATGAAGCCATTCAATGAAATTGGAACTCCAGGTAGAAGACTGGGTTTGGTGAGGAAGATCACAAGTTTGATTATGGATATGTTGGGTATGAGGTGCCTCTGACATAACCAAATAATATATCAAGTATGTAATAGAATATGTGAGTCTAGAGCTCAAAGGACAGGTTGACCCTAGAGATATAAATTTGCCTGTCTCAGGGTATTTCCTAGAAGAGCATGAGAAGAGAAGCACATGCAAGCACAAACCTTCAAGATTCTAAGCTTTAATGATGGTTATAAAAGAATGAATCTGCAGAGGAAATGTGAGATGTAGGGAGAAAATACCAGGTGAATGTTTTTCTTCGAAGCCAAGAAAAGGCAGTGTTTCTAGAGTGAAGGAATAACGAACACTGTCAAAGGATGTGAGACGTCCAGTTATAGCAGTAATAACAACATCAATTGATTTTAGTAGCATGGAGATGACTAATGACTCAAAAGAAAGCTTTTTTAGTTAGGTGTCTATTTGGAGAGGAGCAAACTGGGACATGAGTGGTAAGTTAAAAAAAGTGGAGTCCACTCTTTGCAGACACTTGGCTATGTATGGAAGAGAAGAACTAGGGCAGGACAAGTAGATGTGACAGAATGTGGTGCAGTGGAACTTTTGTGTATGAATGTCCATTGGGATCTCCTGTGTAATCAATGGTTCAGAAATTTGTGGTCTTTCGGTAGAACTTGAAGACAAATTTTGGTATACTACTTAAATAATAGAAATTTAGAGTACTGGTGCAATTTACTCGATGATATATTGCTAGTAATTGCTGTTGTTTGTTTATGTCATTGTCTTTCTATTAGAATATATGTTTTTTACCATGAGAACATAAGATCCATTTAACATTGGATCCACATAACAATGGAGATTATGGGTTTTTGAGACCATTTCTAGTAAACAGAGGACGGTGAACAGCAAGAGCTGCCTGTTCCTAATGTTTCTTTCCTTGCATTGCAATCAGAAAATATTGTGCATGGCAAATGAGTGGATTTATACCCTACTAAATGGACAGGACTGGATCAGACACACGTACAGGAGAAATAAATTTAAAAACCATAAAATGCCGGAGGGGTGTCTGAAGAATAATGCTCTTCTTTTATACTGTGAGATAGTAGCTAAGATGTGGCAATGGAAGTAGGGGGAAGGTTTTACTTGGGGACTGCTCTGGGATGGCCTGTTTGTTGTAGCAATTCCCCTCTTCTATTGGTTGTAAGATCCTAGAAAAATTGCTCAGCCACTTTTGGTCTGCTTTCTTGTTTATGATATTGGGTTTCTAATCCATTTCATTTGCAGTGTTTTCTGAGTGCTCTTGTATAATTGAGCTATGAAATACCACACATTGTTTTATTTATCATGATGGCCACTGAGTATTTATTGAGAGGTGTATGGAGAGTTTAACCCATGACAGATGTTTATTCATATAATATTATGTACATACATATTCCTGGCTAAAATTCAGCCTCAAAAATTAAAATGCATACTTTAAATGGAAAATATATCAATCATGACTCTGAGAAAAGCAGTGGGACATTAAAACATGGTAAAGACCATAGACTTTAAAATAAGATCTCCTGGGTTTACTGCTAGTGGTTATCTTGGGCAAGTAGTTTGCATTTTTGAACTTCCGTTTCCTTATCTGTCATAGGGGGATATTAATACTAGAAAATAATAGTGCCTTCTTCATAGGGTATTTGTGAGAACTAAATGAGGTGATCTTTCCATCTAGGCAGCACTAGTTCATATAAGTCATTATAATGAGGAATTTTAAATCTCTCTATAATCTTAAGTGTAGCTCTTCAAACTGGTACAACTGGGAGTTAGGTGCAGGTATGCCAGAGGGTACTAGAAGTCACACGATAGATGTAGGATATCTTCCTGAATTGTATATTTTGTTGCTATTTACTACATTTTTATATTTTTATATGGAACATAAAAATACTCTATTGAACTTTTTAGACAAAGAGAAGGCTTCAAAAAACTGCTATCTTTGGAGGGTGGGGTGAGGCTTCAGACTACAGCTCGGGAGTCTGGGATATGTATTCAGGGATTTCTGTAGCCCCGGGTTCCTCAGTGGCAATGGTTAAGCGTTACTGGTCAAAAGACTTAACTATTGTTGGAAGATGCAGAAGTAAAGGCACTTGTTGTTCTACCACCAATTTGGGGAGATTGAAAATCAAGAGGATTATGTGGATTTGTCTGTGCAAATCCTGAAGTGATTTTCTGGATTTGCAAAGAATCTCAACACGTTAAACTTAGCACTTTAAATGAGAAATTTTCTCAGCATCTTGCTGTTTTAAGTAATTGAAAACACTCTCAACTTCGATTGCTTCTGAAAAAACAAACAAACTAAGATGTTTTCACATACACTGAAATATAATATGCCTTTCATTTATTTTGATTAAATGTATTCATTTGCTTATTTTTGTGATAAAAAGAATTTGGCAAATTTTCACTTCTAAATTACATAATTTTTGGAGAATATACTGTCTGTTTTCTTCCAATTTGATAGCTTTGTCAAAATCAGAATACATATATTTCCTTTTTAATATTTGGGTGTTATTTTTAAAGAAATATGGGATTTAATTTAAAATGGGCATAAAGACAAACTAGGTATATACAAACACATGTGTAGCTTTTATACTGGGAGGTTTGGGTTTACCTTTTTCATCTTTTGAGAGGAAATTGGGGGCCATAAATTGGAGAAGTTGTTGTTCTTGTCTTTCTGATTTTGCCACACCCCTTTCTCTTGATTCAAAGCCTACTTCAAATGTATCTTCTCCTGTGAAGCCTCTCTGACCATTCGTCCACCAGAATTGGTTGTATCTTCATCTCTGGAACATTCTGTACTCACTGACATACAGTGATGATTAGGTAACATGTTTGTATTTCCCATGATTTGAGCTCCTTTGTTCAGATTCCACATTTTTTTTCATCTTATGGATTCAGGGAGAGGCATGTGGAAGGAATCGGTATCTGTCTATTAGTTGAAATTGACACAAAGAAGGGTTGCTAACCAGTAGTAACAGATGGAGTCAAGAGTTTAAAAGATGTCCACAGTGGTATTCTGGAGATATCCAAAGAGCCAGTCATTAATAGGTTGTTTCACAGAAGTACCCCTGAAGCAAAAATAGGACCTCATATGGTAGAAGAATGCAGAATTATATCATGATATATCTGGTCCTTCTCTAAAACTATTTAGGGAAAGGATTGATGTCCAGGGGTACAGGTGGGATACCTTGGGGATGAATTCAGCCAACTTTCATCCACCTTCAAATTATAAATCTATAATATGACAAGTAATTACATGTTCATTACTCAAGTAATTTATTAATCAAGTAATCTATAAGGTCCACAAGCTATGAATCTATAATATGACAGTTAATTACATGTTCATTAATCAAGTGATTTTTCACTGAGGTCTGTAGTAGTTACTCTGAATGGATTGGGATGCAGAAGAATTATGTGTATTCTCTGACATGAAAGAGGTTACATTCAATGAGGGGCAGGCAAAACTAATTTACATGGAACAATAGGAGACAATATAAGTCAATACAACAAGTTGAGAAATGGGGTGTATCTTTTTGTTGGAAATTGATCAGTTAATTGGTGAATTATTTTAATAGATTTCATAATATTGAACCATCCTTTGCATGCATGAAATACACCCTTTCATCATATTCCATTCTGTTAATGTGCTTCTAGATTCTGTTTAATATTTCATTTTGGATTTTGTCTTAGTGTTTGAATTAGTCTGAATTTTCTCCTTGTGTAATAATTTCTGGGGGAGTTAATTTCAATAGTGTACATTAAATAAATTTAAAATATTGGAAGATTTTCTTCATTTAAAAAGTTTAAATAGCCTTGAAATTAACTATTCTTTAATAGTTTATTATATTTCCCCAGTTAATTCATATAGGCATTGCTTTTTGAGGATGGGGTTAGTAAATATTTGACAACTTTCTTTTTACTGTGGTAATTGGCCTGTTTACATTTCTTATCTATTCTTGAGGAGGTTTTGGTAAACTGTATTTTTCTAAAACATTGTCCATTCATAAAGATTTTTAATTGTGTTTGAATATAGTTTGGAATAGTAGTCATAATTTAAAAAATTTTCTCAGTGCATATTTGTCCTTTCCTCCATTGGTTCCTTCCTATAAAAAACTTTTTGTTTATTTGTAATGTAAGTATAGAGCTGAATAAAATTTTATAAAGTGAACATACCAATTTAACCAATATCTGATGTATACCCGATATGCCTATTCTTACCCCTTCAACTTTCCCTACAAAGTTAACCACTATCCTTATTTCTATCACCATGGGACCAATTGTGCCTGTTTTGAAGTTTATTTAAATGTTTATACTCATTTGTGTCTGATATCCTTTGTTCAACATTTTGCCAATAAAATTCATTCATACTGTTGTGACAGAAGTTGTTTGTTCCTTTTCATTTCTGAATAGTATTCTTTTATATGACTATATCATAATTTATTTATTCAGTTATTGATGGGTATTTGGGTTGTTTCTAGGTTTGTTATGACTGTTATGACTAGTGCTGGTAAGAACATTTTTTCATATGTATTTTAGTGCATATGAGTATACATTTGTGTTGGGTATGTATCTAGGCGTGAAATTGCTGGGTCATAGGTACACATGACATTTTCAAAGAGTTTTAAAAAATAGTTGTGCTAATTTATACTTCTATCAGTTTTATATAGTCTGCACTCTTTGTGGTCTTAGTTTACGTTCCCTGATGACTAATGATGTTAAGTATCTTTTCAGATGCTTACTGGCCATTTGGATATCCTCTTTTGAGAGCTGCTGTTCTTTAAAACTCATTTCCTATTTTTTCCCCTTATTGGTTTGTAGGTATTCTTTATAATTCTTCATAGTAGTCCTTTACCATATATATGTACTGCAAATATCTTCACACACTCTGTGGCCTGCCTTTTAACTGTTATAATGAGGTCTTTTGATATACAGATGTTCTTAATTTTAATGCATCCAATTAATTGATATTTTCTTTATTTTATTGCTGTTTAAAACATGTTTATAGAATCCTTGCCTACCTCAAAGTCATGAATGAAGATACTTTGTATAGATTCTCTTCTAGAAGTTTCTCAATTATACCTTTAACATTTTGGTTTGCTATCTATCTAGAATTGATTGATTGATTGATTGTGTGTGTGTGTGTGTGTGTATGCGTGTTCATGTGCATGTATGTAGTAGTATAAGGTAGGGGAGGAGATTTTTTTCTCATATATATATCTGGTATATACCAGGCATCATTTATTAGAGAATTTCATTTTCCCATCACATTGAGAAGTATTGTGTTTTATCATAAATCATATAGTTGATCATATATTTGAGGATCTATTTTTGAACTGTTTCTGTTCAGTGATTGCTTTATACTTACACTAAGACACCGTGTCTTAATTATTATAGCTTTATAATAATGATTTATTTTGGAAGTATAAATCTAGTTTTGTTATTTTGCTGTTTGTTATTTTGTTATAAATCCTACAGTTTAGCTATTTGGCTACTTTTGGCTCTTTTCCATGTTTACTTTTAAATAAACTTGCTGAGATGATTTTGGGATCACATTGAAACTATAGATAAATATGGGGAGAATTGACATAGTTATAACATTGAGTCTCGCAATCCATGAACATTGTCTTTTTCTCCATTTATTTGGGTCCTATTCATTTTTTTTGGTGTTTTGTAGTTTTCTGTGTGGAGGTTCTGTACACCTTGTGTGAAATTCATCCTTATGTACTTACTATCTTTTAATTCTATTTTAATGGCATTTATTATAAAATTCATTTTGTATGTGTTTGTTGCTGGTATTGGTCTCCAATTTTCATCTTCTCATCACTGTGAGGCTGATAACACAGCCTAACTTCTCAGCTTCTTAGGTCTGCTTTCTCCTTAGCTTCTTTGCCTCTCAGTTTCTACAGCTGAGGTATTTACAGAGAAAAATGGCTTAGAGTGTTGAGCTTACTTAACTGTGCTTACCTTCTTAGAGATTGGCCCTTCAAGTCCAGATTGTCATAGTAGCTCTAAATTCCAAATGTTTTCTCAATAGTCCAAGAAAATACCAACACTTTGCTTAACTTCTTTGCCTCCTAGCCGCTGCTCTCTCCATGGTTTCTCATCTTGTCCACTGGTGTCACTTATGAATTGAGACGTGCCTTGAGGGCAAAAGACAGCATAGTATTTTAGGCTCATCTAAATTACTCTCTCTTTTATCAGGAATCTTGTCTTGGTACCACTCCAATGACTTCGAGCACATGAAAATTTTTTTTTATCCATATGTTTTAGTTCTCAGTGAGAGGTGGAAGTCTCTTGATGTTTATTTATTTTTTTCTTGTTCATTTGAGAGTTTTCTTTTGCCACTCAATTATGGTTTATTTTATCAATTTTATTGTTTTTCTCAAAAAATTAGTTCTAGGTCTGTTAGTAGTACTACTATTTTTCTAATTCATTCAATACAGTGTTTTCCTTGTTAATCTTTTCCTTTTGTTCTCCTTAGATTTTCTGTTTTTGTTCAGCTTGTTTTATTATATATCATATATATGATATATAATTAATTCATTTATAGACAATTGGCATATATTTATAAGACTATAAATATTTCGTTAGAAATGGATTTAGATATAGCTTAAGATATTGATATGGTGTATTTTTATCATGATCTATAAAGATAGTCTACAATTTCAGTTTTGATTTCCTCTTTGACATAAGTTGTTTAAAGAAAAGGTTCTTAGTTTTCATTTTCAAGTTGTATGAGCTTTTTGGTTTTGGTTTTATTTTTCTTACTAATTTTATTGTATTATGACCAGATAATTTGTCAGGACTATTTCTGCTTTCTAGAATTCATTGAATTTTTTAATAATAATTTTTGTGAATTTTTCATGAACACTTGAAAGATAGCATAATCTTTGTTTTCTTGCTAGGGTTTTAAAAATATATCATTTAAATGTGCTTTATTAAATATATTATTTAGGTTGTCTGGAGCTTTAATTATTTTCTGTTTCCAATATGCTTCTATTTCTTTCTTGAATGTTTACTAGTTTTTATTTACGAATATTGATACTGTCTTTTATTATATGTATATATTTCTACTGTTGTAGTTTTATTGAGAGTAGAACCCTTATAGTTTTGCAGCTTTCTTCTTTTTTCATCTTATGTAATGCTTTTTGCCTTTGGTGTGATATTAAGGTCATTATTCCTGACTTGTCTTTGTAGTAAGAAAATAATTTACTTTGTTTATCAATTCATTTTCAAATTTTCTAAATTAATGTTGTAGGTTTGACTTACACTTACAGTATATGCTTGGTTTTGTGTTGTGATCAAATACAGAAGACATTTTGTTTTAATAGATGAATTTAATTCTTTTATTCTTACTGAAATGACAAGTATGCTTGGTCTTAGTTTTGTCATATCATTTCATTATATGCTTTATATTTTTATTGCTTTAAAAAATTTTCATGGCTTGCTCCGCTTTCTCTGCTTTATGTTTGTACTTCTTCTAGTAATTAGAAAAGTTTATATTTTTGTTGTGGTTTCCTATAAAACTATAATCATATTTGATAATCTAATTCTTTAGACAATCTGTATTAATTTTCTACTATAATTGATGATGAAATTAGTATAATTTTCTTCTTTCCTTTCTTGGCTCTCCTCCATCTCCTAATTTTAGTTAGCTATATTATATTTCTTCATACTTACTTTCGTTATATCAAGAAGGCTTATTCCTCTAGTACTGATTTTTCAGATTTAACAGCTTTTGACCCCCAACTGTTAAAATGAAGAAGTCAGTATCCTTATATTACTTGCCATCCTTATTTCACCTTCTCTTTTAACATCCGCTTATATATACACTGTTGAGTTGTAACATCCTCTTCTGTCAACAAAACCCCACAGTTCTTAGTCTTAATCCTACAATTACATAAATGCATTGCTCACTCATATTTCTTCTGTCACTTTATCTCCAGTCATCCTCTGGCATAGTCATCTAGCAGGCTTCATGGGAACCATATTCTCCATGACCTTGCTACGCTATCAGACTTGATTTTTATCTTTTTGAACATAGTCTTGTGTGAAAATATCAATGAGGAAACATGAGTGATGCATTTAGTGGACATTTTTTCTTGTTTTATTCCTGTCCCTTCCTGCCTCTTGGTATCTACCTGGTTATAGAAGCGAGGCTCCCAGAAGCCTTGTTTCTACAAAGTGACTATACATTCCTTCTCCACAGCTGAATGCTCTAGAGCAGGCACCAGACCCAAGTTCAGCCAGTCAGAGTCTCATCTATGGAGATTTGGGGGAGGGGAAATAGATAGAGAAGATGGGGGGTAGGGAGGAAGAGAGAGAGAGAGAGAGAGAGAGAGAGAGAGAGCGAGCGCAGTCTTTTTGGGTGACTGGATCTATAAATAAGGCTCTTGATGGCCAAGACTATAACTGAAAAATAGAAAAATCAGAGAGAAAAAAATAAATGGAGCAGAAGCTCAGAGATGAAGAGCTAAATGAGGAGGAAGACCTTTTAGGTTCTCTGTAGATTCTAGTTCATGCTTCCATGCTTCCAGTTTATTCCTGAGGCTTGACTGCTTTTCTCATTTCCATGTGACATTTTATAATCTTATAATAATGCCACTTCTTTTACTTAAATAGTTTTTTGTTATTTGCAACTATAATAAACCAACTCATACCCTGTATACAAGTCCACCCAGCTAAAAAGAGTAAGAAAAATCAGATTAGATTACTCTTTCTTGTCCTGTAGGATTTCTTTCAATTGTAGAGTTACTATGTGAATTCAAACACAGACTATTAGCGAGCTCAATTACCAGATTAGATCTGGTTTACCAGGCTCTTATTGGCTGGTCAATATAATACAATAGTGCAAAATTAAAAGCCACTGAGAGATTGTCATTCGGATTTGCAGTGGCTCATGAGCTGCAGGCACGTAAATTAGGATTCCCACAGCTCACTAGTCTTTTTCTCCAGCTTGCAACCCAGACATTGGCTGGTCTTCTTAAAAGCAGCCTGATAAAAAAACAACAACAAAAAAAACCCCAAAGAACAAACAAACAAAAAAACACACACTTCACCCCATAAGACTATTTCAGAAGTGCTCAGAGTCTAAAATCCAAGGTTTACCGGCAGGGTCAAAGTATCCCCAGACAACTGAATATTCTCTTGGTGCCTTGAAGAACACCTGAACATCTTGACTTTTCCAGAGTTGTTGGGGATATGGAGGAGTGGCTGAGGGTGGAGCCCTATGACTTACCCCAGTGTCAGGCCTCTTGGGAATTTGTAGGCCAGTTCAGAGTAAATGCAAAAATATAAAGTTAGTCTTTAGCTTAGAACTTGGTTGAAAACTCCGTTAAAAGTCTTTTTTATTTCTTTTTCCATGATAGAAACAACAGAGATTTTATTAAACACTTAGAAAATAAAGGAAAATGGAACAAAGGAAAAAAGTCACTCAGAGTCCTAACAAACCCAAAAAAAAAACAAACGACTTCATTTTAGCATTTCGGCATCTCTTTTCTTTCCAGGCTTTGTTTTTTTAGTTTTCAATACACTTATTCTTTCATTTACTGACATAATGTTGTACATTTACAATTCCATTCCTCTTTTTTATTCATGAGTTTTCTATATTATTATAAACTCAATGTAAATGTTTTCAAAGGCTTCATAATAGTCTATGGCACAGATATTACATAGTCCATTAACCATCATGTTGGGACATTAATGTTTCTAATTTGTGGACATTTTAACATTGTAATAAATATCTTTTCCATAAAACTTTTTGTATGTGCAAAACTTTTTTGGTAGGTTGGCTAGACCCTTAGATGTTTCTGCTCCAATTTGGAATATTTTCCTTCTGGAAGCACGAGTTAGTCAAACACCTTGACCCTGTTTCCCTTCGGGCTTGTAGGCTCTAGTCCCAGGTTCGTGAAATGAAGGGGGCCCCGGGCAGGTCTGGGAGCACTGAATGTGCACTGCAGATTTGAATGAATCTGAAATCCGGGTCGATCCCTTTGTTTTCAGCTCATTGCATCCCAAAGATGTGAATTGGCTGAGAATGTGCTTGGAGTTGGCTCTGCCAGCTGGCAGGGCGTCCCAGAATAATGGGAGATTATTAGAATCCTGCCCTTTTCCACCAAGCTTTTATTCACAGTCACTTTTGTGTTGTGCCAATTAGGGATGGCACAGTGGCGTTCTTTGTATGCATCCTGGCAGCCCTGTCCACATAGATGTGGGAGGAAAATCACACGGAATGTGCATGTCACTTTGGATTTCTGTAATGAGGTATGACAGAAGGATCTCGGATGTCTCATCCTAAATTCATAAGCAGCTATATGCCTGAAGAGATTATCTGTGGACTGTTTAATACCCTGGTGTCTTTATGCAAGAAATATTTCCTAGAGAGGACTCTAGGAGTCACACTGAGTATGCAGCAGACATCATTCACTCCCTGAAGATTTTCCTTTCCCCCCCGCCCCCAGTGGTGACATTATAGAAGTTTATACTGGAGCTAGGATGAGACATAGGAAAAAATCAGAATTTAATGCAAGGTGCAGTTGGTAGGACCCCATTCAATTGTATTTAGTTATTAAAATATCGAAAGGATCTTACTCTGAGCTTCCCTCTCTATGACTGCTGCATAGCTCAGCCCCCATGTCAGTGTTGAATGAATCGCCAGCATCAAAATGCCAGGCACCACTGTGCTCACCCAGCGCCCACCAAAGGGGCTCCATTCGGACCCAGGTTGCTCGGCTATTCAACAGCGATGATCCAGGACAAGGATTTGTCCTCTTTTCACCCCTTAGTCATCTTAGACACCTGCTTGCATGGGGCTGTGAGTCTCGGCTGTGGGTCAGTGTTCATCCGCTAGGCTGCCTGCCTGCAACTCCTCCACGGGCACTCCGTTTCTTTCACGGCTGCAGTCCTATTGGGGTCGGCAATCGACGTGAAAACAAGAAAGGGCATCAGAGATAGGGCTTCTCAGAGATGACCTCATGGGTCCAGTCCTTGCTTTGGGTGCCTTTGTGTGGCTCTGCTTAATTCCTTGGTGCGGAACTTGGGTGCTGCCCCTCTGTGAGACCTGAATACTTATGGTATTAGCAATTGAAGAGGGATTGATGGAGTCTGGGTAGGGTTAACTGCTTTCCCTCTCATTGTTATCAGTGGGCAGGGGACGCATTCAGGTACTCAGGTGATGGAACCTGGGCAGGGGTTAACTGCTTTCCCTCTGACTGTTGTCATCTGTGGGCAGGGGGACACTGTTAGGTACTCAGGTGATGTGCGGGAGCTGAGATTCCATGTAAGAACCAACTAGCTTCACCTCAGATAGCGCTTCTCCCTCTATCCCTGGGCCTAGGGTACAAGGTTATTTCTCTGCTGATGCTAAGAAGAAAAGTAGCAAAATGTTTCCATGGTGTGTGTGTGTGTGTGTGTGTGTGTGTGTGTGTAATAAATGAAATATTACTACATATTAGTGATCAGTAAATGTTAGCTTCCTCTTCTGCCAGTGGGGTACTTACAGTATTTCATAGAACACTAAAATTTTAGAGCCAGAAGACACATTGAGATCCTTGAATCCAATCACCATAATTTTTAGATCAGGAAAGATGCAGAGCCGTTTTAGGAAGTTTCACAGAGTAACAGAGGTATGGACAAAGCCAGGTGTGTAATGTGGGCGTCCTGACCCGAGCCAAATGGTCTTTTCAGTATACAATGTCTATTTTTAAGAAGCAAGAGAAAATTTATTTCTGTATATATTTTTTCTTGTTTAGAACAAAATGCTTTTCAGAGGCAGGGGCAAGAGTAACACCAAAGTATTTATAATTATTATTATTATTATTATGGTTACTATATGGCATACTACTTTATGCTTATTATTGTTAATAAAGCACTTGTTGAGGTATGATTAGCATTCAGAAAGCTTTACAGAATGAGTTTGAAGATAAGAATACACCTGTGAAACCATCAGTGCAATCTATTCCATAAACATGTCCATCACCTCCAAAAGTTTCCACCCTGTTTTATTTATTTATTTATTTATTTATTTATTTATTTATTTAGGTGATAAAAATATTTAACATAAAAGTCTACTGTCTTGGAAAACTTTTAAGTATATAATACCATACTGTTAACTACAGGCACTGTGCTGTATAGTAAATCTCTAAGATTTTTTCATCTTGCAAAACTGAAACATTGTACTCTTTGACCAGCACCTCCTAGCTTGCCCTTCCCCAACCCCTGGCAGCCATCGTTCTACTCCCTGCTTCTATGAGTTTGGTTATTTTAGATTCCTCATATAAATGGAATCATATAGTATTGGTCCTTCTGGGTCTGGCTTATTTCACTTCACGTAATGTCCTCCAGGTTTATCCAGGTTGCCACAAATGGCAGGATTTCCTTCTTTTTTAAGGCTAATATTCCACTGTTGTGTCGCACATTTTTTTCCCATTCATCTAACATGGACACTCAGGTTTCCTCCACATTGTCTTGCTGTTGCGAATAATGCTGCAGTCAATGAACACGGCAATGTAGATATGTCTTTGAGATCCTGATTTCAGTTGCTTTGAACATATACCCAGAAGTGAGATTTCTGGGTCATATGGCAGTTCTGTGTTTACTTTTTTTGAAGAACCTCCATACTGTTTTCCATAGTGACCACCCCAAATTTACATTTTCATCAATAGTTTATAAGAGGTCCCTTTTCTCCACATTCTTGCCAACTCTTTTGTTTTGGTTTGTTGCTGATAATAGCCCTTCTAACAAGTGTGAGGTGGTATCTCATTATGGTTTTGATTTGCATTTCCCTGATGATTAGTGACTTTTGAGCATGTTTTCTTACATCTGTTGGCCATCTGTGTGTCTTCTTTGGAGCAATGTTTAGTTTAGTCCTTTGCCTTTTTTGTTTGTATGCTATTGAGTTGTAGGAGTTTCTTATATATTTTGGATATTAAGCCTTTATCAGATAAATGGCTTGTAAATATTTTCTCCTGTTCCATAGGTTGCCTGTTCATTTTGTTGATTGTTTCCTTTGCTGTGAAGAAGCTTTTTAGTTTAATGTAATCACACTTGTCTTGTTTTGCCTGTGCTTTTGATGTCATATCTAAGAATTTATTGCCAAGGCCAATGTCAAGAAGCTTTTTCTCTATGTTTCCTTTTAGAAGTTTTATGGTCTCAAGTCTTACGTTAAAGTCTTTAATCGATTTTAAAATGCCTTTTAATAGAGGTACCGGTGGAAAATCAATATCTATAACATGATAACTATGTCTATATTGAATTGATAGATTAAGAAGCCTCTGCTTTGCATGTATCATGCTGCCTACTTATCTTGCTGAATGCACAGGTGAACACAAAACAAGACTACAAAAGACTTGATGCTTCTTCCTGAAAACTAGTATATTCTAATTTTTAAAATCCTTCCTAAGGTATTTTCAGTTTTAGTTTTCCATCTGCCAATTAATGTTTTTTTCTTATTGATTTTCCTTTCACATATATGGGGTTGTAGAACAATGCTAATGTTTCATATACCTTTGGAATCTTACACTCTCTCCCAATGTGCTTTAATAAATTCAGTGTAGGACAGGAGTTAAGAGGCTTGAGCTGCTGTCTCTGTTGAACTTGGGCAGGTTATTTCATATGTCTGGGTGCTTCACAGCCCTTAGGGATAAAATAAGTCACTGTACTAAAGAAGTATATAGTTCCTTGCAACTCGAAATCTCTATGTCTTTGGCTTTATAATAAATATTTATTGCTTATGAGAGCTTAGTACATGCACCTTCCCTACTAGAGGTTTACCAATTTCATTGATCTCAAAGAATTCTCATTTGGTTCCATTGAATTCTTCTATTGTTCTCTTTTTTTTATTTCATTGATTTTCACTCTGACATTTTCTGTTGCTTTGCTTCTACTTACTTTGAATTTGATCAGTTCTTGAGTTCTTGTTCTTCTAGATACTTAAGGTGGAACTTGAATTCAATGATTTAAGTTCATTTTTCTTTTCTAACTTAGGGGTTTAGTACCATAAATTTCTCACTAACTAATGTACCACAAATTTTGAGATGTTGATATGTTGGGTTTTCATTTTCATCCAATTCAAAATACTTTCTAATGTCCTCTTTGATTTCTTTTTTGGTCCATAGGATATTTAGAAATGTGTTTTTCAGTTTCTAAATTCTTGGGGATGTTCTAGACCTCTTGATGGATCTGTTATTGATATATAATTTAATTATATTGTGATTAAAGAACATATGTTGAATGCTTAGATCCTGTTACATCTATTGAGACCATTTTGTAGCCTAGAATGTGTTCTATATAGGTAAATGTTCAATGTGTACTTGAATGCGATTTCTGCTATTGTTTGGTGAAGTGTTCTATAAATATCAGTTTAATTAAGTTGGTTGATAATGTTATTTAAATCTTCTAAATCCTAACATTTTTGTGTCTCTTTGTTCTATAAACTTTTGGGAGAAGAGTGTTGAAATCTCCCAGTGAAACTCTGAATTTTTCTATTTTTCCTACTAGCAGTTCTATCAGGTTTTGCTTCGTCTATATTTTGGAGTCTGTTGATAGGAATATAAATGTTTAGGAATGTTATATCTGTTGATTAATACTCATTTATGATAATAAAATGATCTTTATGCCTACTCATAATCTTTACTCTGAAATATACTTTCTCTGATATTAATGCCAACACTCCAACTTTCATTTGATTAATGTTAATATGGTATATATTTGTCCGTATTTTTACTTTTAAGTTATTTGCTTCTTCATTTTTGAAATGGTATGGAATTCTAGAATGACAGATGTTGTTTAACTGTGGTTTTTGCTTGCATTGTTTCCAGACAACAAATCAGCTGTAATCCTTATTTTTATTCCTTTGTGTGTAATATAACTTTTTCCCCTCTGGCTACTTTAAATGTTTTTAATCGCTGATTTTGAGCAGTTTGATTATAGTGTATGTTGTCATATTTTCATAGTTTCTTGTGCTTGGAATTTTTTAGCCTCTTGTATCTTTGGTTTTACAGTTTTCATCAAAATTTTAAAAATGTAGCCATTATTTTCTCATCTTTTTCCTGCCATCTCTATCACTCCCCAAACCCAGGAACTCCATCTAAATCTATATCTATATCTATATCTATATCTATATCTATATCTATATCTATATCTATATCTATATCTATATCATCTATATATCTATATATAGATGTATATGCTGTTTATGTATATGCTGTCTATATATATAGATATATATGCTGTTTATATATATGCTGTTTATCTAAAACTTTTTTTTCATTTTTGATAGTTTTATTGCTATGTATTCATGTTCATTAGCCTTTTCTTCTGCAGTGTTTAACCTGCTTTTAATCTTATCCAGTCTATTTTCAACTCACACACTGTATTTTCAACTCTAAAGGTTTGATTTGGTTATCTATCTATCTATCTATCTATCTATCTATCTATCTATCTCTTTCTCCTCTTTTCTCAAATTTCTGAATCTATGATATATAGCTGTAATAACTGTTTTAATTTCATTGTCTTCTAATTCCAACATATACATAAATTTTGAGTCATTTTTGATTGGTTAATTTTTTTTTCTTATAGGCTGTATTTTCCTTCTCATTTTTTGTCTGTTAATTTGTTATTAGATTCCACATGTTGTAAATTTTACCTTGTATACTTTTTATTTCCATCAATATTCTTGTTTTTGTTGTGAAATGCATTTAAGTTATTTAGGAAAGTTTGGTTCCTTCAGGTCCTGCATTTAAGGTTTGTTAGGTGGAACTGTAGCAGCGCTCAGTCTAAGGAGAATTATTTGCCACTATTAAGGCAAGGCCTTTCTGTAGTCTACCCAATACTCAATGAATCATGAGGGTTTCCATTCTGGCTGGTGGGAACAGGTACTATTCCTGGCCTTGTGGGAGTGTTGGGCACTTTTACCTCTAACACTCTAGATGATTACACTTTTGGTAGTTTTCTTACATTCATTGGCTGATTTTTACTTAGCTGAACACTGAGAGATCCTTCTGCAAATGTTAGGAATTTATTCTCTGTGCAGCTCTCTTTTCTCTGGTGCACTGTACTAAGAACTGTAGCCACGTTCTTCACAGATTTTTACCTGTTTCCTGACATTAGAGTGTCTACTGTGCTCTGCTTAGATTCCAACTACCTCTACCATGATTTGAAACTTTCTTAAGGAAATGAGTTTGAGCAACAATAGGGATCATCTTACTTGTTTTTTGTCTTTCAGTGATCACTGTTTTTCATTTTCTGATACCCAATGTCATGAAAACAATTAAAAAAAAAAAATATATATATATAGTCAGTTTTTTTTGGTGTTTCATGGAGCATGCATCTGGTCAGAAGCAGAAATTCTTAGTTGTCTTAAAATCTTATTTAAATATGCGCATTTTTCGACTTCTCTATGCTTTATTTAATCTCCCCCAACAAGACAGTAAACTCATCTAAGAGAGGGGATTCATCTCAAACTTTGCCATAAATTTAGAAAGTTCCTTGCATAAGAGATAATGACAGCATAGGAATTATTTGCAACGTTCTGTTCATGTCTATCACATGACGTTTAATACTGTCATCTTGAGTTCACTCTATTGTTATTTGGGTCCCTCTTAAGGAAGAGGAGGGCTGGGTCAGTCTGCCTTTGAGTGAAAGTAGGAATTCCAGAGGCTGGGACCCTGGGGTTTAAACTAAGTTAACAACCAGATAGAAAAATTAAAGCCCAAATTTTGGGAGGAAAGACATGAGAAGGAAATACAGAGGAGTGCAATGAGGAGCCAAGAGTATGGGAGCTGGGAATAAGGATAAAGGGGAGAAAACATTCCTGCAAATACACTCAGATGTGCAATGGATGTAGGTGGCCCCTTCATTTGAATATTTTGAAAAATTGTCAGGCATGGCTATGATGAAATGCTGAATGAATCTGGCATAAAGAGACAGAAGTGTGATGAAAAATCATTTAAAGCATTAACTGCACAATTCCTCTCCCAATTCTGTTAGTGTAGCTCCAATCACTACATAGCTGTATAAGCCCTGCCATCCTGCTTATTCACAACAGGTTCCTGGTGTTTTTGCTTTATAACTAAGATGTATGTAAACATAATAAAAACTCACACAAAACATCTGTTTCACATTGGTTTAGTTTCTTCATAAAGAAGCCAGAAATTCTGATATGATCACAATAAAAAAATCATGCTGTTTGTTATACTAAAGGCTTTTCATGAACTTAGCAAGTGTTTGAAATGAATAAGTTTAAAATTCAGAGTATCATAAGGTGATATCTCAAGACATTTTGGATTTATTTGCTTTTTGTTCAGATACTGTATCTTCTAGGTATAGCAGTGTCTGATAGGCCTTACTTAATGTAACCATCAATTTCTATGTTTTCTACCCACCCATAAAATTCCATAAACGCCAGATAAAAATTCCTGAAGATCATTTAAAATAATAGTAGAGCTATGTCCTGGCACTTTTGATGAGGGTCATGCAATATATTATCACATTTAATGCTTTAACAATGCTATGAAGTACATATTGTTATTACTACGACTTTCTAAAGAAAACTCCTGCTTAGAGAGTTTAACTGTAACATCTTGTCCAAAGTTGCTGTTATGCAGAAGATCAAACTAGGTCTGTTTGACTTCAAACTTCTTAATCACTGTTCTGGATGTTTCTTTCATTCTCTTTTTGTCTCTTTTGTTTGTGGAGGGCTTAGTTACAAATTCTGCCAGCTTCACAAGTTGTCAGCTTCTCTCAACTTATCATTAATTTACTTAGTTACAAGATGCTATCACCTGAATGTTTGTGGTCCCCTCCTCCCCTCCCCACAAGTCATATGTTGAAACCTAATCCCCAAGATGATGGTATTTGGAGGTGGGGCCCTTGGGAGGTGATTAGGTCATAAGGATGGAGACTTGATGAATGGAATTAATGCCCTTGTAATAGATATCCCAGAAAGCTTTCTTGTGCCTTCTGCCACATGAGGACACCGTGAGAAGATGGCTGTATGTGAACTAGGAAGTGGAGCAATCACTACACACCAAATCTGCTGGCACCTTGATCTTGAACTTCCCTGCCTCTAGAACTGTGAGAAATAAATGTCCATTATTTAAGGCACCCCAAGCTAGGTCATTTTGTTATAGCATCCTGAATAGAATACGACACAAGGTCATTCTTGGAATTCATTAAAAAGCTCTGCCTGCTTTATAACGGGAAGGTTTGCTTAAATTTGGAGTCTCTGTGCCCCTCCTTGCTACTTACCTTAAAAACATACTCCAGGATGATATGGCAAGTTGCAAGTTGATCGATACAAATTCATAAAACACAATAGATTTTCTTTATTTCTGCCACTGTAAAATTCGGGTTAATTTTCCTTTTACTGGAACTCAGAGCAAAGCAAATCTTCATGGTTTATTGGAAGGTTAGAGAATTTCCTCCAAAGGTTGTGGGCATCACCTCACAATGACTGATGGGGGCAGCAGAGGGCTTTCCAAGTGCATAAGGAGGAGGCACCGTGAGGAAGCTTTCCCTGGGTGTGTTGGGAGTGGGATTAGAGAGAAGGGTGAGTAGTGGTGACAAGGGTTATCAGGAATCACGAAAGGCAAGAGAAAGAGGAATCAAGTCATGGTTGTAGCTAAGCCACGTATGGGAGAGTCAGAGATTAGGGTTGAGGGTAGCAACCAGTTGAATAGACAAAACCCCATCTGCGGATACAGGGTTTTCGGTGTAGTCCTACCCAGCTTCATGCTATGAAGAGCTAGAATTATGGCTTTTAAAAATCTTAGGTAGCAGCACTCATCTTATATTCTTTATATGTGTTATTTATTATTTTCATTGTATTTATTTGTTGTTATTATATTTATTTTATCCTCGTAAGTTCTCACAAAAATCCTGTTAGGTATTATACAAATATTACACACAAAAAATTGGAGTTAGATATCAGGATTAATCTAATCTCATACTCTCAGCTTTTTCTCTCAAATTCTCAACATTTTTATTGTTTTCATCTAGTAAAATGCTATTTCTGTACCCAGGAAATTTGAGGAAAATCAATACAATGATATTTTTAAAAGCCCAAATTCCCTTTGTAAATTAATTTTTATTCAAGTACTGTTCTTTACAATGCATTTATTGGGATGAAAATATTTCCTTGGAGATTCAAAGTTCTTTGGGATACCATTCAAATAATTTAATTATCAAATTATCCTAGAGTAATAAGACAATAGTAGATATCAGAAGTCTCTCAGTTGCAGAGGTGTAAATGACCTTGAAGGCTTTAGTTACTCTGGAATTGTCATCTCTTCTCAGAAACTGGTATATTATCACATAAACTTGATTTATGTTAAGCTGAGATTTAAAAAAAAGATGAAACATCCATTATATATGCTCAGAGCTTTATGAGGCTGCAGTAATCTAAATACATTAGTATATGAAAACTCTAGGATGACTTAGAAATTAAAATTTAGAAGTTTGGTTTTCAGCATAATTCTAGAGGAACGGCCACCATATGGAACCAGTATTCTCTCAGAGTTTGGCTGAAATGGTGAAATCAGCAAAATTCTACAAGAGCAAAAGTAAAAGGTGATCCTAGATGCTCTACCTAATTTCAACATAGCCGGCAAGAAAATGAAAAACACATAAATAAAATGAATGTGTCAAAGAACTGCTTTTTTAATGGTATGGTTGTGTGTGGGCCAACCCATAATAGAATTTTGTTTTCTCTTATATTGCCCAGATATGTCAACTTTATGCATACATTGTAGAACTATAGTTAGGCTGGGGCATTTTGCTTAGATCGAGGTTATGTAAAATTACTGGATAGATTCTTTAAGTTCCAAGATAGCCTCCTTCCATGATGCCTGCCTGCTGGTGTTCACACATTTGTGTAATCCCCTTCTCTAGTATGGATATGTAATTTGCTTCTGACCAATAGATTTCAGCAAAGGGATTGGAATATGCCTTACATGATTATGTTACATTGTATAAGAATGTTCTGCTAGAGAATTTCCTTATTGACTTGAGGAAATAAGCAGCCATGTTGGGAAAATCCATGCGTCAGGGAATTTAGGGCAGCTTCCTGCCAATGGCCACCCAGAAGCTTGGCCCTCCATGCGACAGCTGCAGGAAAATACACTCTGCCATCAATCAGAGAGAGTTCGGAAGTGGATTCTTCCCCAGGCAGTGCCAGTCCAGCTGACGCTTTGATTGCTGTTCACAAGACCTTCAGAATTTTGAAGCTGGTACTTTTCAAGTACTTGGTGCTCTTGGAATAGCAGGGGTCTCACAGGACAATTCCATAACCCTCCCCCCACTAGATAAACAAAATGTGCAATTACTCTTCCCGTAGGATTGAGTCCACTGGTTAAAATGTGAACATAAATTGTGCTCTTAATTAGCTGGAGAATGAATTCTGAGCCTAGGTTATTTAAAAGAGTTGGAGGCAGATCCTTAGCACAATAAAAATGGTAACAAAATTTCTGGATAATTGAGGTTGCTCATTGAACACAAGTGCTTTTGAGTCCCAAAAAGCTACCTCTGCCTTCATAGCCTCCATAAATAAGTGTCCAGCTTATAGGTTTGTATCTTCTGATATAAATCTCATGCTGTGTTACCCTAGCCTTTTGACACGATTGTAAGTAGAATAGATGTCACAGAATTATAGAAAATTGATGGAGAAAGAACTTAGCAACAGTCTAATAACAATAATAATAGCTGGCCCTTTTGATACTCTGTCCAGAGTGCTTGATATGCAATGTCTCATTTAATAGGATCCAACTCCCCCATTTTAAAGATGGAAAAATCTATACAATTTGGTTAATTGTTCACTTCTACTGATAGCATGGGGTCTACTTCGTCATAATGCCTAATATGAACAACTGAGTACATAAATTACATTTATGCGGCAGTTTAAAAGTGCAGTGTAGTCTAGTGGTTAGCATTCCTCACCTTTGGGTGATTCAAATCTAGGTTTGAATCCTGTTCTGCTACTTATCAGCTATGTGATAGTGGATAAGTTACAAACCTCTCTGAACCACTATTTCTCCATCAGTATCATGGAGAGTATAATGCTCCATTAGGCTGTTGTAAGAATTAAAATCAAGAATGTAAAATTCATATATCTGGCACCTAAGTGATTGTGCAGTACGTAGTAACTGTTATTATAAAGTACTTTTGTATCATTTACACTGTGATTATTATCATCATTATTAATCTAAATTTTATCTTTTAATATTATCTTATTGTTTTACACATTTTGCAAATGAGGAAATGAAGTCACAGAACAGAGAGGTAAATGGTGGTCACTTCTTCTATGATATTAGGACAGAGCTGAGACTTAAGTTGAAACATGCAGGCTTCAGCTCTCAGGCTCTTTCCTGTTTTGTGATGCTATTTCTTCACACTAAGTGCTTCTTCCATTCAGCTGAGAATTTGGCTCCCTGCTCCTTGAGGGCAGGGATTTTTCGTTGCCAAGGAAACCAATGCAGGAGGCCTTCAGTAGATATGTCTTTAATTTATAAGAACAAATTAACACACATTTCTAAGGGATATGAACCCTTAGGACAAGATAAGTCACTTGCTCCTCAAACTGCATCTCAAAGGTGACAGAAATGGAGGTATCACAGAAGGCCAAAATGTAGCGTGAACTTCCCAGAGATTCTGGAGAGGGCATCATTGCTGGGTGATCAGGCCCAGTTCTTATGGAGGTAATTCTGTAGGCCAATATACATATATTATATGGATGTATAAGGTTGTATATATACATGAGCCATATTTTTTCTCCTTGCATTTTGCCTCCTTAAGCACAGTTCTAGAATTTGTTTCTCATAAGAAGATGGAGCTTACTTAAATAAGTGATTCATTCATTTAATGGGTATTTGTTGAGCTCCTATTACATGTCAGGCACTGTATTAGACCCTGAGTATACAAAACTCAGTAAAACTGAGTCTTATGGAGCACATAGTAGGGAAGAAAGACGAAATGTTGACTATAAAAAATATAATTGCCATAGCCTACTATGAAGCTTGAGGTAAGCGCAGGTTGTTCTTAGAACACATAGCAGGGAGCCCTGATCAAGACTGGGAGGATCAAAGAAGACTCCAAGGAGGGAATGGTAAGTGAACTCTGCATCAAAGGAGTTAACAGGCAAAGAAGAGGAAGGAAAGGGATCTACTAAATACCAAATGCTCAAAGACACCGAGATTTGAATCATCAGAGATCATTTTCAGAAAGACAGGTAACCTACACAGGGAGAGGGCCAGGGAAATAAATAAAACAGATGGGGCAATCACAGGCAGGTCTCGAAGACCTTATAAACCACAAGGAGTTAGGCTACAGCCTAGAGGCATTTAGAAGCCATTAATTGTTTTTAAGCAAAGGAGTAACCATTATATTTAGAAAAATGACCCTACTCATCTGTGCAGAGTAAGACTAATGGGCTAGTGTTGTTGGCAAATGAACCTCTAGGAGGCCGTTACAGTAAATCAAGTGAGAAACCACAGTGAGGACGTGGTAACCAAAAAAACAGGTTAGAAGAAGAAGGAAAGGAACACGCCACAGATGACTCCCAGGCTTTTGATTTGGGTGACTGGGAAATGGTGGCATCATTCATTAAGGGATAAGGTGGAGCAGATTTAGTGGGGCACAGGGACAACCTGGATGTGTGTGTGTAATATAGGAGAAGGAATGGGTAAGGAGACTGGAGGGAAGCAATGGTGTTCCTGAAGACAAAGCTGGGGGAAATGATGAGGTTACGGAATAATTTATAGCAGCAAATGTTAGAGAGAGAGAAGGGGTAGAGGAGAGAGAGGGAGGGAGGGAGGGAAAGAGAGAGAGAGAGACAGGGAGAGAGAGAGAGAGAGAGAGAGAGAGAGAGAGAGAGAGAGAGAGAGATAGAGAGAGAGAGAGAGAGAGAGAGACAGGGGGAGAGAGAGAGAGAGAGAGAGAGAGAGAGAGAGAGAGAGAGAGAGAGAGAGAGACAGGGGGGGGAGAGAGAGAGAGAGAGAGAGAGAGAGAGAGAGAGAGAACGAGAACATAGAATGACTGAAAAGTATTAATTGGATTTAACAACACCTCAGTCACAGGTGACCATCATAAGCACAGTTACAGAGAAGGGGAGCAAGCCAAGAAAGGATGGTTATTTATTTTGAGGGAAAAGGACCCAAGAATGACATGGAAGTCATATTCAGTTTTTCCTCCCTCTGGGCACATGGTAGGATTTCACTTTCCTACACTCTTTGAAGTTAGAACTATGTGACTTGGTATTGGTAATGAAATGTAAGCAGATGTGACTTTGTCACTTTGGGGTGGAAACTAGAACTGGTGTGCAATTTTCTACCTTTCCTTTTCCTGTCTCAGTGATCTGAAAGCATGTGTCAAGATAAATCTCCCATTAGCCTTTGTGCTTGAAAGACCTCAATGAACACAACCTCCCAGGTGACCCACAGGGAGAATGTAACATGAACCAAAGGTCAGGAACGCAATGTTGATTTCTCCATCTTTAACATTTTGCATTTCATCTCAGCTCTGTATCCACCCATTTCTTGTTTCTCTTCCAAGTCATTTACTTTTGCAATGTGTAAAGTGGTGTGTGTGACCATCACATTCAAGCATCCAGAACAGACTGGCTAGGGGCTCTGTCCCAGTTCCAAGTCCCCATAAGAATGAGTTTGATTGCCCAAGCCTCAAGTTCTAATTAGCTTTGCCATTTTATGGAAGGGGAAGCTATAAGTTATAAGTTGTGAGGGGAGCTAGCTATCCAAGAAGAGCTCTGGTAGAATATATCTGACATCTCTAGTACTATTGTGAGACTTCAGTGATTATATGAGGTATTCAAACAATCTGGTGAATATTTAAATAAAAAAATTATTACAGTAAAAGACACATTGCCACTAATCCCCTCAAAACACTCCCCCTTGCTTCAAACACACTCTTGCCATTTTCTGAAGCAGTTCTGGAAGTCCTCTTTCTTGAGTGTTTTTACTTCATCCTCCACCATGGCAACACTCCATGTCACACATCACTTATGGTACGGCAATTTCTGTCAAATAAAAAACATTACGGTGTGTCCTCATCCTCCTTATTCACTGGCTCTGGCACCATGTGACTTTTGGCTCTTTTCCAAAGTGAAAATGACCATGAAAGGTAAACGTTTTGAATTGATTTAGGACATGGAGGCAGCCACCTGGAGTGTTGTCATGATGGGGGATATAGTAAAGATACTCCCAAAAGAGGACTTCCAAAACTGCTTCAGAAAGTGGCAATCACGATGGGATGAGTGTGTTTGAAGAGAAGGGAAGTATTTTGAGGGGGGTTAATGGCAATGTGTCTCTTACAGTAATAATTTTTTTTTTAAAAAAATTTGAACATTCACCATATTTCTTCATCACAACCTTGTATGTTGTATGGAATTAAAGGCACTGGCTGACTCCAAATAGGGTAGATTCAGTCTATGACCTCGTCTAAGGGTCAGACAGGAAGTGCTCAGCCTTTCAGTACTGATTTTTAATACCCAGTGTTTCAGGTGGAGCGAGAGTGGGAGTGGGAGGAAGCTATACACCTCTCTCTATGATGTGCAAAAGCCACCTGACCAGAGGACCAACGGCTCCAACAAGAAACAACTCATGAGTAGGAGACTCATGAGTAGGAGGCTCCAGATTAGCAGAAAGCAGGCAGCTGACAATGGCCACACTTGTTAAAAGGAAACATATCATATGAGGTCATTATTCTCATCATGGACTTACTGACACAGAGGTGTTCGGTGGATGGCAGACCCCCAGATGAAAAGGTCTTCAACCCAAGCAGCTATGAATGATGCTGGGGATTGCTTATTGTCAAGCACTATTAACTTTACATCGATACGATTTCTCAGTTTCTTCATATTGAATTTCTTGCTAGGTTAAAAACCTAAGTGAAACAAATTCTTTCATAAAACTTCCTTTTGGTATGTTGTGGCTCACAACCTTGCAAGCAGGCAGTTTGTGAAAGCAGACTGGGTTTCCAGTGGAGATGCTTTCTAGGATTCCAAATGGAATCTTGGACCAACAGAAATATGATGAATTTAAAAAGTAACTGGAATTTTTAGTTCTCTAAGTATTTCTGATATGGGTACTAGGGTTTTGTTGCCATTTGCACAGCTGGACAACTTCTTATTTTCCTAAGAAGGAGATACCACAAAGGGTAAGAAAAGTGAAACTCTCACCAGTGACTCAATGCTGTGAAATCCTAGCTTGTTTTTGCAAGTCAGTCGGGAGCAGAATTAACCTGCAGGCCTCTGACATTCTTGTAGCCGTAATCAGCACTGCAGGCTTAGGATAAAAGCCAAGCAGGCAATCGCGTTTGCCTCCTCAGAGCTCCGTCTTCACACTAAGGGACCCAAGCTCCGTTTCTGGCCTCTCAGCCTTCGATCTTGCTTGAAATCTGAACTCATGACTGCTGTGTATTCTCACTCTTAGAATATACCCTCAGTGGTTTGTTGATTAACTGTAGGTGTGTGTGTGGGGGAGAATGCCTATCTAAGTCTGGTAATGATTGCTGTCTACTGGACTGGACCCACTTGTGACCTAGACTTGAAGTATTGCCCAGTGGTATCTTGCTGTTGTTCAGCCATGATACCTGAGACTACAGTCTGGTTAGGATTTTGTATAAGATCCAATCAATACAGTGTATTTGGTGGTTGGCTGGGGCTGCAAAGGGTACGGGGATGGTTTTAAGCTTCTGGCAGTAGAAAATGCCAGATAAACCCAGGCTTCTACTTGACGTTGCTAAGATTGGAAGTTAGCATCTGTTGGGTATTCCTTGGAGAGTAACCGATTTATAGCAGATCACGTGGGTCTGAGCCGCCACATTCAGAGAAGTCCTGGGTTCTGGCCCGTGAGTGCCTCTAGCACTGACTATCTTTTGCTATTTCATTATTGTTTTTCTGATATATATATATATATATATATATATAAAATTATATATATATATATATATATATATATATATATATATATATATATATAATTGCATAAAAGTGAATCTTTTCCTTCTATCAAAGATACATTTCCTAGAGGGAAGGGAGCATGACAATTATTTCTGGGATCTTCCATGATGCCTGGTAGAGTGTCTGGAAGGATACATATAACATGACGCCCATGAGAGATTTTCTGTCTGAGGCAGACTTTTACTTGGGTTCAAAGTGCTGCTGTTTTCCCCTATATTTGCTCTGACTGCTTAATTGGCTTCAACTCATTGTCCTGTGTTTTGGTCTCCAAATAGTGCAGCATTTTTGGCCTTTGGCTATTTGTGTGGTCTTCATAGACTCATAATGTCTAAATGATTGAGGTAATTTAATTTTAAAATTTCATTTTACGGAAAGGAAAGTGAGACCCAGAGTAGAGTGGCATTAAAATCCAGGTTTTCTTGCCCTCATGGCTCTGTTCCCATGCCCTTGAGCCCATTGCCTCACCCTGACTTGGTTTGTTCATAATCCCTGGTCACATGTCCAGCTTTGATTGGTGATTCAATCTTAACCCAGGTTGGACTCCTTGTCTCTCCCTTGACTTACTCTTTTCCTTTGAACCTGGCCTTTATCTTCATTCACCTTTTCCAGATTTTCAGCTGTCTTTTTCCTCTGCTGTGTCTTGAGTTTAGTCTGACACTAGGGACCTGCATACATCCATAAACTGCTATCTTCTGAACACGCACACCCCAAAGAGGATCAGAGGGGCTGCTGGTGCCTGGGGGTGAGCAGGTGGAATGGTGACCAGCGAGGCTGCAAGTTGCCAGACTGCGCCAGGCCCAAGGGCCTCCTGAGGACAGTTATAATTTTAAAAAGCATTAGCAGCCCTGAGGCCACATGTCTGTTCTTAAAGTACTCCAGAGGGATGCTTTTAGTATTTTAGAAGAAGAAGTTTCCAGGAGGGAATAAGTTTGCCACTCTCAGATGGAAGCAATTTCCTAAACCAAACCTTGGAAAATATTCTGGTGATTTATCAGCTCAATAACAGCTTCTTTCTTTCAGTAGAATTTTGAAAAGCTGGATGAGACTTTGCCTAGCAGTGTAGGGAATATATACAATGCCGAGTTTTGGTGAAATGCACAACCAAAAAAATGGAACTATACATCATCGTTACTATGGTTGTATGATTATTATTTACTCAAAAGTATTTAAAGTGTAGTTATTTACCATGAGAGTCATGTAAGGCCAACTTTTCAGTGAGAAGGGACCTAAGTAATTTGAGTATCCAAACCCAGTCTTATCCTCATCCCTTGGCTGCCTTTAACATCCGTTTTCCAAAAGGCAAAACAGCAACCTTCCTAAAAAGCATTCGTCTCTGTCAGATTAGTTTATCAGATTAGCTGGCAGAGAGCTAGCTTGGCTTACTTCAGGCTGTTCCAGGCTGCCTGGAGGCAAAATTGAGACTGGTAGAAAATTAGATGGACTTGATTAAAGATAGAGTTCACCGAGGTTTTTTTGCTTGTGATGGAGGGAAGAAGTCTTTTCCCAAAGGAAAAAGCAGGGCGTGGACTAGGGGCCAGGACTAACTTGACCAGTTTGGCCAATCCAATTAAAAGCAATGCTCAAATTGGTCAAAGAGGTTGTAAATAACCAGGAAATATAGACAAAGTAATTTAAAATTTGTGCTTGCTGGGATTATTTGGAACACCTGATCTTGAAGACCAATTCTTTCCAAGTAACATAACAGTAACTCATAAAATTATAAATGGGACTCATTGAAGTGCATTCATTCATCTCTCTGCCAGTTATCATTTCTTGTTTACCATTGAGGTGTGGGGGAGGAGCAGAAGCATCAACTTGCAATTGCAAAAAGCATACTGAAATTTCAAAGAGCCATAGCTGTTAAATTCCCCTACCTTCTCTCTCAGTAATACCTTATCATCTTCATTTCATGGGTCAGATATTAGGATGAGCCTCAATTGCAGGTTCTGTTGAGAAGGAAATGGCTAAACGAATATTATTTTTACTGCTTAATATTTATTGAATCCATTTATTTCTAATTACAACATTGTGTTTCATCTCCTACAAGATTGCTTTTGTTCGTGGAGTGAGATAACCTGTAACATATGCTGCCATTATTATCAGGGATTGCTTGTAGTTATCATTGTTGATTTAAAATCTTAGCAAACTACAGCATACAGAATTCTGAAATGAAATGAGCATCCAGCAATAATGTACCTTTCTACTTGATTAAAAAAAAAGGTCTCTATGAAATCCAGTGTAATTCTTTTCTGTGTATACCTTCATTTGCTGCTAAACACATACACAAAAATGCTCTGTATTACATATATTATAAAATACCATTGCTCCATTGAATAAAATGTGACAGAGTGACAGGCTGAGGGTCTGAGGTCCAGAGGCTGGGCTTTCTGAGAAGTCACTGAGAGGTTGGTTTGTGCCTTCTCAGTTCTCACATCTGCAGTCTTTAAAAACTAGGGTGTTTCTGGCCTTCTTAATTCTCTGATCAAGTCCTTAATGCTGTTCTTTGTCTGCTGACAACTTGAGAATGCCACCTGCAAAGTAAGGATGAGCCACTAACAGGGACAGAACCAAATTTTTCCATAGGAAACGGTGGGGAAAGAAAAGAGGAAAAGTGTTGAAGGTTCGAAGGTGTTTTTTGAATAAGACTTAAAAGTCTGAGCTTCCTAAACAAAGACATACCAGCTTTGACAACAAAGTTGACAAACTTTGTTGCAACGATGTTGCTGATCTTTTTTGACATCAGAGGGATTATTCATTATGAATTTGTACCAACTGGACAAACAGTTAACTCCGTTTACATTAGGAAGTGCTGAAAAATCTACGTGAAAAAGTTAGATGACTTGAGCTTTTTGCCAACAATTCATGGCTCTTGCATCACAACAATGCACCAGCTCACACGGCAATGTCTGTGACAGAGTTTTTAGCCAGTAAACAAATAACTATATTGGAATACCCTCCCTGCTCACCTGATCTGGCCCCCAATGACTTCTTTCTTTACCCAAAGATAAAGGAAATATTGAAAGGAAGACATTTTGATGACATTCAGGACATCAGGGGTAATATGATTACAGCTCTGAAGGCCATTCCAGAAAGAGTTCCAAAATTGCTTTGAAGGGTGGACTATGTGCTGGAGTCAGTGCACAGCTTCCCAGGGAGAGTACTTCGAAGGTGAATGTAGTGATATTCAGCAAAGAGGAATGTCGCACTTTTTCTAGGATGAGTTCGAGAACTTGATTGTCAGACCTCGTATATCCATGGATTTATATTTTATAAAACTATTACCTAAAAGTGATGGATCCCAAATTCTCATTTCTAGTCCCAGCATTTTCCTAAGTTCTAGAAAGTTATTTCCAAATGCTATCTGGACATTTCTAACTGGTAGGTAGAATTTTAAGATGGTCCCATGACTTTTGCCTGGGTGACCCTAGTGACTGCCCTAGAGACTTTGTTACATGACATGGCAAAATGTTAGTAATCCCTTGGCTTCAGATAGGAAGATTATCTGGGGGGGACTAATCAAATTACATGAACCCTTTAAAAGCAGCGAGTTTTTCCTCGCTGGTAGCAGAAGAGAAATCAGAGATTTGAAGCATGGGAAAGATTTGATGCTCTGCTGCTGGATTGAAGAGGAGGGAGCCAAGGAGCAGAGTTCTCTGAGTGGACAACCTGAAGGACCTTGACAGTGAATTCTTCCTCAGAGTTTCCAAAATAAGGGAAAGCCCAGCCTTGTAAATGTCTTGACTTTTCTCAGCAGAGAATCCAATTAAGCCTGCCTGGACTTCTGACCTACAAAACTGTTGCTTTCTGTCTCAGCTTAGGGCCTGGCTATGGGTATGGAGAGGGCTGGGTTCATGCACCAGGCTCCAGCATATCTTGTGTAGAGCAAGGCAGTAGCCATTCATGCTTTGAGCTAGGAGCAGCACAGCACATACAGGTGACTCAGCAGAATCACCTTACCCACTCCTGATCCAGGTCCTGAGAGGAATGGGGGTTGCAATCTTTGAGGGTCTCCTATCCTCCATCGGTTGGAGCAGTGGGCCATAGGAAGAAGGTATTGACTGTATTTATAAATTGTTTACTAAATGGGATTTCTTCTATTCATTTCCCTTTATAACTGAAATTTAAATCAATCTTATTGCCTGCTATGTCAATCACCAGAAGAAAGAAAAAAGGTCAGTCCAGGTAGTGTATCTATAACATCACCATTGTGTGCTTATAATTCATTTTTGGCAATTGTCTGTATGACTTTTGAGTTTGGGTGCTCTACCATTCTGGTCCAGATTGTCCTGTGTGTGTTGAGTCGTTTCAACGCAGTAAATTCTGGACTGGCTCTCATCTCAGTGCCTATCCTTGTGCTCAGTTATGTGGTCATGGAATCAAACAGAGAGGATGGGTGGGAGTGGGGGAGGGAGCTTGCATTTGGGTTGAGAAGCAAGACATCATATGCAGTATGAAAGAGTAGGTAGTATCTGCAAATATCATGTTAGCAGTACAGAGAGCTGGAAAAACAACTTACCTCATGACTTAGGTACTTCCCTTTCCATTATTATCATACTGTATTAGAGTTTTCAGAGCCAGATTCTCAGGGTCTCAGTTTCTCCATCTGTAACATGTTGTTTCTAAATAGGTCAATGGGTGTGGGAATTGCACAAAGTTCTTCTTTCTTAAGAATTTGGAGTTCTTAAATTAAATGGACAAGCAACTATAGGAGGCCCAATTGTTTGATATCCAGAGAACAGCCATTTTAAGGATACCCTCTTTGGGTGTGGTTTAGTTACTTGACAGTTATATAATAATTAATAGTGCTCTCTCACTTGATAGCAGATTAAGTTGAACTAGAAAAGTAGAATTTGTATGTTTGCACTTACCAGTAATGCATACTTAGGTAAACAGTTACCTGGAACATTGTATTTTCTTAAAAAAATAATCTTTGAAGAGAGATGGTTTTGACTAGATGATCTGATTATATCAACCTACGTTAAGTGATCATAATTTGATAATTATATTCCTAGACCATTGTTTATTAATATTGTATCATATTGGATTATAATATAGGGGTCCTGAAAACATCATCACCTTATATACCGTGTTTTCCTGAAAATAAGACCTAGCCGGACAATCAGCTCTAATGCGTCTTTTGGAGCAAACATTAATATAAGACCAGTTTTATTTTACTATAAGACCCGGTCTTTATAATATAGTATAATATAATATAATATAATATAATATAATATAATATAATATAATATAATATACCGGGTCTTATATTAATTTTTGCTCCAAAAGATGCATTAGAGCTGATTGTCCGGCTAGGTTTTATCTTTTAGGAAACAGGGTAAATATTTCCTATCTTATTAATGAAGAATCAGTAACAAACTGGCAAGTTTCTGCATCTGACCAGTTAGTGAATTTCGAAGTACAGTTTCTGTGGATAATGCAATGAGGTCATCTAGGTTACAAAATTTCAGAGGTGGGCCATTTTAACAGGGCAACAGCCCCTTGTAAAACGTCATGCAATTGCCATTACAATGAATACATCTATATCTATGAAGGGAGGACATATGTTCCCAATTTTATATAAATATTTTCTTCTTATTTCTCTTCTCATCTAATGTGGCATTTTCGCCTTGATTCCTTCAGACCTGAATTTTGAACTCTGGCCACAGAGTGGGATGAGGCCTTCAAAAAAACCATGGCACTAGGCTGTTTCAGATTGTGTCCTGCTCTAGACTTTGGTTGGAGATTGTTTCTTTAAACTCTTTGTTGCCCTATTTTAAATTAATATGCTACAGCACCTGTTAATATGGCTGGACCTTCCATGGTTTTAATTTGAATCACTGAGGTATTTAAAAATAATAGAAAGTAGCTTTCATCCCCTTGGTCGTGTGCTAAGACTAAATACTTACTTTCTTGAGCCTTAGCAGGCAGTCTAAGTGAGGACACTGCAGAGGAGATGATGAACAGACCTGAGAAGCTGCAAACATCTATGACACCCCTGAAGGTGAAATTCAACAAGCTCCTGCTGTTATAGTTTCTAAAAGTGAACACAGGATTTGGCATTACTGAGACCTACCTCTACCCAAAGAACTCAAAGATTTGAGGAGGAAGGACATTCAGGGAGTTGAAACAGATGCCAGGGCAGCTGGAAACAGACCCTGAAATACTTAATTGTACTCAATTTAGTTACTGATGTGGGGTGCTTATATGCACCATGTTTTTAAAGGAGTAATAGACTTTTTATTGTTATTAACCCTGAAATAAATTACTGATCTGAGCATTTTGTCTACATTAATTGGTAATGAATCAATTAGCAACCATTAAATTCAGCCAATCACCTAACTACTAATTGGTTTATAAATGTACCACTCCAGTAAAAGGGGTCATTTCTACACAGGGCCTTGGAAACTCAATGTCCCAGAGAAACAAGTTTTCAAACACATATTTGTTTATAGCTGTACATGTGTGTGTCCTCAAATGACTGGGATCTTTTATATCTTGTTCACTATTGTAAAAAGGAATGGGTAACTAAAGCTAGCTTTCATAGAAAGGACCACTCATGGGAAGAGATTGTTATGGATGTCCAGTTATAAGGACATGCCATGTTCGTACAGTTCTTGACCTTGCAATACTATAAGCATCTCTTACTTACCCTCTTTCCTTTCAAGACACAATTCAGTAAGCCTCATTCTTTAGTTCTATACATTTTGAGAATCGTGCATTAAACAGCTTTTGCCTTCTGTCTTACGCTATGCCACAAACTGCCAGGAGACCACTACCAGAGATGTAAGTATAGATTAGAAGTTTGGTTGGATCATTCCTTTGCAGTCCAAGAATGAGACATGAGGCCTGGAGCATGGGTTTAGTGGCTTACACATCCTTTCTGCAACCTCTAAGTCTATCATTATTGAGTAGCTTACACAAAAGAGGCTATCTTCTTCCCTTGTTAAATTTAGCAAATGCTGAAACATTTAGTAGAAAGACAAAAGCACGGGCACTTTTGGTTATACCAGCAGACATATTTTGACATTGGAATATGAGAAGCTTCAAATTAAATTCAAATCAACTTCAAAGATTGCCTACCGTGTTAGGGTAGGTTTGACTGTGCTGCTGGAACAAATAAATCCTGATATATCAGTGGCCTAACACGTAAACATTTATTTCCTGCCCAAACAAAATCTGCTGCAGGCTCAGCAATTTTCCCACATACCTCCCTTCCAAGTGGTGACTCAGGACTCGTGATTGCTACTATCTTGTAGCAGCACTACCCGTTGACACAGGGCTCCCTGGTTGCTGCAGCCCGTGAAGAAATTTTAGAGGGAAGTTCATGGACTTTTGACTACTTCAACTCTGAGATTGCAGGTGTCATGTCCCAGAACAGTTTAATGGCCAGAACTAGTCAGTTGGCCTCACCTAACTGCAAGGTCCCTGCGAAGCAAGATCTGTTTTAGGCCTTACATACAGAGCAAAGCCATGTGTTCGTGGGCACTGTTAATATGAACCCCACCTACAGTGTACTGCCCACTTTGGTACATGGTAAGGATAACAGAGAGGAACGTGATGGACTTTTCCATTTAAGAAACTTATAATCCATTGGCTTAAAAATATGCTTATGAAATTTAAATATGAGATAGTATCTAAATGAACAAAGCAAGACATGACATTGACTATATGGTATGGATTCAATTATACAAAATATAATTGGGATCAGTCATTCAAACATATGAATATCACAATATAAATAAACAGGGGCCTTTTAAAATTCAAAGCTTAATGCCAAATAGACATGTATTGAGACTTTTGCTTAATTATACACTGGCTACCTGTGTATCTTTGGCTTCATGCAGTTTAGTGGAATTGGAAAAGTAAAATATAAACAAAAATACACAAAAGAACTATTTGTTAGTATTGCACTGTTTCTGCTTCTAAGGAGAAGACAACTCAATATACTGAACTGTGCAGGATTTGAGAGAACAAAACTGAGACCTATTCCTGGTGGAGGCTGGACTGATAGGGATTCCCCAGAAGAAATGAGGACTCCTTAGAATGAGAGAATTTTCACCACCTGAGAAGAGGCTGATCTCATCTCGTTTTGTCAGTTGAATAGGTTAAAAAAGGAAGGATTTTTGCCAGTTATTTTCCCCTTTGATTTACGTGTTTTTCAGAATTCTGAGTCTCTCAGGAAATGTTTTCTTCCTTACCCTTTTTAGAGTTTTTTCCCCACCTCAGAGTGAGAGTAAAACCTGCTCATTGAAGAAAATTTAGAAAGTTTGGGAAAGGTTTAAAAAAAGGAAATAATCACTCTTAATGCCCTTGTTCAGAGACCGCTTCCATTAACATTGTGATATACTTTATTTTAGACTTTATATATACTTTTATATAACTGAAACCATAACTTATAGGCAATTTACAATTTGCTTTGTTATTACAGATACTGACCTATACTTGAATTCCATGAGGATATTTAAAAAATGTGAGAAGACACTTTCATGAAATTTACAAATGTTAGTAAAACATTCTAATTTTAGTCACACATGTTTCTTCTAAATTCAAACTATTATAAACAGCCCTGCAGTGAACAGCAGCAATTAGTAGGTAAGGCTTTGAAGGAATGCAATATTCTTCCTTGGACTAGACCTACAATCCTTTTTGTTGATGGAAGTGTTTCATGGAGCATCTTCCAAAAGAAAACCTAATACGATATTTGTTTGAAGGAACAGTAAGGAAATGAGATAATAAAATCACCTCCCACATGTCATAAGGATTCCTAAAGAAGTAGACTTTGAGCTAATTTGGAAAAACATATCAAGAATGGGAGCACATTCCAGGTGAAGAACAATGTGGGAAGGCAGTAAGTATATCAGTTGGCTTTGGGCTCAATACAGCTACATAGCAAACAGTCACAAAGTTACAGAAGCAAACAAAGTATGTAGCTCAGCCATCTGTACACTGGTCGGGCTCATTTGATTTAGGCAGCTCTGCTTCAGGTCCCAGGAGACGAGAGGCTCCTTCTGCAGGTCTATGTCACTCATCTTCCTGGGATCAGCAAGATAATCGAGGTGTGATATTCTCATGTCCATGGCAGAGCAAGCCCTGTCTCTGAAGCAGTTGTCAAGCCCTTACCATGTCTTGCCTGCTAACATTCCATTGGACAATGTAAGTCATGTGGCTAAGCCTGAAGGCAAGAGGAGGAAAGGTACTTTCAGATCATGGAGGTATCGGAGAGGAATGAATATCTCTCAACAAGACTCTACCACAGCAAGGGTAAAGAATTCTATAATGGTCTATCATTTATTAAGGAACCCCAGTCTGCTAGAAACAGGCAAAGAAGACCTCTTGAGGTCTCCTTCTTTCTTTTCCATATACCTAACTATGAACAGGATGCCTCCATGGATAGCACAGACATCCTGTGAGCAAACTGATGGAAACGTAGGGCCCAGGCTTGAACATGAAATCCCCTAAACTAATAACTTTTTCATGTTGTGAGTGTAATGTCCTCATTATCCTCTTTTTTTTTTTTTACAATGAAAAAAAATTTTAATACTTAGAATTAGCCAGCTGGACTCAGTTTAGATGATCCCCATTTTGTTGGCAACATCCAAAGCATCATCACCAGGAGCCAGGGGAACACATGCCTTCTTTTCCCCATCAGGCCTGATCAGGGTGCTGTCCTTGGCCACGTCAATGTCATAGAGTGTCTTCCCAGCCTGTTTGATCCGGTGGTTGTTGGCCTTGACACCCACAATGAACACAGGTGTATGTTGTCTTCTATCTCCTTCTGGCTGACTCGGTAGTTAGGGGACCTTGCTGATGGCACAGTGGTCAAGCTTGTTTCTCCTGGGGACGCTCTTCTGAGGGTACTTGGGCTGCCTTTGGAGCCGCGGTGTCTTGGGCCTTCAGAAGGTGGGTGACATGCGGATCTTCCTTTGTTGTGGCTGGAGACACCTTTGGGCACTATTTTCTTTGTTTTCAAAGGCTTTGCTTTGGGAGGGCAGGGGCTTCTTTCTTCGCTGTTGGAGCCATCTTTGTGAAAAACCATCCTCTATTGTTTAAGGGGCTATCCTCCACAGAAGAATCTCCTTTGTTTGATAACACAGTGTCAGGCACCCCTAACCTTATTTACCCTCCAGGGTAGCAATTCTCAATCCTGGCTGTACATTAGAATCAATTAGGGAGCTTTTAAAAACTCCATGGTGACTGAGCCCATCAAACCAATTAACTCATAATCTGTGGGGGCTGAGGCCCCGGCCTAGAGGTTTTAGGTGCCCAGTGATACCACTATGTATTCAGCATTGAGAGCCACTGCTCTGGCACAACTATTTTCCCCTCTTCCTATCTATTTTCAGTTTTCCTAGGCCCAATATTTTATCCACAGCCACGTCTAATTCCACTCTTACCTGTCACAGAAAACCAAAAACCTATACAACCAGCTGAGGTTTTATTAAAATTTCTCAGGGAGGCCAGCTTAGAAAACCTATACATTTTTCCACATTAAGAAATTGATTAGCTGTGCTGTGTCTCAGCCAGTATACTTGTAGGCTCATCCTGGCTACAAATTAGAATTGCTTGGGGAGCTTTCAAAAACATCAAAAACAAAATAAAACACCTCTGCCCAGCACCAAGCCTGGAGATTTTGGTTCCACTCTTATGGGATGGGACCCCAGCCAGTGGTGTTATTTTTTAAATTCTCAGGTAATTATAATGTGTAGCCAGTTTTGAGGACCACTGAACATTGACAGGGTGAGAAAAATCAACAGCCATGAAAACATACAATCCTAAGGCACAAAAGATGAAGAGCTGTATCTTCTCTGATCCTAGGAATTCTTTGAAGAATGAGAAGTACTTCAGCATAGAAAATTAGGCCCAAATCATGAGAGTGATAAGAAATAATTTTCCTGGTTGTACCGAAGGATGTGTATGTGGGAATTACGGGAAATGAGATCTGTGAGGAAGAGATGTAGATGCAAGGGTTCTAGTAGGAAAATCTCAAATACAAGATGAAGGGCTAGAAACATGATTTATTAGACAGTTGGGAGCTCTCATAAATCCCTGAGCAATACAATTCTCAGACATCAAGTGTTTTTTAATTTTTTTCTTTTAAATCACCGTATTTAATCATAATTTGTATGTCTGTTGTGAGTGTGTCATCCCATTGTTTTTTTATGTGTGGTGGCATATCTGGTATATTGAACAAGCATGATTCCTAGGGTACAATCATTAAGCAACTATATATTTAGTCACCTGACCCTTTAAAACATTTGTTGGAGCTAGTTCTTCTGTTGCTTCTGAATGAGAATCTTAGTAGTCCGTGACTGACTATTCCGGTAAGTTCTACATAATTCGCACCATCAAAAACTGGCTTTGCCCTCTGGACCTGGCAGGTGTTTAAAACTAAGTTTTCCTCTCATGGGATACTCAAGTATTCTTTGGAGGAAACACTGCACTCCTTACCCCAAATTGCAGGGGCTCTCTTGCCTGTAGCTCCCTTGATAACAGCAAATATTTCTTTATTCTGGCTGGTAACTTTGTTCTTCCACAACCACTAGGAATCAGGTGTCGCCTACAATTTCTCTCTGCTCAAGTCTGTTCTTCACTTGGGCAGGACTTAATGGCATTCTGGCTTTCTCTTTTCTACCTGGCACACATCTGGTATATGGGAAATGCTTATGCGTCTTTTGTACCAAGAGACTCTGGGAGTTCAGGCTGCACCCAACTCAGCCACCATTTTTTATTTTATTTATTTATTTTTTTTATTTTTTTAAATTAGTTTCAGGTGCACAAGACAAAGCAAAACTTAGACATTTATCATTTATATCCCTCACACTGTGTGAACCCCCTCCCCCCATCCACTATCCCTCTGTACGTTCCCAAAACCTCTCACCTTCCCCTTATCCCCACCCCCCCGCCCCTCTAGCAACCCTCTGTTTTTCCTCCATGTTTCCAAAACTGTTTCTGATTAGTTCATTCACTTATTCTTTTCTTTAGATTCCGCATATAAGTGAGATCATATGGTATTTGTCTTTCTCTTTCTGACTTATTTCACTTAACATAATGTTCTCTAGGTCCATCCATGTTGTTGCAAATGGTAAGATTTCTTTCTTCTTTATGGCTGCGTAATACTCCATTGTATAAATGTACCACAGTTTCTTAATCCAGTCATCTACTGATGGGCATTTCGGTTGTTTCCAGGTCTTGGCTATTGTATATAGTGCTGCAATAAACATAGGAGTGCATAAAGATTTTTGAATTGGAGTTTTGGATTTCTCCGGATAGATACCTAGGAGTGGGATTGCTGGATCATAAGGTAGTTCCATTTTCAGATTTTTGAGATATCTCCAAACTGTTTTCCATAGTGGCTGCACCAATCTGCATTCCCACCAACAGTGCACCAGCGTTCCCTTTTCTCCGCATCCACGCCAGCACTTGTTGTTTGTTGATTTAGTAAAGTAGCAGGATACAAAATTAATATTCAGAAATCAGTTGCATTTGTATATACCAATAATAAAACATCAGAAGGAGAAATTAAAAAAGCAATTCCATTTACAATTGCTCCAAAGACTATAAAATACCTGGGAATAAATTTAACCAAAGAAGTAAAAGATCTGTACTCAGAAAATTATAAGACACTGAAGAAAGAAATGAAAGAAGATACAAATAGATGGAAACACATACCATGTTCATGGATAGGAAGAATTAATATAGTTAAAATGTCCATACTGCCTAAGGCAATATATATATTCAACGCAATTCCTATCAAACTACCAACGACATTTTTCACAGAAATAGAACATATAATCCTAAAATTTATATGGGATAACAAAAGACCCCGGATATCTTCAACAATCTTGAGAAATAAGAACAAAGTGGGAGGTATAACAATACCTGACTTCAAATTATACTACAAGGCTACAGTAATCAAAACAGCATGGTACTGGCATAAAAACAGACCCATAGATCAATGGAACAGAATAGAGAGTCCAGAAATAAATCCATGCCTATATGGCCACTTAATCTATGACAATGGAAGCAAGAATGTACGGTGGGGTAAAGACAGTCTATTCAATAAATGGTGCTGGGAAACTTGGACAGACACATGCAAAAAGATGAAGCTGGATCACCTCCTTACACCACATACAAAAATAAATTCAAAATGGCTTAAAGATTTAAATGTAAGATCTGAAACCATAAAATTCCTAGAAGAAAATATAGGAAGAAACTTCACAGACATTACCCGGAGTAAGATTTTTACTGATATATCCCCTCGCGCGAGGGAAGTAAGAGGAAAAATAAACATGTGGGATTACATCAAACTAAAAAGCTTTTTCACAGCAAAGGAAACCATCAATAAAACAAAAAGGGATCCTACTGATTGGGAAAAGATATTTGCCAATGATATATCTGATAAGGGGTTAATATCACAAATTTATAAAAAACTCACTCAACTCAACTCCAAAAAAACAAACAACCCAATTAAAAAATGGGCAGAGGACATGAAGAGACATTTTTCTAAAAAGGACACACAGATGGCAAACAGACATATGAAGAAATGTTCAACCTCACTAACCATTAGAGAAATGCAAATAAAAACCACAATGAGATACCACCTCACCCCAGTCAGGATGGCTATCATCAATAAGCCACCATTTTTTGACTTGTCAGGTCAGGTATGCCACATAGCCTCTATGTAAAATCATGTGGCTCAAAACACACTCCAAATTTCATGAAAATCTGTCAAGCTGATTTTGCTTGATATGATAAAACATCAAACAAGGATAAGGTAAAACATCAAACAAGCTACATTTGTAGTAGCTAGTCAGCTTGCCTCTGGACATTTGCAGGAGGGGGTCAGACACCAGGCCCTGAGGCCTTGTAACTGTGGGGAACAAGCGCTCAATGTTTTGCTGAAGTCCCTCTCAGCAGTGTGAGGAGAAGGGCTGGCATTTCCGTACTCTGACTTGGAGTTGGGGGTGGGATTCACCCCACATTGAGTCTCTCCAAAAGCGCCTCCCCAGAGCTGCTGAAGAAAAATGTGTTAATCACAATTAACTAAATAAGTCACTTAGGCTGTTTAACCTGCATTGTCCTACTTAAGAGTTACCTAGGTGAGAAGTGGCTAGACTGGAAACCTCGCCTGCCTTCGTGACGATCAATTTGGGACTCATATTTAAAACAACCGATTGTTTTCTCTGTCCTTGGCATATTAATGCATCGTCATACTTATGGCTCATTACCCCCTTTGGCAGTCTTATGGGCTCTTATTTCATTTCTGTTTCAGCTACTCTGGCGAACGACTGCCTGCCTGACCCCCAGAAGACCCCAAAGTGAATTTCAGGTATGCCACACAGCCTCTATTTAAAATCATGTGGCTCAAAACACACACTCCAAATTTCATTAAAAAAATTTGTCAAGCTGATTTTGCTTGATGTGGTAAAACATCAAGCAAATATATGTAAAAACATATAAACATTTTTATTTATATAGCTATACATAAGAAGCAGTTAAATATAAATAAATATCAAGTAGTAAATTCAGCTGGCTAAGGAAAAGAATATTTTGACTGTGTTGTTGGGATAGATGGGAATTTGAATGGCATGTTTCTCAACCCTGCTGGAGGCTGGGGGATAGTAAATTTTCCCAAATACCATTTAAGTTTCTGTGCTCTTTGCTATTTCTCTTGCCAGGGATATCATAGGTCTTGATGGATTTGTTATGTGCAGTCATGCTTGGCTGATGGTTCCACCTCTTTGATTGTCCCACTAGGAATTCCATTACGGGGCTGGCCTTTGGAAATCTGCCGTTTAGCTTGGGTCTGCTGCATTGCCATGTGACTTGTAGCTTTAGTCTGATATACAGTTCTCTTCATTTGTTGATGCGCTAGGCGTGTACTATACAGATGCCATTTTGAATAAACGTTTTAGTTTTGACCTTCCCAAGTTGCTACCTATAACTGCATCTTTTTACACATCTTTACTAGAGGCACTGCTGGACACACCTAATCCTTTCAGAAGGGAAATTAGTTATTTGGCTTCTTTAGAAGTTGTCAGTTCATCTTCATTTTTGCTCTAGTTGCCATTGTTTATCTGAAAGTTTTCCATCAAGAAATGGCTTGATGTTTGTGTACTTAATGCAGAGAAGTGTTGCTTAGCTGTACTTCTCAAATTGCTAAAATTAAGTGTGCTTTCTCCCAGCACACTCTAGTCTGGCTCAGAGGCGGTCTATTTGCTAGAAATCCTTTTTATCAATTTTACCTTCTTTCCTACCTACTTCCTGTAGAAATACATTGCTCATTTCTTAAAGACATGTATATTTCTTTCAGGTATGGTATTTAAATCACAGAAAATGTATCCCTACTATTTCCTGAGTGACTTAAAGATTAAAGCTTATAAACAGAGCTATGCATGTGCACGGGTATGCAAGTGGCGGGGAGTAGTCAGAATACTATTGTCACCGAGAATACTGATAACTGAGGATTCCACAGGTTCCACAATTCTCTTCTCCCTTTGCCAAGCACCCCTTCCTGGCTCTCTCCCAATGCCCCCCCCCCTTCCCGTTTATTGTTCTAGCTTTTGGGATCTCTTAGAAGAAGCAAAGTTGAGGCCAATAGAACATCCAATACATGCCAAAAGGACTGCTTTTTTATCCTTGCTGTTCAGCTTCCTTCTTTTCCCCTTATTCTTCTTATTTCTAGACTATGCATATCCATTGATATTCCTCCATGTTAATAATCAACAATAACCCATTAATGCTCCATTTCATACTGGGAAACTGAGAACAGAGATGGGCTAAGTCACTCTAGATGAGGAACCAGGGTCTGAACTTACTGTCATTGACTCGTGAGTAGTCCTTTCTTTCTCCCGTGCAATAGCTCGTCAAAGTAGACCGTAGCACAGATTTCCAGACACACATACAATACTTAAATTAGAGCTGTGATCTGCCTTTAATAATGAACCAATAATGAAATACTGACCAGAAATTCACTTCATTACTGAACATATGTGAAATTTCTGCAATGCTGCTTGGATTGGAAGAAAGAAATATAAATTGTATCCATTCAGTTGGAATCATGTCCTAGATATAGGTTATACTAAAACAGTAGGTACATAAATAACTATGTATCTCTGAATGCTGATGAATTCTTGTAACTTCCAGTTCAGAAGCTTCTAGTCTTAGATTTTGTAGAATTTGGTTGGCGTTAATATAATAGTGGAAGCTTCCCATTGTTAAGCTGTACTTTCTTTGTACAGCTTAACAATGGTTGTACATTCAACCAACATATACTGAGGGCCTAGTATGTGTCAGGTACTGTTCTAGGTGCTATAAGAATTCCTCACTGAGTGAAAGTGTTTGCAATTCAGCAATTCAGCCACCATTGCAAGGTGGATCTAGAAATGACGTTAAAGTAAAGGTAGGGTAAAGACATAGGTACAATATTTCTCCACTGCACATTACAATCATTCTTTTTCATTGGTTGTTTAAATGAATCATAGAGTATTTGCCTTGCTTGGAAACTATTCTAATTGCCTCCATGTAGAGTAGAGAAAACTGAGTCAAGGCAGATGATGTGATATGCTCAGAATCACAAAGCAAATTATTGGTAGCGGGGCCAACCCAAAACTGATGAGTGTTAGGCTGATGTTTGTTCCAAAAGATTGTTGATCTTAGCAAGATCACGGAAACCCTTAGGCTTTGTTAAGTCAAGGATGACCTTGAATCCAAAAGTATGCCTTTTGTGTTCTTGGGAAAAGAAAAAAATTGTTGTCAAGGTCCTAGCTTTCGGTTTGGTTATTAGATTCACTGGTGTTGATTAACTTGTTAAATACAAGCAAATACATAAATAATTACTTTTTTATACAGAAAGTAAAGAAGGAGATGGCATTTTGGTGGATTGTTCCTTCTAAGATGAAAACTGATTTCTCCCTGCATGGCCCGTAGGTTGCTCTACTGAGCATAGGTGGCATGAACATCATAGAGACCTAGAGCTTCATGGAACAGTAGGGACCATAATTTAACCTCTCAATTTTACAGTTGGGATAACAGAGGCTAAACAAAGAGAGTGATTTGTCCAATGATGTACAAATAGCTAGAGGCAGAGCAAGGCATCTTGATTTCAAATTCTATATTCCCCTGCCTCCCTATCCCATAGTCTGACATAATTTGTTAGTCTACCAGAGTCTTGTTTCATAGGTAATAGTTAAAGCGTTTATCTTTCTTCTGAAAACAAATTCTCTGCTAGTACCAGAAGACGATTCTGTATCTGTTTGTATTCACTCCTGGGTTTCTGGAACCTTTTCTTCCAGCATGCTGAGGCATAATCTAATCAATCGTTTCACAGAGAGTGGCCAAATTTCAATAAAGGTTGTTCTGGATGGACCTTGGCTTTATTCCTTTAAATCCTTATAAAGGTGTTGCTTGGGGTGGGAATTTTGTGTGACAGAAAAAGAAGCTATTTTAAGAGAAGTTCCTATTCTACTGTCAGATGCTTTTGTTTCCAGATTTGGTTCATTCTCTTAGGTATCTTATTTTGGAATGCTATGAGGGATGTATGCACATATATCTGAAAAGTTATACGGACACTTAAACAGAAGAAGCGTGAGAATTCTGTCTTGATTACAAACACCTCAAATAGTCACACCTTAAAAAAATGAACTATGACTTTAACAGTAGACATCCATTAGGAATCTGGTTGATGGACTATTGCCAGCAAGTAACAAGACTGTTAATGGTCATTCAAAGGCTTCAGAATTTTATTTGAAAGGTCAATCCAGGGAGAAAGAAGCACTTTGTGAAACCCTTTGTATAGCTGATGAAAGTTCAGACATAGGCCACTGCTGGTACACTGGGGATGACCACAATAGAATTGCTTATGGTTTTCACACTCTTACTCATTTGGTCTCACACCTTTCCTTCCCAGGCCAAAATAGCCCTTGTCCTCAATATGGATAAGCAATTTCATGGGGAAAAAAGCTTCATGCCTATTAATGTACAGGAGGTAACAGATCCCTGCAGGGAAAAGAAGTTCAACCTCATTGAGTTTCCTTATTTTTCAAATTAGTTTTACACATTCACAAACATGCTAAATATTTATATAGTTTTGTGTCATGACTCACTGTGTCACATTGTATTTACTTGTGTATTGACCTTCATTTTTGTTTTTCTTAACACTCTCATGTGCCTATTGTATAGAGATCTAACTCCTCTCCTTTGACTGCTCCACTGGTCTCACCCAGAGAGAAGTTTTCTATCTCTCCACCCCCATGATATCTTGACACCTCAGAGTTATCAGTGATCCACTTCAGTGTTTTCTCTTTTCTTCACATGTTTGCTGATAAAAACAGAATTGTTCAGAGGAGCAGTGAGATTTCTGTGGTTCCACTACTACCACTGTCTTGCAGTTGTATAGATGTCTAGCTTTCCATACTTCCTTGCATCCTTATAAAACTCCATGAGTTAATTGAGACACATTTTCAATCTTGTTTTCCAGGTGAGGAAATTGAGTCTTAAAAGATAAAGTGACAGCAAAAATCACTGACTCACTTGGTGATGAAAACAAGACTGGAGAACAGATCCAATTTTTGGTGCAGAACTTTTTCCGAAAGCATCCCAGGACTTCATATTTTCTTATCTGTACAGTCAAAGTTTATTTCTACCTAAGCAGCCACAGAGTCCTGAGCCTATGAGTCAAGTCAATATCTGATATGTACCCATGGGGCTGACATGTGACTGTTTCTGCCAGTATAGTTAATGATGATTTCCATCGATAAGGTGAATGATTGAGTAAAGCCCAGGAAGTCTCTAGGCCGTGCAGGTATTTTCTATTCATGACCTGAGGTTGTGGACGGGAAGCCAGGGAAGGCAATGAACATTTATTGAATGTCTATTAGGTACACGTGCCGTGCCAGTGCTTTACTTGTGAGCACAGAAATCCTGTGACGGAGTCAGGCATTTTCTGCATTGGAAAAATGAGGAATGTGAGGTTCTAAGAAATAAGTCATGCAGCTAGAACGTAGCACATTCAGATGAATACATTGGAGTAAACCATACTCTTCTTCCTTGAATAAAAGTTCAACTTGTCCATCAGAGCAAATATATATGTTCTCTTACTAAAAAGAGCTGGATGCTGTTCTATAGTATAACAATGGAGGTAGTCAGTTAATGAAGAGACAGGTCAGGATTAGAATTTTAATTCAGTACATTGTACTATATTATTATCATCATCAAACTCAATAAACTTCAAGGTTTTTGGCCTTTATACTTTTCCTGAGAAAATGAATCAATTTCCTTTCATTTAAACTGGTATTCTGTTTCGGTCATAAAATCTTTAACCATGTATTCATGTGGTGTCATGCTCATACACTTGCATATTCTAGTACCCAAGGGAGTCCTGAGAACTTCAAGTTTAATATAAAATGAATTTTGGAATTGGGACTACATGGTACTTATGCCTTCAGACATTCTCTGGAGAGTTCCAAGTGGAAAAAAACAAACAAAAAACTTTCAGTCTTCCAAACACATCTAAGAAGTGAAATCCTGTTGACAAGTACTTTGGCTGAATGCTATCAACTAAAACTTCTGCTAACAAAGTTCATTGAAGTTTTATTGAAAAAAAAAAAGGAATTCCATTAAATAACAACTAAATCAATTCTAGATTGATTGTTAGGATTGTGCTGAAGAGAGGTAGTTCTGATCAGTTAGTTTTTTTTAAATGGAAATGTGTGCATAATGAAATTTCCTCACATCCAGGCTAACCTTTTTTCTTCTCAGTGAAATATCTCCATGGATAAACTTGTTAACGTAACAACTGGCAGAGTTTTTCTTTTATCCAAATAGGTAATATTTGCAATTACTGGTGAGATCTGGAAGGATCTAGATGAGTGGTTAGCCAAACAAGGTCCTAAGGGTAAAAGCTTTTCTAGACATAGTGTTGGAGAACTATTCCCAAATATTGGTTCATCGAGTCCTTCAAATAACATTGAGTTTCTGGGCACAGCAGATAGTTTTGCAATCAATCTGGAATTTAAAGGTGTGAATTAATCCAAAGTAGTTTTGCAATTATCAAGATCTATTTGGTTGAAAAGCTGATACTGGTCACTTTCCTGATTTTTTATTTGCCACCTGAGGCTGTGCTTAAGATAATATTCTATTTGGGTTCAGATTAAGGGATAGTTGGAGGATAGTTAGTGCCATCTCTCTGACTAATTCTTTCTGGTAACCAACTGAATTCACACACTCCAAACTTTAACTGAGTACTTCAAGTATTTTGATGAGTATAATGGCAGTTATTTTTCTTCTAAATATTCCTATCTTAAGAGTTATCATTTGTTTTTAATCTTTTTAAACAAAATAGAGGGCACCAAGCAGAATATGAAACACTCATGACACTCAGTCAGGCTTCAACATTTGCCACAAAATATGCTCATTGTCCCTATTTGACCTAAGAACCTCTTGGTGCAAAGTACGTGTACTTGAAGTTATCTGCAGTCACTGTTCTATGTAATTTCTAAATGGAATCAGCACCTTGAACACTGAAATTTAAGGGATTTCTTAAAGTGACTTGTGCGATTTTCTTTTATGTACAGTGTGTGGTTATTTCCTCTGACACTATTTCTTGACTGAACCGCATTTAATATTTCTGACAACCGTCCAAATGCTCGAGCCTGTGAAAGTGCATCATTACAAGACCCCAAAATTGATGGAACAGCTTTAGGGATATGTTCTGGCTGTGACAGAGACGCTGACACATCTTCCAAACAGGGTCGGTAGATAGGAAACCTGTGCTGATGTGTATGTTGGGCTCAAACATGAAGAGTTCCACTCATGGTCTGCCTGTAGATTTAAAAATCCATTTTGCAGATGCCACAGGAAAGGCTTCCTCAAGAAACAAAACTAGTTGAGTGGATCACTCACCTAGCATGGAGACATCCCCATTGTCTACATGGCAATGGAGCTCAGAAACTACATCTGTTCAACGTGTCTGTCACAAGATGCCCCAGCATGCTCTAGGATCTCTAATTGCATTTATTGATGGGAGAGAGTAAAAACTGGAAGGCGGTTATGCTTTTAAGTGATAAATACACTTTTCATAATTTTCTCATTAGAACTTTTGAATCTGCCCCAGAATGTTCCAGAGCTCATTAATAGACCTTCCCGTCACCTCCAATTCAATCTCACCCCAATAGCTGTCAGTTAATAAAAATGAGCCTCTAAAACGGGGCTTCTCAGACTTTGTATTCACAAAAATATGTATACAAATGCCTTGGGGATCTTGAGAAAATGTAGCTGCTGATTTAACAGGTCTGGGTAGGTCCTGATGTTCTAGATTTTGAATAAGCACCTGGGTAATACAGATGCCACTGGTCCATACACTACCTTTGAGTAACATAGCTGTAGATCTTCTTTCAAGGAAATAAAATTGAATTAACATTTGTGGGCTACAACTCACGTCAAAAAGCTCCAGGTAATTTACAGATATTGTTTCACCTAATTGTCTCAATAACTTACAAAATGTATATTATGTCCATTTTACTAAGAAAACTGAAGTTAGATATTTTAACTTACTCCATATCATCTAGTAAATAATGGCAAAGCTAGCTAGTATCGTATTCATTTTCTGGCCCCAAAGGTTTTCCTTCATCCTGCTGATGAAGCATGATGCCTTCTAGTGCTGATGTCCCTTAGAGTTTGTTGACCTGCCAGGGTATTCTAGTTTTCTAAACAGTATCCCAGGGGGCAATTAAACTAACACATTGAACCCCCCCTTTCAACCCAAATGCCAATGCTATGATAGCAAAATGATTTTATTTAAAACCATAAGTACAGAGGAACAAAGAGAATAGGATAGGAAGCCTTTAGAAGACAAGAAAAACAGACAGGGAACTGGTAACTGCACTCATCAACCAGAAACAGGTGGGTCTCAGAGGTTGTGGGAGGAGCCAGCAGTCAGCTGAGAGTGGGGCCAGTGGTTCATGGAGGCTCCATCCGAAGGGCCACCTTGAGAGTTTACATCATTCACTAGAAGAATGAAGTGCTAGAATTTTGAGAGCAGCTCTGGGACTCAACAAGTGAGGAAGAGGTTAAGCTGTAAATTTTGGATTTTGAATGTCCTAGAATTCCCCTGTTCTGTTTTCAGTGGTGGGATAAAGGGAGAAACAGGGTCCTGAAGTCCCTGTGGTATAGACAATCAACAACCAGGATGATCTTGGGTATGTCATTACCTCTCTGGGTCTCAACATCCTGAAACATAGGAGGAAAAAGTTACACCTGGTGTTCTCTACGATCCCTTTAGTTCAAACATCCTGTGATCCTGAAGATGTAATCTCTGTTTTATAGATCTGCATTTATGTCAAGGGAAATGCCACTCTAAGTTTTTCATCATCATAGCAAAATGGTTAAAGTAGCAGATTGAGTGATACATTTGTATATCACAGTGCAACCAGTCATTCCTCATTTATACGAACTTTATTGAAGAAACGATAGTCAAAAGCCTCTCCATTGTCAAGTGTAAAAGAATCTATAAATTATATCCAACTGGATAGCAGCCTGTGTCTGAGGTTTTAATAGAGTTATATTTCTTTTCTGTGTTCAGAGAAGGCTTTCCTAAATGAATATGAGATGGGACATTTGATTTGGCTGCCCTTTCTAAGCTGTGGGCTAAATTTATTAATGCAGCTCATGACTTATCCCCTTTATTTATTTCATTAAACATGGATTTTATTTTCACAGAAGCCAATATATATTCTGTCATCATGGAAATAAATATCAAGTAGGTGGGAATGGGATTCCGGATTTATTCCACATGAAAGAAATCTGATATATGAAAACCCCTATTTTAAAAAGATATATATCAGTGTGAAAGTATTCACTTTGCCCAAATAATTACTTATAAATATGTATTTATTCCTCAATATGATATTCCTCCTATTATATCAAAGAACATTTAACCCAATATTTATTCATTCAATTAAATTCAATTTATGCACAATTTTTAGGATTTTATGTTTTGTTCAATTAGGTCAACTTGTGTGGTTTAAGCAACTTCTGATTTTTTAAATCAAAACACAAATAAAATTTCTATTTGATAGTAGTAATTGCATTGGATTTGGAGATGATGCAAAATAAGGGGACAAGTAAAACTAAAAGAAAGCTAGAAAGGTTAGTGTAGAGCAAATAAAGGAACTAATATCTTTCCATCTAAAACTTGAACTGAAATGAACAAACTAAGAAAAAATACTGAATGTACTAAGAAAAATAAATACAAGAGCCAAATGATGCTCTGATTTTGAAATATAAAGATTAAAATAGCAATCCCCCTTCCTCAGATACTTCTCTCTCTCTCTCTCTCTCTCTCTCTCTCTCTCTCTCTCTCTCTCTCTCTCTCTCTCTCCACACACACACACACACACACACACACACACACGCGCGCGCGCACGTGTGCACAGTTTGGAGCACTATATTCATTTGTATTTTGTTTCCCATATCAGAGAAACTGAGATTCGGAAATTTAGTCCTTTAAAGATTTTGCTATACTAGAGATTCAAATAGGATTGTTTAGTTGATGATACTGAGTTCCCAGTATGACAACCTTTATAATGACCTACTGTGGGGACAGAGTCCCAGAGAGCAGTTTCCAGGCTCTCGTACTCACGTGGAAAGGTGCTGGCTCGGTTATTATATGGCCATCAGCCGTAATCAGATGACCATCCACTGTGGTTGGGTGGCCATCAGCTGTTACCAGTTAGCCATTAGCGACTAATATAACTGCCGTGGCTATGCTGGCAAGGGGGTGGGTTGGTGGCAGGGAAGCGGATGGTGGACTGTGGCTAGCAAGTGCAGTTAGCAAGCGGATTGTGGATCATGTTGATCCTACTTCCTGTGTCTCACCCAGCCGCCAGAGAGACTGGGGTGCAGGAAGACCCTGCATTGGGGTACTGGTGGATGTTTGCTTTTGTGTCTTGACCAGCCGCCAGCGAGAATATAGTGGTATGACTCCCCTATCTATGGCTCCGCTGGTGTTCCTTTTTGGCCTCACCATATCCTGCGTTCTTGTGTGGGGAGCAGGAGGTGACCCTGCCTGACACCTACATTTCAGCGCAAATTAATTCTTTGTGTTAGGGGCTAGGAGGCTATAAAGATGTAAAGAAGAGAACTTTATTTGGCACCTACTATGAGCCAAACACTGTTAGTCAGTTTGTGTCTGAGGCTTTTAATATTATCTATATTTTACTGAATCAGAAATTAAAGCCAGAAGAGAACCTCTACTACAGCTGCGCCTCATACCCAACCATCAGGTTTAATACATCATCCCCCATACTACACTAATTCCATAAAAAAGCAGTCCTAGTTTATAAGTTGCTTATCAGCTGGTGTTTTCTCAGGCTAGCAGATGAAGGAATGCGGTACTTGTAGAGGATGGCAATTGATATGAAGGAAATATGAAATGTTGCAGGAGATCAGAGCAGAGAATGAGTATATTTACTTCATGGAGCAACTGGAGAGTTTTCATGGGAAAGACAGTATTGGAGATTGGTTCCTAAGAAATGAGGGAATTTTGACAAGTGGAGATAGGAGCAGAAACATTCCAGAAGAAAGGAAGAACTCCGCTAACGTTACCTATGCAAAAAATAATGGCGATAACCCTGGAAAAGTAATTTAGTTTATTTTATGGGTGTCTTTAAGTAAAAAAACCCAGAGAGTTCTTACATGTCAAAAGAGACTGGAAGTGCAGAGCTCAAAGAGGGGGAGATCATGACAGATGAAATATATGTGACCTTGGCAGCCAATTGAATGTAGGGGTGCTAGAGAGAGAAGACCACAATGATTCAAATATTAGGATCTCAAAGCAACTACTGCTACTGCTACTACTTCTGTGACTATAATTGTTACTATTGCCAATAGGAAAAAGAAACCAGAACTAGTAAAAATATTCCTGCATGAACATATTTATGGTGCCTTTCTTCTTGAATCTTGTTCTCCTCCAAGACACATATCCCAAGCAGAAAATTAACAAATGTAGCCAATTCCAGCCCTCTGTATAATGTGTGGCCACACCAAATAGGACCAATCCCTGAACTAGAAAGTGAGATGCCTAACGTGTGGCACACAATATTAGGATGCAGAGGATACATACTCATACATCATCATCCCCTCCCCAAGGCAGTGAACAGATCAGTTTTTACCAAGAGGGCTACCTTCTCTTAATTGTGGTAATTTATGCATCTCTTCAATTGTCCCAGTATTATTTTTTCAATTTATGTGTATTTTTTGTTAAGATTTAAATACTTGCTAAGTTATTTGAGCCTAACTACTTACTAAATAAAACAGGTTTTTTTTTTTGTTTTTTTTTTTGCCTGTGGGTGATGTGAGAAAAATTACTGAGAAATTAAGAATGCTATAAATTGGGAAATTTGGGGGAATGCTAATATACCACTCTCTATATAGTACTAGGTGTATGAGTACCATTAGATAGGACAAGATTTCTTTCAATCCTCCTTCCAAGAATCTTTTTCTCCACCCCACATCAGCTACCCACCTCCGACACTATATTTTAGGTCTTGTCTTCAGAACCACACTGTACCATTCCAGTGCCCCATTTTTAACCATTCTTTGACCCCCTTGGGACTTCTATTACTCAGTATCTTTACATTATCTTTTATTAGGTTGGTGCGAAGGTAACTGTGGTTTAAAAGGTTAAAAATAATTGCAAAAGCCGCAATTACTTTTGCACCGACCTGATACTATCCCCATGTATGCACTTTCCTGCTCACCTAGCTTAGAACCCTTTCTCCATGACTCTAACAATTCCCTTACATACATTCTCAACTACTTTCCCTTCTCTTTTTCTGGCATACCTACTTGACAATATCTCTACAATCATTAAACCCAACTCTCCAGATACTTTACCTCTGCACCCAAACATCTGAGTGTGGCTGGAGAAAAAGACACAATTATGTAGCCTATTCCAAGTTAAATTCATTGATACTTCATGGCAAGTCTAACAAAATTCACTTTCTTTTCTGAGATGACTTTTTCACACCTCCCTCTCTTCCAAACTCTGACACTCCTCAGCCTTGTTTCCCCTCTTATTTCAATGAAAAAACAGAATCTATCAGAATAGATGTCGTTTTCCTCCCCAAATCTTTTGCTATACCTGAATCCATACCTCTGTCCTCTCTTTTTCCTCCGGTTGAATGATTAGAAAGTACCATTCTAATGTATAGTTTCTGCGTTTGCATATTAGATTTCAGTTTCTCTTGCCTATTCAAGAGCTTCACTTCTGAATGAATCTCAGTATTTTCTTTCTCCTGTGGACATGTTGCAACCAGAACCCCCAGGCTGCAATGTGACAGGAAGGCGTGTCGTTACTTCAAGAGTTTGTTGCATGATTTCTAAGTTTGCAACTTTGCTAGTGCTTTTGCCTCTGACTTAATCCTCCAACCCTTCAAAATCAAACATTTGATGCAACCCTACCCATTCTTTAAGGTCCAGTTTAAAGGCACTATTTTCATTGTCTTCTCTAAATTTTCCATCTAAAAATTATTTCTATTCTGAGACCCATGTTATTATGTGCCAGGTTCTGTTTAAGTGCTGGGGATACAGGTGAATAAGACAAAACTTTTCATATAAAGGTTCTTTGGATGAGACAATGATAACAGAGACAGGGAAGAAAACAAAACCAAACAAACACACAAACACTTGGAGAGTAGGACCTCAAAAGCCAGTGAGGAAGTGTTTGTAAATGAAGGAATGATGGAAAACAGACCATTGAGCCTGGAAAAATGGAATTATCTTGTATATGAGTTATTTTGACAGAATAATGAAACATTTAAGTAGACCAAAGAGAGAATGATAGATGAAGAAGACCTTGAAACAAGTTTTTTGTTTGCTGTAAAATGGAGTAGACAAATGGGATGATTTCTTGATCAAAGTTGGGCCTTGTCCTATATTTTAAGGTGAAATCCTTTGTAGCATAAGTATATATTTATGGGAGTGATAATTTTGGGGAGACACAAACATGCAATCTGTAACAGACATTTACTCTAAATCCAGAGGAAAGTGTACATTCAGGACTTAGGATAGTTCCTTGGGACACTAGACAAATAGATTCCAGTAGTCAGTGTATTAATTAAATGATGCCTTTGGAGGCCTGATTTGCAAAATGCAATTATTCGTGCCAATTACCTTGTCAGTGTGAGCCACTGTCTTCCTAGGTAGTTTCACCAGGATCCCAGTGAATCCTGAGGGCACGCCAGTGGGCAGCTTCCTCTGTAGCAAGTCCAGTCAGTACCCCAGTGGGTGACTTCCATGCACATCTCTTTGGGGGCAGTTGGTTTTTTGCTTGTCAGCGTCAGCCTACAGGAATTCAGCAAATTTGGCCAACTGATGGGCCATAGCCACGCCCTGCAATAAAGTCTGGATCACAGCCCTGGTAGAGTCCTGTGATGAGTTTCTTTCTTCCTCAGGTGCTCTTTTTCAGCCCAATGGTAGTGGCTACTCTCCTGTCTACTTTTCCCATATTCTTTAGTCCTTTTTTTTTTTACCTTTTACTAGTAAAATGTGCATTGCTTTTGTACTGGTTAATGAATCTTGATGTTAAAATTTCCCCGATTAAATTACTGGTGTGGTTTTTGTATCTGATTGGATTTTTACTGAATTATTGTTTCATGGATAATGGATATCACCCAGATGTAGCAATGGGTAAATTCAGAATGTGCCTTCTAAATGCTGGTAGATTTTCCTTTTCAACTACCAGAAATTTGTCATCATGTAGCCGAATCTATATGCAAACTTTACCAAAGAACTCAGGTTACCCAAGTACGTGTTGAAATAAAAACAAAACAAAATACCATAACCTATCTCTAGTCAAATAAATTTGAGAAGTGTATGAAAATTGTTTTCTCTTTTGAAACAGACATACTCATAAAACAAATATTTAAATAAGAAAAAAATAGAATAAAATGAACTTGAGATTTAATTATGATCTGCTGAAATTGTGTTATCCAAGATAAATAAGTCATCCAATGGAAAAACTAAAACCAAACAAATAAAACATGTTTTGTCAAACCTCTGTCTACACTAGCAGAGATAAATGAAAATACTGGTTAGTTTTGGGGAAAATTTTTATTGCTTTTTCTAGATACGTACCCCAGAGACATTTTAAGGTCTAGACCAGACAGTGACAAATTATGGCTGCAGGTTGACACCCTGCTTTTATACGTAAAATTGCTTTGGCATATAGCCCGCCATTCATTTCCATATTGTCTATGGCTGCTTTTGCTCCCCAGTGCAGAATAAAGTAGTTGTGTCAGAGACTGAATGGCCCCACAAAGCCTCACGTATATATTATCTACCTCTTTAGGAATGTTTGCCTATCCTGCAGGACATGGGATCTCTCTTGCCATGAAGGCTTGAAAGTGGCTAAATAAATGGGTGTGGCTGGGTTCCAATAAAACTTTATTTATAAAAACAGGCAGCAGGCCAGATTTTGCCTGTGAGCTTTAGTTTGCTCATCCCTATTTTACAGCATAGAGATATGTAACATTAGCTGAATAAATTTTAAAAATTGATTTTTTAAAATTTCTAAAACTGCCAGCACATTCTATTTTCGTGTGTGTGTGTGTTTGCAGTACCTAGATAATATGCATGTGACAGCTGGAGACTGGGCATGATGAATGAGTTAGGTAACCTCTGGAGGGTACCTATGTTGTGACCATAAACTACTGTGCCCATGTGGAAAATATTGCAGTCCTGAGGCAAAAGATAAACTCCATGCTTGATAAAAAACAATCAAAAGGTAAGGTTTCTCTCTGGTGAGCTGTAATCTTCAGTCTTCTTCTGTGTTTTATTCCCATTGGCAGCTCAAAGCTGTCCTTCATCCATCATACGCCTCTTGAGTGTCTGCTTTGGGTTCACTGTCACGATGAAAAACTACTTCATGAACTTCGTGGAGGAACTCAGGATTGAGTCTGAGTTGTTTACATAGCTTTTGGGGAAAATGTCACCCAAGTATGGGGGAACCATCCACGAGGCATTTCAAGTATTTGCTTTAAAATAGAAATATTGACAATGGTAAATGTTTTTTTCAAAGATGTTTGCTAGTTCTACAAACTCACGTAGGCAAATTTCCCTCGCCAATTTGAGATTACCTAATTTGATGTTGCTATTTCTGTTATGTCACTCGCATCTGCCCTGGCACCTCTATTCGAGTTCAACTAGCATAATTCAGGCCCTCATGCCTCTCCTAGGAATTGCTACCTCCAATACTTCATGTCTCTAACTTGTTTGACCTTTCTCAGCCAGATTAATCTTCCTGAAACACAAATCCAATCATGTCACTATTTTTCTCAGAAACCCCAAATGATTCTCCTCTGCCTCAAGAAGTGTAATCTTAGTAAGTTGACAGCCTTCCGCTCCAATGATCTCCATCACTCCCTACCCCTCCTGCTTATACCCTCCTGCTTATACATGGAGGGATGCCAGATAATTTACAGGATATGTATTTGAATTTCAGATAAATGAGTAATTGTTTAGTATGAATATACCCCAAATACTACATGGGAAATACTTATACTATAAAAATGCTTCATCGTTTACCTGAAATTTAAATTTAACTGGGTGTTGTGAATTTTAATTTGCTAAATCTGAGAACCCTACTTTCATGCTCACTACATTTATCAGATTTAAATACTCTTTGTCTCCTGTATGCACCTCATGCTTTTCAGCTTTTCTGATTTTGCCAGAACGACCTCCTAACCAACCACCTAGATGCCGTGGATGAAAGTATGGAGAGTAGCACCTAAATGCTCCCGGTTCTTAGTCAACATGATGTACAAGAAAGAACGTAGGTGAGGTAATATGAGATATACTTGGGTTATCATAATGGCAACAACTTGGCCATCTCTGTGACCTTTGGGCAAATTGCTTAGCTTTTATAGGCTTCGGTTTCCTTACCTACACATGGAGGATAATAATACTAACTTCAAGTGATTATTTTAAAGTTAAGTGAAAATTTATAAAAGCTTTCTAATAACAAGTAGTTCATTGGAGGGTTTCAATAAATGACATCACTTTTTCAACTTTTTCCTTATATCAGTGCTTCTTAAATTTGAGAAGCCTCAAAGCTCCTTAAGTATATCTATGGGTTCCAGTGAAAGAAACACTTCATTGAACAGTTTAAAGTAAAAATGGTTACTTTAGGTGGTCATTTTATGCCTCAGACATAAACACTAATCAGAGTTAAACAATGGAAGTCTGTGGCAAAACTTGCTTAGCATTTTTCTAGATAATCCAGGATAGGATTGTGTTCTTAGATTCTCAATAAAATACAAAGACAATATTTAAAAACTATCCTACAGAAATTTAGGGAGTCATAGGACGTCTACATTTTATCTTATCTGTATATATGTTTTACTCTCTACTAGACAGATTGTCTCTGCACAGGCTACATGTTTGAGTCTTTGTTTCTTCTCCATGGAACGTTCTTCACAGCAGAAACTTAACATTTGTTGACTGAAGAGCTAACTGATTGACTGAGTAGATAAATATTGACCTCTCAAATTCAGACGTAGCTTTAAATGATATGTATGTCTAGCCAATTTACAAGTTGTCTCCAAAGCCCCTTCTTGACAGCGTATCTGTACCACCTCTGCTGGGTAGGGAATGGGTTACATGACTTTGACCATGGTTTACTGGTCATCTGACCTAGCTGGCACATGCTGGGTCAACCAGATTTTCTCTCACAGGACGTGGAATTGTTGCCAGTCTCTGGTGGTTGCTAAAATTAAAGTTGTTGTGGGGACAGAGCCCCAGAGAGCAGTTTCCAGGCTCTCGGCCTCACATAGAAAGGTGCTGGCTCAAGTAGTAAATGGCCATCAACTGTGATTGGATGGCCATCAGCTCTGGCTAGTTGGCCGTCAACTGTAACCAGTGAGCCATTGGCCACTAATATAATTGCCGTGGCTATGCTAGCAAATGGGGGCTAGCAAGAAGATGATGCCTGAGCTAGCAGGAGTGGATTGCAAAGAGGCGGATGCCGCCAGCAGGAATATAGTGGTATGAATCCCCCATCTATGGCTCCGTGGGTGTTCCTTTTTGGCCTCACCACATCCTGCGTTCCTATGTGGGGAGCAGGAGCTGAGACCCTGCATGCCACCCCGCGTAACACATGGCGCAGCGTGCAGGGTCTCCCGCACGACAGTTGTTTTCTGACCCCCATCGGACGTCTTAATCCCCCTGGGAGAAGCAGAGAAAACTTTTCCGCAACAGGTGATAGTCATAGGGCAGCCACTGAGTCAGGGCTTAGAGAAACTGCAAAGGAACCCTGTCACCTGGATTTCCACTTCCTGATCCTGTCTTTCATGGGAATAAAGTAGTCTTAACTCTAATTTTTGTTTAAGAAAGTTTGAGGCTATGTTTTGTTACAACCAAGTAATCCCTAATTAAAGCATCTGGGTCAAAATGGGCCCTGACCCACCCCTGCCAGGAGAGTTGCATGGAGTAGTGAGGGTCACCTGTGGGCAGTGTGTGTTTTAGAGCTGGCGATGTGTGTGCTGCTGCCTTAAAGCTGAGGAAGCTGAAAGAAAGAGGGAATGGCAGACAGGTGAGAGAAAGGGCTACTGATCGGCTAAGCGGCCCTCAGAAAACTTGGGGAAATTGCCTCGTACAATTTTTAGTAAGTCATAGGAGGTGATCTGTACCCTCTCCATTTTCCCATGAAATGTTCAAAAAACGTATTCACTGTACTTTGGAGACATGTCTTCTTTATAATGAATGTGTAGGACAAATAAAATGGATGACAATATTGAGACCTGGTTTGACTGAATGCAGCAGTGGGGCTCAGACTTGTATCTGAAATATGCTGCGTTATTGCTTCAGTTTTCATTCGAAGAAAGGGTTTCACTGAAAAACAATTTTATAATGCATGCATAATAGAAAGAGCATTAGACAAAGAATTGAAAGATATAGGGTAGTGTCCAATATCCTTCATGTCTTTCTTAGGTCTTGGGTCATATTGCTGATAGGGTAATTCCGGCAATTATTGGAAGATATTTATGAAGTTCAAATGTTATCAAGAGAATGAAAGTAGTTTATAAACCATACAGAGATACAAAGTTTCAAAGTGGTGTTCAGGTTTACGTTTAGATTGTGAGCTCCTTTTGTTTCGTCCTGTTTTCACAGTATGTAAAACAGCAGTAATATAGAAGGTGCTCATAAACGCATTGGTGAAGGAATGAACCCAGGCATCAGGGTCACATGTGTATTTTATATACAAACAACTAAATCAGTCTCAAAGCTTTCGTTAACACAGAGCATGTGAACCGTCCTTATCTACTGTGGACCAAAGGACAAGAAATAGCAACAGATCTGATTTAGGTTAGAGTCACATCTAAGAATTAGAATGGTACCCAGCAGTGGGAATGGCAACAGAGGATGTTGACCATCTTTTCCTTCGAGAGCCTAACGGGATTGGATTCTGTTCTTGGAGCAATTTCAGTCTAATCCTGATGAACTTGAAGATCTCTTAGCATGTTTTCTATCTCTTTAATTTTAGGATTAAAATGAACCTGAAATCTTTTTTTTTTTTTTTTTTTTTACTGCTAAGACAGCAATTGGTGTCTTCTAAGTGGGCTTAGATACCGCTGAATCAGTAGGAAGTCCCACAACACACTGCAACATATATGTAACTTGGTTGGTTTCTTGGTTGTTACCGGGAGCATATTTATTGTAAGCATTTCTGATGTACAATTCTAAAAGGCTTAAAGCAATTTGTGGACTTTTTATTTTTTTCTTCCAGTGAATCATCCTGAGGGCTTAATAGCATGTTCCTCTGGGCCTTTGATGTAACTAATAAAGGGAGAGTGTGACTTAGTGCTTTTGTGACTAATTTCATGTCTGTTGCTTTTATTTATGGAATAACATGAATGAATCACTCCATGTATTTCAATGGCTTCACATAACGATGTAAACAATACATTCCAGGTTCTGACTGTAACAGCTTTAAAAATGATGGTAACATATAGACCAGAAGATATAGCATCTATATAAGTTCCCTTCATAGTCTTTCTGGCAGATGATTCTTGCTCTTAGAGCTGCCTTTAGATTGTGGCAAGACAGACCTCTGTTCCAGGCCCTGCATTTTAGAGGGCCCTGTGTATCTCACACACACACACACACACACACACACACACACACACACACACACAGAATACATTTATTTAAGACCATACGCTTATTTCTGTCACCTGGGATCCAGGACTCAGCACAACTGAAATCATGAACATCCAGTCTCATAACTAACTCTATTCAGGCCTCAGGGAAGTTCTTCTCCACATCTTTCCCTATATTTTCACAACAAAAGGTAACCAGATCCAAATGCCATAAAAGTTTGTGAGGCATGCTGCTGCCAGCGTCACAGATGGTCTGTGCTTTGGAAATCAGAGAGAATTTGAGCGGCAAAAGCACATAGATACAAGAAAAGGCAAATAATTTGTATCAATCTGGGTTTGGTCAGGAAAACAGAACCACTCTAGGTATTATGGGACAAAAAGTCAATTAGAGGAATTAGGGTTTCCATGGTCGTGAGAAGAGCTGAGACAGTGAATGTTGGAGAGTCTGCAGCTGGAAGGTAAGAGAAATAGTCATTAATGACCTCAGCCTAAAGTGCTAAAGCTTGTGATTCTGAAAAGGCTGCCAGGAAACTGCTTCTATCTCTGTATCTCCTGGGAAGTTCCTACCAACTGTCAGAATGTGACAAAAATGTGGGCGCCTCCGGAATGCCCGGGCAGTTGCTGCATCTCCTTCATCCACCCGTGAATCTGGTTACCCTGAGTCCCAAGAATAATGATCTCTTCTCCATTCTGCCTGCAAAATACCTCAAGAGTTTCTCTTATCGGCAAACTCTAACCAGGAACCATACAAAGTAGGGGATCCCGAAGAAATGCAGTTTCTGGCTACCCCATCTGCACTATAGAAGAGGGGACTAGGGACGATGCTGAGTTGACAACAGACAGTTCAACAAAGTTCACCCTCTTATCAACTCAGCATCCATGTACAGCACTTCTTCCTATGTTTAATTTCCGAATAAAAACAATTATAATGTCTTGCTTCCCACTAAAACGATGTGATTCACATTGATTTAAGTGCAGACACATTTATTCTCCTAAAAGGGACGGCAGTAGTGCTCATCTGCCACTTGATTGATATCTGATATTCTGTAACTTGAATATTGAAATACAGAGTCGGTGAATATGAGCTTATTTTATATTTTATAAAGGAGGTGGGAGGGGAAGGTTGATTTTTTGCAAATATACACATATCAATGAATAAAGAAAACATGGACGGTTGCTAGCCATTTTTCCACACCTTGTCTCGCAATGATAGTTGCTAGTCCCACTTTCCACTTCCACTGCCATAATCCCTTTGCCCTAAGCAAGTATATATAGTTTTCTGTCTAGTGGGGACTCAGAATTAGTGTCGATGTTGTTGATAATGTCTCCCTAAGCAGTGGATGTAGGCACATTAGTAGCTGTGATGAATGAAAATTCATGTTTTTGAGCCTACACATAATTTCCACAGCTCCTGTCATGTTGCTATTCACAGAACGGAACATTTTGTCCTTCTAATTGCTGAAGCCTGCTTTGTTATGTTTACCCTGCTATAGTTACATGAGACACAAATACCCCCACTTTGTTCCCGTGCTGAAAGACCCATCCGCATACCTCTTCTGAGCATCTTTGCCAAGTTTTGAATCTTACTCTTTTCGAATCCCTGGCCATTCAGCCAGACTGTTAGCAACTGTACACAAATACATGCAGATTTGTATTTTTGTCTCTCAGGCAATCTCATCATTTAGGTCAACCAGGTAACTGCCCCAAATTTTAGCTGCAGCTAGGATATCCCTTAAACAACTCCCCTTCAGGACTACTCCTGTCATCCATTTCTGGGTGGTTTTAACTCTCTTCTGGAAGCATTTGTAAACCATGCCCAACTGGTCTCCACGAGGATATAGTATGAGGTGAGGGAGAAGAGACAATGTCCAGGAGTGGGCGCCTGAGAGTCTAAACCACCAGCTCATACAGCTTGTGTGTGTCTGCAGGACTCTCTGAGCCCAGTCTCTCATAAACCACTTCCGCTTGATGATAGACTGCTGCCACCCACATCAACCTTTATGGCTCGGTGGCTCAGATAGCACTTAGCTTATGATAAATAGTCCAGGTTGCATGGTAACTGTGTGGCACATGGTTGATTATTCAGGGCCCAGTGTACAGAAGAGGCTGTTTCAAGGAGAGTGGTTTTCTGCAGAAGAGGCATGATTTACTCTAGAATCCCACGGGTCTGCATGATGATTCATGGATGGTGGCTGCCAAAGACTCCGTACAGCATCTCTGACGCAGATACCTCAGGTACCACTGGAGCTGCTGCCTCATGGCACAAGTCGCAGAGGCTTGTGTAGTAGTGTAGACCCTGGGGGCTCTTTGGACTCCACTAAACACTACAAGTCCTACAAGTTACTTGGTAAATGTGTCCAAGCAACTTTCCTGCCCCAAACTCAGAGGCCCAACAGGCGTGGTGCTTCTTTCCTTGTGGTAGTAGGTGCCAAATGCACCAGCTTCTCCTTCACCTCAGAGCTGATATCCTGACTTGCACTGGACCTCTAGCACTTACAGAACCCTGAATCATTGAGGGGCCTATTTTTTATGCTTCACGCCACAAGTGTCTAGGGTAGGGGTTGGAAAAATTTGTAAAGCGCCAGAGAGTAAATACTTCAGGCTTTGCAGATCATACTCTGTTTCTTCTTCTCCTCCCTCTTCTTCCCCTTCTCCTTCATCACTTTTTACAATTCTTTAAAAATGTAAAAAAAAATATTCTTAGCTCACAGGCCATGTAAAAATAGACTTCTATGGCAATATTTCTGAAACTCTCTGTGGTATGTTTTTGTTTTTCTTTTTAAATTTCCAATCCATGTCAGACTGTTCTTTTTGTAAAATACAGTAAAAATGAATAGCTAAAAAAATAAAATTATGAAGACAGAAAATATAAGTTTAAGTTTTTAATATTAGGTTCAACAGACCAAATTATGCTGTCAAATTACTATGAAATTTCTAAATTCTTAGTCTACACTTTTGTGCTTAACTCATCACGAATTGGCAACAAGTTTCAAATCGTCATTGGAATGCAGACGACAGTTTGAATTATACTGATCTGGGGTGGTTGTTACTTTCTGCTCACCAGGTCAGTCAGCATTCAGTGCAGTGAACTGCTGTCATGATGTGTGGAATGGCCAGACGATCAAGTTCCTTATAGCTTAGATTAAAACAGTTGGTGGGAGAATTAATATATTCCTGGAAGATGGCATAGGAAGTGTATTACTAACCCTTCATTTGTTAAAGGAATAGAGACAGAAAAAAATCACCAGATCAGTCACTGCACATCGGGGGATGTGTGATTTGTTGGAACAACTGCCATTCAAGTCACCAGTTGATCAATTTATGGTAATCCACTGTAATTCTCCAAGGTTCCCCTGGCTTCTGCGTAGTCCGATTAGGTGAATCGATTTGCTATGTGTTGCACATCACCTCCCCCATATCTTTCGAATCTTTGGCAGTGACATTAATCTCTGTACTTCTCCAGGAATGCAGTATTTCTTTTGGTTTTACCAATCCGTGTCATGAATAAGACACTAGTAAGTGTCTTATTGTCCAGTGCCAATGGGATTTTCGTAAGATAGTTGTTTTACAGAGATGCATACTGTTTTACATATATCTCTGCTCATCTCCGGGAAATCTGAAGTCTGGTATTGACACTTAGGCAAGATAAAAATGCGATGGGCTAACTAGTGATTTTTAATGTGCTGTTAAAAGTTTGAAATTCCCTTGGTGGAGGCTAGGGCCAGCTTTTCAACATTTTTAAAGGCTATGAAGATTAATGACTTAGATCTGGTTTCACCAGTTACCTAGCCTGGCTTTGGCTAATTGATGAATAGGTCATAGAAGACTCCTCTGGCGATTTTTGCCTGAGCTCTCCTGAAACTAAGAATCCTCACACATATTCCGGCAATTGTGGTGGCTCCTAATCTAGAAATGAGCCTTGTCCTGTGTCGTTGAGAAAGGAACCTGGGAAACTGAGCCTGGAAATCTGTCAGGTCCCTGATGCTTCCTGTGTTTGCTCTACTACCATTTATTTTTATATATATTTTAGGTGAGTGTTCACTAAGGAATTTTGTGAGTCCTTCCTAATCTCCAACCTTATGTCATAATTGTAGCATCATTACTGTCTTCATATTTAATCAATGAGAGAACCAATTCCAGGTTCATACTTTTAAGATTCTATTATCCGAGAAGGTATTTCACATCAACATCATAATCTGGGTTCAATAAGGAAAGCAGAGCCCTCCTAAGTAACATGTGAATCAAGGGGTTTACTGTAAGAGTTAGAGCTTCATAAATGTAGACAGATCTATGGGGATGGTGGTTGGGGAGGCTGCAACCAGAAGGTCACAGTTACTGATCACCACTGATGTGGGTGTTATTAAAAATTTCTGTCATTTTCAGCATTTGTTGAAAAAATTCCCACTTATAGGGAAAAATAGCGATTTGTATAATTTTGACTTACAATGTTGATTACTAACTCTTAAATATTCAGACATGTGATATGTGGTCATTCATTTATAGTCTTACTGGGCCCCACAAGTGTTAGAGGCAGGCCTGCTTTCTCTCATGATGCTCTCTTGTGGCTTTTCCTTGACAAAGCTTTTGCTTTGCTTAACTTCAGGTTTATTTACTATGTGTCGCTTACCCATCATATCTGACCGATTCAAGTTTTCCCTTCACTATAATGGCATTCATGCTTGTAGTTCATCTCAGGGCTTTATTTTAGTACTAGCATTGCATCTTAAAACTCGTATTATTAAGTTTGTATTAACTCCATAAACTCTAAAGTAGTGTATTTGCATTTAATAAAATAATTCTTTGATAAAACTGGAGAAGGTTTTAGAGTTTTAGCGCCAGAGTTAAAATAAAAACAAATAATATACAATAATAAAGATTGTGTGGGCTTTTCTGGGCATAGACGTTGAGCATTATCAAGACAAAGTTTGGGGATGATTTTGGGCTCTTCTTTCTATCCCTACCATTCAATCAAAGAGGTTTTGCTTTTATGTGTTTATGTTTCTTGGTTAAATTTTGTTTTAAAATAAGTTTTTAAATTAAAGAATATTTAAAATCCAATGATCTAACCCAACCCTTTATTTTATATTTGAGGAAATTAGGGTCCATAGAAATATATGAACTTGCTTGAAGCAACTTAATAAAAAATGGCAAACCTGGAGGTAAAACCAAGTCCCTGGCTCCAGACGATGCCCTCTCCAGTTGTCTTACAAGAGTTCAGATTGTAGCGATCATGGAATTCTTGAAGCTCTTTGCAGAGAAATAGAAAATGCTATGATCATTTATTTTACTTAAATGCAAACAGAATTTCATGTTAATTCAAATAACCTATATTATATTCTAGTTTATATGAATAGGAGCTGATACCAAATAGATTCTCTCTTTCTCTCCCTCCCTCCCAGTCCCCTCCCCCCACATATATACACAAGAAAAAAATAGCTTGAAATTAAAACATTTTATTTTTTCCACATGATTGTTTCCCTCAAGTTGGGAAGATGTCATTTTAGTGGCAGGGTACCGAAGTATAACTGGAGAAATACCACTGTTCATGGATGCAGATACAGAATTTGAGAACCTGGTACTACTTCATGCTAATGTCTACCCACAGTTCCCAAGTCTCTGATTTAACTAAACAGTTACCACTAATGGTTTATGTATTTTTAATTGGCATGCATTTATACAATTAAAATATTTTACTTTTCTCTCAGAAAACTTGAGGAAGTAGTCTTGACATCTGGTCAGAGATTTAAATGCATTCTAAAACTATGTCGTTTAACTGCATGTCTCTGAGTTTGGCCTTCAATTGAAAAGTGTCAAGATTCAGTGGATACTTTTCAAGTGACCTGACAACTTATGATTTTTTTTTAAAAAGCCTGATATAATGGGAGTCCAATTTTTCTTCCTGATGAATCAGCATTTTCTACTAATCTAAAAAGAAGATTAATGCATCACTAATAGTTCAATTATATGTTATGGCTTTGAATCTCATAAACATTAATAGAAATTTACCAGATGGTATCAAGATAAAAATGAACCTTTAGGTAGGTTGAATCAGGTGCCCTTAGACCAAATTGAATTAGAAAACAAAAACAAAAACAAAAAACAACTTCTCAGAATTTAACCTCTTAAGGGCTACTTTATCAAATATTCTACTTAGGGTGTTGTATGACATGTAATCCCAGTGGGGAGATAACCCATGGTATAATTTGAGAGTTTCAATGGATCTTCTCATTCTGTATCTATGGTTTCTGAAATTTATCTATTAAATATTTCTCCTTTGAGGTTAAATGTAATTTTAATATCTGCCGAAGCTGTTACTGAATGGTAGTTTGACATCGTGGGGTATGGTGACTGGGTCATCAGACATGCAAGGGGTGGAGATGTGAGAGGGTGTGATTTTAGAAACTCATGGGCTTTCAGAATGGGTGATACAATGATTGAATATGCAGGAGGCAATACTTATGATCATAGAGATGCCTGAGAGTAGCCAGACTAGAAATTGTTAATTGACCAGAATCAAGTACGTGGCTAAGAAAGATTTCAAAGTGGTCACCTGTTAAGAAAGGAGCTTTTGCAGGTAGATCAAAACAATGCATCAAGAAAAACTACAGAAAGTGATCTTAGAAGAATCCTGGGAAACCTTTATATCAGGGTTTGACATACTAAAGTAGTTAAATAGAACTGCTTGGACCTGGGGTTGAGAGCAGAAGAATTTTATTTTCTTAGGCACCCAAGGAACTAATTCTGGTCTCAACATTGGAAGGAATTAAGTGTGGAGAATCAGAATGAAGAGTAGTGCTAGATGTTGACCTACCAGAAGATGAAATGCAAAGAACTCTTAAGATTTCATTCCTTAATACCAAAGAAGACGACCAGTTGGCATAGGGACTCAGTGTCTTTCATTTAACTGTTTAAAAACTCTATCCTGAGTAGATCACTATGCCTTTCCTTACTGTTACACTTCTTTCCACTCTCATGTCTTCATTCTTTCCCATCTTTAGTCTGGGTAGATTTTTATACAGCTGGCTTCACCAAGAATAAAGAGATCGTAAAAAGCGACCTCCCTCCTAGAGTTGTCAGATTAACCAAGTGAAATTTAACAGGAACCCAGTTAAATTTGAATTTCAGATAAAGTATCAACAATTTTTTTAAGTGTAGGTATTTCCCATGCAATATTTAGAAGCTGCTTGTTCTAAAAAAGTATTCATTGCTCATCTGAAATGCAAATATAACCAGCTGTCCTATATTTTATGTCAATTAAATTTTTTACCTTCTTTCTCCAACTAACATTTTCTCCACATCCATCTACATTAGCTCATATTTTCTCATTTCTGGGAAGATATACGCCTTCTTTCTAGGACTATCCCATTCATCTGTACCCATGATTCCATCCACTCCTACTTTTTCTGGCAGCTTAGTCTATCAGTCATTTCCTCCATTTTGTACTTTAATTTCTTTCTCCTCTCTTGTGATCTTCCCTTCTCTCCCTCCTACCTTCTGCACTCGATACTTTCCCTCTATGAATAAAGTATCTCTATCCTAATACAATTTTCCCTTAAAGGTTACCTCCTTTAAGCTACTTCCCTTAACTGCTAAGATGCTCAAAAGAATGATTTATACCTATTGGATTTTCTTTTTCATAGTACCATGTTTGGTATTATAATTTTATAATTAATGTGTCTGATTCTCTAAATAGTAATAATCCCAACTGTGGATAAAAAATTGTCCAGAAGGCCAATGTGTTATCTATAAGTATATTTCTTAAAATGGTAATTTGAGAAGAAGACAAATGATAGCCAAGGGAGAAGTAAAGTTGGAAAACAAACAAAAAAAGGTTTTAATAAAAATTGTTACCATTTACTGAAAGCTTTTTTGGTTTAGATACTCTAAATAAATTATGTGCATAACTCATTTAATCCTCACAACAACAATGTGTAATTTTATCAGTGGTTCTCAGATGAAATAGCTAAGGTTTAGTGGGGTTAAAAACGATATTTGCTGAAGATCACACAGCTACTCAGCATTTGAATCTAAGGATTTTGCCTCCAAAGCCCATGGGTGGGGTCATGAATAACCATCACTTAAGCAAATTAAACAAACAAATGCCTACCCGATTTCTTATGCCAGTTTCAGTTAGCTCTTGAAGTGTATGTTCTGTCATTAGTGTGATTAATATTTGCTCTAGTTATTAATTGGGTAAAACATAAGCGCTTAATTTTTAATGACATGATTGCTTGACTGCTTGGGGGAATGGCGGTTTGGATCAATGAAGACAAAAATTTCCATGTTATTCATTTTCCAGCTGACATTTTTAATTGCCTGACTCTCAAATAACAACTTGGCCTACTGCAAACATTTCTGAGTCTTCTTTAATTAACAAGCTTTTGATATTTAAGGTATCATATGTATATCTAAGTGTACATTTAGGCATTAAGTAATGGAAACATATAATTGGAAAATGTGGAGCTGAGCAGTGTTCTTGGTGGCCATACAGTGGATTTTCTACAATTTTAGTATTTTCATCTTCAAATTTAGTTCAATCGATTTTAGTCTCTTTTATCTCTAATTCAACAAATATTTGCTAAACACTTACTATGTGCATAGCCTATTTGGGTCTATAGTTGATAAAATAATAGCAAAGCCAGGGACTTTGTTATTATTATATACTCGTGTGTGTGTGTGTGTGTGTGTGTGTGTGTGTGTGTCTGTGTGTGTCTGTGTGTCTGTGTGTCTGTGCAGGATGATGAAAACTGGGGCTGACAGCCTGAACCAGAAAGACAAGAGTGAGGCTGGAATAGAAGGTCCCCATATAGGAGACATTGTTGAAATTGGTGACTAATTTAGCAAGAATTTTCCTGCCATGTATGTTCTGCTCTTCCTCAACTATGTGTAAATTGCGCATTCTCACTTCTGAAATTTAATACACCATCCCCCTTTTTTTCTCCTTTGTTCAAAAGTCTTATATATCCAATGTTGCTTCACTGTCTTTGGAGTTTTCATTCCTATGTGAATTCCCCTAGCATATGTATTAAAACTTGATTTGCCAAAAAAAAAAAAAAAAAAAAAAAAAAAAGAAGAAGGAAAAAAAAAAGAAAAGAAGAAAAAAAAGAAAAGAAAGAAAGATTGATGACTAACCAAGAGAATTATATTGTATTAATGCACAAAGGACAATTTGGAAAGGAAGAAAGAGAGGGAAAAGAGTGAAACAACATTAGCAACATCAAGAAAAGAGTTCAGGCAAGCAATTATTGACCAAATTCAAACTTAAGTTTCCTTCAACATTTTTAATTTTAAGGGCTCTTTTCAAAAATAAAATGTAAAGCCAAATTTATCTTTTATAATCCTCTTCCCTTTTCAGTTTTGTCTTCTTATCCTGTTCTGATTCTTCCCAATCTTTTTACATCAGTTTGAGTATGTAGGAGAAATATGTTCAAAACTGACATAACAGTTACTGAGTTAGGTTGCATATCCTTATTATATTGTAGAATGCAATGAGAGTTGATATTTCCCCCATACTTGAAACAAACTCATACACAATTTTTGGGAAAAATAAGGAAGTTTTACTTGCATGCAAGGTGTTGGGTTTTTAAAAGAAAGGGGCCCATGAAAAGAGACAATGCATGGTATTTAGAGTTCAGATTATTACATGGCAGTCCCAATTCCAATTGCATAAAGTTTGGTGCAGATTTGACAGAAACTAAGAGGCTTTGATAAACCAAAAATACCCTCTTGTTTTTAATTGGTTCCACAATCTCTTTCCTTTCCAGTTCAGCAAATAATTATTAAATAATTTCCATATGCCTAGCCTAATTGGTTTTATGACAGATAAAATAATAGCAAATAATCCCCAGCATTTTTGAGATTCCCTTGTCATCCAATTACAGAGGCATCTGTTCTTTTGGATGCTTTTGTAATTCATAGCTGGTGTTATTAGGAAGGTCTTCTACTCATCTTGGAAAGCAATCTCTTTAACTGAGAAATGCAAAGCCTTTCCCAGCTGAGGAAATGTATGACAAATTTTATTTATTCTTCCTTTAAGTTCCTTCTTTTGATCAATCATTCCTTAAGAGATGCAGATTTGAATAAATAAGTTTGCTTTGTACTTTTCCCATTTAGTATCATTGATTTGATTTCATAATGGAGTAGAGACATGTGACTTGCCCGGTTTTAGCTCCAATGCACAAGATATTGGACGCACGCAAATCTTGCAATTAGCCTCCTTATTCTCTAACCAGCCAATCTTTCCACTCAGCAAACTAACTTTGTAAACCAAGGACAGGAATCCCAGGCACAGCTTGATTGTCCTGTGGTTATCTGAACAGTAGCTTGTTGGCTATAAGGCTATTGGAAGGACAATGGTCAGATCAGCAGGGACATTTGTACACGCTTTCTGTCCATGTAAGCATGGGTTCCTCTTGAGAGACTAGAGGTATTTCTAGTGCATTTTTTTGGTAACAGCTTTATTGAAATAGAGTTCACACTCCATACAATTTACCCATTTAAAGTATATAATTCAATAGTTTTTTAGTGTGTTTACCAAGTTGTACAACTACCACCACAATCAATTTTAGAACATTTTCATCACTCCCAAGGAAACCCCGTCCTTCTCGGCTATCGTCTCCTAACTCCTCTGTCCTTCCCAGCCTTAGGCAACTACTAATCTACTTTCTGTCTCAATAGATTTTCCTATTCTGGGTATTTCATATTAGTGGAATCCTAGAATATGTAATCTTTTGTAGCTGGCTTCTTCACTTAGCATAATTTTTTCAAGGTTTATCCACATTGTAGTATGTATCAGTAATTCATTGCTTTTTATGGCCATAAATGTGTATTCAATGTGTATGAATATATCACGTTGTTTATTCATTTAACTTAGAAGGGTAGAAGGAAAAGATACTTTCTCTACTACATAAGCAAGTTGGGGTTTTAAGGTAAGATGGGGTAACATCTTATAATTAATTACTCTCAGAAATGTGCAAAAAAGACAGATATAGTGAACAAAAGGCAATTTGAAGATTTCTTCATCAGCCAAAGCATAGTAATGCCAGTGGCATAGCATAGGATGTAGGACAACTCTTTCAACCGTAGAGTTGAGACTGGCCTACAGTGATTTATTGCAGTCTCTGTAACCTGGTTATTAAAAAGTCTGAGTCACCAGAGGTTTCTTAGAATCCTGGCAAAGACAAGTACCACCTCTCAACGTTTGCTTCCAGTGGAGAGAACTGCCTAGCCATGAGATAAAATAATCCAGAAAACCAGAAAGCCATGAACCAGAAATAATATAGTCACATACTCAGGGATGCAGAAGTTCTCTGGCAGTGAGGTGAGATTCACCCAAGGACACCATGGAGAGTAGCCTGGGCATTGGGGATGGTGGGGCGTCTCTAGTACTGCAGGCCAATCACTCCAAGGGGTTAGGTCTCAGAAGAACTTCTAGAAAACTGTGAAATTTTTTTGTAAATAGTTTTGGGGGGGTGGAGATAATTTTGATCATTTATTTGTTTTATAACTGGAAGTGTGTGCTTTTTGACCACCTTTACCCATTTTGCCGAAAATGGGTGAAGGCTGTATCTTCTTTTGAGTACTTATCACATTTGACAATAAGTATTTGCTGATGAATATATAAAGCTATGAAAATTTTATTCAAGTAAAACATTTAATGTCAGTGGAAAATTCTCAAGATATATTGATTAACAAAAATATATACTACAGTACCATTTCCCTGTGTACTCTCAATTTTGTGAATAAATAATATACATCTGTATGTACAGAAAAGGATTTATATGTATATATATGCACTGAGATCTTATTTCTGTGAGGAAGAATGTAAGTAATTTTAATTTCCTTCAATTTTCTGTAGTTAATGTGTATTATATTGTAAATAGACAAAAAGTATTACTAAAATACAAATGAATTAATGGAAAAAGGTAGTTAATTGAGAGGAGTCTTCATCTTAGTCCCTGTCTGATTCTGATACACTGGAAACACAGGGACATTACAGGGCCCTGAGTTCAGGGACTTGAAATAGCAGACATGTGTCCAGAGAAACTGTTTTAGAAAATACACTGTCAAGCATGTACTTATCCGAAGGGGCTACAATGCAGGCTGAGGTGCCATATTATGTACAGTTGTCTCCTCTTTTTAAACATATCACTAGATCTCTAATAATTTATACCTCTTCCAGAGAGAAGCAATTTTAGTAATTTTAGACCTTTCAAATCTAGCTATTCACACACTCACATTAACTTGCCTTTGGACAAGATTAATAACCTAACTATTTAAATATATGGCTAGGTTCTTTGTATGTCTGAACTTTGGATATTCTATCATGTCTCAAATCTGCTTATTCCTGTTTTCACCAGGGCCCAAACAAAAATAAAAACAAACAAACGAAAAACTCAAAAACTAAGTTCTAAAGCCTAACGACAGGTGAATTGTTTTCACTTCTAAATACATCTATGTAAAAAATTCACCAAAAACAGTTAAACTAGGTGTTATCAGCTAATTATAGTGTGAAATTTAGATTGACAGATACTATAAAAAAGTGGGAAAGTCTAATCATTGTTCTGCTCAAACAATGGATCAGAAACTTGTTTTAAACCACGTGAGTTTACTTCAAAGAAATATATCTTTGTGAAGAAATAAATGGATTCACAAAATTTAAACCTCCCTAATCATTCAAATGTTCATTAACTTCATTGTTTAGAGGTAGACTGTTTCATTTTTAGTTGAGTTGTTTGGACCCTTCACTCATTTGGTTCCATAAGATCTAGTATGAAAAGTACATCACCCATTCAGATCTGGGTCAACACAAATTGTATTTATTTACTATAGTACCAGCCACAGCATTTGACATGTCTCTAGTGTTCCAGGAAATAAAATTTGCATGATTTGTGGGGAAGACTCCTTCTTGGTCAAATTCTTTCAGTCACATCCTTTTCTTTGAAAGTTTGCTGGCTATTTCTTCCAACAAACTGGCATCTTCTCTGTAATCCCTCCACACTTGTTCTGTAGCCTCATGGAATCTTATATACTTAACTCCTGTTAAGTTGTCTACAATGCTGATATCTTTCCACAAAGCTTGTGTGTCCTTCTGCCACAACTCTCCCTTCCTCCATTGATTTTTTTGTATTTGTGATTGAAGGGAGGCTCCTGACTAAAAATATAAAATAAGTCCATTGTTAGAAGTAATGAAAATAGATTGGATTCCTTGTCTAATGTTGACTTGGAACGTAATGAAACTTCCAAAAGACTGCCAAAAATAAGGGGTGAGCTCTTGTCTAACAGACCTTGGAAGAGAGAAGTAACTTCCATTGACAGTAGGAACAGATGGCATCTTAAGCATGACAGATTTCCCACCACTCTAAGTAGAATCAATATCCAGTAGCAAGAAGAAAATTAGCTGGCAGTGGATGAGAAGTTTGCCTATCAGTTCAATTTAGGTATGAGTTGATTTGCATAGTTTTGCCATGATACTTTGTTTCAGTTCATTACTTTTAACCAGATCCAACAGCAACCAGCTCAAGGATTCTGTGATGATGACTCCCTGAAATTAGCTTGAAACTGAAAAGATTTAAAATGAAAGAGCAAAAGAATTGAAGGGGCCAAACTACATCTCCATGTTGACTTTCTTCCTCTGTGGATATTCAAATAAGGCAATTTCATGGGAAGTACTCTTCTGAGAAAATGTTGCAAGGTAGATACACGAGGATGAGAAAGTATATGGAGAAGATACCAATATTTATCATGCCTTGACATTATGCCTCCTGTTTTTCAACTGGAATTCTTTAGTTCTTATGACAGATCACATGGGTAGTAAGTGACAAAGTCTGACCTCAAATCCATGTTTGGCTGAGTCCAAAAGCCATGGTTTTTCAACCTTTCAGCTACATTATGTTGATGGTTGGTCTTTCATTAACATTTAGCTCTTTTCTTCAACTCCACATCCTGCCTAATTCCATTCTTAAAGGCTTTTGTCCCCAGAAATATTTTTTATGTGCTTGGCCTAGGATGCACTGATTAAATATAAGGGTCAATTGCATTTTAATTAGGAAACCCAATAACTTAATCCAAGGAAATAAATTCCTAATGGTGAATTATCAGGCATTCATTTATTTACATACTAATGTAAGAACTAACGATTCTCCAAACGTGTACTATGAGTCAAATACATTCTGCTGGGTACTAGAGAAATAATAGTGAGCCAAACATGATGCAGTTCTTTTTATGGAGCATAGGACTTGATGGGGGACACTGACATTAATCCAATAATTACATACTTACATGTACATGCCCAATTATTAAGAGTGATATGAAGGAGAATTCAAAGATAAATTTAATATTAGAGGCTTCAGTCCCAGGTTGGGTTCACAGAGGGCAGGATGTTTATTAAAGGGTATTCTCAAGGCCCACACCTGTGGAAGGGAAGAAACTGGTCAGAGAGAGAAGTGGGGCTGTGATGCAAGCTCATTGAATGCTTCAACTGATGTACTCAGACCTCTGAAGTTAGGATGACTCTTCAGAGTTGCCTAAAGTTGGGATTCAGTCATTGGGTTTGTGCTGTGTCAGAAGGGAAGTGTTTTGAGGATAGAGTAAAATGTGTGAAAACGGACACTTTTTCCCAAAAATTTAGTTTAAGTGGGAAAGAAGGAGATAGTGTGGTAGCTAGAGGGCAACGAGGGCTGCAGTGAGCATTTCATTTTCAATAAAAGAAGCTTAGGCAGAGTCCTGATGAGAAGGAAAGGCTTTATGGAATATTGTTAGGGGAGATGCTTCTGGATAGGGGGTTTTATCAGACGCACACACATCTCACCACAGAAACCATCAATGTGTAAAGCCTGCATTGTTCCTTGATTTGGGTATAAATAAGTATGGTACACATAGACTTAAAACTTGAAAGTCTTTACTTAAAGATTGTACTTCCAACCCTTTCCAAGATATTTAGTAGGAGACCTATCTCAGCAAAGTTTCAATGGTCAAACATTGAAACCTGGTTCATATACTGGGCATGAGATGAAAGAGGGAAATAGGTTTGGCACAGAATATTGGCAACAATTATTTTAGGATCTGGAATTGTTCCTCACAATAACATAAAAGAATGTGACTATTGATTGATCTAGACTACAGTCCATGCCTTTGTTCTAAGTATTGGAAATTTACCTGACATAATTAGAACTAGTAGGTATGGCTGTTCGCAAGAAGAGAAGGATTCAATACATGATAGCTGCTGGTGATGGCAATAGGAAACGATATCAAATGTGACACTTCATCGTTCAGCTCATCAATGATCTGCTTATACCTGGAATTGAAAGTTGGGAAAATATGAATTTTAAATTTGTTATGACACTAGTATTTGAAATGTGTTGCTGTGCCGTTTCATCACAAGGAGTTTTGCTATGTCCACTTTCCATCTGGATGGTTAATTCTGTTCTCACAAAAACACATTTATGGGAAAGATGGATGACGTATTCATTCATTCAGAAAACAGTTTTTCAGTATCTGTTGTAGGATTGGCACTGTGCTAGTAGCAGAGTACAAGTGGTAGGGAAAATAATTCAGAGCAGTCTTGCAGGGGAAGACAGACAATGGTGCATAAAAGTAATAATTACATGGTTATGTAATTGTTAGACATGCTTTAAAGGGAAAGAGTGCCATGGAAGAGAATAATAGGGAATGAGATGGTATGTGAGAGAACCCACTTTAGACAGAAAAGATCTTTCCAAGGAATTGACACTGATGCTAAGACCTCAGGATAAGTGTTAACCAGATAGAAGAAAGTAGAAAGAGCATGACAAACAGAGTGAACAGCATGCATGAAGATCCTAAGGCAGGAAAGAGGGAGACTCCAGAAAAGAAATGGGGCAGGTTCTCCATGCTCTCTCTGAGACAGCGGGGGCACAAGGCAACCTAGTGTTAAGAACCCATACAACCTTAGTGGATGCAACAGAGTGAACTATGTCTACGGAGACTGGAAAAGTTGCAGAGGAAAGGAGTCGTATCACAAGGATCTATTGGCAGCTACATGGAAAGAAGTGTTAATTTTATTTTTAGTGCAATGGGAAGCCATCAGAAAGTTCAAGAAGAGGGGCCTCATGATCTGATCCACACATTAAAATTATCTTCTGGTGGAGTTAGGAAGAAAAATTATGGTAAGGGAAATTGTGGAGACATTAGTTTATGTAACAAATAATGGTATGGTGGGAAGAGAAATTCATGGATTAAGTTATATTTTAGAGAAAAAATGACAAAATATGAATGAATTGAATATGGGATGTTGTGGAGAGAAACAAATTCTAGATGGCTCCCAGATTTCTGGACTGAGCATCTGGATGGACTATGTATGGTACCATTTACTGAGAAGAAAAAGACTTGGGAAACGATATTGGAAGAGGGTTGGGCTATTAAGGATTCAATTGTGGGCATGCTACATTTGAGATGCCTATGAACCATCAAAATGAATATTTCAGGTAGGTAATGGGATATGTGTATGTTTAAAGATGAGAGCAATGATCTATGTATGAGAAATAAATTTTGGAGTTGATGACATATAAATGATATATAGCACAGTAAAGGATGAGATCACTTAGGGAAGAAAATAAGCAAGGAAAAGGAAAGCAAACCCTTTACAGAGTCCCGAGGAACTCTAAAATTTAGATTTCAGGTGGGTGATAAAGAGATCTTGGGTCTGAAGTGAGAATTCCCCCAGTATAATGACATAATATCTGGTTATGTTTTCACAGTGACACTTAGGAATACAAAATAAGAACAGTTTCCTTTTATAAAGCACTTACCATGGCAGCCACTCTTCCAAGGGCTCTGCCATTACCACACATTTAATTCTCCTAACAATCTTATGTGGCAGGTACTACTGTAATACCCTATTTTAGAGTGGAGGAACCCAAGGCTCAGAGAGGATAACTAACCTGCCCAAGGTCACATATGGAAGCAAGCTTCAAAGCCAAGCCAGCAGACTCGAGAGCCTGCACATAACTATGATGCTATTTTGCCTCTTAAAATACCCTTTATTTCTAGTATAGTAAAGTGGCAAAGGTTGTGGAGTCAGGCTAAATTCAGATGTGCTCATGTCTTAGCCATTAGTCTATCTTGGCATTGTTTGCATTGAAGAATGAGATGTAATTCACCATATTGGGAAAAAGAGTGAGAAATGCACAAATATGATCGAAAAGTGAAGTCTCACAGCATTGTCTGTTCTTCTGATAATTTTCTGACCAGTCCTGGTGATAGAAAGAGGGAGACTCCAGAAAAAGAAATGAGGCAGGTTCTCCATGCTCTCTCTGAGATAGCGGAGGCACAAGGCAACCTAGTGTTAAGAACCCATACAACCACGTGTTACACAGAGGAAGGTGTCTCCTCATTTCCATCCACAGTGTGGTTTCTGGTCTGGAGAGCTCAGGCACAGTGGCTGGGGCAGAGGAGAAGATTTTCAGCTCTTGGATGCTTTGTGAGTGTAGAGAGAGCAGATCATGGAGACAGTTGCTTTCGTGATGGCAGCATATGTTTTGTAGCAGCTTCATGGGCTCTGTCTCAGTTTTGTATCATTTGGGGGGAGATTTCATCATGGGTTTCTCAGGTTTAGCAGATGGTCTGGGAAATGGAATTAGGGAGAAGGAAAATAATATACAAACCATGTGTGTAAGTTATTAAGTTATTCTTCCTCGGTTCCAAATTCACCCTCTGTACTTACCTTGTGACACTGGACAGGGATGCTGAAACCACATGTCAGCTTCTGGCTGGCTCCATCTTAGGCTCTGCCAGTAAGAGACATGAGAGGGAAACTGCAAAGCTGATGGAGAGTAGAGGCTTGCTCCCTAGTATGTATTTCCTGCAAACTCCCTGTCTGTTTGCTGGTCTTGGAGGTATCGTCCCAGCCACATTTTTCATCCCAGTAACAGCAGCACCTTCCTATAGCAGCAGTGGAATCTAGTTCGGAATTTCCCAGAGCTTGGAGAATAAGCTTCTTTGACCCATTGAGCCAGATCCCCCTCCTTAAATTCTGGGTCCCAGTTTCACAGGGCCCTTCTCCAAGCTCAGATACCCCAACTGACCAATGTCTGAGGTGGGTTTCCTCAGATGTCTGAGTTTCAGCTTCTCAGTATTCCTTTGCAAGTTCTAATACTTCCAATCTTTTCTCTTTGTTGGAATGAGAGCTACCTCCTGCGGGTATTACCCTGATTATACTGTAGAAATCTCTTCTTATCCTCTCAGTTATCTAGTTAATAGCTACTTATCTAGATAACACATCTTTACATTAAATCCCCTCTGTTCAGATAACTGATGTCTTTTTGTCTCTTGCCTGGACATTGATGGATGCATTAGGCGTGTTTACAAGAACATGTTAAACATCGGGGCAGGGAGGACACTGCCAGAAATGACTGTGTATTTATTTAAGGAATACCATTATCATACCCCTAGATTTGACTTCCTGTTTGATATCCAATACACTTGTATTAATTTCTGCACCATGGAATCCAGCTCCCTATTTTGAGCCATCCCCTTGGAGGAATTATTTTTCCACTGGAATATATGGACGATGAAAACCACTTATTATCGGAATACATGGGGTTCTCTTTGTGCTGCTTTGCATTTCTTAGGTGACAGGTAACATTTGTTCACAGAACAGTAGACTGAAAGCCAGGTGACCTCTGTTCTAGTCTTGGTTCTGTTGTTTGCTAGACATGTGATTCTTAACAGGTTCCATCATCTTTTTACATTTCAGATTCCTTTTTACTAACGTGAAATGTGTGAGAAAAAAAACTTCGAAGGTCTTATATAAATCTAACATTGCATGATTTCTTTCTCATTAACCTAAGAAAATATTTAAGAAGTATGGTTGAGGAGACAGTTGTTGATAAAGGCTATGAGACTCTATTAGTTTTCTATTGCTGTGTAACAAACCACCATAAAAACAATACCCATTTATGATTTCAGTTTCTTGCGTTAGGTATGATTGTCTGTGGTCTGGTTGGGTTGGGGTCTCATCAGGCTGCAATCAAGATGTCAGCTGCTACTGGGGTCTCTTCTGACACTCAGAGTCCTCTTTTCAGCTCATTGGTTGTTGGCAGAATTCAATTCCTTGCAGCTCTAGGACTGACGTCTCCGCCTTCTTGCTGACTGTTTTTCTCAGATCCTAGAGTCAATCCACCATTTCTTGCCACAACATGGCAGTTTGCTTTTCTCATGGCAGGAGAATTTCTTTTACTTCCCATGTCTTCCTTCAGGAAGGATCCAGTCCCTTTTATGGGCTCACCTGGTTAGTCAAGCCTACCCAGGATAATCTCTCTTTTGATTAACTCAATGTCAACTTATTTAGGACCTTAATTACACCTGCAAAATCCCATCACCTTTGCTATATAATGTAACCTAATTACAGGAGTGAAATTGTTCTGTTCACAGCGAGTAGTCAAGGGAAGGAGATTATATAGGATGTGGACAAGGGGTGAGAATCTTGGGGGACTACCTTAGAATTCTGCCTGACACAGGACCAGATTTACCTGCCCAGGTGGGATGGCTTCAGCCTCCTGAGTGTACTTGGGGTCACCTGGGCATGGATAATTTGAATGTCTCTCATTTGATATGTAGATTCGAAGCCACTCCTATCCAAGTGACCTCCTTTTCACCTTCCTCCAAAGTGGAACACAGCTGCTCTGGAACTGAACTACAAGACCACACACTGAGCAGTTGCTTTGGCAACCAACATGTATTCTATCCCATTTGAGCACTAGTTAAAATGGTTTTTGCAATGGCATTGCTACGCAGAGTTAAAACTAAAATGTTGCAGCATGTCAAAATCCCAGACATGGCAGAAGGTCAAAGTGAGTGATTATTTGAAGAGTCAGCACAAGCTTTTATACTATATATAAGTTCACAATATAGACTCATGTTTTTTTCTTCAAAGGCATGCCTGCCTTCTATCACCATTATTGGTTCACTAATCAGTACTGTATACACACACACACACACACACACACACACACACACAGCAGTGTGCAGTAGATATTAAATCATGGTTGCCTTTTCAAAATGGCTATTTATAATGTATCTAAAACTGTGCATACAAAATTTGAATTTCCATGACCCTGAGTCCCCCCAAATCTGCTTTTAAACATCTATCAAAGTTATTAAAAAAACATCAAATTCATTTTTGTCCAGCTAATTATATTTCTGACGAAAGTGACCCTGCACCTTCAGAAGTCATGCGTGTTTGTCAAGCAGCAAGTACTATAATTATTCACTGTATTATTCACATGAGTGAACAACTTACCTTTAGTTATCCAGGTGCCAAACAAACAAAAAAAATAAAATAAAAAATCATCCAGTAGCTCCGCAGTGCATTGCTGAGGGTGTTTCACTGTCATGTGCATCTGAGTAACCCCACGCACAGAAAAAGTACAAGAAAAGCATTGTTATCCTTTGAGGCAACAATGGTTTGCCATTGCTCTTGTCAGTCCAGAGCCCAGGACCCATATTTGCCACACTATGTGTCACAGAATATTAGTTCCTTTACACATTAATAAGTGTTCCTGACAAATAAGGTTTCTACTGCCCCACATGGTGGGGCAATTTGCACATTTTGTTCTCCCTTCAAAGAATCACAGTTTACTTGAGAAGTTAAAAAACTCTAAGCAGTCACGAAGACAGGCATTTGTTTAACCCAGCATTTGTCAAACTCATTTGACCACAGACACTAATATTTCTCTCACTGACTCTGTGGATCACCCACTACTATTCAAGAAAACAATGTTCCTGGAGTACACTTGGAGGGATGCTGGCCTAGGTTAACAGGCATTTGGTACCAAGGATTGTATTCATTTCACTAGGCACAGTTCTTCTAATTGGGACGAGTAGATGGAGGAATAAACATTGACTGAGCACTTGTGACGTGTAAGACACTGCCAATACGTCTTTATAACCTTTAGCACTATAAAATAGGTACTCTGACTCCAAGTTTACAGATGCAGGTACTGGAGTTCAAGGAAGTAATGTTCACAGGTACCCAACTAGTCTGCCAAACCCTGGGCTCTGTGTTCTAATCATGTGCACTGTCCTGTATAGACCCCCCCCAAAAAAAAAAAAAAAAAAAACACAAACAAACAAAACTGCTCTGACAAAAGTTTGTGCTTTTTACTTAAAAAGTACAACTTTCACGAAAGGGTTCTGGAGTGGTCCTTGGAGGAAAACTAGGAGTCTGTTTATGTCTCCAAGTGCAGCTTTGAATATCTTATGTTGGGCAAAGATTCATCAATATTGTTATCAGTCAGGGACAATGAGATTGGGAATAAAGGGAGCCAGGTGAACCAGATGTCAGACCTGAGTTCCCTCAGCCTTCTGGGATGAGATGACGACCTCTCGCTCCTGATAAGAAATGGATCCCAGGTGTCGTCTGTGCTCTGACTCCATCACTTAGATCCTGGCTGACTATGTGCCTTCTAGTGAGATTTTGATTGAATTTGTGTCCACTTGAATTTTCTCTATAAAGAAAAAGTAAGGTCTCAACAAATCTTTGCCACATGCATCAATAGTTGAAAAAATACTTTAAGGATTTTATTTCCCTGAAATGTACTGTAAGTAGAATAAGTCATAGACATAAGTTTTTTGGGGGGAGAAAAAACCTTATAGCTAGCTGACTGAGGACCCCAATGTATAATGGTATTGTATATTTTGAGAGCTGTCTTCTTTGTACTATATTTAGACCTTTTTTGGAAAAATTATTCTCGTGGTGTAAACTGCTGGAGCGATTTTGAATAATGATGCTAATAAAAGATGGTTTGTTGTGAGTCAGAGTTTTATTCATTTTGCTTAGTAGGGAAAGCAGTATGAATTTGTGTAAAACTTGCACAATTAGAAAATCAGGGTGTGTTTATTTTTTCCATGAGTAAGATATATTGAATCATTGCACATCACAAGTGTTGCTCAGTTTCAACCATCATACAAGGCATTTAACCAACGTGAACTTTAAAGTAGCACACTATGGTATTAACTAAATAATAGTACCATGGAAAGTGATGAAGAGCACGTTAGCTGAATTATCTGTAACCAACAATGCCCTAGATATGAACTTGTTGCACACTTTCTTCTGGCAAATGTCCCAGTTACCTTGTCGTTGAGTGAGTGCACTTTACCTCCATACTAATCCATCCTGCTCCATCTAGTTCTGTAAACAGCCACACACAGAGGAAAAACCATATGGAAAATACTTTATTGCATGCTAGCCATTCTTTCCATCCAGCAGGAATGTATACTACTTTAAGATATTTATATTTGTGTATATACTGTACTCATATACATGAAGACTCTACTAGTTTCCATTAAGATTTGTGGCTTCTGAAATCAACTGGTCACCTCGGTGACACACTGAATGGTTTTCTCCCATGTAATAATGAGGTATATGAGTATCTATGTGTATGGTTCAGTGGGGGAAGTTCTCATTCACGGCTGCTCATTAAAATTCCCTGGGAATTTAAAAACAAAAAACAAAAAACGGGGTATTAACAGAACAATTAAATGAGAATGTCTGGAGGTGGGGTGAGAGTGTAGTTATTTACTTCACTATTTATATGTTTAAGCTTTTTATTATGGAACATCTTTAATGTATACAAGTAGTGGAAAATAATATAATGGACCCACAAAATAATGTAGCCATCACCTGCTTCTACCAACTCATTGCTAAACTTGTTTCATTTGTACCCTCGTCAACACCACCTTTGTTACTTCCTTCTGTTGGATTATTTGGACACGAGTCCCAGATGTCATATAACTTTCATTTGTACATAGTATTTTAGTATGTACACATGTGACACTAAAAGAAGAGGACCCATTAAAAATTTACTATTATACCATCAGAACACTTAAAGCTTAACGTAATTACTTTAAATAATCAAATATCCTGTCAATGATTATACTTCCTCAATTGTCTCATATTTTTTTATAGTTTGTAGGCTCAAATAAGTATTCAAATAAGGGAAATTCACTGTGATGGGTTAATGGGCTTCTTACATCTCTTTCTGTCTAAAGATTACTTTCATCTCTTTTTCTTTCTTGTAATTAAAAAAAAGAGAGAGAGACTGGGACATTCGTATCATGGAGTTTTCCAAGCGTTTATGAACGACTGAATTTCTGTGACATCATTTAATACATTTTTCTGTTCCCTGTTTTTCTTGTAAATTGGTAGTTACAGCTATAAGATTGATACAATCCAGATTGGATCACTTTGGAAAGACTATTTTGTACACGTTGTTGGACACATCCATCTTTAGGCAAAACATTCTGGTTTATCTTCTTGTGATATTGACAGCCCCTGATGAGCAATGCTTAGATTCATTTTTTGTAAATCAAGGTTTGCAAAAGTGGTGATATTTGAGCTCAAATATTCTTCCTTACCTGGAATACTTCTATAATGAGAAGCTGTCCCTCGTCAACTATTTGACTATCCTGAAATGCAGTTTGTACCACAGAGAAAAAGGCTTGATTCATCCCCTGTATTTAACAGTTTCAAATAATGAGGTAGTTCTCTAATTTATTCTAGAAAGGTGCATTTTTTATGGTATTATTATGAACGCATGAATTTAAAAATATTTGATGTATTTCAATATCTTACAATTATTTTATTTCGTTAAGCTTAAATTGTCTTGATGGCCAGAGCAGCCTCTTCATTTTGCATTTGGAGACTGGGCACAGTCCTATCAGTCTCTGATAACATTCTTATTTCTGATATGAAAGCTCATCTCAAACATTCTTGGAAACAGCCATGTCTCCAAACAGTACTAATTTATTTACGGAGAAATTTATATAGAAGCGCAAATCTGATTGCTAGGCATGCTCATTGTTATTGAATTGCTGATTTTCTAGGCTTTTCTAATAGATAGAACTGGGAAATATGTAGATACTTTAAAATTCAAGAATGCAGTGTTTTTCTTTTATTTCGTCACTCTTACGTCTAAATCTCTTGTCTTACATACCAAAAAAAATCTCAGTTCCTAACTACAATAAACATAAGTACTCATTTATTTATCTCATAGGACACATTGCATTTTCAAAAATGGTCACAAAAATGTTTCCAATCTCATGTGTGCTTCCAGAACCTTGCCGCTTCTCATCAGGAGGAGTCTTTTTCCTTCCTTTGATACTGGGCAGGACTTTGTGTCAACCTCAAATGTATAGAATGAGACAGAAATGACATGGCATGACTTCTGGAAGACAGGTCTTAAAAGGTCCTAAAAGCTTTTGCTGGGCTTTCTCTCAGGATGCTCACTTTTGAAACCAGTCACCATATTATAAAGAATTACAGATTCCAGAGAAAGGTCACTGGTCGGTGTTCTGGCCAACAGCACCAGGTATGGTCTCAGCCACCAGCCAGCGTCACCCAGCAGACCTGTGAGTGAGGGAGCCGTTAGGTAATTTCATTTCCCCAAGTGACATAGACTGGAGCAGAGATCATTGATTTCCCTCAAAAGCTGCCCAACTGTTCAATTCAAGAGCAAAATAAATGCCATTTTGTTGGTATTAAGTTACCCATGCCTTATTGCGTTTAAGTATACCTGTTTATCTTACCTTTGTAAAACAGCTTTATGGAGGTCTGATTGACATATGAAAACTGTGTAACGTGTACAATTCAGTAAGTCTGGACATACGCGTCCACTGGGAATCCGTCAGCATGACCAATAGAATGGACCTATCAATCACCCCAAAACTTCCCTCCTGTTCCTTGGTGGTCTATGTAATCCTTACCTGCTGCATCACCCTGCCCCCAACACCCTCTGCCTCCAGGCAACCACTGATTGGCTTCCTGTTATTACACATTAGTGAATTTTCTATTAATTGAATCATACATTCTATACTCTTTTTGTTCTTTCCTTCAAGATTTTATTTTGTGATTCGTCCATGTTGTAGTGTCTATCAACAGTTCATTCCGTCTTATTTCTTTCTCTCTGGCTGCTTTCTATTTGTTTGCGGCTAGCAAAAATCTTGAAATTTACTAGTAATTTCCCTCTCTACTCCCTCCTCTCCAGCATCTATTTGAAATAATATAATTTTACTCCCAGATAGTATCAAAAGGCAATCAGTGAATTCATTCTCCTTTTCATATATATCCCTGTTTTCATTCCCCTCATTTTATTATAGTCAGAGACTGTAACCATCACATATTATTTTATCTTAGTTTTACAAATGAAAATATATTTCATTTTCACTGCCAGGTCTTATATCAGTGTTTCTCTAGTCATTTTGGTTATCTGGAAGCTTTCTTTCATAGTAGAGCAACAGTAATCTCTGTGTTTTTGAGGGGTATTGTACTGTTGTTTGCTTATTTGTTTGGCGGATTAGTAACAGTTGAGCCTTAAGTTATGTTTGGCCGTGTAGTACATAATGGTTCTCATTTCCTTTTCCTTAAGTATCTTACACATGTTGCTTTATTTTCTTCTTACATAGAGTCAAAATGACCGACGACAACCTGATTTTCTTTTTCTTACAAGTGACTTTTGGGAGGATGCTGCTTTATTCCTACAGAACTCGTTTTTGTTTTTTTTTAAGTCCAATTATTTTATTAGAATATGTCATGGCTTTCCTGTGGTAATCTTCCAATACATGAGGTGTGATCAAACAATATGATGCATGTTTAAGTAAAAATAATTTATTACAGTAAAAGACACATTGCTATTAATCCCTCTTAAATACTCCCCCTGGCTTTGAACACACTTACCCCATTGTGCTCGCCACTTTCTGAAGCAGTTCTGCGAGTCCTTTTTCATGACTGTCTTTAGGTAGTTGTGCTATCATGGCTGCCTCGGTGTCCTGAATAATTTTGACGTGGGGAAGAGCCAGAAGTTGCAAGTGCCAGATCTGGTGAATAAGGTGGATGAGGACACATTGTAATGTTTTTACATGTGTTTGACAGAAATCGCCGTACCATAAGCAATGTGTGAAAATGGAGCGCTGTCACGATGGAGGATGATTTATGGCACATTTTAAAACACACCTTCTCTCAACACCCAATTGACTGCACCGAACAAGTTGAAACTTGTCACACAGTGTTATTAAGGTTTGTTGTGCCGCTTCCCATATTGAAAATCCCTACCTTTCCATTGGATGCCACTTGGCAGCAGCTTTCACTGTATTTTTTGATCACAAAGGAAAGGCTCCGCTTTCAATATGAAGTTTCAGATCTTTCTTTTTGTTTTTCAAACTTTAGGGAAGTTTTCTGGATTGATAGTTTTTAGTATTTTTTCTCTTCCTTTGCTTTGGTTTTCTCCAGTGACTCCTATAACACTATGTCAAATCTTCTTTGCTTACTTTCTATAGCTATCTCTCTCTCAAGAAAAAATTTAAATCTTCTTTTGTATTTCTTTTTGATTTTAAAACTTTCCTCTTTTCTACTTTCTATTTCTTTCAAGGCACTATCCATTGTTTTCATTTGCTTTTGCGTGATTTTAAATATAGTTTTCATTTCTAAAATTATTTTTTCTTCTATTCATGTTCATACCTGAATATTGTCCTCTATCCTTTTATAGTTTCCATTTTCCAATAACCTAATTTCTGTGTGTTTCTAGTTCTGTTTTATGCTGTTCTTCCATAGCTTTTATCACGTTGTTATAAATATTTCCCCCCTTTTTTTTCTGAAGTTATCAGGACTTCTGTGGACATAGATTTCTAGAGAGGGTTTATTATATTCTGTTCCTTATTTATTTTAAAAATAATTTTGTATGGAATTTAACCACACTATTTCTCTTTTGATTGTATTTCAGGTAAATATGTTTTCCTGTATCTTAGACAGGAAGAGGTACCAAGGATAGCTTTTTTGATTCAGGGCTTTAGGACTACCTTTTCTGTCATTTTCATGAAGTGATTAAAAAATGCATAGTGGTTTCTGAGACCTGACTCCTCTGCAACCTTCCCCTACTTTCATCTGGATTTTCTGTTACCTTTCCTTTGGTGTACCTGTCCTTTTCAATTGGTATTCTCCTCAGGGTGGGGTTTTGTCTTGTGTGGGAGCTCCCCTTTTATTTATTTTGAAAATTCATAGGGTGTAAATGGCCCTTGTCACATCTAATCTTATAATGGCCCCACCCACCACATTCATATTATTCCAGCAAAACTGCGCATTTCTGCTTCTGCTTCCAGATTGGCATCACACTTTTCAGTGAGTATTTTGGCCCTTTGTGGCTCTGTGGTGCTCAGAGCCATTAGAAGCTGCTTTGCGTTCTTGCTCTTTCTCCCACACAGATGTGGGTAATGTGTGTGTATTTGCTGCTGATGACTTTCCCCATTTTCCTGCTCATAGTTTGGGGTTCATGTATGCTCCTAGGTTTGTTGTGGCTGTTGCTTGTGGGTATTAGCTTTATTCTATGAGATTTAGTTGGAGGGGAAAGGATTTCTGGGGTCATGAAACATCAAATCTGCCACTGCCACTATCCCCAGATCCTTGATATTGCTTTTTAACAAGTTTCCCTGGTGATTATAAAGCGCAGCTACAGTTGAGAAGTCAGAAGTTCTGAAACCTTGCTCTACCTCCATCACTTTCTGGCTTCGTCACTTTTAAAAGTCACTTCAATTATTTGAACTTTCAGTTTCCTTATCAATAAAATGACCACCTGTACTGCCTTCCGCATAGAGTTGATACATGATGCAAGTTTCATGTATGCTAAAATTCTTTGAAAATGTAAAATTCTATACAATCTGTGTATTAATAGTTCATCCTTAACACCAACTGCAGTAGTAACCATGCCTTTCATCCACATGCAATGTGCTATGTGACCATTTCGGAGGTGAGGGCAGTGTTTATGTTTCCTAGTAAGGACATTTGAGCTATTGCGTTGTTTTGAGACACTGTTTGCTCTTGTGGTTTTGAAGGTCTACCTTGTGTTTGTGGAAGGGAAGGAGGGCTGGAGGTCAAGCCTGCTGGCTTCTGATTCAACCAGGCCTTCTATGGTTTTTTCTGTTTTACATTTGTTCTCCTACAGGTGATTGGGTATATAAAATGGTTCTACAACAGCAAACAAAAACAACATATTGGTTTAGAAATATCCTGGATTTGACAATCCCTAATTTAGGCACACGATGAAGCAAATTTTTATTTCCCCTTCAGTTGTTCAGAACTCGATGCGTTTTGTATCAAACACAATACATGTTATCTCATCCTTAACCTTCAAAATATACTGAACCCATAATGGACCCACATTACATGCTTATAATCCTAATCTGAGCCCTCTATGGCCTCTGTCTTAGTGGCAAAGAGTAACATGCTGCTGAAGAGAGACGGGGAATTATTTTTCTTACCAATTCCTGATACCCTGACAACTTCAGGTAAATTTTAGAAACAGTTGTTTTAATTTTCCATCAATCGAACTTTCTGTACTCCTCTCCTCTTCTGTCCCTCCTGTCCCTCTCCTTCTGGCCTCTGATGACTTGAGGCTGTGCCTTTGTACCGTTTCAACTGAGGAGCAGAAAAAAGTCGTGGTCTTCTCAAGTGATTTACTGACCTCCCTGGCCGCAAACTATAGTCTTCTTTCACAAAGCATCTGGTCTTTGTCAGTCATCAGAAAATTGATATAACTAGTGTAATTAAACCAATTCACACTGGTGAATGACTGATGGCCCATAACCATTCCACAGCTATTAATATTTTTTAAAGAGGATGCTCTAATTGCTAATTGGAGAATTTCAACCACTGTTTCTTAAAAAAAAATGGGAAAAAAAGCAAACTATCTGTCCATATGAGGGATGGGTTTTGCATAGATGAGCTAATAAGTGGGTCCCTGGGTTAGGACCACTGCAGAACATGCAAGCTGTGCTGTTTATAGTATAGAAAGTGCCAGCATGAGGAAGGTGCCCCTGTAGCTCAATCACTCAGTGCCCCTTACTAGGGTAACTCTATTACACATTTTCTTGCTTTTTTCCACGTTCTACTTCATAGATTACTTCAAAGCATTAAGTTTCACAGTGTCTCCTTAGACCACAGAGCAGGTCACTTATGAATATAGGTTGTATTACAAGTCAGATGTTTTGATTTGGGGGTTGTCTCTAGACGTGCTTGGACTCTCAAGCAGATGTGCGGCAGAGATTGCTAGTTGTCTATCCCAAATTCCATCCTTTCCTTCCTCTTAATTAACAGAACTCTGACATGTTGGGGGTGACAGTGTGTGCAGACAGATGCTCACATTTCCAATCATTCTTAGTAGATAGATTGTAGGGATATGTCTAAGGCCTGGCCACTGAGATTTAGGCAAAAGTGTTGGGTGAGTTTTCCATAAACACCCTTTACATGGGAGGGGATGCCTCCTGTCTTTGCTCCCTTTCTTCTGCCTACTGGCTGGATCTTAGACCTGATTGCTGGAGATCTAAGAACCATCCAGATAAGGTAAGAGCCAGGGTCCTTGATAGCAGCGTGAAGCCAGAATACTGACTCAGTTCTACCCAGATGTGGACAGCTTTTACTTGAGAGAGAAGTGTCTTCCTTGTATAATTCTCTATTTTCCAAGTCTCCATTACTCACAGCCAAGCCCTTTACTGTTAAAAGCCCCTAAGTCACAATTTAACTACTAACTACTAATAGTCAGGAAACTATTCCCATGTCATTTATAGTTAAAATAACTTAAATTCTGTTTTAAAAATGTATGAAGTTTCAGTTTAAGAATATTTATTCTACCAAGACAAAGAAGGTGTATGTGAACAGTATGTGGGAAGAGAAAAGCAGTTGGAAAAATAGAGTAGAGTAGCTTATAAGTCACCCCAAAGTATAAGAATTCTGGGGCCCGTCTCTTTGGTGAAAGCATAGTCGATGTTAGTAGTCAAGATTAATGGCATTTGAGGTTTTGTGTGTTATTTTTAAAAGTTATGCATCAAGGTGACTATATGGGTTTTGAACTCTCACAGTTTTAACTAGAAAATAGAGAAAACTCAAAATGTGTTAAATTAATAATGAGTTTAAATATATAATTCATCCTTGAATGATTATGGGACTCATAGTTCTTTTAATGTTCTATCGATGATGCTTCTCTAACTTTTGTTAATTCTCATATTTTCGTGTACTGAAAAGCATTACCTAAGGAAGTTATTTAGTTGACTCTAACTGGGTGTGTTTGGGATAAGGCCCTGGCATCTTAATTTTAATAAGTACCTCAGGTAATTTTGTGGTGGTTAATCCACACACCACACATGAGCCAGCACCAGGCTCTCCGCCTTTGCTCCAGGCCCATTCACCTGAAGGCAGCCTTCTGAATTTGGGATACAAAGCCTACTGACTTGCCCCTTAGAGCAGGGTCCCCACAACAGCAACAGAGACAGCACCAGGGAGCTCGTTGGGAATGGAGACACTCAGCTCCATTCCAGACTCACTGAGTCAGAATCTGCATTTTTAGTGAGATCCTGAGGTTGGGAGATGGTAGTGGGATGACTCATAAGCACAGTAAAGTCTGAGAAGCTCTGATCTCCTGAAAATTAATCAAGCTCCATAACAGTGGTCCCTAATCCATGGAGTGCCTCCCAATCCTCCAAGGAGCTCTGAAAAATTACCCCCATTACTCTTCAGACCCACTGACCTTTCGGCAGTCCAGGGGCAGGAAAGAGCTTTTGAGAAAGACCCAAAGGTGACTCTGATGCACACCGCTGGTTAAAAACAATTGCTCTACAGGGCTTGCCTGGCAACGCAGAGCCTTTGGGATGACAAAAATCACACCAGAGAACTTTCAAATCTCAGTTTTGCTTTGTGGTATGACAGCCTAAAATTCAGAGCAGACATTTTTATGACCTCGTATAGCCTTTGTTCACTTTAGCTTGCCTGTCCTAGTTGTTACACAGGGAGAACTCAAAGAAGTCAGCGTGTTTTCATCTCTGTCCTGTGTCCTCAGGGGACAGCTGATTTATTCCCGGGTTCTCCTGCCTTTTTAATTTTCTTCTCTTTTTTTCTTTTTTTTTTAAGTTGAAGGCTGTACTAGTGTAGGTCAGCAGATTCATAATTCACTCTGAGACTGGGGGGAGGACTCTGAGCTCCTCATTTTCCTCAGGAATTGTGCAGTAGTTTGTTAAAACTTCAGAGCTGTCAGCCCTCACTGTAACTGTGTCCC